>NW_026442074.1:690833-1381666 GCF_026898425.1 Galleria mellonella
TACTTTAAAATTAAGGGGCCGCCTGAAAATCAGCGCTATATAGGTACATCTCGCTGGAGCTGTACATATATAGCGACAGCTGAGGCGGCTCCTATTACCAGCAACATTAATTGTTATTTTTTTCTTTTTTTTGTTTTAATTTTTTATTTTTTTAATACTGGTAATAAAGGTTATCTATCTATCTATCTAACTAAAATAATGACAGGACTGGACAGTATTTTATTTATTTGTTATTAAAATACGTAATTGAAATCATCATCATCATCATTTCAGCCATTATCCGTCCACTGCTGGACATAGGCCTTCCCCGTAAGGTGAAGTAGTGACATAAGGAACAGTCCTGAGCCACCTGCATAAACTGACTCCCTAATCATAATTAAAAAACAAATATATATTTGGTATTCATATTTCAATTACTTCATCGAGTTTACTACAATAAGCAGGTTAAAAACAATAATCGAAGGAATAACAAATACGACGACGACAAAGTCGCGGGCATCAGCTAGTCGTATTGGTAAAGATTAGTTAAGTAAGGCATACTTTTAAAATAATAACCCAGACAATAATAAAAAAAAAATATGTCACATAATTATGTTGATAAGTGTCTCAAATCCCTATGTCTGTGTCTTATCTAATAATTTGTACTGTATACCTACCTAAATATTAATAATAAAAAAAATGTTTATTTGTCTTCAAATGTTAAAGGTGTTTCTCTAGGGACTACAAAATATTAGTTAACAGAAGTCCATATCACTGGTTAGTTGATAAGAATTATTTTGTTTATTTATATTTTTTTTTTACGTATGTTTAGACATGAAGTTGCTTTTTTTACATACTTGTAATAAAACTCTTCGCAAGATACTCTACACCAGAGGGACACTGTACAAAAGTCGATTGCTTGGATACCTCTGTCCCATACGTGTTTCAACCGTGAAGCAGTTGTGTTTGCATGGCTGTGTTTCGGTGTGAAGGGTGAGATATGGCGTGGATTTACTGGGTACAGAGGAATAGCACCTGAGTCCTCAAGAATGGCAACGCATGGGGGGTATCATGGGCGAAACAGTATACTCTGTTATGTACATGGTACTGCTCATGTCTATAGGCGACGGTTACCACTTTCCATCAGGTGGGCCGTCAGCTTGTTTGCCATTCTAAGTTGTATAAAAAAAGACGACAAAGAATTTTCTGTTTACGTTTTTTTCATCATCATCCCAGCCATTATCCGTCCACTGCTGGACATAAGCCTTCCCCATAGACTGCCATAAAGAACGGTCCTAAGCCACCTGCATCCACTGACTCCCTGCAATGCATTTGAGGTCGTCACCCCACCTTACCTTAGATCGTACCTGTACTTCAAAACGTACGTGTAGTACGACTCCCCACTAGAGGGGGGAAAGGGATTGTTAGCAATGGAGTTTAACAGCCCCATTGCTAGCAATAGGCCCTATTAGGTCAACCTCCACGTGGTTCCCCCTGGAAATCATCGTGAACAATTCTTGTTGAATTCGTCACGATGGACTAACTGACCTGCTTTGTCCTCACTTATCATCCTTCACTGGTACCCCGGTTGTGTATGATGTTTGTGCATGGTTGTGCATTGATGGACTCGTCCATCAATGCCTCAATTGCTGGCCGCTGCAGTAATGTACTATTTCTTTCTTTCCATTTCTTTCAGAAGCTCAACTGTGACTCTGTCTTCCTCTATACATTCCTGATTTATTTGAACAATTTTAAATTTATACAAATTGAAGTCTTCACTATAGTTACAATTGCACCTGATCTCACGACGATGACATGACATAAATTCCAAGGTGTACTATGACCAACAATTACCTTTGAAAACGATTTTATACGACTAGTAATAAGACAGTATTATGTCAACCACTTAGCATATAACCCACTTAACACATAGTGTATACAGACAAAGTAATGGCCATTTTAAATGTTTATGAAAAACACAATTTTACAAGAGTCCGAATTTTACCAAAACTGACCACTTGTTGATAACTGGAGTTATTATATCATTTGTTTATCACGTATAAATATATGCGTCAACCAGACAGTTACATAGAAAAGTCAATAGTCTAAAAGATAATATTAAAAGTATTTTTTTTTTCTTTATACAACTTAGAATGGCAAACAAGCTGACGGTCCACCTGATGGAAAGTGGTAACCGTCGCCTATAGACATGAGCAGTACCATGGACATAACAGAGTATACTGTTTCGCCCATGATACCCCCCCCCCATGCGTTGCCATTCCTGAGGACTCAGTTGTTATTCCTCCGTACCCAGTAAATTCACGCCATATCCCACGCTTCCAACCGAAACACAGCCATGCAAACACAACTGCTTCACGGTAGAAACACGAATAGGACAGAGGTACCCAAGCAATCGACTTTTGTACATGGTAACCCTGCTCGCGTTTTCAGTATACACTGGCAGGGCACCAGTGAGGGATGATTAGTAGGGATGAAGAGGCAAATCAATTAGCCCATCATGAATTCAATCATATATTAGTCACGACAGTTTCCAGGTGGAACTGCATGGAGATCGACCTAATAGAGTATATTAACAGCAATGAGAACTAACCTTCCCATTACTAACAATCCCTCCCCCCCCCCCATTGTTAGACTCAATGACAACCCAAGGTTAAATTGTAGTCAAAATTTCTAAATTTAAATTGATATAATTTAAAAATGATATCAATTCAAAAATTATCACGGACATGTTGCATCGAATTTTGAATATGGAATACTACTGTGGAGTAATTTAGTAGATACCAATAAAGCATTTCATATCTCAAACAGTTGTTTCGTGACATATATAATAAACAGCCAATGACACCTTGTGCATTACTGTATCGACAGCTGAAACTATTAACAATCCAATTAATGTACATATTCGAGTGCGGTCTGTTTGCAAAAGTACATTCATACCTGTTTATAAAAAAAAAACAACGACATATATAACGTTTTCTGTAAGACGTCCTGAAAAACTTGTTTTACTAAAAATGAAAACACGCGTATTACAGTTATTCATAGTGCTTAAAAATTTATAACAAACTACCTAATACGGTTACTGATCGTTGTTTAAAATGGTTTTAGGGGCAAATAATTCAAATGGCTGACTAATAAATGTTTTTATTCCATTATGGATTATTTTAAATATTAAATGGACGTAATATGTTATTGACATTGTCGAATTATTAATTAATTAATGCACCTATTGCAATGTATAAAATTTTAGAAACATGCTGAACCGTTGATGAATTAATAAATACTAAATAATACATAAGATTTATTATGAATTATGTATAAAAATGCTAAATGTGCAATTTACTTATTTACTTTTATTCCATTCCATTATGTTCCACGTTCACAGCAAATAAATATAATTTCATTTCAATGTTTGCCACATCGGAGGGCACGATGCTAGTGTTTACCACCATCGCACTCAGAATTACGTAGTTTTATAACTAAATTCTAGCCTGCCAAAATGTCTACCATCTTTCTCTAAAGCATATTATATGAAACTAAGCGGAAAGCATTAAAAAGATCCAGAAAAAAGGCAATCAGTGACATTTTGCGAATCTGTGTAATATTTGATTAACACACAAAAAATTATAGAAACAAATTCCTTCATTTGGAATATTATCTACTTGTTAAGAATTAACACTTTTGTATTTAACTGTACACAATAGCACAAATACTGATAAATGGCATAAATAAATTTATTTCACATAATATTTCTTAGTTATATAAAGTTTTTAAAGATAATAAGACGTATCATGAGTTTTTCAAACAAAATCGTTTTGGTGACGGGGGCCAGTTCCGGTATTGGAGCTGCCACTGCACAACTGTTCGCCAAAGAAGGAGCCCACGTGGTGATGGTTGGAAGAAATGAGAGTAAGCTGCGAAATGTCGCCGAGCAGTGCGCCCGCGGCGGGCACGCGCCGCTCGTTGTCAGAGCCGATGTCGGAAACGACGACGATGTCAAGAGAATTGTCGATGAAACCATCAATAAATATAGGAAAATAGACGTCTTAGTAAACAACGCTGGATTGTCATTAACTGGAAGTATCTTGAAGGGAGATATACTGGAATCGTACGACAAAACAATGGCAGTGAATCTACGTGCGGTCGTTCACCTTACCACTTTAGTTGCACCTCACCTTGTGAAAACTAAAGGCAGTATTGTGAATATATCTAGTATTGCAGGCAAGATGACGTCACCAGTGCTATCTCTAGCATACTGCACTTCTAAAGCTGGTTTAGATCATTTCACTCGTGGCGCTGCTCTGGAGCTAGCATCATTAGGTGTGCGAGTGAACAGCATTAGTCCAGGCCCTGTGAGAACGGACATTTTAGAGAACTCTGGCTTATCAAACATATCCTGGGAATTTTTAGGTTCTCGCGTCGCACTCAAAAGGTATTCTGAACCTGAAGAGATTGGCGAAATGATTCTTTATTTAGCAAGTGACAAGGCGAAGGGCATCACGGGTTCTGATTTCGTTTGTGATAATGGTGGACTTTTGAAAGCATAAATGCGGTGTCATGATGAATTTGTATCATATATCAGTGTATCCAAATATTTTAATCGTTTGTTATTAATTAAAATACTTTGACTCCAAATAAAGTGATAAAGTCAAAGCAATGATGATATTGATGTTATTAGAATACATTGTACTCTTCCATAAATTGATTACCCATATATAATGACGATAAATTGTCATGATTGTCGGCATTTAGTGGAACTTCGTGCAGATAATAAAATTAGTAAAGAAAAACACTTGTAGTCTCCAGCAATAAAACAGTTCAGCGGTAACAATAGCTTTATTTAAAACATATGTGTGTACTTATTGTAAAATTTTTACTTTATGTATTTTAAATTGTATATTATAATCAGTACTATGAAATTGCATTATGAAATAATGTTAATCTTAGTCCTCAGGAGGCTCACTCCACACCATGTTTACCTGCCTGAAGTCGCCACTCATAAACCTTTCTTCCTCATTAGTTATCGCTTGCTCAAACTATGTAGCTGATCCATTACCGTTTCAGTTTGCAGATTCTCGGAACTATGTCGATCTTTTTAAGTCTTCTATGAATATCCACGTTCCAAATTCTATCACGCGATGGAACTTCGAGTATTGCCCTCTGCATAACTCGCTGAGTAACATATAATATCCTTATACGGCTAGCATTAGTAGTATTGTTTGCGAAAAGAGTAACTTAAAAAATTTTTCATATAATAAATATAAAGAAGATGATCGTCCAAAGGTTGCCTGGAAGAGATCGCTCTTAGCGATAAGGTCGCCCATTGTTTTCTCATTGTGATTATTTCTTGTAATTATTTATATTTGTAATAAGTTTACTATTGTAATCTTTTGGAGGAAACAATAAAGAGTATCTATCTATCTATCGTCAGTTAACATGCAAAAATGTAATACAAATATGCAAAAATCTAATACTTTGTATTAGTCTGAGCGTAGTAGCCTAGACTAATACAAAGTATGCATACAAATGTTTATATTGTATGGAAATCAAATGTACAACTATCAGATAGTGAGGCAGAATGTTAAACTGATGTACCACCAAGGTCATAAGTACAGACCTTTAGGAGTCCTAGATAAAACAAGAGTTTGTTATAAACTTTTAAATCCTTGACAGGTTTCGGTCAAGCGAGTACGAACTGGTCTATTTTATCTACGTTTTAACACCAATATCCAGGGCTGCTCAATTTAATCTGTAAATCTTTAGAATTAAAAAAAAAGAGTTAATAACTCTTAGATTCTTTATGGTACCAAAAATGCCGAACAAGCTGACGGCCCACCTGATGGAAAGTGGTGACCGTCGCCTATAGACATGAGCAGTACCATGGACATAACAGAGTATACTGTTTCGCCCATGATACCCTCCATGCGTTGTCATTCCTGAGGACTCGGATGCTATTCCTCCGTACCTAGTAAATTCACGCCATATCGCACCTTTCAAACCGAAACACAGCCATGCAAACACAACTGCTTCACGGTAGAAACACGAATGGTAGAGAGGTACCCAAGCAATCGACTTTTGTACAAAGTCTCCCTCTGTCGGATAGGGTTATCATTTCATTATTATTCATTAAAAAAAGTCAATGTGGGAGGAGTATTCAGCAGTGGACTGATAATGACTGAGATGATGGTACGAATTAAGAAACTGCTCTTATTGGTAGTCGCTTAAAAACTATCACACAAGTAATAAAAAACACGTGAAAACACCATACCGCAGTACTACAGTACCCCGAGACAGGGAGAAAGGGATTGTTAGTAACGGGTTCTAACAGCCCCATTGCTAGCAATATACCATCACAGGTCGACCTCCACGCGGTTCCCCCTGGAAACCATTGTAGTTAATTATAGTAGATTCCGTCACGAAGGGCCAACTGGCCTGGTTCATCCTCACCTATCATCCCTCACTGGTGCCCCGTCAACGTATACCGATAGCGCAGGCGGGGTTACCATCCCATTATCATCCATTTAAAAAAAATACCTCAAGATTTAAATCGTAATGGTCAAGTTCGAATCGGATCGACACCAAAAACTGTATTTCAGTTTAAATTGCCAAATAGATAACTCTTTGATAATGAAAATACTGATAACAATTCAATCTAAGTGATGACGTCAAGCTCGCGCCCTGATATAAATATAATATATAATCTTAGATATAATATAATATATAATTTTAGATTCTGATATGCTCGATGAAATGTTGTCATTATCATTCCAAGCCTTATCTGTCCAATGCTGGACATAGGCCTCCCCCATAGACTGCCACAAGGAACGGATCTGAGCCATCTGCATTTACTGACTTCCTGCTATGCATTTTAAATCGTCACTCCATGTAGTGAGTCGTCCTACACTGCGTTTGCCCGTACGGGGTCGCCACTCAAGAAACTTTCTTCCCCATCGGTTGTCGGTTCTTCGAGCTACGTGACCAGCCTATTGCCACTCGACGAAATATGGACATGACAAAATATGGACAAATGCTTCAGACTACCCCATTAAGGATCGTAATCGTGAGCATATTTATTTGACACAAATTGTTTTGTTATAGTTTCCGTATAAATGTATCATACATACAAACGTATGATAAGGGAGGGGGGAAGGGATTGCTAGCAATGGACTTTGACAACCCCATTGCTAGCAATATGCCCTATTAAGTTGAATTCCGCGTGGTTCCTCCTGGAAACCATCGTGAACAATTCTTGTTAAATTCATCACGATGGGCTAACTGACCTGATCTCATCCTCACTCATCACCCCTCACTGGTGCCTCGCCTACTTATGCCGATAGCAAAGATTCATCAGTTATCATTCAATAAAAAAAAACGTATTATAAATGATAAAAATTATCAAGGCATTTAATCTGATTTGAATAATATCTACTTTCGAATCATCCATACAGTCGCATACAAAATTTAACGGACTACAAAAATATTATGTTAGCGATATCAACGCCATCTTTTTCGGTGTTACTTTGCACATGGCTTATATAATATACCTATTAATACCTAATTACATTTAACTGGGGGGGAAAGGGATTGTTAGTAATGGGATCTAATTGACCCATTGCCAACAATACACCCTGTCAGGTCGACCTCCATGTGGTCCCCCTAGAAACCATTGTGCTATATTCCAGGTATATTCCTCACAATGGCTTGTCTTTTCAGCCTGACCTATCATCACTCACTGATTCCCCGCCAGCGTATCCCGTTAGCGCAGGAGGGGTTACAATCTATTATCATCCATTAAAAAAATACCTTAGGTCAGAAACAAAGCAATTTTTTTTTTGTATTGGATCCTATCTCTGCTATTTACCTGTCATACGTTTCCATTCAAGAGGGCATGGCAACGCATGAAGGGTATCATGGGCGACAAAGTATACTTACTCTTTTATGTTCATTATATATAGCGATGATTACCACATTCCATCAGATGGGCAGTCAACATATTTTCCTCTTTTCAATTGCTTAAAAAAACTGGTTACTAATAAAAGATTTCGCTCGAAAAAATTTAACAAAATAATTATGCCTTGCTTAATGCTTATATGGTAGATGCTAGATGCTTATAGAATGCTTAAAATGCTTAGAGGAATTATAAATAATGAAAACTATAACAAATTATTTAATTTTTATTTATAAATAGGTTTTCTGACGAGATATCTTTACTCTAATACTACCTTTGACTGATACAAAGAAAACTGGATTAATTCATCTGGGATACACAATGAACAGAGTACACTGAACCATTATCACTGATTCATCTTTTATTTACTTGATATTGGTGCAATAAAGTGTGAAATAAATAAATAAATCCGCGCCAATGTTTTCAAAAGAATGAAATTATCTCGCGCCAGAGTTTCCTTTAATATTATCGTAGAGGGAGAAAGACTTAACAGCGGGCCGAAAAGAGTCAGGGTCAGCCTACATAATAAAACACTTCTGTATTGAACTGTACATTATAATAAAAATGTACTGAATATAAAATATTCTTGCAACCGAATATTTGGTAGTTATTCAATATCATTAAACATAATAGGACGCATCATGAGTTTTGCGGGCAAAGTTGTTATAGTGACAGGAGCAAGTTCCGGCATTGGCGCGGCCGCAGCTTTAGTGTTCGCCAGAGAAGGTGCCAATGTTGTCATAGTTGGAAGAAATGAGAACAGGTTAAGTAATATCGCCGAACGATGCACCCAAAATGGTGGCACGACGCTCCTCGTCAAGGCTGATATGACAAATGATGACGATGTCAAGAGAATCGTCGACGAAACCATCAATAGGTTTGGCAAAATAGATGTCCTTATAAACAACGCTGGCTTGTCAGTTTCTGGGAGTATCTCGAATGGAGATATATTGAAATCGTACGATGGTACTTTGGCGGTGAATCTGCGTGCGGTCGTTCACCTCACCGCTGTGGCTGCACCTCACCTTGTGAAAACTAAAGGCAATATTGTGAACATATCTAGCATTGCAGGAAAAATGTCAACCACAGCGCTGGCTCTACCGTATAGTATTTCTAAAGCTGGCTTAGATCACTTCACTCGTGGCGCTGCTCTGGAATTGGCATCATCAGGTGTACGAGTGAACAGCGTTAGTCCAGGCCCTGTGAGGACAGATTTCTTTGACAATGCAGGAACAGCGATATCCTGGGACATTCTAGGGTCCCGTCTTCCACTGCAGAGGTGCTCTGAACCCGAAGAAATTGGTGAAATTATTCTTTATTTGGCAAGTGAAAAAGCGAAGGGCATCACAGGATCTGATTTCGTTTGTGACAATGGAGGTCTCTTAAGAGTATCTTAAGATATATAATAAATAATAACGAAATGGTAATGTTATTTTCATTTTACAATTAATTTATATTTATTTTTAAGATTTTCCGCAAGAATTCCTTCTGATTTTTATCTATCTACTCTATTTAAGAGCTGCGCTCTTATCGGTGGAGCTCTTGCCACTTACTACGATTTTCAGTCTCTTCACCTCTTGATACGACACGACACCAACTCCTTCCTTGATCTGCCTGATGTAACTATTTCTCGGTCTTCCTCTTCCCCTCCTTCCTTCTATCTTACCTACTATTATAATGTTCGTGTCTGATTTTTAATACAATTATAATTTGTTTTGGTCGTTCACACCTATTACAAAAGTGGTCATTTCAGACCCAACGCCTGATTCTAAGCGAAATATATTATTAATTTTAGTGTCTAGCAATCTTATTGCTACCAATATAGAGTACTTTATCAGGTCAACCTCCACGCGGCTCCTGGAAACCATCGTGACTAATTCTTATGGAATTCGTCAAGATAGGTCAACTGACCTGCATACTAGTGCCGGGTCTTAACCTATCACAAACACAAACAAATTTAAATTAACAGTTTGCGTTTAGTGATTGATATATTATTAAACAGTTTCAATGGAGGAAAGGGATTGTTAGTAATGCGTACTACTAAGATGCATAAAAAAGAAAAAAAATCCTATACAATAGTTGTCTGAATTAATAGCTTTTCTCTAAACTTCTATTCTTTAAACTCAAAGTTGTGTAACTCATTAATTGAAATAACATTTATAAATATCAGATGGTGCGTCATTAATCGCAAAACCACGTATTGTAAACAACCAAATTTTACAATCGAATCGCAGATTGTACGCTTTATAAAAATGATATGACTACGCTGTAGTACAAACTAAAACTGACTTTACCCGAGCACGCTATCAGCTGGACATTAATTTAATTTGTAGAATGAGGAAGCGTTATCACTTGTTAGTTTTTGCTGTAGGTATTAATTCCAGTCCAAGGTTAACGACCTTTGGCTGTAACTAATATAGCAAATAATGTTAACACTGTAAAAAGTATTAGTAGCCTAAGTTCTTGCCTAAGCCTAAGACTTCTTCAAGTAAAATATACTTTAAGCTCCTTACACTGTGTTGTCTACACGCGCCCGGTGAAGCTGTAAAGGCCATCTTTAGCCAACAGCATGTATATAATTAAATCTACTTTTTGTAAGAAATATTCCCATGACAGCAATTCTATAAAAAAAAATAGTTTTTTTTTTTTTTATAATAACTCCACTATTGTCATAGATCAATAACTTATTTTCTTGATAACAGAAGGTAATGTGACAAAATTTAAAAATTACGATATTTAATAAACCTTTTTTTTTATACAACTTAGAATGGCAAACAAGCTGACGGCCCACCTGATGGAAAGTGGTAACCGTCGCCTATAGACATGAGCAGTAAAAGAAACACAGCCATGCAAACACAGCTGCTTCGCGGTTGAAACACGAATGGGACAGAGGTAGTCAAGCAATCGACTTGTACAAAGTCTCCCTCTGGTAATACCACCATATTACAGTATATATAACAAAAACAAAAAAAAAAAAAAACAGTAAAATATAATATGTATTTATCATATAATGACATAAAGCAGCGCAAAATAATAAAGTGCAAATTTAGAAAAACCACAAATACACTTTGAGAAAACGTTATATACTCGTACCTAAGCATTTTACCCATTTTTTTCCACATAATGTACCTAATTACTTTAACCTAACTTATTAAGATATTAAGATAGCCACAGAAGAATCAAAGTGACCGACACAGATCTATGTGGTAATGTCCAGGTATATCCCTTTCAGACCTGATCGATACGGGCGTGAGTTGTAACTTTAAAAATTCTAAAACCGCGCGCAATTCATTTTTACGCACGAAGCGGAAATAACATGATAGCGAGATTCTAAACCAGCCAATAAGAAATCATTTTAGCGGTTAGGTGGTGCAGTAGTCTCGTGCGTGCCGGCAAGATGGCTTGCCTCCAAAACACGAAACTATATTTAATCTGAAAGAAAAAAAATCTTGGGTCTGAAAGGGATATGAGAACTCATAACCGATGGGTTTTGTCAGTCCTAATATCTTCTACCGCAAATCTTAAATGCAGATTCCATCAAGCAGCGTGACCCAGAGCATAAGTTTAACTAGTTGCTCCCTCATACTGCCAGAAGCGTACAAAATTATATAATAAAATTGACAAACATTACATGGGCGAACCAATGTACTCCGTTATGTCCATGCTACTGCTCATGTCTATAGGCGACGGTTACCACTTTCCATCTGGTGGGCGGTCAACTTGTTTGTCATTCTAAGTTGCATAAAAAAACATTCATTACAGCCTTCTAAAGTTTTTTTTTATACAACTTAGAATGGCAAACAAGCTGACGGCTCACCTGATGGAAAGTGGTAACCGTCGCCTATAGACATGAGCAGCACCATGGACATAACAGAGTATACTGTTTCGCCCGTGATACCCCCCATGCGTTGCCATTCCTGAGGACTCAGATGTTATTCCTCTGCACCCTGTAAATTCACGCCATATCCCACCCTTCAAACCGAAACACAGCCATGCAGACACAACTGTTTCACGGTTGAAACACGAATGGGACAGAGGTACCCAAGCAATCGACTTTTGTACAAAGTCTCCCTCTGGTAAAGGTATTAATCTATTTAAGAGCCCACTTCTAAAATAACAACTACTGTACCCACATAAAACTATTATATTAATAATAATTAAGAAACTACAGTTATGTTTTTAAGGAATAAAAATCTCTCAAATCACTCTATGCTCAATACAACCACATAAAACCAACTAATTTTTTATTTCGCTTATAAATTAAAAATTATATGCTTGTAATGATGAATAAATAATTTATCTACAGTGAAACAAAGTGATCAGACTCACTGATAGAACACTCTTTGTAGAATAACTAACAATTCCAACTTCACCCGTACATAAATTGTGTTCAGTCAATTGAGTTTCTAATTTAATCGATTTCTAATTTCTTGAAGGAGCCCTCAACACCTCCGAATATGTCCGAAATAGTCTTCGGCTTCCCGGGTCGACGCGACTCGACGACTCGCTTCTTGGTCTCCGCCTCGAAATAGTCTTTGTTCGCTTTAAAAGCTGCTATGACATCGTCTGAAAAAAAGAAGTTTTTTTCTTAAATGGATGATAATGGAATGGTAACCCCGCCTGCGCTAACGGTATACACTGGCGGGGCACCAGTGAGAGATGATAGGTGAGAATGAAGCAGGTCAGTTAGCCAACCTTGATGTCACTTGGAAAAGAACACGTGTTGGGTGTATTGCTGACAATGGAATTAATAATCCCCATTTTTAACAATCCATTAGCCCCCCCAAGATTTAGTTTTAAAAACTATAAACGTCTTTACTATTCTGTATTACATTCGTGGTTTATATATATCATGTCATTCAAATAATCACTATTACCACACACAAAATAAAGTGAAAATCCAAATACCAAAAAATTTGACAATTTTTTTTTTTTAATGGGTGAAAATGAAATGGTCACCCCGTATGCGCTATCGGTATACACCGACAGGACACCAGTGAAAAATAGGTGATAGGTGAGAATGAATACAGGTCAGTTGGCCCACCATGATGAATTCGACAAGAATCAACCATGATGGTATTTTGACCTAAAAGAGTATATTGCTAGCAATGGATCTCATTACTAGAAATCCCCCCCCCCCCCCAAATTAGACTAGCTAAAACAAGATGTTAGTTTGAAATGAATATTATACAATATGCTATGCGGCTAAGAGAATTTGATGGTCTAGGGATGGACAAGAACATCTCAAAATAATATTAAAATGACCTGACTACGGTTACCAATCCCCCTGCCAAGCGTGGCAACTACTAGCAAAATGGGAGAGGCCTATGTTCAGCAGTGGACCGTTAAAGACTGATATGATAATGGTAGCAATCTTAATCATACTTATTAAATCTATATATATATATATATATATATATATATATGTAGATATACAATATAATTCAAATAATCGGTTTAACCACGATTGAAGACGGTGTTTTTTTTTTTTTTAACAAAACCTGTTTTTTATTATTTTCCTCATGAATGCAACATCAATTTGTTACTACACAAAATAATACTGTGAATTACTCGTGATGCTGGACGACCTTGACATTCACATAATGCCAGTCATGATATGAAGTCAAACCGTTGATAAGTGAGAATGTACCTCATAAATATACAGAAGGCATACTCAAGCGGTACGCTTAATACTAAATACATTTAAAGATCATAATGGACCAGGATGTTTACATCTTAATGTGATCTTACTTTATATTATATTATTTTCACATATGGGGTCAGTTAAGCAGTTGCACATCGACCCATTGAGATCTTTTGTGCTCCCCCCTGCCTTATACCATCATTTCATAGATCCTATGTATTACCCTAACGATATCCCGCGGGGGGGAAAGGAATTGTTAGTAAAGAGACTGAGAATCCTATTGCTAGTAATATACTCAACCAGGTCGACCTCCTCGCGGTTCTCCCTGGAAACTATCACGGTTAATTCCTGATGAATTCATCATGATGGGCTAACTGGCCTTTCATTCTCATCGATCACCCTTCACTGGTGCTCCGCCAGCGTATCCCGTTAGCGCAGGCGGGGTTACCATACCATTTTCACCCATCAAAAAGAAAACGATATCCCGCGGTTTAAGATATCTCTAGTCTCCTGGCTCTAGATCTCTAGATCTTAATGTTAGAAAGACGTTTGTGGGCTGCAGTGACCGTTTACCATCAGATAGACATATGTTGCAACATAACACAGATTGCTTGGGTACCTCTGTCCTATTCGTGTTTCTACCGTGAACTAGTTGTGTTTGCATGGCTGTGTTTCGGTTTGAAGGGTGGGATATGGCGTGAATTTACAGGGTACAGAGGAATAACACCTGAGTCCTGAGGAATGGCAACGCATGAGGGATATCATGGGCGAAACAGTATACTCTGTTATGTCCATACTACTGCTTATGTCTATAGGCGACGGTTACCACTTTCCATCAGGTGGGCCGTCAGCTTGTTTGCCATTCTAAGTTGTATAAAAAAAAAAGATTAAAATTTATTGAAATGCCAACATTGTCCTCGCTCTTTCTCCTAAACAATTATCTTGTAATTGTTAGTTTTGGAAAAATAAACCCTGTGATTAGAGATCAGTGTATTGGTTAAATCATTTATTGTGATCGGTTTCATACTTGTAATAAAAATACTGAAAGATGTTTTGTCAGCAGTTGCCATGCTTGGCAGGCGGTTTGACAACCGTAGTTAAGCTTTTTTTTTATCTTTTTTATTTAGAGGCTTTTATTCTATAATGTATTCGATGGCTGTGTTTCGGTTTGAAGGGTGGGATATGGCGTGAATTTACTGGGTACAGAGGAATAACACCTGAGTCCTCAGGAATGGCAACGCATGGGGGGTATCATGGGCGAAACAGTATACTCTATTATGTCCATGGTACTGCTCATGTCTATAGGCGACGGTTTCCACTTTCCATCAGGTGGGCCGTCAGCTTGTTTGCCATTCTAAGTAGTATAAAAAAAAAAAAAACGTTTTGGGAGACTGTAAGTGTGGTGAGTAATTTTCAAATAAATAAATAAATAAACAGTTTGCTTAGTCGGTCTCCATGTTCAACGCCCCGATTTTTTTTAAAATTATATAAGGGTATTTGAAAATCCCAATGCTAATGGTTTGCATCGGGTTTTCCCCTTGTATTTCACATATAAAAAATTGTAGTTAAATGCATATAAAGTTTTATTAGAGGCACTACGTTATGTTTGTTTAAAAAAATGTGTAAAATGTATGTCTGTGTAAACGTATTACGTATGTTTTATTGGTTATATATATATATATATATATATATATATATATATATATATATATATATGTGTGTGTGTGTGTGTGTGTGTGTGTGTGTGTGTGTGTGTGTGTGTGTAAAAAACTAGCTTTAAAACTTCATTTACGTACTTGGGATATGTACATTGACCGAGAGAAAAGGTAGCCTCTATCCTTCTCTGTTCTATATAATATGTGTATACCAAATTCCATCGCCGTGTGGTCCCAGCATAGAATAGGTCACCCCTTCCTTTCTCGTGCGGGTCGTAAGAGGCAACTAAGGGAGGGCGAGGGATGGGTAGCAGCGTCCCTCTTAAAACATCTCTAAAAGCCTATTTGCGGTTTTGCCAACACGCCTGCCAAGCGTGGCAACTATTGACAAAACTCCCCTTATGGGGAAGGCTTATGTTCGGAAGTGGACAGTTAACGGCTGAAATTTATAATAATAATACTTAGTTTTACCGGGATGAGAAGGGATTGTTAATAATGGGGATTAGTAGCCCCATTGCTAGCAATACACCCTGTCAGGTCGACCTCCTCGCAGTTCCACATGGAAACTACCGTATTCTATTTCAAATGAATTCACCACGATGGACTGACATGCCTTTTCATTCTTACCTATCATCCTTCACTGGTACCCCTCAAGCGTATACCATTAGCGCAGGCGGAGTTAACAATTCCATTATCATCCATTTAAAAAAATAGTTTCACCTTTATAAAATTAATAAATATTTTATCTCAGTAAACTAGTAACCATAGTACGACACAGCTCCATCTAGTCTAGTACATTAGCTAAGTAAGAACTAAGAACATAAGTACAATGTTTAGTTCGGCAATAGATGGCGCTGTATGACGTGTCCTGGTCCCGGATTATTATTACCTCTACATTCATTGAAAGTCTTGTATTCTCCACCGGCTTCTTTCGGCAGGCCCACCGTCGGCACGAACTTCTCCAAAGTCTTAGAACCTATCTGGTGAATATGAAGAACATCAAGTAGGTCTTTCTTTAAAAAGGGCTTGATCAAAATCATTATCTTGTCCATGAAAGGAGGTGCGTTTAGGTAATGTAGCCCTTTCATCTTCACGAGCAACGCTTCCTGAAAATTTAAAATGGCGAATGATCTTTCAGAACTGTATTTCATAATACTCCCCTGTCGCTTGTCTACGTTTGTCTACATTTTAGAAACTGAAGGGTGGCAACGTCTAAATCAAAGGTTACCAAACTTATTTTGTCTACTACCCACTTTGAGAATAAATTATTGTTTGGCATTACCATTTTTTTCACTTACTTAAAAACCACTATTACGTGGTATCACGCAAAAATCTGTCTGGTTCATCTGTTATAATTTTTATAAACTACACAATTTTATAAAATACTTAAATAGCATATAATTACATTTATTTTATCATGAAAAATGAAAGATATATTTTTATTCAATTAAAAACTTAGATTTAAGCATTTTTGAATAGTTATCTTTCATTACCGCCCATTCGGAACGCAATTTCAGCCAAGAAGAACGGGCAAACAACTCTCGGCTATTGCATTTTTCAATAAATTTAACTATATAAATAATAAATTTGTGTGAATATAAACTATTAAATAGTATTAGATTATATAATGACTCGGTTGCAGTGACCAGAGCAGACAAGTCTTTACAGGCAGCACCCCTAGATGGAATTTATAAAGAGATAATGTTCTAGTTGGCCAGTTCCAGCAATTAAAAAAAAAAGCATTTAACCTATGAAAAATCTGTTAATATATTTTAAAAACATATACCTGTAAGAAGTATAAAAATTGTTGCATTGTTTGCAAGTCCAGTCTAGCTACGTGGCCCAATGTTATTTTGTCTAGGTCTATGAGGATCACAAAACCTGGCCAGGTGCCTGATTTGTACTGCCACAGGTCGATCACCATTAAAATAGTCCTGTTAAAGATGAAACCAATGTCATTGCGTTCTTTTTGATATATCACTTTGATAAAATCCGAAAAACCACAACGTTGTTGGCACAATCAGCATGATCTTTTGGTGTTATTACGTGATGAAAATAATAAGCGAAGATTATAGCGCGATGAAAAGTATACTATAACCTGCCCAGGAGTATGAAGAATAATTGTACCAAGTTTCGTTAAAATCCATCGAGTAATTTTTGTTTCTACAGACAGACAGACAAAAATTTTACTGATTGCATTTTTGGCATCAGTATCGATCACTAATCACCCGCTGATAGTTATTTTGGAAATATATTTCATGTACAGAATTGATCTCTCTACAGATTTATTATAAGTGTAGATAATTAAAGTAAAAAAAAAAAATTTAGCAAAGTGTGTTCTATATTGAAGCCATGATTAAATTAAAGAAAAATAATATAATATAAAAATAGACAAATAATTAAGTATAAAAATATGATAGCTCTAACACCATACCTGATGCAATCGGCAAAGACAAACTGTTTAGTATCATAGTCCAACAATCTTGAATATATAACAGCATAGCCGTCATGTGTTCGAATTTCCAGCGGCAGCAACAACCTAAAACATATGTAATTCATATTTTTTTTTATACAACTTAGAATGGCAAACAAGCTGACGGCCCGCCTGATGGAAAGTGGTAACCGTCACCTATAGACATGAGCAGTACTGTGGACATAACAGAGTATACTGTTTCGCCCATGATACCCCTCATGCGTTGCCATTCCTGAGGATTCAGATGTTATTCCTCTGTACCCAGTAAATTCACGCCCTTCAAAAAAACCCTTCAAACCGAAACACAGCCATGCAAACACAACTGCTTCACGGTAGAAACACGAATGGGACAGAGGTACCCAAGCAATCGACTTTTGTACAAAGTCTCCCTCACAGTACTCCCTGGTATACTTATAGATTGGCTCCATAGAATTTTTATCTAAATTGATTTGGAAGTTTAGTTTTTAAATCAAATTATTTGATTTTGCTATCACTGAAGTCAGATTTTTTTATTAACACATAAAGCTTTGGATATGGGCAATCGTGTAGGGCCATGTTTCGGTTCCATAACCCATCACTCGCAACAGGCACTGGTTGGGGGGAAGGGATTGTTAGTAGTGAGGAGATTAGTTCCCATTGCTATCAATATACCCTATCAGGTCGAACTGCACGTTGTTCCCCCTGGAAACCATCGTGACTAATTTATCGTTGAACTCGTCACGATGGGCTAACTGACCTGCCTTTTCATCCTCACCAATTATCCCTCACTGGTACCCTGCCAGTGTATACCGATAGCGCCGGCGGGGTTACCATTACATTATAATTACCATGGACATAACAGAGTATACTGTTTCGCCCATGATACCCCCCATGCGTTGCCACTCCTGAGGACTCAGGTGTTATTCCTCTGTACCAAGTAAATTCACGCCATATCCCACCCTTCAAACCGAAACACAGTTGCTTCACGGTTGAAACACGAATGGGACAGAGGTACCCAAGCAATCGACTTTTGTACAAAGTCTCCCTCTGGTAAATATAGTAGATGCTTACTTTTTTGTGATAGGGTCATATGTAACGTTAATATTATTCCCAATTTTTTACAAATAAGAGAACACTTTTAAAAAAACCAAACAGAAATATTAAAAATTTTCAAGTTCAATTGATTTTGAAACTTATTGGCATACTACGCTAAGCCAAAGTATGAACCGTGTTAAACTATCATCCTGTATTTTGACTGAGAAATAAAATGCATGCAAAAACCGTAGTAAATGATCAATGAACTACTAACACTATATGATGAATTGACTCTATCTTATCATTCATGTATCTGTCTTTAAAAAGATTAACGAATAACGTCTTCAGGGTGAGATTCAGGTCGAGCACTTGCTTGGCCACTTCCGAACTTCGCTCGCAGCAGTGGTATGCCAAAACTAGGTCCAAATCTGAAAATGTTTTTGATCAAGTATATAATTTGTGGCGAGTAACACAAACAAGTATATTTTAATATTTAAGCACTATTATAATGAAATTGTAACTAGACGATGCTGCCCTGGAAACTATCATGGTTAATTCCTGATGAATTCATCATGATGGGCTAACTGGCCTGTTTTCATTCTCATCTATCACCCTTCACTGGTGCTCCGCCAGCGTATCCAGTTAACGCAGGTGGGTCACTATACCATTTTCACCCATCAAAAAAAAACTAGACGATGCAGGGGGAAAGGGATTGTTAGTAATGAGGTCTAATAGCCCCATTGCTAGCAATATACCCTCTCAGGTCGACCTCCAAGCGGTTCCCCCTGGAAACCATCATAGTTAATTCTTGTCGAATTCATCATGGTGGGCCAACTGGCCTGCATTGGTGAGAACACCTATCATCCTCCACTGGTGCCTCATCGGTGTATACCGATAGCGCGGACGGGGTTACCATTTTATTTTCACTCATTAAAAAAAAAAAGAAAAACTATACGATGCATACTAACTAGATGTACATGGGAGGTATTTAAAAAAAATATATGAGAGATCTTAATAAGAGCAACAGAATCTAAGACAAAAATTCTTAAGAATTTCGTCGGTCAGTCTATCTCTACGTTTGTTTCAGCATCACGTAAAAAGAACTCCACCAGAGGCCATCTAGAAATGATCTATTTCATTAATTTCTTTAATTCTGAAATTTACGTAAGCGAAGTCGCGAGCTTAGAGTTAATTCTTTATATTTACAATTTAGGATATCAACAACAACATTACATAATAGTTTAAATATATTAAGGATAAATTGATATAACAGATTTACTAGTGACAAATAAAATAATATAGGAAGTAATGAAGCAAAATATAAAAACATGTCATTATTCAAAACAAACAAGTCTGTTAAAAAACATTTTCAAAAATATACTTTTAAAACGGTTAAGGTCATTTTAAAAGAAGTAATTTATTTTATTGTTACCTACTTTATCAGTTTTTTCGTTTAATACCCATATTAACAGGGATGGCGAAATGCACGCCATCCGCCATCTTGTGTCTCCCTATTTATTATATATTAAATATATAATTATTATTAAATGTTCAATCAGTTAATCGACTTTTTATTTGTACTGTTTTTGAACAACAACAAGTCTTATGGTTGAGTCAATTAGTCAATTGTTTACATTTTGAATAATTGGCTCATTGAAGAAAAAAAAATTAGACTGTTAATCGACTTTTTTTTTATTTATAACAATGTATGTAATTAAGGTTTTTGTGGAAATAAGTTTGAAAAGACAGAACAACGTCTGTCAGAATGAGACTTTGTACAAAAGTCGTATTTATCAAAAAATGTATTTTAATATATCCATCAATTATCTGGTTAAGTTTGCACTAGATGGCGTTGTATGGTTTGTTCAGGTATGTTCAACTAGAAAATGTAATTAAATTTTGTTCAAATTATCACAGATACATTAATTAGTAAAGGAAATTAGTAACAAATTGTAATATATATATATATATATATATATATATATATATATATATATATATATATATATATATATATATATATATATATATATATATATATATTTGTTTTATGTCCCATTCGTGTTTCAACCGTGAAGCAGTTGTGTTTGCATGGCTGTGTTTCGGTTTTGAAGGGTACCCAAGCAATCGACTTTTGTACAAAGTCTCCCTATTAGATAATAATTAAATATATAATTATTATTAAATGTTCAATCAGTTAATCGACTTTTTATTTGTACTGTTTTTGAACAACAACAAATTAGTCAATTGTTTACATTTTACTGGGTACAGAGGAATAACACCTGAGTCCTCAAGAATGACAACCCATGCGTTGTATCATGGGCGAAACAGTACACTCTGTTATGTCCATGGTACTGCTCATGTCTATAGGCGACGGTTACCACTTTCCCTCTTGTGGGCCGTTAGCTTGTTTTCCATTCTAAGTCGTATAAAAAAAATAAATTGATCAATTGTAGTTTTTTATCAATATAAAGTTTGTAATAGTCATATTATTGTCCCACCAAATTGTTCATAATTACTCCTCTCCATCCAAAAGTTGTCTGGAAGAGATCGCTTTTAGCGATAAGGTCGTCCATTGTTTTCTCATTGTGATTATTTCTTGTAATTATTTATATTTATAACAAGTTTACTATTGTAATCTTTTGGAGGTAACAATAAAGAGTATCTATCTATCTATCTATCTATCTATTATTATTTCATTATTTTTTCTTTGACTTTGTAAACTCAACTTTTGTTTGATAAAATTATTTCAGCCATTTACTGTCCACTGTTGAACATAAGTCTTCCCGATAAGGGAAGTTTTGCCAGTAGTTGCCATAATTAGCAGGCGGGTTGGCAGCCGTAGTTAGGTTTTTAAAGATGTTTAAGAGGGTCGCTGCTGCCTATCCCTCGCCCTTCATTAATCACCTCTTACGACACCCATGGGAAAGGAAGGAGCGGTCCATTGTATGCCACGACACACATGGCGTTTAATTGTTATTGCTATTAACTTATTTCCATATGGTAGTAAACTCGCCACTTGTACAAAATTTTATTATGCAATAAAGAATTAATAAATAAAAGCAACAGCTGCATTTCTTGCCCATTCCTCTCAACTGTATATCTTTCCAAACTGGGTGGTAGATTTATAAAAAAAAACCTATTTAAAAATGCTTGTATAAAAAATATTGTGTGTATTTATTTTCATTATTTCCTATTGAAACAAATCATAGATGCGTGGCTGTAACTAACCAGTTATATGCTCGGCCGGCAGATGGGGCTGCGTCTGCAACCACTGCCTCAGGTTGCTCACGTCCGCTGGAGTCACACCTGTCGGCTTCTTATACTCCTCCTCCAGAGAGAACTGGCCCGGGATAGAATACCACATGGTTCTGTAACCGTAAACTTAAATTAATAAAATATATAATAAAACGATTTTTAACCAGTACGTGTTTTTTTTTAATGAATAATAATGTAATGGTAACCCCGCCGGCGCTATCGGTATACAGTAGCGGGGCACCAGTGAGGAATGATTGGTGAGGATGAAAAGGCAGGTCAGTTAGCCCATCGTGACGAGTTCAACGATAAATTAGTCACGATGGTTTCCAGGGGAACAACGTGCAGTTCGACCTGATAGGGTATATTGATAGCAATGGGAACTAATCTCCCCACTACTAACAATCCCTTCCCCCCAACCAGTGCCTGTTGCGAGTGATGGGTTATGGAACCGAAACATGGCCCTACACGATTGCCCATATCCAAAGCTTTATGTGTTAATAAAAAAATCTGACTTCAGTGATAGTAAAATCAAATAATTTGATTTAAAAACTAAACTTCCAAATCAATTTAGATAAAAATTCTATGGAGCCAATCTATAAGTATACCAGGGAGTACTGTGAGGGAGACTTTGTACAAAAGTCGATTGCTTGGGTACCTCTGTCCCATTCGTGTTTCTACCGTGAAGCAGTTGTGTTTACATGGCTGTGTTTCGGTTTGAAGGGTTTTTTTGAAGGGCGTGAATTTACTGGGTACAGAGGAATAACATCTGAGTCCTCAGGAATGGCAACGCATGAGGGGTATCATGGGCGAAACAGTATACTCTGTTATGTCCACGGTACTGCTCATGTCTATAGGCGACGGTTACCACTTTCCATCAGGCGGGCCGTCATCTTGTTTGCCATTCTAAGTTGTATAAAAAAAAACACCAATTCAGTTAAAAAAATAATTTTCCAAATCTGTTTATAACTAATGGAGTTATGGGGATAACAAATATAAAAAAAAAAAATTGAAAACATCCTTCTTTATAAAGTCGTGAACATTACTTCAATTTATCACAACAATGGATCTGTTTAATAATTAGTTATTATTTATATATTTATTAAAAATCTATGTATGGTTATTTATATATAATCATAATAAGATACATGGGTGATGCTGAGAAAAATACATAATAATGAAAATAAATGGCAGATAATTATACTAATCGCCTAGTCCTCGAACTTGATTAGTTAGCTATCACATAATACAGGCAGTGTGTTATGTGAAACTAAGTAAAAAATAATCATCTGGTCACACAACCCAAACACCCAGATCAGATCCAATTCAGAAAAGTTCACTCCCTAAATTGACATGAGCGGGAATCGAACCCGAGACTTCATTTACGCAAATGTGTATACAACATTGTACGGCGAAAAAGCTGGCGGCCTACCTTATGAGAAATGGTATAAAAATGGAAAATTATGAAAGAAACAAAATTAATACAAAACATACCGACACGAAAAAATAAATGGACTTCAAAACACACACAGTAACAATTACACCAGAATCACTAGAAATTTAATTTAAAAAGTTAAAAAGAAGAATAAAAAAATTTAAAAGAAGAATTTATAATTTAATTAAAAGAAATTTAAAAAATGTGAATTTAAAAATGGAATACACTGTAACTGGCTGATATTATATCCACTCGGTGGTCGGAAAACAACAAGCCTCGCCGTTTGTATAGTTGATCTATGTCATGACAAGTAAATGACCTTCTACATAAACATGGGAGGAAAACTTTAAGTCAAATGACGAACTCATTAAAATGAGTTCAGCCATGTTCCGTACAATAATATTATTTTCTCTTAGATTATATATTTCCACTTTCCCCCAACTTTCAATATATATAGATTATATGTAATATAATTATATATAATCTAATGCGAAGTAGCCAGTTTTGGAATTTCTTTCGCAATTTTTGGTAAACAATTTTGTCTCTTGAACGAGGCAAGAGATTGCTCTGATCTAATGGATAGAAGTAAGGAGTTCTAGAGACGAATAGCTTGGGCATCATGCCCATGGCCACTTTCTACCATCGTACGGCTCGCCATCGACAGGAAGTTCACCCACATACCCTACAGCCTAGATGGTCGCGTACAACGCGGTTCCAAAGATGTTTTCTTCCACGAACGCTCATATTATGGAATGAACTACCATTTTCCCACGATTACCACTTTCCATCAGATGGGCCGTTAGCTTGTTTGCCATTCTAAGTTGCATAAAAAAGAGCTCCCGGTCGAGGTTTTTCCAAGAGATCACAGCATGGGGTTCTGCAAAAGGGCGTAAAGAGGTATTTGGATCGGCAATACGCCCGTAATATCCCTGGTATTGCAAACGTTAATAGGCTACGGTAAACGCTTACCATTAGCTGGGCCGTATGATGGTTTGCTACATTAGTGGTATAAAAAAAGAATAATAATAAAGTTGGAGAAATTTTTAGTGAAATATGACGTTCTTGTGTAAAATTCTGGATAATTTATTTGAGAATTTTGTCATTTGTAAACTGAGCATGAAATCTTACATTACAGCATTGTATTAAAATAATATGACGTTAATATGAACGTAAAGGACGTTTTTTGCTTCGTTATTTCAGGCATCTAGCGAATAATTTGGAAAATTCACGGTTCCACTACAAAAATTTAAACTTGCAATAGACAGGTTTTGAATCTGTATGCGTATACGTGAAGCAAAAACTTTGTACCCCTTTTTACGAAAATTGCGCGGACGGAGGAGTATGGAATTTGGCACACTTATAGTTTATATAGAGGAGCGCAGAATACTAATATATATTTTTAAATTATACATAAGAAATACATTAAATTAAAAAAAAATATATTACACACACTACCATGTATTTGGTACACACACACGCATATATACTCTTTTGTTTATTGTTAAAGTCTGTGATCAAATTGAGAATAGATTAATATTGTTTGTTTTTATTTTATTTTTTTATACGACTTAGAATGGCAACCAAGCTGACGGCCCACCTGATGAAAAGTGGTAACCGTCCCCTATAGACATGAGCAGTACCGTGGACATAACAGTACACACACATATCGTTTCGCCCATGATACCCCCCATGCGTTGTCATTCCTGAGGACGCAGGTGTTATTCCTCTGTACCCTGTAAATTCACGCCATATCCCACCCTTCAAACCGAAACACAGCCATGCAAACACAACTTCTTTCTAGCAGAAACACGAATGGGACAGAAGTACCCAAGCAAACGACGTTTATACAAAGTCTCCCTCTGGTGAGAATATTATTATGGCTAGTATATTATCTGTGTCAATACTCACTATCATAAACGACTGATGATCGAACAATTGATCGTTTACAATGGGAATCATTGTTGGAAAAAAAAATATGAAATACCGCAATTAAGAGTTTAACAAAGTCTTTTATAACAATGTTATAATTGCTATATCTAGTTTTTTATACCTGGTCACCGACTGCGTTATACTAACCTTACCTAAGTGAGTAAACAACCTTTACATGGCACATTGAATTGTTAATAAATCTATTCATAGGTACAATTTGCTAAATAAGTTATAATTTACGAAATACGAATACGTATTTACGAAAATAAAAACGTTACTTAACAATAAGGTCGTCTTTTGTATCATTTCTCATTAATATTTACTGTATTTATAATTTTTTTTAAGAAGAAGAGGATTAGGAAGACGGAGGAATAACTAAATTTTTTTTTATACAACTTAGAATGGCAAACAAGCTGACGGCCCACCTGATGTAAAGTGGTAACCGTCGCCTATAAACATGAGCAGCACCATGGACATAACAGAGTATACTGTTTCGTCCATGATACCCCCCATGCGTTGCCATTCCTGAGTACTCAGGTGTTATTCCTCTGTACCCAGTGAATTCACGCCATATCCCACCCTTTAAACCGAAACACAGCCATGTAAACACAACTGCTTCACGGTTGAAACACGAATAGGACAGAGGTACCCAAGCAATCGACTTTTGTACAAAGTCTCTTTCTAGTGACATGGGACAGATAAAAGAAACACTAGGTGTCATGTCGTGTCGTATCGTCGGAGGTAAAGGATATGACCTAGGATAGAGCTGGCTGGAAGAAGATGCATGTATTAGTTGCACCGACAAGAGGAAACTCTTAAATAACACGAAGATTTGTTTTTTTTTTTACTTGACGCAATAAAGTGTAAAATAAATAAATATAATAAAGACATTTAAATATGTCTCAAAATCTGCATGTCCAGTAGAATTTATAATAATAATATTTATTTATTTATTCATACGACATAAGGGAAATATTATTTTCCAGTTTCAGAGGGCCTACCATGAAATATTTTCCGAAATTTCGGGCACGAACGAAACTGAAATTTGATGTTAAAATTACGTTATACATGCCGTTTAAAGTTGTTAAAAATGTTAAAATATCATTCCCCTGCACTATTAGGATAGGATTTATGATGTACGAAATGTTAAGCTCCATTTACTGGGCCGATTTCGGTGCGAACAAAAACACGAAATTGAGCCCGAAAATTCGGAATTTCATTTTATGGTAGACCACCTGTCCGCGACTTCGTCCACAAAATCGAGATAACATGTATATAAAAATGTAAATATTGTTCACTGGCTGAAATAAAAAGTAACCTATTAATATTATAATTAAAAGACGGGCTTTTCCCAGACAAAAAAAACCTGTTACACTACGACCTTTCTATGATCTTTTGTCCTCGCACATTTTTAAAGTTCGCTGCTAATTCCCTATCAATGGTAGGAATTTTAAAATGTTTTTGTAGCGATGTTTTTTTTTCTCCTCAGTATACAGAGTGTGTTTTCCAAAGCAGATGTATCGTTGTGTTTGCATTGCTGTGTTTCGGTTTGAAGGGTGGGATATGGCGTGAATTTACAGGGTACAGAGAAATAACACCTGAGTCCTCAGGAATGGCAACGCATGGGGGGTATCATGGGCGAAACAGTATACTCTGTTATGTCCATGGAACTGCTCATGTCTATAGGCAACGGTTACCACTTTTCATCAGATGGGCCGTCAGCTTGTTTGCCATTCTAAGCTATATAAAAAAAATCGTTTATGTATGAGTGGGCTACAGCCACACATTCAGTGCTGCGGCGTTTCTTCCTCACTGTGACAAAATCTGCAAACACTTTCTGGGCATAAGCCTAGTTGGGCCATATGCTTGTTTAGTTTACAGTGTCCAGTGCGAGCCCTTGTTAATACATGCATATTTTTTTTACTCAAAAGAATTAATTTCTAAAAGTGATTTTCTAAAAACTAACCTGTTGTGTTGAGTCGCATTGCATCGTACATTTTTTTACAAAATGAAGGTAGTTTCACATGATGTTTTATTTTTAGTTAATGTTTAATAAATTATATAGATATTAAGTGCATGTTCACAGTTTTTAATTTCTTTTTTAAATCATTTACTTTACAAATCTTTAGAGAAATTAATGTCTTAAACAGTAAACCGTAATAAGATTACTTCTCGACCTCTAATGGCTCAACCAATCTTCATGAAATTTAGTAAACATATATATAGCATTTGGGTTGAAGAAGGACAAAGTTGCAGATTAAAACTAATCTTAATAAATAAAGCAAATCTAATATATAAAATTCTCGTGTCGCGGTGTTTGTTGCTAAACTCTTCCGAAACGGCTTTACCGATTTTTATGAAATTTTGTGTGCATATCGGGTAGGTCTGAGTATCAGCCAACATCTATTTTTCATATCCCTCAATGATAAGGGTGACCTACTCCTAAATATATTTTTTTTTATTTTTTTAACATTTTTTTTTATTTTTATTTTATTTTCAGCATTGAAAAATACATACAAATTTAAATTTTCACACTTTTATGATCAACCTCTGTTTGTAATCGTGATTTTTATATGCCGCAATAGGGTTGCAAGATGGCAATCGAATATAATAATTGTAGTAGGATATATTTTCATGTATAGTTCTCGAAATAATGTATATGGTAAAACAACGTTTGCCGAGTCAGCTAGTAAAAATATAATATATTTTTTATTTTTTTCAATGGATCAACGACATCAAAATTTTTTATTAGTAACATAACCTTCCCCATAAGAAGAGTTTTACCACTAGTTGCCACGCTTGGCAGACGGGTTGGCATCTAAAATTATTAATCCAAAATTAGAGTTGAGTACATATATGTCGCGGAACCCTAATAACATGCAGCCTTCAACGCATTTCGAAACAAATTTCATGCATCATGAATATACCTAGTTTTAATATAAAACTGGACTCATAATATAAATACTAAAATGCTTATTTTTACACGCGACTTCGCCTACGCGACTAAGGTATTTTTTTATACAACTTAGAATTGCAAACAAGCTAACGGCCCACCTGATGGAAAGTGGTAACCGTCGCCTATAGACATGAGCAGTACCATGGACATAACAGAGTATACTGTTTTGCCCATGATATCCCCATGCGTTGCCATTCCTGAGGACTCAGGTGTTATTCCTCTGTACCCAGTAAATTCACTGCCATATCCCACCCTTCAAACCGAAACACAGCCATGCAAACACAACTGCTTCACGGTAGAAATACGAATGGGACAAAGGTGCCCAAAACAAACGACTTTTGTACAAAGTCTCCCTCCTCTCCCTCATCTCTCTACCATTAAGTTCCCTTAGTCGCCTCTTACAATACTCGCGAGAAAGGAAGAGGTGGTCTATTCAATTCTGGGACCGCACAAACTCAGTTTAATAAAGAGTTAAATTAAAGGCGCTATAATCTAAGAATGAAACATATTTACGTATCAAAACACTGGTTTAAATAGAGACAATGAATGACTAGGTCAGTGATTCTCAACCACTGTGTCGCGGCACTTTTGTGTGCCGCCAAATTTTGAAATCGTTAAATATGTGCCGCAACAAAAAAAAAGGTTGAGAATCACTGGACTAGGTTATTATGTTATTATATACATACGGCCAATGGTATACATATAGTAATTATGTAATTCAACCGATGTCTGTGTTGCCTGTTTTGACCTCTGAGTGGGACTTCATTATATTAAATACAATAACTCAGTTTCCATACACAATAGTCTGAGTGAACAAAAAACAAACAATATGAAACCGTTTATAATCATCATACATAAATATATATTAACACATAACTGTATATATGAGTATTTTTTTTATGGATGAAAACCACGATAGTTTCCCCCTGGAAACTATCATGGTTAATTCCTGATGAATTCATCATGATGGGCTAACTGGCCTGTTTTCATTGTCATCTATCACCCTTCACTGGTGCTCCGCCAGCGTATCCCGTTAGCGCAGGCGGGGTAACCATACCATTTTTACCCATCAAAAAAAAAACCATCATACCATACTGTTTCCGTTACAGACAAACAAACTTCTTCTGTAATATTTCCATCATCTGCGTATATTTGGCTTCAATGGTCCAAGACCGGAAACTTGGGTCATCCTAAAGTATATAACATATGGTTCAGAATTGACCACGATACTGACCATATCGTCTCGATAAAGAAGCAAAAAAGCGCAATAATAACGGAGTAAAATCAATAAATTAAATATTTTTTTTTATACAACTCAGAATGGCAAACAAGCTGACGGCCCACCTGATGGAAAGTGATAACCGTCGCCTATAGACATGAGCAGTGCCATGGACATAATAGAGTATACTGTTTCGTCCATGATACCCCCCATGCGTTGCCATATTTGTTCTAATTTACCGATTTGAGTATGACAGCAATTTAGTACTATGTCCAAACACATAATACTTAACGCCTGATGGAACTGAAATATATTTTTTAGTTCTATCAGGCGCTTTTTTCCTTTGACGACTGTATACATATATAGATAACAATACCATGGCATGGTGTTATTCCTAATATTAATATTGTGTAATAATAGTTTATTATTTTAATCTACATAAGACTAACAGACAGATACCAACAATAATTTACCAGTGGGAGACTTTGTACAAAAGTCGATTGCTTGGGCACCTCTGTCGCATTCGTGTTTCAACCGCGAAGCAGTTGTGTTCGCATGGCTGTGTTTCGGTTCGAAGGGTGGGATATGGCGTGAATTTACTGGGTACAGAGGAATAACACCTGAGTCCTCAGGAAAGGCATCGCATGGAGAGTATCATGGGCGAAACAGTATACTCTGTTATGTCCATGGTACTGCTCATGTCTATAGGCGACGGTTGCCAATTTCCATCAGGTGGGCCGTCAGCTTGTTTGCCATTCTAAGTTGCATAAAAAAATAAGTATTTTACAAATACAAAAAAAAACTGTTTTATTTGATAAGTGGTAAAAAGGACGGTACAGGGGGGAGAAGGGATTGTTAGATAGTAATAGGGATTAGCAGCCCCATTGCTAGCAATATACCCTGTCAGGTCTGCCTCCTCGTGGTTCCCCCTGGAAACCATCGTGATTTATTTATTGTTATATTCGTCACAATGGGCTAACTGACCTTCTTCATCCTCACCTATCATCTTTCACTGGTGCCCCGCTAGTGTATGTAGTGCCGTTAGTGCAGGCGGGGTTACCATACCATTATAATGTAATGGTAACCCATCAATCAATGGATAATAATAATTATCCATTAAATGAAAGGATGGTACATAATATTTAAACATTGTTCACACTTTTCACCAGAATCATCATAACGCTGTTCATCTCTATAGGCAATTGTTATGCTTTCTATCCGGTGGATCGCCTGCCAGTTAGCTATGCTGAGTTGCATAAAAATTTGTTTGTTTTTTGTGACTTCGTTACTAACAACTACTTGTTATATTTATTTATTTACTCTTTATTGAACTACTTAAAGAATAATACAAAAATCATATATGGTATACTCCACATATGAAGTACAAGAGGGGATCTTATAGTTAAAGCAATCTCTTCCAGACAACCTTTATATATTTGTATAATTATATATATTTTTTTTTGTTGTAGTTAATTTTGAACTTTCGCGTTTTCGCTTAACACATACTTCGCCGTGTGGTCCCGGCATAAAATAAGCCACCTCTTCCTTTCGCGTGGGTGTCGTAAGAGGCGACTAAGGGAGGGCGAGGGTTGGGCAGCAGCGTAAAACTTATAACATCTCTAAAAGCCTAACTGCGGTTGCCAACCCGCCTGCTAAGTGTGGCAACTACTGGTAAAAATCCCCTTATGGGGAAGGCTTATGTCCAGCAGTGGACAGTTAATGGCTGAAATAATAATAATAATACACATACTTTAACTACACTATTAGGACTTAACGTGATGAAATAATTTTTTTTGCAGGTGATTAGTGCCTACATACCTGCTTCCTTTTTATACAACTTAGAATGGCAAACAAGCTGACGGCCCACCTGATGGAAAGTGGTAACCGTCGCCTATAGACATGAGCAGTAGCATGGACATAACAGAGTATACTGTTTCGCCTATGATACCCTCCATGCGTTGCCATTCCTGAGGACTCGGGTATTATTCCTCTCTACTCTGTAAATGCACTACCATATCGCACCCGTCAAACCGAAACACAGCCATGCAAACACAACTGCTTCACGGTAGAAACACACATGGGAGAGAGTTGCCCAAGCAAACGATTTTTGTACAAAGTCTCCCTCTGTTAGTTCCTACATACCTGCTTTTTTATATATAAAAATATAGTGTAGTTAAAACTACTCGTTAAATGGCAAAAATAGCTATGGGTAGGTACGTATTCAAATCTTATTGCTTTGTTATAAAAATGATCTTGATAAATTTGGAGGTTACATGACGCGTAAATCACGTTCGCCTTGACTGATAATGTCATTTAACACCTGTCTATTACCTAACAGTATTTAAGATTAACTCATGTTTAGTTAATTAATAATTTAAGATTTATCTACGCAAAAAAAAAAACAGCAACTTCTATAGTGACGCATTTAGTATGCCACTAATATTGGAAGTAAATTAAACTTTTGTGTTTTTTTTATGTAAATATCTAAATTAAATAAAAAAAAACGTGTGTGTGTGTGTGTGTGCGTGTGTGTGTTAGAGTGGTAAAGAGGTTAACGGCCCACCTTTTTTCCCACAGGCATAGAATGTAATAATAATAGGCAAAGAATATAAATTTACCAAAATAAAAAGGAGTCTATAATATTCAGGGATACCAGAGGGAGACTTTGTATAAAAGTCGTTTGCTTGGGTACCTCTGTCCTATTCGTGTTTCAACCATAAAGCAGTTGTGTTTGCATGACTGTGTTTCGGTTTGAAGGGTGGGATATAGCGTGAATTTACAGGGTACAGAGGAATAACACCTGAGTCCTCAGGAATGGCAACGCATAGAGGGGGGGGGGGGGGGGGGGTATCATGGGCGAAACAGTATACTCTGTTATGTCCATGGTACTGCTCATGTCTATAGGCGACGGTTACCACTTTCCATCAGGTGGGCCGTCAGTTTGTTTGCCATTCTAAGTTGTATAAAAAAAAAAACCTAAGAGACATTGTTTCGCTTATTCTGTAGTAATGATTACCATATACGAATAGATTAGGATTAATTCTAAAATAATGTATTTTACCATTCTCCTTTGAACAATACAGCGGCAAGTGGTGTGGTACACTAATTTTTCGCAATTACGTCGCGCAATCACGCGTTGCACTGCCTCAAATGAGCACTTAGTTTAGGGCTGCTACGTATCTACTCTAATTAGCATTTAAATATATATGTATTCATTATTTTCACAGTGTGATCATTTATATAGGAAGTAATAAGAGAGTACTAAAATTATTTCATGCACCTTATTGTAATAACAACGTAACTTTTAATGATCCTCCCTTCCGCATGTGCAGACTGTACAATGATTGTAATGAATTGGACATTTTTGCTTATAGTTTAAATTCTTTTCTTAAAATGGCAAAAAGTGGCTGAATTTAATATATAATTGTTCTCATTTTCAATTGTTATTGTATATAATATTGAAACTAGTATAAGCCAACGCTGTGCGTAGCAACTAACGGTGTACAATTTTAAAACAATTACTTACATAGTTATAAAGCTTATTATAGTCAATGTATTGTGAATTGTATTACTGTTGCTGTGCCTAAATGAATAAATAAATAAATATAATAAGTTTAATATATATTTATTTATTTATTTATTACATCCACTGGACGAGCCTTACAGTCTTCCGATACGCTCACCCAGGAAGGCATGAGTACAATAATATATAAAAAGGAATATTACACGAATATAATATAAAAAGATTTAACTGAAACAAAAAACGTGTGAACACAAATACTCTGTGGTCACCCGACGAGACTCCAGCAAGTTGGAGGCAAATACATGCAATTGCGGATACTGGCTCAAAATATCATTGAGTAGTTTCAATGCAAGAGATAGGGGAGCCTGCTCAGCGAACTCTGTTCTTCGTAATGGAACATCGAATAAGTGCTATCGACGTGCTCGCACGTAGTTACTGGGCGCTCCTATTGATATTGTTGGTTACATTTTATTCTATTATATATTGTTATTGTAATCTTTTGGAGGAAACAATGAAGAGTACCTAACTATTTATCACGTTTGTAATTGCATATTCTCTGGACGAAATATTTATCCTGGCCGGTACTCAATTTCATTTTTTTGTTTATACAGAAATCGATCCAGTAAATGGAGCTTACCATTTCGTTCATCATAAATCTTAGCATAAAAGTTCAAAGGAACGATACATTTTACCATATACAAAAGTCGATTGCTTGGGTACCTCTGTCCTATTCGTGTTTCTACCGTGAAGCAGTAGTGTTTGCATGGCTGTGTTTCGGTTTGAAGGGTGGGATATGGCAGTGAATTTACAGGATACAGAGGAATAACATTTGAGTCCTCAGGAATGGCAACGCATGGGGGGTATCATGGGCGTAACAGTATACTCTGTTATGTCCATGGTACTGCTCATATCTATAGGCGACGATTACCACTTTCCATCAGGTGGGCCGTCAGCTTGTTTGCCATTCAAAATTGCATAAAAAATTAATACATTTGTAAGTGTATTAGAAAATAAATGTGCAAAATAACTGTAGAATCTTAAAAAATATTAGCTTTTGCTTACTTTAGTCCGTATGTACAATACAGGATACATAGTAACGTTAACGTATGAAATATAACCATTTACTGGTATCACAGAACATTCTAGGAAATCCAGCGCATTATTCATGTCTATGGTAAGTGTGGTAAGTAACAATTACTTTTATGTTCATGGTACTGCTCATGTCTATAGATGACGATTACCACTTTCCATCAGGTGGGCCGTCAGCTTGTTCGCCATTCTAAGAATTTTTCTGTCATATCCATTCTATAATATATAATGAAAATCCAAGAATAATTCTTCCTTCTCTTGAATCCAAAAATAGGTCCTACTCTTAAATCCCCATATGAACCCAATTATAATTGATGCGATGTTTTTTTTTAATGGACGATAACAGAATGGTATCCTTGGCTGCACTGACGGTATACACTAGCAGGGCACCACTGAGAGATGAGGATGAAACAGGTCAGTTAACCCATAAAGAATTAATCAAGATTTGGTATCCAAGAACAACCATGTGGAGGACAACCTAATATGATGGATGAATAAATTGCTAGCAACGGGTCTATTAGATCCCAATACTAACAATCTCATTCCCCCCCTTCATATGATATTGTCACGTCGTAACTGAGTTGCTATCTTTTCTCTGCTAATCACTTTCGTATCAGTAACGGTAAAATTTACTTAACATAAAAGTCTGTAATCTTCTTTGATAATTCCTCAACATTCAAAATCGGGATGCTAAGAAATTCAAAAATACATATTGAAGTTTCTTCAAAGTCGGCAACGTGCACGTAACACCGCTGTTGCAAGCATTCGTAGACTACCGTTGTTTACCATCAGATGGTACGTATGATTTTGCTTTAATTGGTTCAATGCTTCTTCCAACTAACGATCAAACAAGGATAACACATTGTCAGCTAAAATACGAATGAAACATGGATTTCTATGCAGACGACCTTTGTAAAAAAAACTTTTAAATTATATATACTTTCACCGTGTGGTCCCGGCATAGAATGGACCACCGCTTCCTTAACCGTTATGTCGTAAGAGGAACTTATTGGTGAAATGACAAGCAGAAACGTCCCTCTTAAAACATCGCCAAAGGCTACAATCAATTGCCAACTCGCCTGCCAAGCATGGCAATAACTGGCAAAACCCCCTTATATAGGCCTATATTCATCATTAAATGGCTAATATTATGATATATTTTTGCATAAATAATAACGTATCGAGAGCACAGCCCTGTTCGATGACGTCACGGAGGCCGTTTTCGAATGCACCGCTCAATGTTGCTCTCTTACTCACTCGTTCACCTTCATTCAGTCAGTGTCGGGTTGTAAAGCGAAAGGGCGGTGTTGCGGCGAACTCGACGCAAAAGTGAGTGAATTACGTTAAAATTTAACTGTGTATTCCAAATATTTATCCCACCTGTGCGTAATGGTAAGATTATAAATTTATTTTATTCATTGGATACAAAGGTTATAATATTTCTCAGAAAGCAACGTATGTCATGTCATGTCTATAGTCGACGGTTGATATATTCCAACAGGTGGACCGTCAGTTTATTTACTAAATATTATATATATATATATATATATATATATATATATATATATATATATATATATATATATATATATATATATATATATATATATATATTCTTTATTGCACTAAAACATACATTAACAACAATAAGTTAATAACAATGTTAGCAAAGGCGAACTTATCTCTAAAAGAGATTTCTTCCAATCAACCTAACGCAGTGGCATTGTATATAAAAAAAACAAATCTATTTTTATTTTACTATTCTTACAATAAAATAATTAATCTATATGTTTATTATTTAGAACCAAGATATATTAATTTTATTTTAATATAGTAATTACCAGTTTAACTTACATTGTAATTAGATCGAGACAGCTCGACTAGTTTCTGGAACAATACGTGATCCTTAATCATTACAATGTAATGTGTGCTTGTAAAAATTTAATTCCACGTTAATATCACATACAATACGTCAATAAATCAAAGTTAATATACAATTCCTTAAATACTAATACTAATTATTTCACATGGATTACACTACACACATTCACACGTACTCCTGAACTTTTCCACATTCATTTATTCAACTTCGTTTCTCTTAAGGGCATATATTATCAGTATCTTATAATTGCTTGTGTATTTATATTGTTGATTTTTTTTACTTCTTTCAATATTTCAATTTTTTATTCCTTTTTATATTAATACCCGCCCACTATATAGGTACTTTTTATTATAACATTGTGATTTGTTAATCTTTGTCGGGTGCCCACGATACAGGTTCGCCTATTGTAGGGCTCATTGTATTTTGTATTTGTAACATTGTGTTTTTTGTCAAATAATAAATAAATACTATATAGAAAAAAAAAATTAAGTAATCTCCCAACGCACCACACCGAGGCAGCGTACCCAAGATACTGGCAGCGTTACCTCTTTGGATTGCCAAACTTATCTTTTGGGCAAAGTAGTTTTGGGCAATGTGTGCTTAGGAAACTTTTAACAATTAAATATTAAATTTAACATGTTTTTAAGACTTAAAATACAATGATGACCCCATCCGTGATATTAGTTGATGATCTTTTAATAGTATTCTACTAAAGATACTGTTAAAGATACATAAGTAAAAATGAACTGGAAATCTGTTGAGCCATTGTAATGAATTTACCAGGTTTTAACCACAATTGTTTCCAGGGTAACCACGTGGAGGTATACTTGATAAGACACTAGTACCATATGCTAAAAATCTCTTCCTCCACTCTCATGAGTTTTTTTTTAATAGGTGATAATGGAAACCGCACCCGCGCTGTCGGTATACACCGGCGGTGCACCAGTGAAAGATGATAGGTGAGGATGAAGCAGGTCAGTTAGCCCAACGTGACAAATTTAACAAGAATTGTTCACGATGGTTCCCAGGGGGAACCACGCAGAGGTCTACCTAATAGGGCATATTGCTAGCAAAGGGGCTGTCGAACTCCATTGTTGACAATCCCTTTCCCCCCAACACTGTCATGGGTTAGGTAGAGAGACCTTAATCTCTAAAGCTTATTTCCTTCAAACACTTTCATAGCCTATCTTATACATACATACCCATTCCGGGAGTGAAGGCTCTTGTTAGCAACATAGCCTGTCAGGTCGACCTCCACGTGGTCCCTCTGGGAACCATCGTGCTGAATTCCAGGTGTATTCATCACGATAGTGAATTAGACATGCCTTTTCATTCTCACCTATCATCCTTCACTAGTATCCTATCTATATCTATCCTCTTCCTACCCGTCCAGCGTCAATGAATAGCTCAGCCTTGGATACCATTTCATGTCACCCGTTAAGAATGTTTAAATTTATTAATTTACTAAACAATTATATACACAATTATAATACAAGCGTTCCGCTTCGTCTTCACACGGGTAAATAGATATGAAGTTAAATTTATTATTTTATATTAGTTGTAATACATTAATTTATTTGGAAGACTTTGTACAGAAGTCGATTGCTTTGGTACCTCTGTCCCATTCGTGTTTCAACCATGAAGCAGTTGTGTTTGCATGGCTGTGTTTCGGTTTGAAGGGTGGGATATGGCGTGAATTTACTGCGTACAGAGGAATAATATCTGAGTCCTTAGGAATGGCAACGCATGGGGGGGATTATGGGCGAAACAGTATACTCTGTTATGTCCATGGTACTGCTCATGTCTATAGGCGACGGTTACCACTTTCCATCAGGTGGGCCGTCAGCTTGTTTGCCATTCTAAGTTGTATAAAAAAATAATAAAAAATTTAATAAATACCTTGTACTACATTATTGCAATATTTGTAGGAATCTCTATTTTTTTTTAAACATTACTTTGTATATGTTTTGTATTGTATTGTGTCATCCATTAGCTGTCCACTGCTGAACATAGGCCTCCCCCATAAGGGGGGTTTAGTTAGTAGTTGCCACGCTTGTCAGGCAGGTTGGCAACTGCGGTTTGGCGTTAATATTTTAAGAGGGACGATGCTGCCCATTCCTCCACCATAAAATTCTTTAGTCGCCTCTTACGACGCCCACGGGAAAGGGAAGCGGTGGCCTATTTTATACAAGAACCTACATGGCGAATAATTAGCCTATGTTACTCGCTCCTGATGTAGCTTTCCATAAGTGAAAGAATTATTAAAATCGGTCGAGTAGTTTTCAATTTATCTATTACGCAAACAATAAAATCGTTCCTTTTTATAATATTAGTACACATAAATGTATTTACTCATACAAAATCATTCATTTTTAATGTGGATTCAATATCAAGTGAATGTAATACATTTGATATTTGCGTGTCCTTCACACGGCGATGCAACACGTAAGGTCCTAGGTTCACATCCGTGATTCGACACGTTTCGTCGTCGACATGAACGTTTTAAATTATAAGTAATTCATAGCTCAATTGGTGATTGGATACATTTTGTGTAATAAAAAAAAAAGACATTAAAATCATATTTCTTATACTAAATATCTTACTTATTTAATGTTATGAATAAGAATTCAATATAAACAGAAATGGTCCGGGTACAGAATGGGCCACCCATTCATTTCCCATGGATGTCGTAAGAAGCGATTAAAGGAATTTAATAATCGAGAGATAGTCAGCAGCGTTCTTCTTAAGACACCACCAAAGCCTAACTGTGGTTACCAACGCGACTGCCAAGCGTGGCAACTGCTAGCAAAACCCTCCAACAGACAGAGCCCTATATTCAGCAGTGAACAGATAATGGCTAATATGGCGGTGATGATGATGATGATAAAAATCAAAACATTTAAAATTTCATAAATAGTGAAAATTTACATTACACATTTACAATACAAAATTGTAAAATCGCCGTGTAATCCCGGCGTAGAATAGGCCACCCCATCCTTTCCCGTGGGTGTCGTAAGACGCGACTAAGAGAGTGTGAAGGGTCGGCAGCAGCGTCCCTCTTAAAACATCTCTAAAAGCCTAACTGCGGTTACCAATCCGCCTGCCAAGCGTGGCAACTACTGACAAACCTCCTCTTATGGGGAAGGCTTATGTTCAGCAGTGGACAGTTGATGACTGAAATAAAAAAAAACAATAAAAAAAATACAAAATATGCAATAATTTCCATACACATCCAAATCAGGTTATTCTTGCAAAATCTGTCTCATTCCCATGGAGACTTCGATTCGAACGTTACAATGAACAATTACAAAACCTAACACAATTTCATAAGAATTTACAGACTTCTAGACTAAATTAACAATGTTTATCATTAGTAAATCAAATAATTTTAAATTTAACACTTGCATAGACACCTGCAATCATACATTCTCATTGTGACTCTGTTATTTCTCACGGGAATTATTTTTTAATTAATGCAATCATAAGTTTTGGGAGCAAATGTCGCAAATAATGTGGTTAGAGACGAATTATTTGACGCCATTTCGTATACAAAGTTTCATTTGAGAGTTAACAAAATTTTGATATGTTAGCGAAACTGTCTATGGTATATTGATAGCAATGGACAGTAACCTCCCCATTACCAACAATCCCTTCCTCCCTATGGCTGACTTTTTTTATGGGTGAAAATGATATGGTAACCCCGTCTGCGCTAACGGGATACGCTGGCGGAGCACTGCGCTGCGTCGTCAAAATTTAAAGAAATATGTTCATTGATTGAGATAAAAAAATAGTCTATTTTCTTCTCTGTTTCATTCAGTACATGATTGCCAAATTGTATCTGTCCACGGCTGAACATAGGTTCCCAGGGGGAAAAGGGAGTTTAGGGTGTCTGGTAAGTAGTTACCACGCTTGGCATGGTTATAATATCGGGTTGGCATAAAACTAATTTACTTAATAAAAAGCTTTTTTAATAGAGATGTATTATAAGAGGGAACTACTACCCATCAGTTTTGCCAATAGTTGCCTTGCTTGGCCTTCCTTTAGTGAAGTTTTAATACTGCTATAAATCTCTTAAAAGTCGCCTTTTTTAAGAGAGACGATTTTACTGTAAATTTTAACTATTTATGAAATTTTTAAATTAATGTTTTTTTTTTTACTTATATTTTTTTTTTTTCTGTTATATATTATATCATCATTATCATGTGCCATTATCTGTTCATTGCTGAATATAGGCCTCTGTCTGTTGGAGGGTTTTGCCAGTAGTTGTCACGCTTGGCAGCTTCACACAGGACGCGAATGTTTTCAGAGGGGCGACTATCTCTCGATGGCATTTCCTTGGTCGCCTCTTACGACATCCCGTGAATGGGTGGATGCCGGGACCACACGGCAAACTCTTTTTATGGAATAGAGTGTGTATGTGCATTTTGAATAAATATAAGGGCACCAGAGTGGCTCGGTCCTCGGACTTAAGGGGACTTAATGATCAGAGATGACAGCAGTGTTTTTCTTAAAAAATCCCAAAGACTAAGGAAGGGCCCCGTCGAGGGACGGCGCATGGTAACTACTGGCAAACTACTCCCCCTTATGGGAACCTATGTTCAGCTGTGGACAATTTATGGCTATTATAATAAAAAAATACCCATATAATGCTCCATTTCATGATATTTTTGTTGTGTTGTTATGCAAGAATTAATTCGGGCGACAATCAATAATAAACGCGCGCGGACTCATTTTATTAGTTTAAAACTACTTACGTATGTTATTTCGACTAATATTTACCCACAATTTCGTCCTCATAAATGAAAGAAATATGCTGATTGAGATAAAAAAGGTGTCTATTTGTCGGATGTGTGATTGGTGTGTAAGTTGTAAAGGGAGTTTTATCAGTAGTTACCACGCTTGGCAGTCGGGTTGGCCCCGGTAGGGGAGTCTTTGAGGAAGAGAGACACTGCTGTCATCTCTCGATCATTAAGTCCCCTTAGTCGCCTCTTACGACACCCACGGGAAAGGAAGGAGTGGCCTATTCTATGTCGGCTTATATTTATTTAAAATGGTTATTATATATGTAAACGTGATTATATTTAGGGCTCTCCTATGACAAGTTTCGCCAGTAGTGACCACGCTTGACAGTCGGGTTGACCGCTGTCAGTCTGGTGATGTTAAGAGACACGGACATACATAGGTAATATTAGGATTCCATACGTGTTACATATATCCATTTCGAATACTAACATATAGGATGCTAAAATTGTTATTAGGCAAAGTATCTTAATGTGAATGCGTATTGAATTCACATGGCGTGATTGTTACATGCAATTTCCTGATTCCATACACGTAATCAATCTAATCGCTTTGTGTTACTTCTTTAAATAATATAAAATCACTTAGTCCTCTATATTTCCTACCTGATTTATGTGTGTTATATATGCATGTTAGCGTTGTTCTATGCATATATATATATATAAATTTACTAACGGAACTAACGGAATACGCCGGCGGAGCACCAGTGAAGGGTGATAGATGAGAATGAAAACTGACCAGTTAGCCCATCATGATGAATTCATCAGGAATTAACCATGATTGTTTCCAGATGGAGGTTGACCTGGTTGGGTATATTGCTAGCATTGGGATTCTCAGTCTCCATTACTAACAATCCCGTTCCCCCAATTATATATATTTATATGTTTATATATATGATTATATATATTCATATGTTTATATAGATAATTATATATATTTATATTTTCCGTGTAGTCACGGCATAGAATAGGCCACCCCTTCCTTTCCCGTGGGTGTCGTAAGAGGCGACTAAGGAAGAGCGAGGCATGGGCAGCAGCGTCCCTCTTAAAACATCTCTAACTTTTAACTGCCCACTGCTGAAGGCTTAACCTCTAAGGCGTTTTGTCAGTAGTTGCCACGCTTGGCAGACGGATTAGCAACTGCAGTTAAACTTATAAGTTATCCAAAGGTTGCCTGGAAGAGATCACTCTTAGCGATAAGGCCGCCCATTGTTTTCTTCGTATAATATTTTTCTTGTATTTATTTGTATCTATAATAAGTTTCCTATTGTAATCTTATTGAGAAAACAATAAAGAGTATCTATCTATCTATTTACAGAGTAAAAATCTTAGATTATATAAATAGAGTGTCTCCATACAAATGCTTCGAAAAAAACGGCTCAACTTTTTCATACAATTTTGCGTGATAAATAGTTACGAGTGATTCCTTTATAATGAAACGAACCCTCTCCTTTTGAAAGACATTTAAAAGAGTGCTTTATATTATTCTCAATTTCGTGTATAATATAGTATATGTCATATATGTGTAAGTATATTTGTTATTCATGTATATTTATTCGTTTATATATGTAATTTTAGTATGTATGTATATCAATAATTAGTAGTACCGCATTCGAGTATTCTGACACTTCCCTATGGTTGACTGGCATTAAGTCCGCCATGTACACATATTTGTACTAATGAATAAATAAATAAATAAAAGAGAGGACACAAGTGCAGTAGCAAATAAGGTGAATATGAACAATATTTGATCATTAGTGTGAGCTGTACACTCTTATGTAAGTTATTGAAAGTGCGTCAAAGTGGGACATTGGATGCACGCCAAAGGTCAAAGGAAACTTGCAACTATGTACTTATATTTGTTCAAATAGATTAGAGCAGTTAATTTTAATCTTGCCTTATATAGATACATAGAGCATTGAGTCTCAAAAACGGGTCAACTTTTTGTCAGCTAATTGTCAAATTAGCTGACTCGTTTTTTTTTATCAGTGTTCTACATACTTACGCATACAATGTATCTTGACGTATTATTTAATATTTTTTTTATACAACTTAGAATGGCAAACAAGCTGACGGCCCACCTGATGGAAAGTGGTAACCGTTGCCTACAGACATGAGCAGTACCATGGACATAACAGAGTATACTGTGTCGCCCATGAGACCCCCCATGCGTTGCCATTCCTGAGGACTCGGGTGTTATTCCTCTGTACCCTGTAAATTCACGCCATATCCCACCTTTCAAACCGAAGCATAGCCATGCAAACACAACTGCTTCACGGTTGAAACACGAATGGGACAGAGGTACCCAAGCAAGCGACTTTTGTACAAAGTCTGAGTATTTACGCATTAAAAAGATGTAGAAATTATGAGACAAAATAAATGTACTGTTTCGCCCATGATACCCCTCATGCGTTGCCATTCCTGAGGACCCAGATGTTATTCCTCTGTACCCTGTAAATTCACGCCATGGGATATGGCGTCTTCAAACCGAAACACAGCCATGCAAACACACCTACTTCACGGTTGAAACACGAATGGAACAGAGGTACCCAAACAATCGACTTTTGTACAAAGTCTCCCTGTGGTAAATTGTTATGCAACTCGGAGTCTGGGACAAAAGAGTATTTACCACATCTTTTCTTCTTGTATTTAATCTTATCTGTCTTTCCTCTTCGTTTTCATATAAACTTAGAATTTTCCACATAAAAATAATATAGAATTAGTATATGAATAAAAACTTCATTAGTGACTCGGCCATTTCACAAGAGTACTCTATTATTTTATCACTTTCGGCCATCGAAAGTGACAGTGGCAGTGGGTCAAGGTGGCGCCACACTTACAGTTTGCACTCACGGGTACAATTATTTACTATTCCTTCTAATAAATAATGTAGAGATTCGAAAAGACGTTCGGATATTTGTTACTGAACTACTGCTCAACAGATTTGTATGATATTTGGCACATAGATAGATTATTTTCTAAATCGACAGATAAGGTAGGCGACGTAGGTAAGTATGTTCCTAAAACTGTCTCCGACCTAGGTGCATTGGGGAGGAAAGAGATTGTTAGTAGTGACATCTAACTGACCCATTGCTAGCAATCCACCCTATCAGGTCGACCTCCACACGGTTCCCCCTGGAAACCGTCGTGGTTAATTTTAGCGGAATTTATCACGATAGGCTAACTGACCTGCCTTTTCATTCTCACCTATCATCCCTCACTGGTGCCCCGCCAGCGTATACCGATAGCGCAGGCGGGGTAACCATTTCATTATCACCCATAAAAAGCAACCTAATCACAAATTTGCAGTCAAAAATACTAATAAGCATATAATTTTCAGTCAAAACCACTTTTGACCAAGCTGTTCAGTCAAAAGTAGTTTTGACTGATTTTGCTAGTCAATAATACTTTTGACTGGTTAAGAGTTTTGCCTGCAACACATACAGCGTTTAACTCCTCACGCCTGGTTAAATTAATTACAGTTAATGCAGGTTATAAAAAGCAATGGTTACTCATTTAAACTGTTTGTAGGTTATTAGACAATGATTAATGATGTTTAGAAATAACGTAACACAGTTGAACGTTTGCTTCCTCAAGTGTTACAAGATTTGAGATAGAAAAAAAAAATATTTGCATGTAACGGTATTAGTTAGTTATTACTAGCTACGATACTCCGGCTTCGCACGGGTGTACTAATGATGCTACATGTGTCAGTTATGTCAATATTTTTTTTACTACTTTATTATATATATATATATATATATATATATATATATATATATATATATATATATATATATATATATATATATATATATATATATATATTATAAAGATTTGATTATTGTTTGTGATAAAATAAAATAAAAACATGTTTGGTTTTTAAACACTTTAATTTATAGAAACCTAAGTATATATATATATATATATATATATATATATATATATATATATATATATAAGCAATGTTTGTGAATATATATCTTTATGCTTAGTGCTTACTTGACACCAAGGTCACATTAATAATTTACATATAACTAATAAATTTATAAATGTAAAGACAATAGTGTATTAATCGCCTACATGTGTTCAGAATTGTGTGTGTGTGTGTGTTGTGTGTGTGATTTAACCAATAGATTATCATAATTATATTATTTATTACTCATCTCTTATGAAATAATATTGATAATGGGCGGTTAATGAATGTAGTCATACAAGTGTCATGAATAATTGAACATCATTGTATAAAACAAAGTCGCGTCCCATCTGTCCGCCCCTAAGTAAGCTTTTTTTTTTAATGTGTGATAATGGAATGGTAAACCCGCGCTATCGGTATACACCGGCGGAGCACCAGTGAAGGATGATAAGTGAGGATGAAGCAGGTCAGTTAGCCCATCGTGATGAATTCAACGAGAATTGTTCACGATGGTTGCCAGGGGGAACCACGTGGAGGTCCCCTATGTATGCTTAGATCTTTAAAACTACGCAACCGATTTTAATGTGGTTTTTTTTTAATAAAATAGAGTGATTGAAGAGGAAGGTTTCTATGTATAATACATGCATAATATAGTAGAGGAACACTGATAATTTTAGAGGTTTCTAATGTAATGTGATGTAATATGCACCCGTGCGAAGACGAGGCGTGGTACTAGTTTAGTAATAATTTAATAACTCTATGGGTACAAGTAAGCTGTTACTAATGCCAACTAAACTTCTCTTTTTTAAAAAAATGGATGAAGGCAAAATATTCTATGTATATTGAGACGATTAAAAGACTTCACTGCTAATAATCCCATTTCCCTCAAATATCTTTACCTGAAATATCCACCAGAGGGAGACTTTGTACAAAAGTCGTTTGCTTAGGCACCTCTGTCCTATTCGTGTTTCAACCGTGAAGCAGCTGTGTTTGCTTGGCTGTGTTTCGATTTGAAGGGTGGGATATGGCAGTGAATTTACAGGGTACAGAGGAATAACACCTGAGTCCTCAGGAATGGCAACGCATGGGGGGTATCATGGGCGATACAGTATACTCTGTTATATCCATAGTACTGCTCATGTCTATAGGCGACGGTTACCACTTTCCATCAGGCAGGCCGTCAGCTTGTTTGCCATTCTAAGTTGTATAAAAAAGAATCAGGATAAACACTTGCTTGGTAACTTCTGAACTTTATAAAGTAACGCAGACGGAGACAAAGTTTCAATGCAAAATGAGTTTCGTATCACGCAGGTACCTGTGAACTGGTTTTACCACCTCATCATCATTAAGTGGGGAGATAATGGTAATACAATTTGATTTGGTATTACAATATGACTAGTTCGCACTTCACCGCGCGTGGGTATATCCGTGATGCATATGGTAAGCTATTAGCAGGTACTTAGTAATAACAAGATCATGTAGGTGCACACAGATACATACCGTGGCAACCTACGTGGTGCAATGGTGAGCACAGTGCTTTGTGTAAATGAAGTCTCGAGTTCGACACCGGTCGAATCGATTTGTTCTCTCGTAAAATATGTTGTGAGTGTGTTACGCGGATGGGTGCATCAGCCACAAGTGCTAGAGACAGTCCAGCTGCGAGCACCGAATGGTTATGTTAGCGCGCGCCGTCATCCCGTTACGTTTAATGTCCGGCCAGTAAGAACTAACCTACTTCAGCGCGCTCCCTTAACTCACGCAGTACGGTTATTAAATAATATTATAAAAATCATTGATATATTTAGTAGCAGCCTGCCAAAGATATTGGAAACGGCTCAGAAATATCTAGAGTCGGGTTAAATACATTTATTGTAACTTTGTATGTTAGCACGCTAGATTTATAACATTGATTTGGCTTTTGGTGTTATAATGTTATAATTATTTTTAATGAATAAATAAATAAATAAATTTAGGAAACAAGCTACTATATTATATAATTGGCTCCACTGTGGATGTTCTGGGATGTACTCCCGAGTGTTCTTTGCTTGCTTTTTTTATATACAACTGATGGTAAGCGATTAGCGTAGCCTATAAACGCCTGCAATACTAGGGGTATTACGCGCGCATTGTCGACCCTGAAGAAACCTCTTTACCCCCATTTTGTAGAACTCCATGCTATAGTCTCTTGGGAAAACCTCGGCAGGGAGCTCACTCCATAACCTGAGCTTCCTGAGCAAGCAAAAAGGAATTCTTCAGTTAAGACTCCTGGCTGTAAAATCTGGCAATATGTGTTTATAGGGCACAGGGTACAGAGGAATAACACCCGAGTCCTCAGGAATGGCAACGCATGGAGGGTATCATGGGCGAAACGGTATACTCTGTTATGTGCATGGTAGTGCTCATGTCTATAGGCGACGGTTACCACTTTCCATCAGGTGGGCCGTCAGCTTGTTTGCCATTCTAAGTTGTATAAAAAAACTTACATTAAAGGTGTTATGTTCTTTACCTATCCCAATAATGAAGTAGCACGCTCGTGATTCACTGTTCACCCCAAAGGTCGACTGGTAGACCATGCTACTAGCATTAAGTCCGTCTTTTGTACTATACCACCGTGCGTTTTTCAAGGCACTTTCTCCCACGCACAACCACTCTTTGGAATCAACTTCCAGCAGCAGTAGTTCCGAACCGATACGACAACATAACCTTCAAGACAAGAGCATATTCCTTTTTAAAAGGCCGGTAGCACATCTGCAATGCCGTTAGTGTTGTGGGTGATCATGGGCGGCGGTAGTCACTTACCACCAGGTGAGCCGCATGCTCGTTTGCCCCCTGTGTTATAAAAAAGATATATATATATATATATATATATATATATATATATATATATATATATATATATATATATATATCTTTTAGTCAATAAAGTTATTTAAATAAATAAGTAACATCGTCCATTGCTAGCACTGTAGTTTATCAGGTTGAATCCAAGCGGTCCCCTCAGAATCCATGAGCTAACTGGACTGACTTCATCCTCACTCTTCATCACTGATACTGCGCCAGCGTAGTGGGGAAAGGGATTGTTAGTAATGGAGACTGAGAATCCCATTGCTAGCAATATACCCAACCAGGTCGACCTCCTCTCGGTTCTCCCTGGAAACTATCATGGTTAATTCCTGATGAATTCATCATAATAGCCTAACTGGCCTGTTTTCATTCTCATCGATCACCCTTCACTGGTGCTCCATCAGCGTATCCCGTTAGCGCAGGCGGGGTTACCATTTTCACCCATCAAAACTCAGCGTATGCTAAACGCAGGAAGCATACGCGATGGCTATTTCATCCTATTAAAAAAGCACCATAGACCAGGTGATTATGGTAACACATGAGCCGTAACACTGTGATGTCGGTAGTGTTGCTCAATGAGACATCACAGTATATACTGTGACGTCCATAATTCACAGGTGACGGTTAACAATTGCATTTGCAATATCCAGTTGCATTAAAGAAATAAACGCTGCAAGCACCGCCTATCATGCCTGGTACGCAATATCCCCGCGAATTTTGGCAGACGGATTGTCAACCGCAGTTAGGTTTAGAGATGTTTTAAGAGGGACGCTGCTGCCCATCCCTCGCCCTCCCTTAGTCGGGTATTACGACACACACGGGAAAGGAAGTGGTGGCCTATTCTATGCCGGGATCACACGGCCATTTTTTTTTTCAAGATTCAAGATTTGTTTATTTGTAAAACATGTGTATAAATACATGCAGATGTTGACAATATAATAACGTTCGACATGTTTAGCCTGTACGACATACAAACATATGGGGTTACACAGATAGTTCACGTTGTACATCAAGTCCATTTTATACCATTAATCGTCATCACATTACAATTTTCAAATACATTTAAATAAATAATAATTGTCAGGCAAAAATAAAAGAACGATTTTTTTTTTTTTTATATTATACCATGAATTACTTTAATTATTTATTTTCGTTGAGCTTTCTACTTTTTTTTTAATTATATTTGTCCTATGTTACTCGCTGATAACATAGTTTTCTATAAGTGAAAGTTTTTTTAAAATCGGTTGAGTAATTTAAAAAAAAAAATTAACACAAAAATCAAATTCTTCCTTTTTTAAAATATTATAGTACAGATTTGTAACGATAACAATTTCAGTATTTTATTTATTGTAAGGCAAAATTTTAAATTATTCATCACTACACTCTCCTAGACTACAACAGTTCCGGGTACTGTCACTTGTACACGTGAGTACAAAAAAACTTAGCATTCATTGCAACACCACGATAGATATTATCGGAGTTGCCTCACGATATTAGGCAACGAGATATGCTCGGTCGAGCATTTTCGCATCGGGTCGTGTTCGCACAGGCGCTTGTTAGTTCTTGTTAAGCAAATTGATGTACCATTATTATGCACTGGTGTGTACACTAGAGTGAGACTTCTGCGTCTACACTAATATTATAAAGAAGAAAGATTTTGTGTGTATATTTGTAATGAATAAACACAAAAACCACTTTGCCGATATCAAAAATTCTTTCACCATTAGAAAGCTACATTCACCCTGAGTAACACAGGCCATATTTATTGCTAGAAAAGATTAGAGATCCTTACTAAAACTTTAGCAACGTAATTCAAGGTGTAAAAAATGCTATAAAATATCTTTGGTCGCGTGCGCTGCGGAAACTATTGGTGATAGAACAAAAGTATGTTCTACAATATTGAAGAAAATATCAATAACTACAAAAAACTTCGCGATACTATATGTCCAACTATTATCGTTATGTCACAATAACCACTTTTTAAAATGTTGTAAAAATGTCCACCAGTGCGAAGCCGGGACGGGCCGATAGTTGTACATAAATCGTCAACTTGGATACCTTAGTTCGACTCGTGTTTCTACTGTGAAACAGTTGTGGTTGCATGGTCATGTTTCAGTTTGAAGGGTGACATACTAAATCAGTCGTTAACTGTTCAGTGCTGAACATATAGGGGCGGGAGGGAAAGGGATTGTTAGTAATGGAGACTGAGAATCCCATTGCTAGCAATATACCTAACCAAGTCGACCTCCTCGCGGTTCCCCCTGGAAACTATCATAGTTAATTCCTGATGAATTCATCATGATGGGCTAACGGGCCTGTTTTCATTCTCATCTATCACCCTTCACTGGTGCTCCGCCAGCGTATCCCGTTAGCGCAGGCGGGGTTACCATACCATTTTCACCCATCAAAAAAAAAAAACGGAATATAGAATTGTAACTGTTTAATGCCACAAACAGGTAGTATATTCAATGTACACAGACAGACAGACAAGGTGCTTTTTTCAAGCAAGTCGTGACAAGTGGTGTATGTTATTAAAATAATTGATCAATGGTGTGTAGAGGACTCATGGGGGTCAAGGCTTCTAAATTCGCATCGTAAAGCAATTATTGTAAACCAATTTTGTTAGACTAATGTTTAAATTATATACATCATACGTTGCGCAAACAAATAATGAAAATGTATATGTACTTATATAAATATATATGTACTATATATTATATATGTATATTATATGAATATATATGTATATACACTAAGTCCTCAGGAATGGCAACGCATGGGGGTATCATGGGCGAAACAGTATACTCTGTTATGTCCATGGTACTGCTCATGTCTATAGGCGACGGTTACCACTTTCCATCAGGTGGACCGTCAGCTTGTTTGCCATTCTAAGTTGTATAAAAACAAAAGACATAAATCCAACTTGCTACAGAGAATTTCCATATCACAAATTCTGTTTGTCACAAGGAAAAATATATAATATAAAAAACAGATGAGCCCTATTCCTCAAACTCGCACAGCGGGGCCAATAAACACTGCGCCTGTATTGGTAAAACTCAATTTGTCGAGCCATTAGCTCGTGCACATGAATAGCATTTACCATTAGAGGAGCAGCATGCTTGTTTGCCCCCGTGTTTAAAAAAAAAGGTATATGTTGAAAATGCGTTATCTCTTTTTGCAGATCTAATATTATTACATTAAAGAGTTTTCATTCGTTCATTTGTATTATATTCATTCTTTTTGGTATTCACATTAAAAAAAAAAACAACAGTGTCATCATACTAAGTGTTTATGCTAAAAACAAAGTATTACATAGAAGGAACGATAAAATAAAAACTTTAATTCATATAGTTGCATCCTTTCTTCTTACGGAAATATAATTAGTAAAAAGAGGACGAAAGATACATTATCAGTTGCTATATATCTCAATTCATAGCAGGCTAGTGTATAGAAAATGTTTGATGTGTCAATTATTTGTCAATAACAAATTTTACATTACTAGATTATATATTCGACACAGTTTATGTAGAAAGTATGCGAGCGGGTTGTATCTGAATTTGGTAGGGTTATACAGCCGTGTAACATTTTCTATACACTAGCCTGCTATGAATTGACAATTTTATCACTCCTTTTATGTAATTCCTTGTTATTAGGTGTTGATTTTTCCCAAACTACGTCGCTAGAGTTGTGACAGATTGGCACATATTATTTATATATATATATATGTATGTAAATTAATCGCAGATGGAATTAACATAACTTTAACCAATTCTATTATCCAATTTATGTTTTAATTGATTCACATGAATTTATAATACATTCCTTGTTAGAAAGTTGGAAATATTATGAAATATCTATAACCGTAAGGTGGTTGCGATATTTCTCGCTCCAAATTTATGACTAGTTGCTATAAAGTATATTAGATACTAAAGAATCAACTGTACTATAGAATATACAAGGTAGCGTGAAGGCCGAGTTTTTTTTTAATGTTTTTTTTTTATACAACTTAGAATGTCAAATAAGCTGACGGCCCACCTGATGGAAAGTGGTAACCGTCGCCTATAGACATGAGCAGTACCATGGACATAACAGAGTAGTCGCCATTCCTGAGGACTCAGGTGTTATTAATGGGTGATGATGGAATGGTAAGCCCGCCTGCGCTAACGGTATACACTGGCGGGGCACCAGTGAGGGAAAATACGTGAGAATGAAAAGACAGGTTAATTAGCCCATCGTGATGAATACACTTGGAATTCAGCACGGTGGTTTCCAGGACCACGTGGAGGTCGACCTGGCTGGGTATATTGCTAGCAATGGGGCTATCAAACTCCATTGCTAACAATCCCCTCCCCCCACCTCCCCTATAAATTTGGTAAGATACTATCGAATACTTTATACTGTACTATACTAGGTGATGAACCGGATCATTGAGATCCCTAAAAAAATGGTTGAGCGCAATGATGGCTAGCTCATCTGTCATACTCGTGAACGGCTGCTGCTTGTAGGCGCTAATCTGCTCACGTTTAATTATTTATTTTCCATTTAATAATACATATAAATAGAAATGATTTCTAATTATAATCACACTATCCAGGCAAATGTAAGAAAACCTTGTACATAATAATTTAAAAAGAGTAACTGTTTAATTTCATACCAGTTCTTCTCGGCAGATAACAACCACAACTCTGCAGTAGAATCATATAGAATTGACGATTTAAAAGAGCTCATAAACAAGTCTACTTGTATAAAGATTATTTCTATTCTATTCCAATACATTAGTAACTAATACATTTCGTATAGGGGGGAAGGGATTGTTAGCAATGGAGTTTGATAGCCCCATTGCTAGCAATATACCCAACCAGGTCGACCTCCACCTGGTTCCCCCTGGAAACCGTCGTGGCTAGTTCTTGTTGAATTCGTCACGATGAGCTAACTGACCTACTTCATCGTCACCTATAATCCTTCACTGGTGCCCCGCCGGTGTATACCGATAGCACAGGCGGGGTTGTCATTCCATTATCAACCATTAAAAAAAATACATTTCGTATCGCAAACAAGGCAAATGATCTCAATCGAGAAAAAAGTTGACACAATGAGAGGGTAGAAGAAAAAACTTAGACCTCGGAAACGGCGGCATGATAGCGCAATATTAGTCTATTTGTGACCACGGTCAATGTAACATGGTTGGAACGTTGTGATTATTCAGGTAAAATATTATAATTTACCTAAATTAACGCTTTAAATCCTATCTCTTGTAAACCATAAAACCTTCAACACGAAGTTCTAAATGTTAATACCTTAATTATCTTCATTATTTATTATTATGTGGTAAAAATAACATTCTCATACTAAAAACAGGAATCCACAAAAACAAGTACCACAGGCCACGGCCAAGGAACTCAAAAGGTATTTTAATGGTATCACATTCCAAAAATAAAACGTACCGATGTATAAAAATAAAATATAAAAAATAAACCTCATAATAAAAGACCCAAAACATAACATGTATTTTCCAAATGGGTTTAAATGCCCCGGGCGTTTACGTCGTTAATTTACATGTAATAAAGTCGTAACGAAATCGAAATTGTAAACATATTTAGAAATAATAGTAGGTAGTGGTACATTGTTATGTATGTATATGGTATGTGGAGTGTTGCCAGACTAAATAAGTTTCCACAATTTTAGGTAAAAATTTTGTCCTTCGCAAAATTTTGGTAAAAGAAATAATTGAGGCGTAGGGAAACTACTACATAACTTTTTTAACTGATTTGGTATTGGTAAACCATATAATCTCAATGGATTAAAGTAATGAAAACATCTAGTAATCTGACCAGATTTGGAGCAAAGGCACACGGGATGCGACGTTGACTTTCCGAGCCACTGCAGTTTCTAGCCAGCATCTCTTCCGCATTTACAGTATCCCTTTTTCCTTTTCCGCCATAAATCTTCCATTACTTTTTCACCAGTTAATTTTACTATCTGCCTATTTTGCACACCGCAGATGGTAAATAACATTAACAAATGCATTCTCAAAGTGGGTTAACGTCAGGCCGGCTATTTATGGTAATCAAAAGCCAAAATTTTTGAGCAATATGAATAAAAACACATTATGCCTGCGGGAAATAATTGAAACATGAGCAGGAAAGTAATGGCGACAGCAATAAATTATTAATATGGTTTGAAAAAATGAAGTATAAATAAGGGCTTTTCTTTACATCTTTCTTGTAGTGATTACATAGCAAAACGTAATGTAAACCGACACGAGTTTGTATTTAAATAAAAGTTAATTAGATCGTGTCCAATTTGGAGATTTCTTTTTTATATTTGGCTCTAAATTAAGAATCACGTCTGGCAACCCTGGGTACAAGCGATACTGAACTAAAAAGTATGATTGAATTTTCCGTTTATATTTATCGTTTAGCACTTTATATAAAAACAAATAAGACTGATTTTGTTGAAATCTTACAATATATTAAGTTAAATAAAGATTGTATTAGATTTAAAAAATAACTTTCAGATAAAATTTTAACTTTCTTTGTAAAATATAATATTTAATCGCTTGTTCAAAACCATTCGTGTTTCTGCTAAGATGCAGTTGTGTTTGCATGGTTGTTTGATGGGATATGGCAATGAAATCACATTGTACAGAGGCTTTTTGGTCCTTAGGATTAGGAACGCATGACATATCATGGGCGACACAGTATACTCTGTTATATCCATAGTACTGTTCATACCTATAGACGACGGTTACCACTTTCCATGAGGTGGACTGTCAGCTTGTTTACCATTCTAAGTTTCTAAGTTGCATAAAAAATAATTCTAAACCTATTGTCAAATTGAGTGTTAATTAATTCTAATAATAACAAAAAATTAAGAAGTAAACTCTTTTTTTTTATATAATAGTAATATTACTACTGTATTAATAATTAATATTATTTAAAATACTAAATACATAGTTTATAAATGTATACGTACATAAAAAAAACAGTCCGTCTGTTAATTAATTAAAACGCATATTTTAATGACTATTGATTCACCAACAAGTAATATTATTAATCGTGCATTAAATTGTACAGCTATAAACAATTAATATAATGCCTGCATCTACTTAGACGCAAAAGATCAACAATCAACATTTAATAGGATGCTACAAGCATGATGATTTCATGGTAATTCCCATAATCGTCTCAATGGCGTTACACGAGTATCCATTATTGATTCGAGCCACGTAATCAACGAAGAATACGTTTTAATTATTTATTTTATTATCAGATTTTTTTTTTATTATTATTAATATTCTTTATTGCACTTGTATGTTACATATAATATAATCTATTTATAAATGTTGTGAACAAGGGTGGACTTATCTCTGACAGAGATCTCTTCCAGTCAACCCAGTACAGTAAGAAAGCATTTCGTTAGCGGGCAGCTCAAGTGCTACAACTATTAATACATAAACAAATATATAGCTAAATATTTTAAATATATAATAAAATATTACATAAATACATACACTATAAATACATATAATACCTACCTACTATTAGGGGGGAAAGGGATTGTTAGCAATGGATTTTGACAGCCCCATTGCTAGCAATATGCCCTATTAGGTGATTCACGTGATTCCCCCTGGAAACCATCGTGAACAATTCTTGTTGAATTCATCACGATAGGCTAACCGACCTGCTTCATTCTCACCTATCATCCTTCACTGGTACCCCGCTAGTGTATACCGATAGCGCGAGTGGGGCTAGCATTCCATTATCACTCATTAAAAAAGAACCTACCTACTTATATAATAAACGTTAAAATAAATGAATATACTACATACATTAGAATTTTTTTTATTTATTTTTTTATTTTATTTATTTATTCATAGGAAAACCAGGGCTACTCTACAGCAAATAGATACAGTTTTAGGATAACAAAACAAGCCACTAATAGGTTTTCACAAGTAGCAACAATATAGATACAAGGCACTGTACACAAAGCAACAAAAATAGGAGTTAACATAATATAATGAACAAACAAGAGAGAACAAATAAAAACAAAAAAAAAATAATAATAATGATAAGTAAAATACTTCCTCTCTCTTCTCTCCCTGGGGCCCTGAACCCCGGCCGACTGTGCTTCTGCTGGGGGTTAGTTTGCCATCTCCTCTCCTTAAGAGAGGAGATGTGAATTTTCTATAAGTAAAATACAACTTAAAGATTAAATGTAAATATTTGACCAAAATATGGTCTTTTTATCCATACAACAGTAATACAAACTGACTATGAATAAAAAAATTGCTTACTCAGTTGCTTTCTCACTGATATTATATTTTTTGAAAATATATCGATAGTTATTTATGATAGATATTTAGTTTAATGATTTTAAGATTTAACATTTCAATTAGATAAATTAATCTAAGGATAAAAATATAATTTTGCTATATGTATATTATACATGATTATTTACTGGCTCATATCTGAGATGGCACCTAAGATGCGTGACGCAAGAAACCTCAAAGGTCGTTAGAACGGGTTCCATCCGAGACGCTTCTAAACAATATGCAAACACCACTAATAATAAACATTCGTGTAGTGCACTTGTTGTGGTGTAAACGCGATTCTTGTGTACTACTTGTGTGATAATAATACAATTTCTAAATTGTGCATTGATTAATTTAATTAAATTGGATAGTTTAAAACTCAACTGAGGTGAACGTAAGTAATTTACCATTTAGTATTGCGATCTATTCAAATAACAGTTTGGTAATATCGTTAAAATGGAAAATTGCGTACCGTTTATTTAATTTTTAGTCAGGTTAAATTGGCTGTTAATCAAATTTGAAAAAAATGCATTATGCTTTGGGAAAATCGCAGTGAGTTCAATCCTGATGAACTATGTCCATTGCTGTGTCGTCTCAGCATAGAATGGGCCATCCCTTTCTTTTCCGTGGGTATCGTAAGACACCACCAAGCACCACGCGTCCGTGTAGCCTTACTTCAGGTTGCAGCTGAAAATCAATGCTTTGCTTTTAAGCAAAAGTATCACTGAGCTGTAGCCTTTTTGGGTCACTGCGACACATTTGGTGAAAACATATCTCCAATATTCATCTTTTGTCTTATATTTGAAAAAATATAAATAATCAGATTGTATAAATTTATTTATTAATTTACGTGTGTCATAAATGGCTCAAATAAAGTGTTTATCTATCTATCTGTCAGTACACCAGTACTTTGAAGTAAGAAGATTTTGATAAAATTTCTATAGGACCAATCTGTAAATATATTCTTTTAGAAAAAAAAATAATTTTCCAAATCGGCTTACAATTGCCGTAGTTATGAGGTAACGAACATAAAAAAAGTACAATGAAATTGAGTACCTCCTTTTTGAAGTCGGTTGAAAATTGAAGTTTACTGATAAATAATAATAATAATTTATTTATTTATTTATTCAGACAACATAAGGCCCTTTTTGGTAGTTATAAATTTACTTAAACTACGTCAGTAAATGAGCGGTCATGACGCTCTTGCATTGATAATCACATTGCTAGCAGTATACCCTATCAGCCCCACCTTCACGTGGTCCCACCTGGAAACCATCGTGTTGAATTCCAGGTGTATTCATTACGAACTGACCTGCCTTTTCATTCTCACCTATCATCCCTCACTGGTACCCCGCCAGCGTATACCGTTAGCGCCGGCGGGGTTACCATTCCATTATCATTAATGAAAACAAAAAACAATATTTTAGGATGGGACAGTCCATTTTAGCAGCAATTGTAAAATATTTTTTTTATACAACTTAGAATGGCAAACAAGCTGACGGCCCATCTGATGGAAAGTGGTAACCGTCGCCTATAGACATGAGCACTACCATGCACATAACAGAGTATACGGTTTCGCCCATGATACCTCCCATGCGTTGCCATTTCTGAGGACTCATGTGTTATTCCTCTGTACCCTGTAAATTCACGCCATATCCCACCCATCAAACCGAAACACAGCCATGCAAACACAACTGCTTTACAGTTAAAACACGAATGGGACAGAGGTGCCTAAGCAAACGACTTTTGTACAAAGTCTCCCTCTGGTAAAACATTTCGCAATAAAACCAACGGACTTTTTGATAATGAAATGCATTCAGAGTGAAATGTGCTCTGTAAACATAATAAGATCACTTTCAGATTTAAACTATTGTAATATAAATTTGTTTAAATTTAAATTTTTAAAACTAACATATACCTAAGTTTTCAAATTACTTCAAAAGGAAGAATTTTTTTACACAACTTAGAATGGCAAACAAGCTGACGGTCCACCTGATAGAAAGTGGTAACCGTCGCCTATAGACATGAGCAGTACCATGGACATAACAGAGTATACTGTTTCGCCCATGATATCTACCATGCGTTGCCATTCCTGAAAACTCAGGTGTTATTCCTCTGTACCTAGTAAATTCACGCCATAAAACAAGATCTGCTTAGTTTAGCACTAGAGGGCACTGTGTCATATTCAATGATATTTATTTACTTATAATAAATTGCAGATGCTGTGTCACGCGCTGCTCATCTTGACCAGTGTAGTGCTATCCAGCTGCGACGTCTCCCACCTGCAGCATCCAGAGGACCATAGCACGGAGCCGCCGCCGCCGAAGCCCTACGTGTTCTCCTACACAGCTGGCAGGTACCCCGGCCATGCGGATAGGCAGCACACTGAAGTTAGCGATGGCAGTGGAGTGATCAGAGGTAAGTGTCATCCATATAATCATTTCAAAATAGGCTATACAATTTTTTGACAAATAATTTTGTAAAACCTGAAAAATAAAAGAGTATTTAGAACCGGGTGGATTACGCTCAACCCAGAATTGCCTAGTGCTAGCCAATACATGTGGAGCTTTCAGCTATGTGTAAAGATATGTCTGATACATACACACATACGCACATTTTTAAGGGGCATGCTTTTTTTTCTTCTAATAAATAAACTCAAGTACACTGGGGGAAAGAGATTGTTAATTATTTAGTCTAATTGACCCATTGTTCAGGTCGACCTCCACGGGGTCCCCCTGGAAACCATCGTGGTTAATCTATATAATATTTTCATCGTCACCTGTCAACTGTCATTAGTGCCTCGCCGCGTATACCGATAGCGCAAGCGGGGTTACCATTCCATTATCACATTAAAAAAAAAACTTAAGAACATTATATATAGGCCGTGTGATCCCCGCGTAGAATAGGACACCCTTTCTTTCCCGTTAGTATCGTATAAGTCGACTAAGGGAGGGCGAGGGATAGACAGCAGCATCCCTCTTAAGACATCTCTAAAGCCTGACTGCGGTTGCAAAATCTAATCTACTAGCAAGACCCCCCCAGGGGGAAGTTTATATTCAGCAGTGGACAGTTAAGAGCTATTATGATGATATATACAGTAATTTTAACAGTAAATTTGTGTTTCCTTTGACCCCGAAATTTCGAAAAACATATCATGGTAGGTCTTTTGTTCCATACTTGTGCATTACATACCTGTAAAGTAAATTGTCAAGCGTCATTGCTTAGTTTCTTCAAAGTTCTTTATTCAAAAATCGTAAAATCACAAAAAAGCGACAATTCAAAAGAATTTATAAACAAGTACATATATATATTTGAATAAAGATAATTTCTGTTCTATTCTCCATCTATCCATGGTACTGCTCATGTCTATAGGCGACGGTTACCACTTTCCATCAGGTGGGCAGTCAGCTTGTTTGCCATTCTAAGTTGTATAAAAAAAAAATTCTACTGACATCGAAATTTTTAAACTGTTTTTATTACTTTCAGGTTCATTCTCGTACGTGGATCCACGCCAGAAGGTGCGCACGGTCGACTACATTGCTGATAAGGAAGGCTTCCACCCGATCCTGAGCGACGCTCCCCCAGAGCACCCGGCCGACTCCGAGTCTGTGGCACGAGCTAAGGACAAGCACTACCGGCTGTATGCTAAAATAGCAGAAGATCACGCACAACAACCGCATCCGTCAGGTATACGATGTTCTGCAAGTTAGTTACCAGAGGGAGACATTGTACACAAGACATTTGCTTCAACAACCGACACCGACAACCGTCGCCTATAGACATGAGCAGTACCATGGATATAACAGATTTTACTGTTTCGCCCATAATACCCCCCATGTGTTGCCATTTCTGAGGACTCAGGTATTATTCCTCTGTACCCTGTAAATTCACTGCCATATCCCACCCTTCAAACCGAAACACAACCATGCAAGCACAACTGCTTCACGGTAGAAACACGAATAGGACAGAGGTGTCCAAGCAAACGACTTTTGTACAAAGTTTCCCTCTATAGTTTCTAGTTTGTTTTTTTAAATAAAAACAACTAGTATTTGCCACAATTGAATTCAAAGTTTTTTTTTTATTTGTGGAACACAATCTACTTGTTGTACATAATTATACTGTATACAGCTTGGTACAATTACTTGTACGTTTACTAAACTCGTGTGTCAATCTACTCTGTAATTATTTCTAGTGGGAAGTATTATTGTTTGAATAATTAAATTGAATATAGAATTTATTTACTCATGGTCTTTGGAATAATAATAAAATTGGCCAAGTGCGATTAGAACTCGTTCTACGAGGGTTCTATTCCTAATTACATGTTGTCATTAGGAAAATTTACAGAAATCTTAACGGAGATAGCATCATCATATTATATAGAAGAAAGCTTACTTATTATGATAGCCTACACTCTTATATTATATAGATAGAGCATCGAGCCTCAAAAACGGGTCAACTTTTTGTCAGCTATTTGTCAAATTAGCTGACCCGTTTTTTTTATCAGTGTTCTATATATTATACTTACGCATAAAATGTATCTGGATTTAATTATAATTTAATAAATAAAATTAGTATTTACGCATTAAAAATGTGCAGAATTTATAAGACAACATAAATATAGAAGTTATAAAGGTATCATCCATAACTATTTATCACGCGAAATTGTATGAAAAAGTTGACCCGCTTTTTTTGAAGCATTTGCATGGAGACACTCTATCTATGTAATCTAAGCCTATACTATTACATCAACCATATGTCCAGTAAGGTTTTAAAACACGTTTAAATAAATATTTCTCTCTAAAATACATAGCACAGATTGTACATCATCCATTCACATTTTTATGTACTCCATCTAAACATGATAAAAAGATGGTAAATCTTTTTACTGAGTTTCTACCATTCCCTTGCAGTTGATTCGATACCCCGCCAGTCAGCCGCTGTAGCGCTAGCATCAGCGAAACACGCGCAGCTCTTCAAAGTGATAGCTGAACAACACGCCAGAATTGCAGCTGAACGGGAAGCGCTGCAGCGGGAGGAAGAGGAGAAACAACACCTGCAAGAATTGGGACATTAGAACTAGAAAGTAGAATTACACTCCAAAGAAATTGCCAATCAAAGTCCAGAATTTGTTATTTTAAAATTCCTTTTCTGGAACGTTCTATTGCATATGGCCATTTTGGCGCGGTTTGCCGCCATCTTTAATTTCTTAACGTTAATATAATGATGGAGATTTAGAAATAATTCTACTTGTATGGCTAGATCTCGTATATAAGTGATAAAGTGCGTGATAAACTTACTGCGTGTAATTAAATAGGTTTAAATATTTCCTTTGCAATAAATATAATTTATCCACAACACCATGTCTAGAAAATCACACTTTCCAACCAGATTTTGTATTGAAATATTTCCGTAACACAGCTATGTATTAAACATAGCTGTACACGACACATGTCTGGATCCTCCCAAGATTTCCAAATTTAAAATTAAATTGTGACGATAAAACTAATCCGCGTACTTAGATAAAATAATACTTAATATAATATACGAATATTTATAATGGATACTTTATTTTGTTAAAATTATAACTTATTTTTAAATAAAAAAAATCATTCTTAATTACCTACAGGCGTAAGTACTGTTTATTGTTATAATTTCTAAAAGTTGCCAACATTGGATTCGAAATTCAAACCGTTCTTGCATTCTCCAACCCAATACAGCAATGAAATAATAGTATTTTGTATCTATGGTCACCAGAGACAAATTTTCGTTGAAAAAAATACATGCATTTCAATTACATCATTGTTTGTATTTCCTAAAACATTGTTTAGCAAATTAAATTAGAATTGTATTTTACCTATAAGACTCCTGTTTAATACTCTCTAATTTGCCATTTTCGACCTTAGCCTAGTCTAGTGACGATTGATTTTTCTACATTTATATATAAAATAAAAAATATAAGTCATCAAAAAATGTATTTTGTATTGTTTTTAAATATTTGTACAAAATAAATATTTTATCATTTCGTAGATATTGTTTTATTTGAAGTAAACTTGACTGGATGAAGGATATTGCAATAAGAATATAGGCACGAACGAAAATTGTGTTTCTACAAAAATAAACAGTCTTCAACGTTGATAGAACCAGTTATGTTGATTTTAAAAACTAAAATACTGAATAGATTTTGGAAAAAAATTCTACAAAACCCAAGTTTTTTATTTAACTTTCTCTATGTTTCTTTTTATGTTTAATTTTCTTTTCACTAATAGTTGCAACCGCATGGCTTTGTTGCAGTCGCATTTATTGTTGGATCACGCTGTGTGCACATGTCGTGGCAAGTTTACCTGAACAATGCATTAATCTTACTTGCATGTTATAATTTAAGTTTGTATTTGTAAACTACTGTTATGTGCGCCTAATAAATAAAATAATATAAATAAAAATCTGAATTATATCCTTTCAGATTTTTTTTTTCAAATCGATTTATAACTGACGGAGTTATGAGGTAACAACTGAGTACCAAAAACAAAAATGGAGAACTTTTTTGAAGTACATTGAACAATATTTACACATTTTAAACACATCATTATGTGATGTTCACGGTACTGTGCATGTAAATAGGCGACGTTTGTAATTATAACTTTTGTTTCATACAACTTAGAATGGCAAACAAGCTGACGGCCCACCTGATGGAAAGTGGTAACCGTCGCCTATAGACATGAGCAGTACCATGCACATAACAGAGTATACTGTTTCGCCCATGATACCTGCCATGCGTTGCCATTCATCGTGTTTGAATTATTGTTAAATTATGATAGGCTAACGGATCTGTTTCATCGTCGTCGTCCCCCCCCCCCCCCCAGTGTATACCGATAGAGCAGGCGGTGTAACTATTCCATTATCATCCATTAAAAAAAAACCTAAGCGTGTCTGGGAGCAAATATCTCTGAAACCACGTTGTATGCAAATATGTACTAGTACTTAAGAGATTTGGTAAAGAAACAAATTTTTAATTAGACGGGATTTTTTAATGCTAAAATTTTACCATTTCTGGATATGCTATGGTGTTTTTTTTTTTTATAGAAAAAATATTTAATTTTAATGAACGTATAGAAACACAAAACAATAAAAAAAAGAGTGTGATCCCAAACGAAATCTGTATTCTTCAATAGTAGCTGATTCAAGTATTTAGCCGTAGTCCACGAGTTCCTTAGCCGGTGCCGTCTGTAAAAAAAAAACACAATTATTAATGTAAAATACACGATCTTAATCTCCCCGTACGGGCAAACGCAGTGTAGGACGCCCCGCCCCAACTAGATAGAGAGACGACCTCAAATGCATTGCAGGGAGTCAGTGGATGCAGGTGGCTTAGGACCGTTCCTTATATCAGGTTTACATGGCTGTGTTTTGGTTTGAAGGATGGGATATGGCGTGAATTTACAGGGTACAGAGGAATAACACCTGAATCCTCAGGAATGACAACGCATGGGGGTCATGGGTGAAACAGTATACTCTGTTATGTTCATGCTACTGCTCATGTCTATAGGTGACGGTTACCACTTTCCATCAGGTGGGCCGTTAGTTTGTTTGCCATTCTAAGTTGTATAAAAAAAAGTCTATGGGGGAGGCCTATGTCCATCAGTGGACGGATAATGGCTGAAATGATGATGACGATGATGACACGATCTTAAATATAAATTAAACTTAGATATTTTGTAGTGGTTATTAGCTCCTTTGGCTTACACTTGTTTTTGAGGTAAACAGACACTAATACCTACTTTATGTATATATAATCATCATCATCATACTAGCCTTTAACTGTCCACTGCTACACACAAGCCTTCCCCTTGGGGGGTTTTGCCAATAGTTGCCACACTTGGTAGGCGTATTAGCAACCGCAGTTAGGCTTTGGAGATGTTTTACAGGGAGAGACGCTGCTGCCTATCTCTCGCCCTCCTTTAGTCGCTTCTTACGACACCCACGGGAAAGGAAGGAGTAGCCTGTAATGACTTAGATTCCTTTTATACCAAAAGTGATGAGAGACAAATGAAAGGTGGCCTTACTAGTTGCCGGAGGAGCCGCTGGTGGAGCCGCCGGCGGGGCAGATGTTGCTGGTGGGGACTGAGGACGACCACCGCCGTGGCACCCAGCCGGCTCCACTCCTTCACTCAGTGCAGCAGGCTTCTGTCTCACTGACATGCCACTCTGTGAAAAAAGGCATTTACCAAATCATCATCATATCATACTGTTGAAGATAGGCCTCCTCTTAAGAGGGATTTTGCCAGTAGTTGCCACGCTTAGCAGGCGAGTTAGCAATCACACTTAGGCTTTGGTGATATCTTAAAAGAGACACTGATGGTAAAGGGTCACTGTATTCTATGGACACTTGCAACACAAGGAGGGTCACGTACCCGTTACCAACTCTAAAGAAATATTTAATATACTGTTTTTGAAGAATCCCATACTGCAGTGTAGAGGGAAAACCTCGGAAACAGGGAAAACCTTATTCCACAGCCGGAGCATACCCGGAAAAAAAATCCTTTTAAACCGCACTGTACGTGACCATTTAGGTTCAAGCGTGTGAGGATGAATTTCCTATCGATGGCGAGCGGTGCGATGATAAAAAGTAACTGTAGGCATCATTTCAAACCATTCTTCAGAACATAATCCGTTATACAAGCGAAAGGAAGGCAAATTCTCGCCTTAAACATAAGGGCTCGGTACCGCCTGTGAGCTTGGGATCATAGACAATTCTCATAGCCTATCTCTGAACCCAGTTAAGAGGACCAAGCTGGTATCCAGGTGTTCCAGCCCACAAATGATAGAAGTACTCCATGAAAAAGTCTTTGTCTTGGGGTAAAGTATCGTTTAGCTCTATTAAGCACCCCGAGCTTTTTGGTCGCCAGCTTGACCCTGTCTTCTAGATGACTCCTGAACTCTACAATGCTGTAGATGTCGCCACCGAGGATCCCAATACATTTAGAGATGATAATAGATGTGTTCCTGAATTACGGAGCCACAATAAATGGATTGTCTTTCCTCTTAGTTTAAAAAATAGCAGTCTTTCCATTCTCTTCTGTCCTGTAAGCGATCAAGCTAAAAATATATATAGAAAAATCTTACCACAACAGCAAAAATTATGGCCATAATGGCCATGATGAACGCCAAAACCTTCATGTTAGATTTACTCCGGTTCTAACTGAGAAATATGAAGCACGCCCCACATTATATACGATAAGCACAGGAAATACAACAATTGACACCATAGCAGATGGTACGTTGAACACCATAATTATGGCTGAAATATTTATTATACTTACATATATTTCTGTACATTATAGAGGATGTTATCAAAATTATTAGTATCCTTTTATCCTTTTAGCCCAGCGTTTAAATTTATTTATTTATTTCAGACAACTTGGGTTCATTTTTGTTAGTAAGTACTTTAAAACTATGTTAATATGTTAACTTATAATCTAGTCCTCTCGTCAATACGGGTTTAACTAATGAAACCGATTAATTTTCAGCCGCCATAAAAAAAAAGAGGTTTTTAGTTCGGTTTATTTTTTTTATTTAAATAACTTTATTGACCAAAATAAAATAAGGTACAAAAGGCGGACTTAATGCTAGTAGCATTTAAATAAAGAAATATATACATAAATATTATTGTCACAAACAATTAACTGTATTAGAAGAGCAAATAAAACAATCTATGACTCACAAAGTAACCAGCAAGATTAAAGAGAAAGTGAGAAAAAAATCAAAGGGAATAAAGTTTTTAAGAAATAGGAACGCTATTTACATGTGTTTAGAAGAAGTGTTCGGTTTGAAGGGTGGGATATGGCGTGAATTTACTGGGTACAGAGGAATAACACCTGAGAAACAGTATACTCTGTTATGTCCATGGCACTGTTCATGTCTATAGGCGACGGTTACCACTTTCCATCAGGTGGGCCATTAACTTGTTTGCCATTCTAAGTTGTATAAAAAAAAAGCTAGTTTGCTTATATGTTTAATTTTATGTCCACACAACTATTGAATTATTAATAAATAAAAGAAAAATGCAATACTGGATCGCTTAGTGTGGCATCCACCCTAACTTTACCCGACAACAAGCCTAATAACAGGCATTTGAATAAATTACACGTAAATCATTAGGCTTCACGCGTTCAAAATTTGTATGTTATTTAAATATTACACATAATATTTGCATACAAGAATAAATTTGATAATAACATAAAATTTTTTCAAAACAACCATTGCTCGCAGTCTTATAAGTACCGACATAGAATAGGCCACCCCTTCCTTTCCCGTGGGTGTCGTAAGAGACGACTAAGAGAACTTAAGGTCGAAAGATGGGCAGCAGCGTCCCTCTTGAAATATCTTCAAAGGCCTAACTGCAAATGCCAACCCGCCAAAACTCCCCTTATGGGGAAGGCTTATGTCGAACTGTGGGCAGATAACGGCTGAAATGGTGAACGATAATGATCATTACTCGCTTCACTTTTTTTTTGATGGGTGAAAATGGTATGGTAGCCACGCCTGCGCTAACGGGATACGCTGGCGGAGCACCAGTGAAGGGTGATAGATGAGAATTAAAACAGGCCAGTTAGCCCATCATGATGAATTCATTAGGAATTAACCATGATAGTTTCCAGGGAGAACCGCGAGGAAGTCGACCTGGTTGAGTATATTGCTAGCAATAGGATTCTCAGTCTCCATTACTAACAATCCCTTTCCCCCCCTATTCGCAGCATTGTCTACGAGAAAGCGAGATACTTCCAAAAGAATACAGAATTTCTTCCAAGGATTTCTCAGCAATAGCAACACATTAGGGGTATTACAAGTAGGTATCACGGTGTATTCTCTATGACCTCTACAATGCTGTTAATGTTTACAAGTTACCACTTTCCATCAAGTGGGCCGTCAACTTGTTTGCCATTTTTAATATACATGGGTTCTATTGGGCTTCAATATTTATATATTGGGTTCTTTTGACGGGAAAAATAGTTACTGCAACGGCCAGCAACTGAGGCATTAAAGGACGAACGTTCAAATGTGGGCCGAGGCACACATACGTGAGTCCATCAATGCCTAGTTGTGGCCAAGGCTTGTATAGTACTTTTCTCAAACAATGCGCGGAAATCAAAAACACAATTTTACTTTTTAAATTCAATGACGAATTACGAACAAAATAATAACTTTTCACGCGCCATAATGTTCCTTTGTTTTTTTTTTTTTTTTCAATAAACAGCGTTCTATTTGCAAGCCAGTTCGAAATTTAAATAAAACCTTGTATTAGTTACCTCCTTGGTAGCCATGTTTCGGAGTAAAAGATCATTCTATTTTTAAATTACAGGACAGATATGAATTTACATAGCCGCATAATCTGGCCGCAAAACACGACAGATATGGATTTTCATACAACTTTTGCCGGCCGCTGCCCGCAAGTATCTGACCAGTACGGCAATTTTGATTTATCTTCAAGAAGATTATCAAAAAAATGCTCACATTTATTTTGATCTAAAAACTAAATAAAGGTATCAATTTTGATAAAATTTCTACGAGTATAATTTATAAGAATTTTTTTTCAGTTAAAAAATCCAAATCGGTTTAGAACCGACGGAGTTATGAGGTAACAAACAAACAAAAAAGAAATAAATACGACCGAGTTAAGAAACTTCTTATTTTTGAAGTCGATTGAACATTCTTGTTTTAGCTTCCACTGCTCCTATTAAAATTTTCCTTCATATTTTTTTTTTAATATCATCCACGTACAGACATCGTTCAGTTACAATTTTATTATATTATTAAAATACTACGACACTCTTATATTGTATGTGCCGACAGATACCTGTTTCCCTGTTTACCTTCAAACAAGATAATTTAGTTAACAAAGACAAATTTACATTACAAGTTATATCAATTTCATATCGTATATTGGACGGGCCACGATTCGTAAGCGGGACCGAGTCTGAGAAACCATATATTGGTTTATAAAATGAGGCACACAAAACCAACATAAATATAAAACCAATATATATATATATATATATATATATATATATATATATATATATATATATATATATATATATATATACAAAGATTAATTATAAATTTAATTATTATTATTATTATATCTTATTATTACCAGCCGCTAATTGTCCACTGCTGAGCATACGCCCGAGGTTGGGTTAGCAGTTGCCACGCTTGGCAGGCAAGTTGGCAGCCGCAGTTACGTTTTAGCGATGTTTTAAGAGGGACATTAAGTTCCCCTGATCGCCTCTTACGACACCCACGAGAAAGGAAGGGGTGGCCTATTCTATGCCAGGACTAAATTTCTACTCTATTTAAAAACCACTGAATGCCTTTTTTTTATACAACTTAGAAGGGCAAACAAGCTGACGGTCCACCTGATGGAAAGTGGTAACCGTCGCCTATAGACATGAGCAGTAGCATGGACATAACAGAGTATACTGTTTCGCCCATGATACGCCCCATACGTTGCCATTCCTGAGGACTCACGTGTTATTCCTCTGTACCCAGTAATTTCACGCCATATCCCACCCTTCAAACCGAAACACAGCCATGCAAACACAACTGCTTCCCGGTTGAAACACGAATGGGACAGGGTACCCAAGCAATCGACTTTTGTACAAAGTCTCCCTCTGGTAAAAAGAATTTAGAGTTTAGGATGTTACATTGGTTTGGCCATTTGGAGAGGATGAATGAAAGAGATATATCGAGCATGATTTAATGGAGACGTCGGTGGAAGTCACTCTAGAAGGACGAATATTGACCAAATAATAATGCCCGTAATAGTGGCTATATAATAGTGGCATTAAAGTGTCCGTAACCAGCGAATGTGTATGAATAGATTGATGAATATGGAAGAAGCAAAAGAGGTCAGTCAGTAACTTAGCATTTGGCGTTCCATTGTTTCAGTTTTTTTTTTTATACAACTTAGAATGGCAAACAAGCTGACGGCCTACCTGATAAAAAGTGGTAACCGTCGTCTATAGACATGAGCAGTACCATGGACATAACAGAGTATACTGTTTCGCCCATGATACCCCCCATGCGTTGCCATTCCCGAGGACTCAGATGTTATTCCTCTGTACCCAGTAAATTCACGCCATATCCCACCTTTCAAACCGAAACACAGTCATGCAAACACAGCTGCTTCACGGTTGAAACACGAATGGGACAGAGGTACCCAAGCAATCGACTTTTGTACAAAGTCTCCCTCTGGTAAAGTTTACCCCAATGGAGGCTGGCGTGATGGATGTATATGTATATATACCTAATTGAAGTAAACAGAGGGGAAAGGGATTGTTAGTAATGGAGACTGAGAATCCCATTGCTAGCAATATACCCAACCAGGTCGACCTCCTCGCGGTTCCCCCTGGAAACTATCATGATTAATTCCTGATGAATTCATCATGATGGGCTAACTGGCCTGTTTTTCGTTCTCATCTATCACCCTTCACTGGTGCTCCGCCAGCGTATCCCCTTAGCGCAGGCGGCTTTACCATACCATTTTCACCCATAAAAAAAATTGAAGTAAACAATAAAAATAATACAACCAGAAATTGATTTATTTATTACAATTATTAGACAGTAGTTTAATCGATGTCTAATTTCTTGAAGCTGCCCTGTATACCGAATAAGTTCTCCACCGTGGTCTTCTTCCCGCTGGGTCTGAGGTTCTGGTTCACTCTCCGGAGACTTTCCTCGTCGAAGAATTTCTGGTTTGCTTTGAAGCGTTTCAGCAGCTCGTCTGAATGATATAAGTGATAAATAACAATTAAGTACTGGGGGTAAGGGATTGTTAGTAAAGCGGGCTACCAGTCCTTTTGCTAGCAATATACCCTGTCAGGTCCATCTTCACGTGGTCCCCCTTGGAAACCATCGTGTTGTATTCATTAAGATGGGCTAACTGACCCGCCTTTTCATTCTCACCTATCATCTGCTGGCGGGTACCTCACTGGTGCTCCCCAGCATATACTGTAAACGCAGAAGGGTTACCATTCCATTATCATTCATTAAAAAAAAGTATTAAACATTTACTAAACGGAGATTGCGCAGAATTTCAAGTGACTTGCTGTTTTCCTTCGAGTTTTTAGAACATACAAGCACAAGATAAGGGCTGAGGTTTCTGGTGTACTATCTTTTATTTCTAATCTACAGAGATAAAGCTGGTATCTTAGTACCCAGCCAATTACTTCTTGAAGGAGGAAGAAGTCAAGTCTCCAAAACCAATATGCGCAGACGATTCATAAAAATGCATCACGTAAGAGATGTATATAAGAATGGAGTATTCCAATATTCAGACATCTCTACTTACCTCAAAAGAGACTTGGCGTGAAAACAAATAATTTATTACCTTTTATAGTATCATAGTCCTTGTAAGTTCCCCCATTGTTCTTAGGAAATGCCTCTTTCGGCACGTGTTCGTACAGCGTATCCGAGCCGATCTGGTGGATATAGATCATATCCATCAGGGTCTTGTTCATGAAAGGCTTCAGCATCATCATCAGTTTGTCCATGAACGAAGGGGCGTTGAGGAAATGGACGCCTTTTAACCTAACCAACATCGCTTCCTGGGGCGAAGAAGATAAATTGTTTAAATTAAAACTCTAGTTAATTTTTATAGAATATACTCACATAGCTTGCACACTTCATTCAGAAATACATATAAAACTTTTATCCACAAAAAAATATAATTTTAAATAAAGGAGGGGGCGGATGGTCACTAATGAAAAACGTTGTGGTTAATTCCTTGTTTTTAACGTTTCCGAGTCAGCTAATTGTATTATAATAACTCACTTGCAAGAAGTACAAGACTTGACGAATTGTCATGAGGTCCAACCTCGCCAGGTGGCCTATGACTGTCTGGTCCATGTCTATCATCATAATGAAGCTGCAACCAAAACAAACAAATTGTTACGCAAGCAATATACTGTAGTTTCACTGTTATAAGTTTTGTAAGCACACATTATATTTTAATGTAATAACTTATGTGTAATTAGTTCGAGAAAGCTCGACTAGTATTAGACTCGCGTCTGCGGTACAGTCGCTGATGATTAAAGGTCACGAATTGATCCCGAAACTAGTACACACATAAACTAAACCGGTAGTTATTACATTAAAATGTACCGTAGAGAAAAACGTTCAGTCAAATGTCAGTTCGAACTTCAGCGATTCCCCCTTAAAACTATGGTAGTTAATTACTAATAAATTCACCAGGAATTCTTTAAAAATAACATTATAATCATAACCTTCGAGAAAAAAACATATTCCTTTATTTAGCCCCTAGTGTTACAGGTTACCAGTCTATAGTGACCGTTTACCATCAGACGGGCTTTATATCTACTTGTTTGACACTTTCGTTTGGTATTAAAACATGAACTTACCCCGGCCAAGTTCCTTCCTCGTACTGCCAAAGGTCTACCATCATCATGAATACTCTAACTGCATCGCAGAATATGAAACTGCGTGGATCCGGGTCCAAAACTCTCATGTACACAGCTCGGTATCCTTCGGCTGTCGGTGTAGGTAGAGCGGCAAACAAACTGAAAATATAATTTAAATATAAACTACGGGGGAGAAGAGATTGTTAGCAATGGAGTTTGACAGCCCCATTGCTAGCAATAAGCACTATTAGGTCCCTATTACGTGATTCCCCATGGAAACCATCACGAACAATTCTTGTTGAATTCGTCACGATGGGCTAACTGACCTGCTTCATCCTCACCTATCATTCCTCACTGGTGCCCTGCCAGTGTATACCGATAGCGCGGGTAGGGCTACCATTCTATTATCACCCTTTAAATATATATATATATATATATATATATATATATATATATATATATATATATATATATATATATAAGCTACGGATTTACTTCCTAAAAATTGTAACACAGAGACAACCTTTGGATAGTGGAGCAAATGAAAGCGACGGTAGCCATTTGGAGCAAGAAGTGTAACAAATAAAAAAAGACGTTATTCGAAATGAAATTGAATTCAATTTTCTTTAATATAAAATGTACCTTATAAAACGAAATTCTTTATAAATTAAAACACTTACAGTTTATCCACAGTGAACTCGACCTTTTTGTCCACTCGTCTGTCCTCGAAGTAAGTAGTAAACAAAGTTCTGAGAGTGTAATGAAGATCTAGCACTTGCTTGGATACCTCCTGACTTTTATCACAGCAGTGGAACACAATCAGCAGATCCAGATCTGAGAGTAACACATTCTTTAGAACATAAATTGTGAATTATTTCTAATAAATTAAGGCTCCTTTAACACAATTTAGAATGATTAAAACAAGCTAAAAGCCCACCTTTATTTCTATCCAACTTAGAACGGCAAACAAGCTGTCAACCCACCTGATGGAAAGTGGTAACCGTCGCCTATAGACATGAGCAGTACCATAGACATAACAGAGTATACAGTTTCGCCCATAATACCTTTATGCGTTGCCCTTCCTGCGGACTCAGGTATTATAGGAATAATACCCGAGTCCTCAGTAAAACAGGGTACAGAGGACTGTACCCTGTTTTACTGCCATATCCCACCCTTCAAAGCGAAACACAGCCATGCAAACACAACTGCGTCACGGTAGAAACACGATATGGGACAAAAATGCCTAAGTAAGCGACTTTTGTACAAAATCTCCCTCTGGTAATCCACCTGATTGAATGTAGTAACCGTCAACTATAGACATGAACAGTACTGATAAAAACTGGAGATGGAAAGACGATGAGGAGAGTGGCGTGCCCTTGAGAGAGGCTCATGTCCAGCAATGGACTGCAGTTGATCGTGAATCACAATAAATTGACTGGCCTGACTTCATTCTTACTTATCATCCCTCCTTAGATTATGTAGATAGAGTGTCTCCAAACAAATGCTTCGAGAAAAAACGGCTCAACTTTTTCATACAATTTTTCGTGATAAATAAATAGTTATGAGTGATTCCTTTATAACTTCTATATTTAATTCTATTTTTAATGCGTAAAAAATCATTGTATTTCAGGTTCATTTCAGGTCGTCACTCTATCTAGTTGGGGGGGTCGTCCTACACTGCGTTTACCCGTAAGCGGTCGCCACTCAAGAACCTTAGCTCGAAGAACCGACAACCGATAGGGAAGACCCTATCGGTTGTCGGTTCTTCGAGCTATGTGACCAGCCCATTGCCACTTCAGCTTTTCACCATTCCAACATACTTAATAGGAGGGAAAGGGATTGTTAGTAATGGAGACTGAGAATCCCATTCCTAGCAATATACCCAACCAGGTCGACCTCCTCGCGGTTCCCCCTGGAAACTATCATGATTAATTCCCGATGAATTCATCATGATGGGCTAACTGGCCTGTTTTCATTCTCATCTATCACCCTCCACTGGTGCTCCGCCAGCGTATCCCGTTAGCGCAGGCGGGCACCATACCATTTTCATCCAATAAAAAAAAACATACTTAATAATAATAAAATAATTATATAATGAGCTTTAATCAGTTTTAATAAGAAATATATTAAAATTATTCGACGTATATAATAAATGGTGATAATAAATGTCAAAGCCACGCTCAGAAGATATATTAATAGGTACATGCATTAAAAGACATGTACACTTTACAAGGAAATAATTATATCAAAGTATCCGCCATTATACTTCATTACTTGCAATGTCTTAAGACTTCTCAAGTCAGTATTTAGCACCTAAATGTGTTTAAGTTTTAACCTTTATTTGTATGTCTGTCTGTAGCATCCCTGGAACTCCTAAGCCAATATATCGATTGCAATGCAATTTCTTATTTCATGTTTTAATTTATACACTACATAGTATAAAACAAAGTCGCTGTCGCTGTCTGTCCGTCCCTATGTATGCTTAAATCTTTAAAACTACACAACGGATTTTGATGCAGTTTCTTTTTATAGATAGAGTGAATCAAGAAGAAGGTTTATATGTATAATACATGCATAATATTGTAGAGAAACACTGATTTTTGAGATTTCTAATGTGATGTCGTAAATAAACACATTTTTTGCGCTTACATTGCAAACACTGGCTGAACCCCACGAGATAAATCAAAATAATGTACTACAGTATTGTACACCTTAAAAAAGATCAATAAAAAAGTCCGCGATGGTATATGTCTATCTCTTAAGGATAACCCACAATAACCATTTTTTATCCTTTACATTTTACGGGAAAAAATTGGCCTGTTTACGAAGTGATTTTAAGCAATACAGCATAAATTTTTATCCAATTAAATACCTTAAATACATTATTCATTTAATATAGATTAATATGACCCTTTACAGCATGTAATTTAAATGAATATTTCCGAAGATATTACAGATTTAAAATGCAGGGACATAGCGGGTGCGATATTGCACCCGTGCGAAGCCGGGGCTGGTCGCTAGTATATTATATTTGGTTAATAATGAATAAAAACCAAACTGCTAAAACTTTATTACTATAGAAGTTAAATTAGAAAAAAAAAACCAGTCAATTCCGAGTTAGATTCGCGCAACGAGGGTTCCATACAATATCGTCAAGTTTAATTTTCTTTTTTTGCGAAATACCTACAAATTTATAGTTTTCGGATTTTTTCCTTTACTTGTGCTACATGACATTGCATCTTACCAAATTCCATGATTCTAGGTCAACGGGAAGTACCCTATAGGTTTTGATTATCTTTACGAATGTTAAAATATCCGATGTAAATTAAATTAAATTCAATTTATTCGATAACATTAATATATTGTGTTGTATATAGTAAAATGTTAAGTCTATACAAGTGCAAAATCACAAACAAACAACATTTTTACATATTAGCAATGTGACATTGAAATATGTTAATAATAATTAGTCTGAATAACAATTACAATGAAAAATTAAATAACTATATACAATTCACCTCTGTCCCATTCGTGTTTCAACCGTGAAGCAGTTGTGTTTGCATAGCTGTGGTTCGGTTTAAAAGGGCGTGGCGTGAATTTACTGGGTACAGAGGAATAACACCTGAGTCCTCAGTACATGGTACTGCTCATGTCTATAGGAGACTGAGAACCCCATTGCTAGCAATATACCCAACCAGGTCGACCTCCTCGCGGTTTCCCCTGGAAACTATCATAGTTAATTCCTGATGAATTCATCATGATGGGCTAACCGGCCTGTTTTCATTCTCATATATCACTGGTGCTCCGCCAGCGTATCCCGTTAGCGCAGGCGGGGTTACCATATCATTTTCACCCATTAAAAAACAAAAAAATTGATACCACCCTGGCGGTAAGAGGTTGCATCGCAATTATTTCAATATAATCTTCAATCAGTCAACTTGTTAACAATACAAAGAACTGTCCGCCATTGTCTTCATTATCCTTAACTTTTTTTTTCAGTCTGCAATTGTAAATGTCTATAATTTTCTATCATGACACAGCTAGAACATTGTTAACACTTCCTCACTGCGTCATATCTATTATTTATAGTCAACTAGCAATTTCAAGAATGGTTCCACCAAACGACTCGCATCCGATCGGATCGAAACGGATTTGTCAATCTTTAAACGATATTAAATCGTGTACACAGTATTTAAAGTTTATATTACCATGCAAGCACAGCAGCTTGACCGTAGACATCTTCCGCGACACACGGTCGTAGCTGAAAGTATGCTGCGACGCGCGATTGGCTCCGTTCGCCTGTCACCGTATCCGATCGCATTCATTCCGATCTGATGTGAGCCGTTTGGGTGGAATCTACCTTAATACTTATGGTATGTATTACCATAAGAGTATGCTGCTGAAGTAGTATAGACAAGAAAGGAGTATCCCTACAAATACTATAAATATGAAAGTGTGTTTGTTTGTTACCTTTTAACGGTTTTTTTTTAATGGATGAAAATGGAATGGTAACCCCGCCTGCGCTAAGGGGATACGCTGGCGGGGCACCAGTGAAGGGTGATCGATGAGGATGAAAACAGACCAGTTAGCCCATCATGATGAATTCATCTGGAATTAATCATGATAGTTTCCAGGGGGAACCGCGAGGAGGTCGACCTAGTTGGGTATATTGCTAGTAATGGGATTCTCAGTCTCCATTACTAACAATCCCTTTCCTACCTCTAAAGAAATAATTGAAAAATATTATGATTTTCTTTTCCCAGAGATTCCAAAGGGAGTATCCGAAATATTTTTCTAATATAAAATCCATACATACATATATAATACATACCACTCAATTTATCTCCAGGCAGGTGAGGTTGCGTGTTCAGCCATTCCCTGAGCTTCTTAATATCCTCACGGGATATGTCTGGGTTTTTTTCGTATTCCTTTTGTATTGGAAACTGTTGCACGACCGCCATTTTGTATTCTAAAATTTAGAAAATATTATACGTCTTATTACTACGTATTGACAGACTAGCAATGTAATCACAAAAACGAGACGAAAATGCGATTTGATTACACTGGTGTACGTGAAATGCAAATGCATTGAACTTTGGGCATGGAACAGTGCTGCATCGTGCATATTCTATCGTTACATGTTACGTAAATCGTGTCAATTCTATACACGATTGTAAATCGAAACTTAAAATAACTTTGCCGTGTGTGCCCCGGTATAGAATGGACCACCCCTTCCTTTCCCGTAGGTGTCGTAAGAAGCGACTAAGGGAAGGCGAGGGATGGGCAGCAGCGTCCCACTTAAAACATCTCTAAAAACCTAACTGCGGTTACCAACCCGCCTGCCAAGCGTGGCAACTTCTGGCAAAACTCCTCTTATGGGGAAGGCTTATGTCCAGCAGTGGACAGTTAACGGCTGAAATAACAATAATAAAATAATTTTTAAAACGTAACATACACATGTATATATATATATGTATATGTATATATATGTATGTATATATATATATATATATATATATATATATATATATATATATATATGTTTAACCGACTTTAAAAATAGGGGAAGCTCTCAAATAAGTTGTATTTTTTATGTTTGTTACCTTAGAACGCCATTATTTGTGTAAACCAATTTGGTAATATCATTTTTTATAATCGTTCCAGTAATCTGGTTTTTGAAACAAAATAACTGGTTTTACAACGGTTAATGTTATTGCCAATTAAAAACTAAAGTTTTATATTTTCATATTTAATTTTTTTTTTCGTCTGCTTAGGCACTTATGTGCCATTCGTACTACTGCCGTGAAGTAGTTGTATTAGCGTGGCTATATTTCGGTTTGAATGGGGGAATTTGCGAGATATAGTGGTAAAATTACAAGGCTTTAGGAATGGCAACGTACGAAGGATATCACGGGCGACATAGTATACTCTAATGTAATAACAACGGGGGAAAGGGATTGTTAGTAATGGAGACTGAGAATCCTATTGCTAGCAATATACCCAACCAGGTCGATCCTCCTCGCGGTTCTCCCTAGAAACTATCATGGTTAATTCCTGATGAATCCATCATGATGGGCTAACTGACCTGTTTTCATTCTCATCTATCATCCTTCACTGGTGCTCCGCCAGCGTATCCCATTTTCACCCATCAAAAAGAAATGTAATAACAACCGGTTTAACTTGCGTGTAATTAGATCGAAAAAGCTCGACTAGTACAGCCGGCCGAGAAACAGTCACACGTCACAGTCGCTCTTGACTAAGGATCACGAATTGATTCCGAAACTAGTCGAGTTTTTTCGTTCTAATTACAAGTAAATTGTATGTATAATATGTGCTTGTGAAACTTTTAACAATAAAATAATTTACTCTGTTACGTCCACGGTACTGTTCATATCTACAGCTTGTGGTTACCATTTACCAAAAGGTGGGTCATCAGCTTGTTTGAAAAAATTTTGGAAAGGAATACTGATGTTAGAGAAATGCTGGGTCAAGTGTCAAGGGAGATTATGTAGAAAAACAAAAAAAAAACATTTTACTGAAAATCTTAGTCTTTCATTGTCAAACCGAGAACGAGGGTATAGTGGAATACTATACCCTCGTATTTGTTATGGTTCTAAATATTGCATTTAAATAAGTGAAATATTTCAAGCATTTTTACTCGTATAAGATGAAATTATAAGTGCTTTTTTCTATTATTTATATTACATTCAGTTATTGCACACTCAATGCAAATTCCATTAATAAAAAAATAATTTCAATTCAATACGTAAAAATAATTAGTAAATTATTTTATTCATACTCTCGCCAAAGCAACTTCGAGCTTATATTGTGCAAATTATTATCCTGGTATTATTATCTCTCGCTTTAACATACAGGTTTACCAGAGGGAGACTTTCTACAAAAGTCGACTGCTTGGGTACCTCTGTCCCATTCGTATTTCTACCGTGAAACAATTTTGTTTGCATGGCTGTGTTTCGGTTTGAAGGGTGGAATATAGCGTGACAGGGTACAGAGGAATAACACCTGAGCCCTCAGGAATGGCAACGCATGGGGAGTATCATGGGCGAAACAGTATACTCTGCTATGTCTATGGTACTGCTCATGTCTATAGGCGACGATTACCACTTTCCATCAGGTGGGCCGTTAGCTTGTTTGCCGTTCTAAATTGTATACAAAAAAAAATATAGGTTATTATATTTTCTGTCTCGTACATTATCAACCTTTTAACTTAAAAGCTTTTAAAGCCTATGCTTTATTTTTATACAAATCCGAATACCAAACAAGCTCATGTCTGAACTGGGGAAAAACAAGTAACCATCGAATTTAAACGTAACTTTATAAATTAAGGAAAACATTAAATATGATAAATCATCTCAATGCTATGCGATATACATGGTGTGTTAGAAAAGTGCCATGAGAAACAATATATTTATGTCTATACGGTCACCAGTTACCATGCACTTCCCATCACATTACCTACCAATTCATTTATTTTTTAATAGCATAAAGATATTTACCTTATCAGGTATTATGTTACAAGCTGACGTTCTATCGAGACCAGCTTCCTGACAATTTTGTTTATCCATTCAAAATTGAAGTAAACACAGCTCATGCAATAACATGTATTACGAACATTTTAACGGGTCGCTGGTGATCTCAGGGTCGTCTCATTTAAACATAATGTAGTGGAAATAATAAGTGTATTATTTCAAATCATTTATTTCAAACATAGACTGTGTATAATAATACACTCGACTAATTTATACTATTACATATTGAAATATTTTATCTATCTTTCAGAAAGGGTCATGTCGTAAAGGCAGAGTGAAATATATGCCGTAAATTGCCACTTGGTATTTTTTATACTTACTATAATGGGAGACATATTACATATCTGTCACGCCTGTCTCCCATTATTGTAGGTAGAAACAATGTAACGCCAAATGCTTTCAATAAAATCTCTTTCGCTTCCACCACATTCATGAATCTTTTCATACACGCTGCGAGGTTGCGAGTACTTTTATTCTGGCCCTTCTTCAGCACGTCGCCTATTTGGTCAACATACGTTAGTATAGGACGGTCCCTATTCTTGCTCGATTTTTTTATAATAGCAAAAAATTGTGACCTCCCACCATTCCTAACGAATACAAGGACAATCAACATCGCTGATGCATTTTTTTTATACAACTTAGAATGGCAAGCAAGCTGACGGCCCACCTGATGGAAAGTGGTAACCGTCGCCTATAGACACGAGCAGTGCTATGGACATAACAGGGTACAGAGGAATAACACCTGAGTCCTCTGGAATGGCAACGCATGGGGGTAACAAGGGTGAAACAGTATACTCTGTTATGTCCATGGTACTGCTCATGTCTATAGGCGACGGTTACTACTTTCCATCAGGTGGGCCGTCAGCTTGATTGCCATTATAAGTAGTAAAAAACAATTTAAAAAAATTATAAAATCTCACTATTTACCTAATAAGCTGTTTGACAAAATGTATTCAAACACAGAAGGATAAATCCCAAACCGGTTCTTATTTCACTGTTTTATGTCTGCAGTATGACTATTGAAAAATCAAATAAAAGAAACATCTATTGATTTTATGTCATCTATTGATGATCAAAAGCTAGTGAAGATTTACCACATAGCGATGAGTGTAAAGTGATTTAGGGTCGTTTCTAATAGCATTTTTTTTTATACAACTTAGAATGGCAAACAAGCTGACGGCCCACCTGATGGAAAGTGGTAACAGTCGCCTATAGACATGAGCAGCACCATGGACATAACAGAGTATACTGTTTCGCCCATGATACCCCCCATGCGTTGCCATTCCTGAGGACTCAGGTGTTATTCCTCTGTACCCTGTAAATTCACGCCATATCCCACCCTTCAAACCAAAACACAGCCATGCAAACACAACTGCTTTACGGTTGAAACACGAATAGGACAGAGGTACCCAAGCAATCGACTTTTGTACAAAATCTCCCTCTGGTAAATCCTATGCTTTATTTTTATACAAAGGAACCCGAATACCAAACAAGCTCATGTCTGAACTGGGGAAAAACAAGTAACCATCGAATTTAAACGTAATGCGCATCATAGATATCACTGTCACCATCATGGTGATGGGGGAAGGAATTGTTAGTAATAGGGAGGTAAGTTCCGATAACTATCAATCATCAGGTCGACCTCCACACAGTGCTGCCTGGAAACCATCGTGGTTAATTTATCGTTGAATTCGTCACGGTGGGCTAAATGACCTACCTTTTTCATCCTCACCATTCGTCCCTCACTGGTGTCCCGCCAGTGTATACCGTAGCACAGGCGGGGTTACCATTCCATTATCATCCATTAAAAAAAACAACACGATGCTTTCCCGTATACACAAATAATAAGAATAACACTAGTAGACTCGTGCATTTCCAATGATCTAACTTCATGCCCAGTAATTTCTTTGCCACATCCCATCCCTTCCTTTCCTATGGGTGTCGTAAGAGGCGACTAAAGGAAAGGCGGCAACGTCCCTCTTGAGACATCTCTAAAAGCCTAACTGCGGTTGCCAACCCGCCTGCCAAGCGTGGTAACTACTAGCAAAATTTGCCTTATGGGGAAGGCTTATGTTCAGCAGTGGACAGTTAACTCAATCTAAGAACAATCAAGTAAACACAACCGCTTAGCGACAGAAAGACGAATGGGACAATGGTACCCAAGCAGACTTCATGTTCAGACGAATGAAAAAATCGATGTTCATGATAAAGAACTGAGCAATGACCTTATATTAATATAATATCTTATAAAATAAATATTTATTAATAATAAAAAGTTTACCTCAGTAACACTATAACTTCACAATTAAATTAGTGAAAAATAAAGCGCTATATTTTCTAATTTCTAATATCCAAACAAACAATATAGGTATCAAATAGTTAACATTTTCACAAATAAATTTATAAAATATATTTATTTTCCCTTTGAGAAAATTAACTTGAACGCACGAGTTTTTAATCTCAAGTTGACCAACACACTGAGAAAACTCCTGCCCTATAAACAACTCTGTACATAAATATGTACAATTAGTATGTACTTATAACTAGGTTGCTATAATATATGCGTACTTAAGGCGAGGTCTCTCGAACGCAACGTAACTAAGACAATTCATCCGATTAGAGGTTTGACCTTAACCCTTATTCTCACGAACGTTTTTTAAATATACATTCATATATATCTGTCACGCCTGTCTCCCATTAGGGTAGGCAGAAACAATAGAACGCCAGATGCTTCGATTCAAACGAACCTCTTTCGCTTCCTCCACATTCATCAATCTTTTCATACACGCTCGCCGGTTACGGGTACTTTCAATTTCGTTTTTTAATTACGTTATTAAATAAAATAATAATATAAAATTGTATCCTAAAAAGAGCATATTCCTTTTTAAAAGGCCGGCAGCACACCTGCAATGCTGTTGGTGTTGTGGGTGACCATGGGCGGCGGTAGTCACTTACCATCAGGTGAGTCGCATGCTCGTTTGCCCACTGTGTTGTAAAAAAAAACTCAGTTGGAAAACCTAATTTTTTTATGCAACTTAGAATAGCAAACAAGCTGACGGCTCACTCGATGGAAAGCGGTTATCGTCGCCTATAGACATGAGCAGTACCATGGACATAACAGAGTATACTGTTTCGCCCATGATACCCCCCATACATTGCCATTCCTGAGGACTCTGGTGTTATTCCGGTTTATATGGTATTGACTGATTATATATTATGTCACATATTTTTCACCACATCTGCCCTTCATACGGTTTCTGTTTTTACCGAATGGTTAGCTGGTAGAGAATGCCATATGGCATTAAGCTCGCCACTTGTACAAAGTTTTATTGTGCAATAAAGAATAAATAAATATATAAATAAATGGACAGAGGCAACCTTTAAGGTATAACACCTATCTCGAATTGCGATTTGCATAATTATGAACTAGAAAATAATGCGTATGCGCAATTCTAAATTTAAAGCATTTATTAATAAAATAGTCAATCATTGTCCACAAAAATGGATGACCGATAAAATTATACCAATTTTCAATGGGTGAATTAGATATTTCGAAATTCGAAATAAGCTTTTTTTTTTAATTAAAATTATTAAACTCAAAATATATTTTAATCACTAACAATAACTTTTACCAGAGGAAGACTTTGTACAAAAGTCGATTGCTTGGGTACCTCTGTCCCATTCGTGTTTCAACCGTGAAGCAGTTATGTTTGCATAGCTGTGTTTCGGTTTGAAGGGTGGGATATGGCGTGAATTTACAGGGTACAAAGGAATAACACCTAAGTCCTCAGGAATGGCAACGTATGGGGGGTATCATGGGCGAAACAGTATACTCTGTTATGTCCATGGTACTGCTCATGTCTATAGGCGACGCTTACCACTTTCCATCAGCTTGTTTGTCATTCTAAGTTGTATAAAAAAAATATAGCAAACTCTTTGATACATTTTTATAATATTCTTCATTTTTTTTATATTAATTTTATTGGCAACCCCTTCCTTTCTCGTGGATATCGTAAAAGGCGACTATGCGAGCTTATGGTGGAGGGATGGACAGCAGCGCGCCTCTTACAACATCACGAAAATCCAAAATTCAGTTGCCAACCCACCTGCCAAGCGTGGCAACTACTGACAAACCTCCTCCTTATGAGGGAGGCTTTGTTCAGCAGTGGACAGTACTGATGCAAGATGCAAGATGATGCAAGATTTTTATTAATAATAATAATTTAGGAAATTTTACCAACAATTAATTTAGTTTGGAGGAGTAGGGATTTATTTCTGCGCATTACGTATAATTTTTTTTTTATACAACTTAGAATGGCAAACAAGTTGACGGCCCACCTGATGGAAAGTGGTAACCGTCGCCTATAGACATGAGCAGTACCGTGGACATAACAGAGTATATTGTTTCGTCCATGATACCCCCCATGCGTTGCCATTCCTGAGGACTCAGGTGTTATTCCTCTGTACCCAGTAAATTCACGCCATACCTTTACATTCCGGAAGGAGAAGGAATTGGCAATAATGGGGATTAGAAGCCCTATTGCTAGCAATTCGACCTCCAAAGGAATCTACCTGAAGATAATCACAGTTAATTCCCAAAGAATTTTTTACACCCTCACCTATCACCCTTAACAAGTACCCCGCCAGCGTATACCAATAACACAAACGGGGTTGCCATTCCCTTATCATCCATTGAAAAAAAATTATCAGTAATTCATCTAATTTCCGAGATAACTACCTCGCCTTAACCGGATAAATGGCCGGTTAACGGCTGACATAACCGTGACGGGGGAAGCGTGCCGTCTATACTTACGTATGGGTACTTATCTCCAACGTCACGTACCACGAATTAAATAAAAAATCCTTTGATGTTGCCTTCATATGATCGCTGCATACGAATACTAGTTACTTTGTTTCAACAGAATTAAAAAAAAAACTAAGCTTAACTAAAACTAACACAAAAACAGTCTCAAAAATATATCAGTGTCAATACTGAGGTAACATTCCTAAATGTATCTCTTGGGGGGAAAGGGATTGTTAGCAATGGAGTTTGACAGCCCCATTGCTAGCAATATGCCCTATCAGGTCGACCTCCAAGTAGTTCCCCTGGAAACCATCGTGAACAATTCTTGTTGAATCCATCGCGATGGGCCAACTGACCTGCTTCATCCTCACCTATCATCCTTTACTGGTGCTCCGCCAGTGTATACTGTTAGCGCGGGTGGGGTTACCATTCCATTATCACCCATTAAAAAAGAAATATTGTATAAATTACAATTTTTAATTTGGCATTTCATCATCGTCATCGTCATCACATCAGCGTTTAACTGTCCACTACTAAACATAGGCCTTCCTCTATTGACAACCTTTTGCCACTAGTTGTCACGCTTGGCAGGTGAGTTCGCAACCGCAGTTAGGCTTTGGTAATGTTTTAAGAGGGACCCTGCTGCCTATCTCTCGACCATTAAGTCCCCTTAATGGCCTTTTACGACACCCACGGGAAAGGAAGCGCTAGCCCATTCTATAAAGAGACCATGGGATGAAAATTTATTACAGTCAATTGAATATTAAGCAGTCCTTGTATTTATATGTTTATATTTATAATAAGTTTACTATTGTAATCTTTTGGAGGAAACAATAAAGAGTATCTATCTATCTATATACCTCACTGTGTTTTTAATTAAATTGCATAATATTAAATTAGTAATAAATTGGAATTAAGCGAGAACTATTATTGGACATAAGCAGACTGTCTTATGATTGGATCAATTTATGCGTTTGTTTACATTTTCATTCAGTTTTATTGAAACAAACTTTAGACGTGATTTGACTTTGCCCGCGTGACCGGATAAAAACATTCTCCAATGTCTTCTTCACAAAAATACAGGCAAATTGAGAATTAATGGAAAAAAAGAAAAATAAAAAAAAGCCGCTCAAGTGCGAGTCGGACTCGCGCAACGAGGGTTCCGTACAAAATCATCGAGTTTTTTTTTTTTTTTGTGAAATAACTACAAAATTACGTTTTTCGGATTTTTTCCTTTACTTGTGCTACATGACATTGCATCTTACCAAATTCCATGATTCTAGGTCAACGGGAAGTACCCTATATGCTTTGATTCTCTTTACGAATGTTAAAATATGCGACATAAATGGTACATAAAAGGCTGCATCTTTTGATTGCGTCGATTTAGAAGCTTAAGTTTTTCACTGCTTTAAAAGATTGCAGACCTAAGTATATGATATTAATTTCAACTTTGTACCTCCACGCGTTCTAAGGAAAAAGGGTCTTGACAGACGGATGGACGGACAACGAAGTGATCCTGTAAGGGTTCCGTTTTCCCTTGTAGGTACGGAACCCTAAAAATTATAAAAAATATGCTTATATATCCCTAACATATATCGTAGCTTGAAGAAGCAATAACCGTTGCAGGTAAAAAATGTTCTCGAAGCGAACCATAGGAGAACGCAGTGTAGGGTGACCCTCACGTGATAGACGGAGCAATGACCTCAAAAATGTTGCAGGAACTCTATGTATATTTTTTTTTTTTTTTTTTTTTTATTTGTAGATATAAATGGAATAATACACCCGGCTATGTTATATATATATTAAATACGTGAAGCAAAAACTTTGTACCCCTTTTTACGAAAATTGCGCGGCCGGAGGAGTATGAAATCTAAACTAATATTATAGAGGAAAGATTTGTATTTTTGCGTATATCTATGTTTGTAATGAATAAACTCAAAAACCACTTTGCGGATATCAAAAATTCTTTCACCATTAGAAAGCTACATTCACCCTGAATAACATAGGCTATGTTTATTGCTAGAAAAGATTAGGGATCCTTACTGAAACTTTAGTAACGTAGCTCAAGGTGTAAAAAAAAAGCTATAAAATATTTTTCGTCGCGTGAGCTGCAGTAACTATTGGTGATGAACAAAATTATGTTCTACAATATTGAAGAAAATATCAATGACTACAAAAAACTTCGCGATACTATATGTCCAACTATTATCGTTATGTCACAATAACCACTTTTTAATATGTTGTAAAAATGTCCACCCGTGCGAAGCCGGGACGGGTCGATAGTAGTTTATATATCGGAATATAAATTATATATAGAAGGGGTGCAGATAGCTAATATATTTTTAAAATTACACATAAAAAATACATTAAATCAATAAAACAAAAAAATACACATGTACACTACCATGTACTCGACACATACACGCATAAGCGTGTGTACTCTTTTGTCTATTGTTAAAATCTGCAGTCAAATTGAGAATAGATTAATATTGTCTGCCTTTAATATTACTTGTCTATAGTCTTACTGAATGTCAAACATAACTATAGTAAATTAGTATATTTAAATACATGTTATGGTCGAACTTCGACCATTGGGCGACCACTTGTTGAAATAAATTGGCGGGACATCCATGAAGAATGAAATGAAGTTTTGGTTAATAAAAGTCGAGATTTACTAGAAAAATCGGTCGGTGTATTCTGAATGACATTGCATCCTCATTCAATCTCATCCACTGCTTGCCCACTATCCATATCCGACATGCGACCATTCCATTAATATTATAAATATGAAGGATGGATGTTTATTAATCTTTCACGCTATCCATATCCGACATGCGACCATTCCATTAATATTATAAATATGAAGGATGGATGTTTATTAATCTTTCACGCAAAAGCTACAGAACGGAGTAGAATGAAATTTACTGCATGGATGGGTTCTATGCTAACTTATTACATAGAATACTTTATATACAGATCCATGTAGACGAAACCTAATACTGACGCTCATCAGAATGACCTTGACATATTTGGACTCAGTTATTATCAATTTCGCAGACAATTATATAAAATAATGTAATATTTAGAAAGTTCTTAAATGATTTTGTTTTGTTTTTTATTTAACTTTCTTTACGTTTATGTTTGTTTTTATGTTTAATTTTTTTTTCACTAATAGTTGCAACCGAATGGCTTTGTTGCAGTCGCATTTATTGTTGGATCACGCTGTGTGCACATGTTGTGGCAAGTTTACCTGAACAATACATTAATGTACTTGCATGTTATAATTTAAGTTTGTATTTGTAAACTTCTGTTATGTGCGCCTAATAAATAAAATAAAAAAAAAAAATCTAATATTAAACAAATAAATACAATGACTTTAAACGCCTACTGTTGTATGTTTACTTTTCTTATACGAATATTTACCTATATTTGCTGTTTCAAGTTAACAGGAGATATTTTTTACACTAACCTAACCTAACTGTATGAACACATACCTATTGCTCAGGAATGTGGGCCATGTTTTCATGGACCATCCAGACTGCCAGTATTTGAATCGTTGCAGAATAATTCACATGGTGGTTAACATACAAAAAAAAGAAGTAGGTTAGTTCAATGTTATTTATTTATAAATGTAACACTTTAAATTAATAATTTATATTTGGTATAAATTGATATTGTTAAAATTTTGGTGGGCCTTTGTTGCCTTTATTAAAGAATTTATTTATTGATTTAAGAAAAGTATTAAGTATGAATGTGTATGTAAGTATGTGTGTAAGTATGAATGTATAAGGGCAGAGGAAGACCTGAAAAGACTAAACTGTATGTAATGTTATATGGCAAGCATGGGTGAATAACTGCGAATAGAGGAGAACAGAAGAGAAAAATATTAATGTTTTTTCTTCAATCTCCATTCCATATATTAGTAGTCTCATATAGTAGTCTCCAAAGGGGGACTTTGTACAAAAGTCGATTGCTTGGGTACCTCTATCCCATTCGTGTTTCTACCGTGAATCAGTTGTGTTTACATGGCTGAGTTTCGGTTTGAAGGGTGGGATATGGCGTAAATTTACTGGGTACAGAGGAATAACACCTGAGTCCTCAGGAATGGCAACGCATGGGGGGTATCATGGGCGAAACAGTATTCTCTGTTATGTCCATGGTACTGCTCATGTCTATAGGCGACGGTTACCACTTTCCATCAGGTGGGCCGTCAGCTTGTTTGCCATTCTAAGTTGTATAAAAAAAAAGTACGTGTATACCAAATTTCTTGGTATATTATCGAACAAACTTTTGCATACGGGCAATCATGTAGGGCCATGTTTCGGTTCCATAAGTCATCACTGGCATCACGCACTGGTTAAGGACCTTCGTCTTCAAATTCTGAGATGTTTTGGATGAAAATATAGCAAAAATATGATTGAAGCTGCAACTCATACAGAATCGTAATAGCAAATTGTTGTCTAAAGAGAATATCATACATTTATCAGGCGTCTCTATAACCTTGCTTCTCTATAGCATCAAAATTCGGTCCCAAAATTGACTCGTAAGCAACAACGTAATTATCTGCCGATTATTTTGCTCTTTCTGATTTCCAGATCTATCACCGACACATTTTTACCCTTCTCTGTCTCCTAAAGTTGTTTTCATTTATCGTCGTCTGTTTATGACAGCTAAACTAACAGTTTTGCAGTTCCTGAGGATTTGCAGGATCGTAAAGTATGAGAATAGGGAATAGTAAAATTACGGACAAGACGCCATGTATCTTACCCGAAATTAGAGGATTGGGGATTTCGAAGAAGAGTAAAGAGGATACAATGAGTCCTACGGTTTCTACGTTGACGAATAGGAAACCATTTGAGACCGACAGAGAGAAATGTGATCGAACTTCCGAAAGTTGAAGTTCGAAGATGAAGGTTACATATAATGTTTTTTCTTCAATCTCCATTCCATATATTAGTAGTCTCATATAGCAGTCTCCAGAGGGAGACTTTGTACAAAAGTCAATTGCTTGGGTACCTCTATCCCATTCGTGTTTCTACCGTGAAGCAGTTGTGTGATATCCCTTCGAACCGGAACATAGCCATACAAGCACAATTCATACAAGTACTCAATACACCCTTGTTTTTTTTTGATGGATGATAATGGAATGGTGACCCCACCCGCGCTATCGGTATACACAGGCGGGGCACCAGTGAAAGATGATAGGTGAAGATGAAGTAGGTCAGTTAGCCCATCGTGACGAATTCAACAAGAATTGTTCACGATGGTTTCCAGGGGGAACCACGTGGAGGTCGACCTAATAAGACATATTGCTAGCAATGGGGCTGTCGAACTCCATTGCTAACAATCCCTTTTCCCCCAATACACCCTTGTTTGTATGCCATAAATCCGGCGTGGTGACCGTTTATATAACTACACAGGTATATTTATAGATTAATGTTCCAATACACTGGTACAGTGTAATTACTCGTGCTAAACCCGTCCCAATGAAAACGAGAGTGGCGCAACCCGTCTGATGGCATCAGTACATAATAATAATAGTGCTTTAGAGATGGGAGAACAATTGTATCGATAGTCGATTAATGAACTTTATCGATGGATTATAATACAAAATTGTAATTGTAGTTATAATTCTAATTGATAATAACTTAATGCTAGGGTTTTTCTGTGAAATGAGGTCAACTGGCGCACTGGCGCACGCACTAAATTCAAACGAGCATATAATAAATATACACTAAGCTTTATAAAATACAAATGGGCGAGAAGGTATCGCTCATTTGTATTTCATAGAAAAATTATGTTAATAAAAATATAAACATAATTTTTATAAGTAGCGAGAGGTGGTCGGGATAGCGCAAATCGGAACATATTTGACGTGCGACAGGATCTCGTTTGAGATGCTTAAGTGGTAAATACGTGTATGATAATTTAACATTAAAAATTATCAATGTTCTCAATAAAACATAATTTATAATATATGGAATAACAATACCATAGGTATTTGTTTATTTATTATTAGATGATTTTCATCAACTGCGATTAGTGTCTTATTTCAGTGAACTTTAAAAATTAATGTCCTCAGAAAGCATTTTTATAAAATGCTTCCTTCTATATTTCGACAGCATTGACTTTTCTGGGAACTCGAATTGAAAAGCACAGTCGAAAGAGTTCACTCAAATCGAATAGTGACCACAGTTGTTGATAATCATCGCATTGTAGTTTGTTAATGAAATATCGACAATGTTTTTTTAAAGAGTATAGTAGAACTAAATGTGTGTATGTGTGTGTGTGTAGATATGTGTATGTATATATGTATTTATGTGTGTAAGGTTTTATTTATTTATGTATTAATGTTATATTATTATTCATTTACTTTTATTATTTACATATGTAGGTATACAGAGCTGTTTTTATTGTATTATATATTCAATTTTTTTACTGGGTATTATTTAGTTTATCTTTAATTGTACGGTTATTACCCTTATACATTCTACAGCTTTCTTTCAGCTTCTCAAAGGTTGACTGTAAGAGATCCCTTTATGGGATAATTCCGCCATTGGATATTAAATCATTTACCAGTGTTCAATCTGAGTTATGTACAATAAAGATTTTACAATACAATACAATACTATGCTCTTTAAAAAAATATCGAGTCGTATAAATTGGCTCAGCTTTATGCCCCTTCTATTCTCTATTGTTTTTATTAATGTACATTTCTCATTCATTGGATTAATTGTGTTATATGTGTTATAAAAAACAATATCGACATATATTTTATCGACATCGTGTCGCAACTAGGGTCGTGATTGTCGTCGAAACCGAAAGTGATGCGGCATGGGAACCGTGTCAGTCGATGGCGGTACAGACTAGTACCACCATTGCCGTGATCTGTTTTGACAAAAATGACATCGTTTACATTATCATCATCTCAGCCAACTGTCCACTGCTGCACATAGGCTTCCCCCATAAGGGGGATTTTGCCAGTAATCGCCACGCTTGGCAACCGCAGTTAGATTTTAAGTAATGTTTTAAAATGGACGCTGCTGCCTATCCCTAGGTTACTAAGTTCCCACAGTCGCCTCTTACGACTCCACGGATAAGGAAGGGTTGGCCAATTTTATGCCGAGACCTATACGGCATTGTTTACATAAATTCATGTAGTTTTAATATTGATTGTCTGTCCCTGTTAAGCAAAATTTCTCCTAAAATTCCCAATTCTAACTCTCGTCACTTTAAACTTCTTGATGTTCTATTAACTCGTAGACAGTACAGAAAAGAAATGTTTTATAACAAAAGCTTGCACTATTTTTAACAATATATGTAGTAGGAATAACGAAGTCGCTATATTTAGTAACAGCTTGGTATTTTATTTACTTTATTTTAAAACAAAAGAATAAATTTGTCGCCGCGTGTATCCTGGCATAAAATAGACCAAGTCTTCCTTCCCCGTGGGTGTCGTAAAAGGAAACTAAGGGAGGGCGAGTGATGGGCAGCAGCGTCCCTTTTAAAATATACTCAAAGGCCTAACTGCGATTCCCAACCCGCCTGCCAAGCGTAGCAAGTATTGGCAAAACTTCCCTTGTGGAGAAGGCGTATGTCCAGCAGTGGACAGTTAACTGACACATTTGAAATAATTAATAATTGAAAAATACATTAGACGTGATAATCGTCGACCAATTACAAAATTTCAAGAACAGCTACAGAAATTTAGCGGAAAATTTTTAGGAAAGAGAGAAAGCACAGGCAAAGTTACAATTTCATTTTTTTATACAACTTAGAATGGCAAATAAGCTGACGGCCCACCTAATGGAAAGTGGTAACCGTCGCCTATAGACATGAGCAGTACCATGGCCATAACAGAGTACACTGTTTCGCCCACGATACCCTCCATGCGTTGCCATTCCTAAGGACTTAGATGTTATTCCTCTGTACCCTGTAAATTCACGCCATATCCGACCCTTCAAACCGAAACACAGCCATGCAAACACAACTGTTTTACGGTTGAAACACGAATGGGACAGAGGTACCCAAGCAAACGACTTTTGTACAAAGTCTCCCTCTGGTAATTTTTTTTTTTTATTGCACAATAAAACTTTATACAAGTGGCGAACTTAATGCCATATGGCATTCTCTACCAGCTAACCATTTGGTAAAAACAGAAAAAATGTGTATTGTCCATTAAAAAATACTAAACTACTAACAATCCTTAGGATTGTTAATAAATGGGGATTAGTAGCTCCATTGCTAGCAATATACTTTGTCAGGTTGACCTCCTCGTGGTTCCCCCTGGAAACCATCATGATTAATTTATTATTAGATTTGTCATGGTGGGCTAACTGACCTGCTTCATCTTCACCTATCGTCCCTCACTGGTGCCCCGTTAGTGTATACCGATAGCGCAGGCGGGTCACCATTCCATTATCATTCATTTAAAAAAAAAAAAACAACTAACAATCCCTTCATTACAATATTCTAACAATTGTTACAAATTGATTAATGTAATGTTACTTAACAGAAAGGTTACGATCTTCGCGTCAAAATGTCCCAATATGATGGATAACAGATTTGATACACAAAAAGAACGCTTATTACACGAAGCAATGAAACTTTTATTGGCTAATAAATGCTAAACCACTTAGTGAAATGTCAGGGCGAGCGTCAGGCATTTCATGTTGAAGCCTTAGGTTGAAGCACTTCTGAAAGTTGTTTTAAGTGATACGTTTTTTAAAACCCTCGTATTTTGTTGGGCGTGACCGTTTTTTTTTTTATACTACTTAGAATAGCAAACAAGCTGACGGCCCACCTGATGAAAAGTGGTAACCGTTGCCCACAGACATGAGCAGTACCATGGACATAACAGAGTGTACTGTTTCACCCATGATACCCCCCATGCGTTGCCATTCCTGAGGACTCAGGTATTATTCATCTGTACCCAGTAAATTCACGCCATATCCCACCCTTCAAACCGAAACACAGCCATGCAAACACAACTGCTTTACGGTTGAAACACGAATGGGACGTACCCAAGCAATCGACTTTTGTACAATGTCTCCCACCGTTTTATCGCGTGGTCGTTTATTGACGACCTCCATGGTGTGGTGAACATGTGGCCATATGTAAACAACGAAGAGCTTCAATCCGTACTATCGTTGTGACTTATATATTTATTAAATTAATATATACTGCGTATAGTTATTTATATATGTATTGTCTACAATAATAGCCACCTGTATCCACTGACTGCCTGCAACGCATTTCAGGTCGTCACACCGTTTTGTGGTTAATAATGATAGTTTCAAATATATATATATGTGTGTGTGTAATGATTTACAATCTATGTAAATATTTACTTTAATTTCTGTTTAGCACTACTACTGCCCACTCACTGCTTCCTATGCCACTGCGTTAGGTTGACTGGAAGAGATCTCTTTTAGAGATAAGTTCGCGTTTACTAACATTGTTATTAACTTATTGTTATTACTGTATGTTTTAGTGCAATTAAGAAAAAAAAAAATATATATATATATATAGGGGAAAGTGGGGGAATTGGGAACACTTAACTTCCAACGTCCAAAAATAATAGAAAAAAGTCTTAGATATAGCAACTTTTATTACAATATAAACTTTACTTATCTTATATATACAGAAAAACTCTCAAGAATCAACGTTTCATTAGAAATTTTAACGAAAACAAAAAACGTTGTCGTTTCTTTTTACCCGATACCCTATGGGGTAATTGAAATCATCCCGAAGGGTAAATGGGAACGGTATGGGGTAATTAGAAACGACACAATTAAATCTTTATAATAAACTATAGTTTTTTTGGTTGGCGCATATCACACACGTACCCTAGACTAGTCTCGCCAGCAGTACATTTTTCATGTGCCCAGAGTTTACAGATCATCCAATCCTCTGTCGGCGGAGATTCATATTTTTCGTTGGTTAACTCTTCTTCGAACTTATTTTCTTGCAAAGTTTCTTTAAATATATATATATATATATATATATATATATATATATATATATATATATATATATATATAGTGGATGGAGAAGGAGTTTTACTTTGACTGACAGTGTTATCGGATAAATTTAAACTTTGCTCGCTGTAGTTTTATGAGCATCGCATTCTTGAATCTGACTGATAATTGATTAGATGTCATATTCTCAAAGATGTCTTTAAATTTGTCAGGATTAATAGGATAAATTCCAGCGGCTCTAAATCCACTGACAGCCTTGCTTATGTTAGCTGTTTTATTGTACGCCTTTGTAAAATGTTCTCCAACCTCGTATTGGGTTATTCGTTTCCCAGGATTGTTAACCATGTACAACTCACATTCCTTATTGTATGCTATCTTCAGTTTCTTTGTTAAAATTGTGTTTCAGCTTTTTTAAGAATTAGCTTCAGCAAATCTAAAAGCAATTCTACGTAATGAACTTGGTGTTATTCCATAAAAAGTCTTGCAGCAATCAAGTATATATTTTTCTAGCTGGTCTTCTTCTTCTCTATTAAATACAGCAGATCGACCTTTTTTTGGTGTCTTGACTTTGTTTTGTTTTAATTGTTTGAATAATGTTGATTTTGGTATTGAATATTTGGTAGCAGCTTGACCTAATGTGAGCTTCTTACTTCTAACATCTTCAACTGCATGGCGAAGATCTTCAATATTGTATTTCGATTCAGTCTTTCGTATTTAGTTTCGAGGCATCTAAAACAATTTTTAAAGTTAAAACATTTTTACATAATTAACCAGCAGTACTAGGGGTAATATATATATATATATATATATAGTCAATATATATCAAAATGCCGCCATCCTCAATAGTATTTTTGATAACCTTCAAATGGAAGCAGATAGTACATGCATGATAATAACAAAATATGGTGCCTTTGAATTCAAAAATATGATAGTTACACCTATTATAAGACACGACAAAAATTATAAAAGAAATGCAAAAAACATTTTTCGACTTACCGTGACAGCGTACATGTGGCCTTTCACTCTTACTATTTGGTGTACACTGAGGTGCGCTGGATGCGTCCGTTGAATAAGCGCAGGATGGTGTAATGTGGGGGGAAGTATTATTTACCTAGCTGTTCCCAATTACCCACCGTTCTCAATTCCCCCACTCTCCCCTACTTAATATGATATAATAAAATATACAGTAATAACAACAAGTTAATAACAATGTTAGCATTATTATTATTATATAGGATTGTAATTATATCTTTTTGATATGCAGGCAGCTTGGGACTGTTCCCACTGACAGTCTATTGGGAGGCCTATGTTCAGCAGTGGACAGTTAACGTGAGGGTAACTATTATGGTACTGTAACATAGTTTATTACTAATAATGAGAACGAGTAGTAACCGAAGCTAGTTACTTGTACTTATGTATGTATTTATGTATGTGTGAAGTGTAGGTGCAACTTTCCACTGCGGTGCATTGCATCACACGTGCGCGACACGTGTGAGTTGTATGTGATGTACGGACAGATAAACAATAAAGGGCCTCTATCGCTCACTAGGGTGCGGTTGTATCGTTGTGTAACCAAATCAAACAGTTAGTTGTATAGAAAATCTGCGCTGAACTTATGCTAACTGTCTGATGGGTAAAGCTACCTTTGCTGGTCAATTCAAGACATAAGTAAAGACGAGTTAGAGATGTTTTAAGAGGGACGCTGCTGCCCATCTCTCGCCTATCCTCAGTTGCCTCTTACGACACACACGGGTTTTTTTTAATGGGTTAAAATGGAACGGTAACCCCGCTGATGCCCATGATGAATTCATCAGGAATTAACCATGACAGTTTCCAGGGAGAACTGCGAGCAGGTCGACCTGGTTGGGTATATTGCTAGCAATGGGATTCTCAGTCTCCATTAATAACAATCCCTTTCCCCCTACTCGTCTTTACTTGTGACTTGAATTGACCAGTAAAGGTCGCTTGCGCTATCGGTATACGCTGGCGGGGTACTAGTGAAGGGTGACAGGTGAGGATGAAGGTAGGTCAGTTGGCCCATAGTGGCCAATTAAAAAAGAATTAACCACTATTGTTTCCAGGGGCAACCACGTGGAGGTTGACCTGATAGGGTATTTTGCTAGTCTGACTGACCCTATTACTAAAAATCCCTCATCCCCCACACACATGGGATAGGTAGGGGTGGCCTATTCTATGCCAAGACAACCCGGCCATTATGAGAGGCCAGAAAGCTACATTATCAACTAGTAACAGGGGCTGTGCTTTATTTTCAAAAATTAAAGATTTACTTGTACCTATTCTATCTCTAATCTGTACTTATAATAAATCTGTAGAGAGGTCAATTCTGTACATGAAATATATTTCCAAAATAACTATCAGGGGGTGATTAGTGATCGATACTGATGCCAAAAATGCAATCAGTACAATTTTTGTCTGTCTGTCTGTATGTTCGTTATAGAAACAAAAACTACTCGACGGATTTTAACGAAACTTGGTACAATATTCTTCATACTCCTGGGCAGGTTATAGTGTACTTTTTCTCACGCTACGATCAATAGGAGCAGAGCAGTGAAGGGAAATGTGTCTGTTACATCAAAGCCACTGAACCGTGAGGAAGGGCATAAGGAAACGCGGACGAAGTCGCGGGCAACGGCTAGTAATTTATAAATGTCTTTTTTATATTTCAATATAAAGAAATTCTTGTTAGCAGAAAGATATACTTTGCCCGCTCTTGTTAGAAAAAAAAACATCGTTTTACCATACTGCCGTGGAAATCGCATCCAATACTATGCAGTAGTTTTTTTGTGATGCCGGAACAAACATGCAAACAGGCAGATAAAAATTGTAAAAATCGTTGTTTTGGCTTCTATCTCTCTTATTAAATATTTATTTATTTATTCTTTATTGACTACATTACAAAAAAAAAAAATCTTGTACAAAAGGCGGACTTATATATTATATAGCATTTTCTCCAAGTCGAACCTTTGGCAAAAGAGAACAACAAATTATGCGGTAAAAAAAATAAAAAATTGTTGCAGATAAAGTTTGCAAGGGTGGGCATATGGCGTGAATTTACAGGGTACAGAGGAATAACACCTGAGTCCTCAGGAATGACAACGCATGGGGGGTATCGTGGGCGAAACAGTATACTCTGTTATGTCCATGGTACTGCTCAAGTCTATAGGTGACGGTTACCACTTTCCATCAGGTGGGCCGTCAGCTTGTTTGCCATTCTAAGTAGCATAAAAAAAAGATAAACAATTATATGTACGTATCCTATATTGACTATATTTTTTTCTTAATATTTAAAAAAATATATAAGATCACTCATATATTTTTTTACACTTAATCTTAATTTAATTAACTTACTTAAACACTATCTCCTCTAGACTGACATCGTTTTTTTATATAACATTTCAAATTTTAATAACTTATTTAACATTTATTCTTTTTAAGTTATAATGCCTAATTATGGCGAAATATGAGGACTTATACTTATTGTAACATCTATACACTTGCCACGTTTCTTGTAAAAAAAATAAATAAATAAAATAAAATAAACAAAATCGTCTAGTAGCGATTTTACTAAGTAACATTTACTTTACAATTTACTGACGAATACTTACATAAGTAATACTCTAGACAAAAAAAACGTTAATATAAAATAAATTCATCCAAATAGTTAACATTTTAAAGAGCGCATCAGTAATATAATCAGCGTTACGAATCCGGGTCGGCTATCTCCATTTCGGATGTGAAATTTGATTACGATAAAGACAGACCAAAAAAAAAACTTTTATTATATAAGTTTAATAAAAACGTTTTTTTCGTGAAACCTTCGCCTTGATTCGGCCGCAGCCACGGGCGAGCGTTACGAAAATTTATCGAGTACCCAGCTACGAGTGGGCAGCCACTAAACCACGCCACGAATATAAAAAAAATATCCAAATGGAATAGACACAGCCATGTATTTAATAATTAAAATTATGTTTGTGCGCTGAAAGATTACGTACTAAAGATTATCTCTTTAGTACGTAATCTTTGGTATATACCATAGATACCGATCCGATATAGGCACTTTCTCCCACGCAGAACCGCTCTTTGGAATCAACTTCCAGCAGCAGTATTTCCGAACCGATACAACAACATAACCTTCAAGAAAAGAGCATATTCCTTTTTAAAAGGCCGGCAGCACACGTGCAATGCCAGTGGTGTTGTGAGTGACCATGGGCGGCGATAGTCACTTATCATCAGGTGAGCCGCATGTTCGTTTGCCCCCTGTGTTATAAAAAAATCTATATTTTTTTTAATGGGTGAAAATGGAATGGTAACCCCGCTTGCGCTAAAGGGATACGCTGGCAGAGCACCAGTGAAGGGTGATAGATGAGAATGAAAACAGGTCAGTTAGCCCATCATGATGAATTCATCAGGAATTAACCATGATAGTTTCCAGGGGAACCGCGAGGAGGTCGACCTGGTTGGGTATATTGCTAGCAATAGGATTCTCAGTCTCCGCTACTAACAATCCCTTTCAGGTAGATATTGATGGTGGAAATAAAGTCATCATCTATTTTGTATCGTCCATATCGGTCGGATATTTGTTTTCGAATGTGTTAAAAGTCAGTTATACAATATTATTATTTGGATAATTATACAAAAAATCGTACGAAAAAGTTGATCCGTTTTTTTCTCGAAGCATCCGTATGGAGACTATCTATATAATCTAAGATAGAAGTAAATGTATATAGCCAAAGTACACGAGTGTCACTTCCAGCCAGCCCACTTGTTTTATACTGTGGCATCGTCAGTGAGTCGTGACGTAGCGTAAAAATTACGCATTGTTTACTAATACTAATGAAACCATTGTCTTCGAAACACTTTTACTATAATAATTATAGGGAAACATTATTATGTAAATATACCTCTTTAAAGATTTTATTCTACAAACACAAATCAAGATTCTGAAGTGATAATGCACTGTGTTATTGGATCTAATGGTAAATGACCAGAGGCAGACTTTGTACGAAAGTAGTTTGCTTGGGTACCTCTGTCCCATTCGTGTTTCCACAGCTGCAGTTGTGTTTGCATGGCTGTGTTTCGGTTTGAAGGGTGGGATATGGCATTAATTTACAGGGTACAGAGGAATAACACCTGAGTCCTCAGGAATGGCAACGTATGGGAGGTATCATTGGCGAAACAGTATACTCTATTATGTCCATGGGGTTGTATTGATGTCTATAGGCGACAGTTGCCACTTTCATTAGATCAGCCGTCAGCTTATTTTCTATTGTAAATTCCATAAAAATGATCATCATCATTATTTCAGCCATTATCTGTCCACTACAGTCTATATAGGCTTCCCCCATAGACTGCCATAAAGAACGACCCTAAGCCACCTGCATCCACTGACTCCCTGCAATGCTTTTAAGGTCGTCACTCCATCTAATGGAGGGTCATCATATACTCCATTGTAAAGAGGAAAGAAAGAAAACAGCGTAATCCTTTTTAAAAGTTCGACAACACACCTGCAATTCCTCAGATGTTGCAGACGTCTGTGGGTGACGGTAATCACTTATCATCAGGTTCGCTTTTTTTTTTATTTATTTTTTTATGTAAATAACTTTATTGAACAAAATAAAATAAGGTACAAAAGGCGGGCTTGATGCTAGTAGCATTCTCTACCCATCAACTTTTGGGATGAACAGAAAATCACAAACGCGAAAATCACAAATACTACATTATTAAAGTTAACCCCATATCTTAGGGGGGAAAAGGGTTGTTAGTAATGGAGACTGAGAATTCTATGGCTAGCAATATACCCAACCAGGTCGACCTCCTCGCAGTTCTCCCTGGAAACTGTCATGGTTAATTCCTGATGAATTCATCATGATGGGCTAACTGGCCTGTTTTCATTCTCATCTATCACCCTTCACTGGTGCTCCGCCAGCGTATCCCGTTAGCGCAGGCGGGGTCACCCATCAAAAAAATCTTTTACAAAAATACCATTTTCACCCATCAAAAAAATCTTTTACAAAAATCCTAAGTGGATCCATATCATTATAAGCCTAAATTGAAAATCAGGTAAGTGACGCCCTTTGCTGTCAAGAGTTTCTAGGCTACTTCGTTGTATACTACCGTATTATTAATTACTTATTGAAATAAGACAGTTGCAAGGTTATGTTACTTACATAATCTTATATGTATGTATATATTTGTCGCAATAGTAATCTACAAGTGGAACGCGGGCAATGAGCAATGAACTTGTTCAAGTCACACCCCACCACGCCCTGAAGCTCCACAGGTCGACCTTCGCTATGACCTGTAAAATACATACATATACATATATATATACCTATACCCAATTGTATGTAATGCCAGTCTAAACAAGTGTGGTGATTTTTTTTATACCACTGAGGTAGCAAGCAAGCATACGGCCCACCTGATGGTAAAAAAAAAAAAAAAAAAAAAAAAAAAAAAAAGTGGTTACCGTAGCATATGAACACCTGCAATACCAGAGGTATTACGCGTGCGTTGCCGACCCTGAAAAACCTCTTTACCCCCCTTTTGAAGATTACCTATATATCAAAAATAATGACCTTTAAGAAGAGATTTAAAACTTCTCCTCATCATTAGCATATCACCTTTTACTGCCAACTCCTGAACATAAGCTCCCTTGGGAAGTTTCGCCAGTAGTTGCCACACTTGGTCGGCGGATTGGCCACCGCAGTTAGGCTTGGTGTAGTTTTAAAAGAGACGTTACTACTCATCCCCTGCCCTCCCTTATCCGCCTCTTACGACACCCATGAGAAAGGAAGGGGTGGCCTATTCTATGTCGGGACTACACGGCCATGGATATACTCCTACCGTGGCGTAATAGGAAAATCAAGGGGGAAAGGGATTGTTAGTAACAGAGACTGAGAATCCCATTGCTAGCAATATACCCAACCAGGTCTACCTTCTCGCGGTTCCCCCTGGAAACTATCATGGTTAATTCCTGATGAATTCATCATGATGAGCTAACTGGTCTGTTTTCACTCTCATCGATCACCCTTCACTGGTGCTCCGCCAGCGTACCCCGTTAGCGCAGGCGGGGATACCATGCCATTTTCACGCATCAAAAAAAAATAGGAAAATCAAAGGTCTTAAGATCCTGAAACATCATCAGATGGCCTTCGTTATGACTTTTGAAAATATATGCAAACACTTCAATATTACAACTACATTGTGACAAACTGCCTATTTGTACAAATATAGCTCGGTAGATAATCCATAACTCAAAGAGCCTACCATTAAATTTTTCCCCCAAATTCGGGGACGATCGAAACACTTTGACGTTGAATTACATAATAGGTACATCTCGCTGGAGGTGTACGTATATATAGCAACAGCTGAGGCGGCTCCAGCAACCAGCAAAATGAATTGTTTTATTTTTTTCTTTTTTATTATTGTTTTTTTTTTTTACTATTATTGGTGGTAATAAAGACTCTATCTATAATACATACCATTTAAAAATATTAAAACTGTGAAAATATTATTCCTTCAGATTTTTTTTTTTATTTTTGGTAGAATTTATGACAAGTAAAATCCTAAACTTCATTTACTGGTCCGATTTCGGTATGAACGAAAACACGAAATTAAGTCAAAAAATTTGGAATTTCATTTCATGATCGACCTCCAGGTTTAATGATTATCAAAAGGACAATCAAAAACTTGTCAAGTAATAATAATTAAATGATTTTATTGCCTTTTTGTTTACAAATACGGTACAATAGTTATATACAAGATTAATAGAAAATATATTTATTTATTTATTTCATCGACTAAGTGAGCTATACAGTTTCCTAATACGCTCACCCAGGAAAGTATCAGTACAGTAACACATATGTAGATATATTTATAAATACATTGCGAAGTACCAGTATGGCTGGCAATAGATACAAATCCCACGCGGTTCCCCCTGAAAACCATCGTGGTTAATTCTCGTCGAATTCTTCACGATGCACCCACTGACCTGTCTTCATCCTCATCTATCATCTATCATTGGTGCCTCGCCAGAGTTACAATTCCATTATAATCCATTAAAAAAATAGGAACTTACTCAGCCTGGTGACCAACTCACCAGCCCCGAAACCGAAACAAATCTGTCAATAGATTCGTTTGTATTTAATCTAGGAAACTGATTTGATCACCTTTCGTTATTAACTGACACCTCGCCAGCGTATATGAAATACTAACACAGTTCTTTCGTAGCTCGACGTGACCCTCACTCACATTAGGAGTTGCGAATTTTAATACGTTTTAATTAAGTGTAAGCCGTCTGTTATAAAATACGAAATCCAACCAAAACGAGAGCAAAAGCTAGTTCAAAGATAAAAGTACACTTACCTCACGGCACTGTGACCCCGAATTCTCATCCTAGCCACAGTTCGTTGGGTAGCTGCGCGTACGCCGCACGCCGCACCGCCATCTATCGGTTTACGTTGCGTTCGATTTTTGTATTGACACATCGATTTTTTCAATTTCTATTTTGGTTTTTGTGTGTGTGACTGTACTTGGACGTGTCGAGGTGAGTTTTAATTGTTTTCTATAATTCTTAATATTAATTGCAAATAAACATGATTATTTCATAAGTAATTTTAAACAATTTAAATTAAAATATTCATAATTTAATTTACAGTTTAAAAAAATTCATTCTTTAAATTTAAAATGTAAATCTTATTTTAAAATAAAATAATAACTTAATTTATATTAAAATAAATTAAATAGGACAGCATTAAATGAATTATTACAAACTAATTAATTTAATATGAGTAATATCTGAGTCTGTAAAATTGTTCAAATAATTATCATTCAATCATACTTAAACAGCTGACTATAACATGGATAAATAATAAATATAATTAACCTATAATAATTTAAGATAAAAAGTATCCTATCCTATCCAGGATGTGATTTATCCATTAATCAAATATCATTCAAATCAGTTCAATATAAACTTTCAAATGTATAATGTTGGTCGGAGTCATACAACGATATTAAAACTAATAGTTGACCGTGCAAAATTACTGTTTTTTTCCATAATTATAAAGCTGACTTTTCATACATATATACATACATATGTATGTACATACAAACAGAACTATTACCTATTAAATTTTTTAAGTATATAGATCATTTATTCATAACTTACAAAATTAAGTCCATTTTCAATTAATTATATCATTCCCATTGCAAGTTTGTCATATTTTATTCTAATTTCGAGAACGTAGCGTTTTTTATTTAATAATCAATATTAAATAATTATTTTGTAAATATTCATTATTATTACAAAAATTACAACATTTAATTAAGAATATAATTTCACATGTTAATAACATTGACGTATAAATAAATAAAATAAATTATTTTATAATATTAAATTTTAAAATGTAATAATATTAAATAATTAATATTTATTTTAATTGTCAATTTTTATCAGTGATTCTATTATAGATAATACAATAATGACCTTAACGTCTCATTCAAGTTCCACTATTGACCGACATTCTTACTATGAATATTCTATGGTTATGCTTACTTCAAGTTTTCTTCTCATGTATTGATGTATAATCCTTATTTTCATCATCGTCTTTTCTGTTCTGGAGATAAGAAATTGTGGTGACACATTTCTGACTAAGAGACGTAGAAATATGGTGCTAGACGACGATTATCACTTTTTATCAGGTAGGCCATCAACTTGTTGGTTATTTCAAGTATCATAAAAGAAATTCTAAAATATTCTGTTATCAGTCACTTATGTGTAATATTATATAATAGTAAATATAAAAAATATATAATATTTAATTATAGATTCTTATTACTAATTTAATTTATAATTATAATTTAAATGAACACAATTCACTAGTGAAGTACTAAATGCAATTTTCCCCATTTTAAATTTAAAATAAACGTTCTAATTAATATAATTATTTAAATATTAAAATAAAACATATAAATATTAAATGATAATTATAAGTTTTATTTAAAATTTATCAGAGAAAAAAAATATGAATTGAATTCTAAATTCGAAATTTAAATAAACAATTTATTTTCCCAGAGAGCGTTACCCTGACCCAAATGACCCCAGTGAACGTAGACGAATCATGCGAATATTTTGCAAAACGTAGTTCACATAATTTGATACTTTATATCACAATAAAACCGACTTGAGTCGTGACATAATTAGAATGGAACCAACATGAGTATTATTGATATATTTAAAAATTTCTTACTAATGTTAAAATGAGTTTGTTTGTTACCTTATAGCGTTTTAACGGCTTAACCAGTTACTATGAAATTTGGTATACACATACTATATGGTACAGAGAAGAACATAAACTTATATATTTATATAATTTATATATTTTTCACTGTTACTTGACTTTACTCGCTTTTATTCGCAACATATCCTGATATATTCATTGACGATGATAAAAACTATCACAGAGAACTTATATATATAAATACATAATATTATTTATTTATTTCTTTAACTCTTTATTGCACCATAAATAAAAATATACAATGACAAGTGAATAATTCAAGTGAAATACAGTACCATAAATACAGATTGAAATATAGGTACACATAAAGGTACAAAAGGAGGTCTTATAGACTTACCTTTGGTTAAAGGAGAACAGATAGAAGTGGGTAGGTGGCGCAAGAGTGAATTAATAATTCTTCATGCATAAAATACAAAAACCTGTAATGCACAAAAAATCAAATACATATAATTTATATACACATAATATATATATATAAGTCTATGTTATTCTCTATGATAGTTTTTATCCCCATGAATAAAAATATCAGGATATGTACCGAATAAAAGCGGGTAAAGTCAGGTAAAAGGGAGATTATAAAAGAATGTTCAATAAGGTAGAATATTATCGACGTATCGGCAAATATCCCACTAATAATATGTCTATAGTTCGAAGCAGTTGTGTTTGCATGGCTGTGTTTCGGTTTGAAGGGTGGGATATGGTGTGAATTTACTGGGTACCGAGGAATAACACCTGAGTCCTCAGGAATGGCAACGCATGCAGGGTATCATGGGCGAAACAGTATACTCTGTTATGTCCATGGTACTGCTCATGTCTATAGGCGACGGTTACCACTTTCCATCAGGTGGGCCGTGAGCTTGCTTGCCATTCTAAGTTGTATACAAAAAAAGACAAAAAAAAAACATAAAATTCAGTAACATACTTATATATAGTATATAATACTACCATCTTAATTGTGGTTAAAAAGATTTTCGTTGTTTCACAAATAGTGATCTTTGAATGTATAACATGCTGATCGAGGGGGAAAGGGATTGTTAGTAATGGAGTCTGACCCATTGCTAGCAATACACCCTATCAGGTCGACCTCCACGCGGTTCCCCTGGAAACCATCGTAGTTAGTTCTAGTGGAATTCATCACGATGGGCAAACTGACCCGCTTTCATCGTCACCTGTCATCCTTCCCTTGTGTCTCGTCAGCGTATACCGATAGCGCAGACGAGCTTACCATACCATTATCACCCATTAAAAAACATGGTGATCGAAAAAGGCGGGAAATGTTAAACTTGTATATTTTGAAGAATGACTCTACAATTAAAATACTTGACGCTGATAGATATGGTAGTAAAAATAAAGACCGATTGCCATTGAAGGAAAGAAAAGAAAGAAGTTCAATACTGGCAACATAGAAATGCACGCGTTACCATGGTGACGGGAAATAACAAAAAAAGTTTATCAATTTAAAATGTAAAATATTGAACTATTCAGAATCCCGCTTTTTATTTATTACTAAATCGATTAAATAAACCAAGTAGATTCCTTTAGATCCTCTTTCAAGCATAATTACGTATACACACAAAAAATAAAAAAATAAAAAAAAACACTTTCTTGCTTTAGTAAAAAACTGTTTACTTCTTCTTCCATATTTTGCAAGCAAACGACTTTGTGCAAAAGTCGTTTGCTTAGACACCTCTGTCCCATTCGTGTTTCTACCGTGAAGCAGTTGTGTTTGCATGGCTGTGTTTCGGTTTGAAGGGTGGGATATGGCAGTGAATTTACTGGGTACAGAGGAATAACATCCGAGTCCTCAGGAATAACAACGCATGAAGAGTATCATGGGCGAAACAGTATACTCTGTTATGTCCATGGTACTGCTCATGTATATAGGCGACGGTTACCACTTTCCGTCAGGTGGGCCGTCAGCTTTTTTGCCATTCTAAGTTGCATAAAAAAAATTGCATTTATTTATTAAACTGTCCTGAATTTTTCATTACTAAGCTTTTAACACACAATGTTTGCAAGTCTCTCCGTTAATAATTTGCAATCTATTTATATTTACTTCAATTTGAAAATCACGATAAATGCAAGGATATGCAAAGCTATTTAATGACTATATATTTTTTTTAAATATTATTAATAATGTATGGAACTTATTGAGCGCCATCGCGCCTTGACCTCGCCAGTGCATTATGACGTCGTGTACCTTTCATTTTTTAGTTGTATACTCAAGCGCTTTGTTAAATTCACATAGTAGTTCCGCTCGATAATTGTTCTGGCCCATTCATGTGTCTAATATAGTTTTTATATTTTCAGTAAGTACAGATGGTCGCGTACGACTCGGTTTCAGATTTGTTTTCTCCCACGAACACTCAGAGGGCCTACCATGAAGTGTTTTCCGAAATTTCGGAGCCAAACGAAACACAAATTTGATGTTAAAATTGCATAATACATAATACATGCAGGAAATATTAAAAATGTTAAAATATTGTTTCTTTGGACTTTTATGATAGGATGTATGACGAACGAAATGTTGAATTCCATTTATTGGTCCGATTTTGGTATAAACAAAAACACGAAATTGAGTCCGAAATTTCGGAATTTCATTAGATGGTAGACCCGCAGGTTATGGAATGAGCTCCCTGCCGAGGTTTTCCCAAGAGACTACAGCATGGGGTTCTTCAAAAGGGGGGTAAAGAGGTTTCTTTAGGGTCGGCAACGTACGCGTAATACCTCTGGTATTGCAGGCGTTAATAGGCTACGGTAACCGCTTACCATCAGGTGGGCCGTATGCTTATTTGCCACCTCAGTGATATAAAAAAAAAGATACACGGCCAGTTCTAAAAATGTTTTACAATTCTTTTTATGAAATTGAGAGGGATTGCTTCTGTGTTGATCATAGATTAATTAGGCACATGTTTGACGTTCTAAATTTAAATATACATATATAAATCAACTACTAGTCCCGCTAAAATAAAAAAACGGATTTATCGATTTGATTTTTTTTTTTTTTTTTTGCTTTGTTCACTATAATACAGCGGTGCTTTAAAAGAAAAGTAAAAAATATCCTAAAGTTCAACTTACAAAATTAAAAATACATAATGTTGTTTGAGAATTGTTACTTAGGGTTACATTCAATAGATGGCGTTATATGTGATACGTAATTCAACTAATACCTATAATAGGACAGATTTTGAGATAGCATTTTTCTAAACGTTTCTAAAGTTGAAATTTTTCTTTATTTTCTTTTAAATCTTTATTTTAAGGGATCAATGTGAACCAATTTTCTAATAAATTTAAATCAAAATAATTTAAATTTCACTTTACAATGGTCTATAAAACAGTCATCATCATCATCAACTCAGCCATTATAAGTCCACTGTTGGACATAAGCGGTAACCGTTGCCTATAGATATGAACAGTACCATGAACATAACAGAGTATACTGTGTCGCCAATTATACTTACGAGTGTATGTATTATAACTACCACATAATCGCACGAATCAGCTGTTTATCAATGTAGGATACCAGGTATTATGTGGAACCAAGCGGCGAATAACTAGGGGAGCAATCCAGACCACCTAGACAGGAACAAATTTAGAAAAGTTTTTACATAAATTTTACCCGACCAGTAATAGAACGCGGGACCTCATTACGAAAAGCAACGTAAAACTAAACGGACATTAAATATTTTAATAAGATATTAAAGGGTCCAAAAGATCTAACGTTTAATAAGTTTAAAACCTTTTATTTAATAAACCTATATATATTTTATAAAAATATTTGAATGACAAATGTACATTGTATTAGCCGATCATGCACGGGCATTTAACGACCATGTAATGTTTGACATGGTGCATTTAAATAAATACACATAATGTTAACAGAGATTTAAATGAGTAACTGTCGAGTTTCTTGCGAACTCTTTTCAACAGGTAACAACTTACCGAACCGTGGACTCATAAAATAAAAATAACAATTTAAAAATGCTTGTAAACAAGTTTATTTAAATAAAGATGATATGAATTTTAATTTGAAATAAATACGAAATTATATAAACAAAATAAATCTATTTGAATAATTTACTAATCGCCTAAGTCTGGGTCGAGCAAGAAATTGAACGAAATATATTTTTTTTAACATAAAACCTAGATTTTAATTTGCTAAAAGTAATTTCTTTCGTAATTTATATTCAGTTATTGCTTTATTTGGTGACATGAGCAATAATTTATTGCTTAATAATAATTTTAAATATGAAATTAATAATTTACATATATTATTAGCATGTTATAATTTATTTTTATTTTTATTAATTTTTTTTTTATTTTATTTTATACAACTTAGAATGGATCGGTTTAAAGAGTGGGATATGGCGTGAATTTACTGTGTACAGAGAAATAACACTTGAGTCCTCAGGAATGGCAACGCTTGGGGGGTAACATGGGCGAAACAGTATACTCTGTTATGTCCATGGTACTGCTCATGTATATAGGCGACGGTTATCACTTTCCATCAGGTGGGCCGTCAGCTTGTTTGCCATTCTAAGTTGTATAAAAAAATCATGATGATGATGATGAAACTTATATATATAATAGCTCTTAAAAATATGTTTTTTTGTGATTCTACTTTTGAAATTTAGTTCCTTATATAAGTAATAAACCATAAAATACACTGGTTCCGTATAGAACCATACGAAGTACTTTAAACAGCTCTGTTGTATGTGAAACAATAGTGAGTTTTGTATTGTATGATTGTTGTAAAATACATAACACTGCTCTTACCTAATGACTTGCAGCTTCCATCAAAGATTCAACTTTCAACTCGGATGAGATGGGGCCTAGAATAAGACAAATTGCACGATAACGAAGTATTGCTGGTTACTTTATAACAATTTCGTAATGTTTATTTATTTATTCATCTATACTTATAATAAATCTGTAGAGAGGTCAATTCTGTACCTGAAATATATTTCCAAAATAACTATCAGGCGGTGATTAGTGATCGATACTGATGCCAAAAATGCAATCAGTAAAATTTTTGTCTGTCTGTCTGTGTGTTCGTTATAGAAACAAAAAGTACTCGACGGATTTTAACGAAACTTGGTACAATTATTCTCCATACTCCTGGGCAGGTTATAGTATACTTTTCATCACGCTACGATCAATAGGAGCAGAGCGGTGAAGAGAAATGTTAAAAATGTGCACCTCGGCGACGCCGGGACGGGCCGCCAGTTAGTAAATATATGTGTACAAGGAGGACTAAATGCTAAAAGCATTTTCTCCCAGTCAACCGTAGGGAAGTGTCAGAATACTCGAATGCGGTATTAGTAATAATTGATATAGATACTAAAATTTACATATATAAACGAATAAATATATATGAATAACAAATATACTTATACATATATAACATATACTAATATAGTAAACGAAGATGAGAATTAGTAGACACTACTTACTGCATGTCTATAGGCGACGGTTACCACTTTCCATCAGGTGGGCCGTCAGCTTGTTTGCCATTCTAAGTTGTATAAAAAAAAAAAACTACTTAGCAATTTGTGTCTGTCTTTCTTTTTTAAAATAAAATCTTTAATTTATTCAATATTAAAATATATATATATATATATATATATATATATATATATATATATATATATATATATATATATATATATATATCGTATTATATAACTTACAAGTTTTATTACCATCTGTGACATTTTAATTACCATGCAAACACATGTATGTACACATGGTTTTGCATGGTAATTAATTTTGTAAAATTTTATTGTCTTTTTAACACTACAAAAGTGGCAAATAACTGTATATATGTTACTCTTAAAATAATAACTTATTGATCGACAAGAATTGGTTTTCTAAATGAATTAATAAAGCCCAGTAATCGATACGATAAGTATGACGCATGCCTTACGAATGCGCTACAGGGTAATAACTTACAAATACAATTACCGTCTGTGAGTTTACACGGTAATTCGATTTGTATATTTTTATTATTTTATCACTACATAGTATAAAACAAAGTCGCTTGCGCTGTCTGTCCGTCCCTATGTATGCTTAAAATCTTTAAAACTATACAACGGATTTTGAAGCGGCTTTAATAGATAGAGCGATTCAAGTGGAAGGTTTATATATATAATACATGCATAATATTGCAGAGAAACACTGATAAATTTAGAGGTTTCTAATGTGATGTCGTAAATAAGCACATTTTTTGCGCTTACAATGCAAACGTTGGCTGAACACCACGAGATAAATCAAAATAATGTACTACAGTATTGTACGCCTTAAAAAAGGTCAACAAAAAAGTCCACGATGTATATGTATCTCTTGTTATGCAAATTCCATCGATATCTTGGTTTTTCTTGACCAAAATTTGTCATGGAAGGAACATATCTACTTATTGACAAAACACAACAAATATACATTTTCAAAAACATTTTTTACTTAAACTTATTAAAAGTTATATATAATTCATTGTGCCAATCTATCATCTTATACTGTATTCGTATATGGGGAGGCTGTTTTAAAAAAATTAGAGAGGGCTCATAGGGCTGTTTTAAAGACTATGACTTTTAAGCCAATAATGTATCCTACACATAAATTATACGAAGAACTAAAAATATTATCAGTTCGTAAATTGTACATAAAATATTTAATTGTGTTCCAACACAGATTACCAACTGACGTAAAAACATTAAAGAGAAGAAAAGATAAAATATACTATGTTCCTGGTTTTAAGACTAGATTTGCTCAAAATTTCATAAGTTTTTTGGGGCCATATGTATAGTATCATGTTTGAAATATATAGTATTCACGTATTTGTGTAAAAAAATAGTTGATAATTATTTATTGGAAACGGATAATAATGCTACAGTATGAATAAACATACATACACACATACACACACACACACATTCACACACATACACGCACGCACACACACACACACACACACACACACACACACATGAACGGTTTATTTATATACAGCATTAATTTTTATCCAATTAATACCTTAAATACATTGTCCATTTAATATAGATCAATATGGTCCTTTACAGCATGTAATTTAAATGATTATTTCCGAAATTATTACAGATATAAAATGCAGGAACATAGCAGTGTGGCATTGCACCCGTGCGAAGCCGCTAGTTTCACATAATAATTTATTGACACATGAAAATAAATAAAAAAAACTGGAAAATACGCACAATACAAAAACACATTCTTTACTAATACACTATGAGGGGGAGAAAGGGACTGTTAGTAATGGGGTCTAACTGACCCATTGCTAGCAATACACCCTATCAAGTCCTCCACGCGGTCCCACCTGGAAACCATGTTGGTTAATTCTAGTAGAATTCGTCACGATGGGCTAACTGACCCGCTTTCATTGTCACCTATGATCCCTCACTGGTGCCCCACCAGCGTATACTGGCAGGGTGCCAGCATATTACCGATAGCGCAGGCAGGGTTACCATTCCATTATCATCCATTAAAAAAAATACACTTTGAGGTAATGAGTTACAAATTTACAGATTTATAAACTTTTATTACTATTCTTTATTCACATAATAATTAAATAATAGGCAGGAATAAGCTAACAATATTGGAAAACAAAAGACTGTTGACATGCATCACGCACCGATATGTTATGAGGTAATAATTTACATAACTTATTACCGTGTGTGTGTTTACACAGACGGTAATTAATTTGAATTATCATATTAATTACCATCTGTGTAAATTTATTAAATTTCATTTGATTTATAATATTATATGATTACACCGATCACAATAATTTATTGATTACTTGAATTACCTCTTTTTTAATTATTTCAATTGAATTTAATTAATTCAATTATTTCTTGAATTACCTTTATTGTTTTTTTTTTTTTATATATATTATTTGCATGTCATCTATTTTAAACGGTTATATGAATTTAATCATCAATATCTTTATCAATTATGTGTCGATATTAATGTTTATTTTTTCATCTAAAAAATCGTATCTCATCATTTATTAATTTAAAAAAAGACTTAAATTATAGTTATTTTACATCGATATTTAATGCACTAATCGACTAAAAATGAAATTTTAAAAATAAAATATATTTCCATATTTTTTATTTTCAAAGTTTTTTGGAAAAAAAATCTGTCATTAATATGTCAGATTTTTTACCAACAGTTGTAATCTACAAATATTAAAAATATAACATTACACTAGCGGTAATAAAGTGATTGACACTAACACGTTATGGGCGCAGTTAACACATCCCAGTGACGACTGATATTGCACATGAATTTATGGCGCCCATTGTTCAGAACGAATTACGTGACATTCAGTCACGCATTTGAACATTGTGGGAGGAAGCTACGCCATGCGTTTATTACTTAAGACAAATAAACTTAAGGCTTTAATTAATACAGCAAACTTAATTTTTTTTCATACAACTTAGAATGGCAAACAAGCTGACGGCCCACCTGATGGAAAGTGGTAACCGTCGCCTATAGACATGAGCAGTACCGTGGATATAACAGAGTATACCGTTTCACCCATGATACCCCGCATGCGTTGTTATTCCTGAGGACTCAGGTGTTATTCCTCTGTACCCAGTAAATTCACGCCATATCCCACCCTTCAAACCGAAACACAGCCATGCAAACACAACTGCTTTACGGTTGAAACACGAATGGGACAGAGGTGCCCAAGCAATCGACTTTTGTACAAAGTCTCCCTCTGGTAAAAAATAGTCAGAAAGCCATAATTTTTGTTATTTCAAGCGAGAATGAAACTAGTCGCTTCTACCACGTATCTGTATATAATTTGAACACACCATAAACGCCAGTAATAGACAATTTATCTGAACGATCATCCATTTTGCTGTCGGCGAAATTTATGGCGGTAACGACGTGGTTTTTCGCATTGTGATCGATACCATATCGAATGATTACCCAACCGGTGATTGTAGAATAGACGCCTTTAGCGATATACGCGAACCCATGAGAAAATTTGAACCGCAGTAATAAAGATATGCAACACTAGCTATTGTCGCAATCAGGGTTGCCATATGCAAATTTCTATTTTTACCCAAACGACAAATATTTTTTCTCCGAATCAGTATGAATTCTATGTATCACAAAATTGAATTTTCTCTATTACAAAGTTGAAACATTTTTCACTATGTTTTGAAAATTGTCACAAAATGAATTAGGAAATTTGTTTCCTCTGCTCCTACCTGAAGCTTTTCTTACCCTCGCCTTTACTTATTTCATTCTCTGTTATATTACCTTTATATAGAAGTACCAAAACTATCAAAAAAAAATCACCCAAATTTTTCTAAACTCGTTTTACTTTTCTCCAAAAATTTCTCCAAGAATTTTTCGCCTCAAAATTTTGCGAACACTATACTTTTTAACCTTAATTGCGAAAAATAATATCAAATATGTATATACATATTGTATAGATTTATCTCCTTAATTATTAAGCCACTAAAACTGACTTTTTGAGAACTTGATATAATATGAGTGCTTCGACCATAATTTGTAATTTTGACACCTATATATTTTGAGCGTACAAAAACCATGGGAAAGACCGTGATTCCATTCAGAAATGAAGTGGCACTGTTTGCCAACAGATTACAGATTATGATAATCACAATAAACCTGTCGTGAAACAAAATAAATTCTGTCACGCTATGGCCGTTCGTTGCAACAATGCAGCGGGTCGTGGCGGCCAATAAAGTACTAGCAGATGATAGTTAAGTGGCGCGTCGGTTGGTACATTGACCGTTTTATTGTTTTCTATTGTATTTTTTTTCAATTGAACTTAATAAAAATGTAAACAAACTTATTGACCCGACCATAAGACATTACCTTTCCGAACCGATACGACATCATACACACACCTTAAAGAAAAGATTTTGTCACGTATTTTTCACCACATCTGCCCTTCGTACGCTTTCAGTTTTTACCAAATGGTTAGCTGGTAGAGAATGCCATATGACATTAAGATCACCACTTGTACAAAGTTTTATTGTGCAATAAAGAATATATAAATAAAAGAGCATATTCCTTTTTAAAAGGACGACAGGGCATCTGCAATGCCTCTGGTGTTGCGGGTGATCATGGGCGGCGATAGTCACTTACCATCAGGTGAGCCGCATGCTCGTTTGTTCCTTGTGTTATAAAAAAACCATAAGACAGTCTACTGATGTCCAATAGCAATAGCTGTACGATCCCGACATAGAAACCTTCCTTCCCCATAAGTGTCTAAGAGGTAACTAATGGAACTTAATTGTCGAAGGTTGGGCAGCAGCGTCTCTCTTACATCATCACCAAAACCTAACTGGGAGGGGAGAAAGGGATTGTTAGTGATGGAGACTGAGAATCCCATTGCTAGCAATATACCCAACTAGATCGACCTCCTCGCGGTTCCCTCTGGAAACTATCATGGTTAATTCTTGATGAATTCATCATGATGGGCTAACTGGTCTGTTTTCATTCTCATCTATCACCCTTCACTGGTGCTCCGCCAGCGTATCCCGTTAGCGCAGGCGGGGTTACCATTCCATTTTCACCCATAAAAAAAACCTATTTTAATAAAGTTTTTATGAAACAAATATATAATCCTTTCTTTCTTTAAAAAGAATTTTTCAGATTGGTTCACAATTAATGGAGTTATGAGGTAACAAACATTAAAAAAAAAATACATACGAATTGAGAACCTCGTTCCTTTTAAAGTCGGTTTAAAAGTGTATATGTTCGGTAATTCTAAATAGATTTACTCTCATCTAATTCGTATATTAATTGACAAGAGTCACGATTGTGTTCGCTGTTTGTTTGCCTTGTTCCGGTCACGCGAACGTTCCGCGGACTGCCAAGTCAAAACTAGCATTTACCCACGACTTCGTCCGCATTACTACCATATGTTTACTGATCGGAATGAAAAGTAGTATATGTATTTATGTAATATTATATTATATATTTTAATATTTTATTTAACTGTATATTTGTTTATGTATTAATAGTTGTAGCACTTCAGCTGCCGGCTAACAACATGCTTTCTAACTGCATTAGGTTGATTGGAAGAGATTGGGGGGAAAGGGATTGTTAGCAATGGAGTTTCACAGCCTCATTGCTAGCAATATGCCTTATTAGGTGGACCTCCACGTGGTTCCCCCTGGAAACCATCGTGAACAATTCTTGTTGAATTCGTTTCACGATGGGCTAACTGTCCTACTTCATCCTCACCTATCATCCTTCACTAGTGCCCCGCCGGTGTATACCGATAGCACTGGCGGGGTTACCGTTCCATTATCATCTATTAAAAAAAAAGACTGAAAGAGATTTCTGTCAGAGATAAGTCCATCCTCGCTCACAATATATACTAAATTAATTTATTAATTAATATATCTAATAAATTAATATATAACCAATACCAGAGGGTTTGTACAAAAGTCGTTTTTAGGCACCTCTGTCCCATTCGTTTTTCCACCGTGAAGCAGTTGTGTTTGCATGGCTGTATTTCGGTTTGAAGGGTGAAATATGGCGTGAATTTACAGGGTACAGAGGAATAACACCTGAGTCCTCAGGAATAGCAACGCTTGAGGGATATCACGGGCGAAACAGTATACTCTGTTGTGTCCATGGTACTGCTCATGTCTATAGGCGACGGTTACCACTTTCCATCAGGTGGGCCGTCAGTTTGTTAGTCAATCTAAATTGTATAAAAAAAATTGCCATGTACAAAAATTTTAATCACCTGTAGTGTTGGAGTTTGATCATCTATAAACTGCAGATAATTATAAATAAATAAATAAATAAATTTTAAAAATAATATAAGTACAAAATGACCTAAATTACATTATTGTGCCCGTAATATTGTCATAAGAAACAACTAACTAATTAAGTGGATTGTGTTCTATGAGTTTGCGTAAAGCTCGCATAATACTGTTAATAAGAATAATTCACACACCACACTGACCTATTGTTCCACATTTCTGAGTACCTGCTGTATTTAAATCCAATTGTATTATTAAGTTTTTACCATAAATTGCTAGGAAATAAAACTAACTAACTAACTAACTAACTAATGCAATAACAATAACAATTTAATTGTCGAGTTACGTTAGTTTTATATAATGAACCGGTTCTATCACGCATTTGCGCCTGCGCAAGCATTTCTTCCGTTTTCGTGGGAATTTTGGTTAAAAATAAACCATGGTGTACATAAACATTAGAGTGTATGACCCAGAAACAGTGTAGGGTTTTATAAGTGAAAGATTACAAATCTAATCAATAATAGATAGATACTTTTTATTGTTTCCAATAGTAAACTTATTACAATAGTAAACTTATTATAAATATAAATAATTACAAGAAATAATCACAATGAGAAAACAATGGGCGACCTTATCGCTAAGAGCGATCTCTTCCAGGCAACCTTTGGATGGAGAGGAGTAATTATATACAGTTTGTCAATGCAACTAATTCATGCATTCTCTTTCATTTTTTTTTTTTATACAACTTAGAATGGCAAACAAGCTGACAGCCCACCTGATGGAAAGTGGTAACCGTCGCCTACAGATATGAGCAGTACCATGGACATAACAGAGTATACTGTTTCGCCCATGATACCCCCCATGCGTTGCCATTCCTGAGGACTCAGGTGTTATTCCTCTGTACCCAGTAAATTCACGCCATATCCCACCCTTCAAACCGAAACACAGCCATGCAAACACAACTGCTTCACGGTTGAAACACGAATGGGACAGAGGTACCCAAGCAATCGACTTTTGTACAAAGTCTCCCTCTTCCAGCCAGCTCTATCCCAGGCCATATCCTTGACCAACCCATACGGCATGACACCTAGTGTTTCCTTTATCTGTCCCATGTATGTAATTATTCCTCGGTCTTCCCCTTCCTCTTTTGCTCCCTACTTTTCTTTCTACAATGGATAATAATAGAATTACCAATCCAAATTAATTTTATGAAAAGAAACTATCTGATTAATTAGCAAGTAACAAGGGATGTTGTTGTTGAATTAGCCATTAACTGTCCAAACATACATACACACAAAAGTACAAATCTTTCCTCTTTATAATATTAGTGTAGAAAAGTAAGTGCAAAGCCGGGGCTTGTCACTAGTAGTCCATACTCGTTTTTTTTATGTGTGAAATGGTATGGTAACCCCGCCTGCGCTAACGGGATACGCTGGCGGAGCACCAGTGAAGGGTGATAGATGAGAATGAAAACAGGCCAGTTAGCCCATCATGATGAATTCATCAGGAACTAATAATAATAATAATAATTCTTTATTATAGATTACTAAGATCCATTTTTGTTAATAACAATTGACTTAAACTATGTTAGTGGAACAAAAATTAACCATGATGGTTTCCAGGGAGAACCGCGAGGAGGTCGACCTGGTTGAGAATATTGCTAGCAATGGGATTCTCAGTCCATTACTAATAATACCTTTCCCCTAGTCCATATATCGTATATCAACATGAATTAATTACTCACTACCATCTCTAGCACTCCGCTATACTGTTACACCAGTGATTCTCAACCTTTTTTTTGTTGCGGCACTTTTTTTAACGATTTCGAAATTTGGCGGCACACAAAGAAAAAGAAAAATTATTTAGTACTACAACACACTGCGTAATATAGTTTATTATATAAAATTTTAAATATTTGCAAAATTCGGCGGCACACTTTTAAAATTTGGCGGCACACAAAAGTGCCGCGGCACAGTGCTTGAGAATCACTGTGTTACACTATTTAGTGATCGAAATCTGTTGCGAAAGGCCCCGTTCACACGAACGACAAAAACTGAACGCCGCACGCTGTCGAACCGAGGAAAATACCTAATCCGGTTAGTAGGTAGACACTTGTCTATCTCGTAATATATGACTAATTAGTTATATATAGGTACCTGTTAACGTAGTGTGGGTTTAATTAGACTAAATAGATCCGGAATTTGTTTTTTTTTATATACGATAATGGAATGGTAACCCCGCCCGCTCTATTGGTATACACTGGCGAGGCACCAGTGAGAAATGATTGGTGAGGATGAAAAGGCATATATATATATATATATATTAATGGGTGACACTGGAATGGTGACCCCACCCGCGCTATCGGTATACACCGGCGGAGCACCAGTGAGGGATGATATGTGAGGATGAAGCAGATCAGTTAGCCCATCGTGACGAATTCAACAAGAATTGGGCCTAATAGGGCATATTGCTAGCAATAGGGCTGTCAAACCCCATTACTTACAATCCATTTCCCCCCACTAATTAACTCTTGAGCCGCTTGGTCTCGGCATAGAATGGGCCACCCCTTCCATCCCGTGGGCGTCGTCAGAGGCGAGTAAAGGAGCTTAATGGTCGAAGGATCGGTTGCAAAGTCCCTTTTAAAACATTATCAAGGCCTAACTGCAATTGCCAATCCACCTGCCAAGCCTGCACCAATAGGGAGGCCTATGTTCAGCAGTGATCAATTAACAGCTGTCATGATGATGATGAATTAACTATTCTTAATTCGAAAAAACTATGATAAAAAATGGTAAATGACCAGAGGGAGACTTTGTACAAATATCGTTTGCTTGGGTACCTCTGTCCGATTCGTGTTTCAACCGTAAAGCAGTTGTGTCTGCATGGCTGTGTTTCGGTTTGAAGGGTGGGATATGACGTTAATTTACAGCGTACAGAGGAATAACACCTGAGTCCTCAGGAATGGCAACGTATAGGGGGTATCATGGGTGAAACAGTATACTGTGTTATGTCCATGGTACTGCTCATGTCTATAGGCGACGGTTACCACTTTCCATCAGGTGGGCCGTCAGCTTGTTTGCCATTCTAAGTAGTATAAAAAAAAACCCACGAAAAAGGAAATGGTGGCTTAAAATGCGTGAAAATTCTATGCCGAGATCATGTAACTAATTATAGAACATAAAACATAAGAATTACGTAAACTCCTCTACGTATTAAAATCGTAAATTCAGTTTACTGCCATCTCTCGAGCAAAAGTACACTCTTCTCGCATTAAGATCTTGTATATATTATTATAACATAATATCTTTTATGTGAAATCTCAAGCGGTAATACAAGTTAAAATAACTTTCTTCAACACTTCCACGAGTCGAATAATAAAGGTGTTGTACACTCGTAACAATACTGGGATTCCAGCGTATTGCCAATCAGCATCGAAACTTTTTTTTTATACAACTTAGAATGACAAACAAGCTGACGGCCCACCTGATGGAAAGTGGTAACCGTCGCCTATAGACATGAGCAGTACCATGGACATAACAGAGTATATTGTTTCGCCCATGATGGCCTCATGCGTTGCCATTTCCCAGGACTCAGATGTTATTCCTCTGTACCCTGTAAATTCACGCCATATCCCACCCTTCAAACCGAAACGCAGCCATGCAAACACAACTGCTTCACGGTAGAAACACGAATGAGACAAAGGTACCCAAGCAATCGACTTTTGTACAAAGTCTCCCTCTGGTGAGTGAACCTCTTTAAACAAGAAGAATTACAGCTAACAGGCTCTGGCCTGATTTACTTGCGTTTGTTAACATTCAATTTTCCATAATTGTAAATAAGAATAACAAAATATATCTAATATATGACAATATAAATAATAAATGAATACCAATGAGCATCGGCAGGGAATTCATCCTCACACGCTTGAACCTAAATGGTCGCGTACAGTGCGGTTTCAAAGAATTCTCTCCCGCGAAAGCTCAGGCTGTAGAATGAGCTCTCTGCCGAGGTTTTCTCTAGAGACTACAGTATGGGGTTCTATAAAAAGGGTATAATTAAGATTTCTTCAGGGTGAGGTATAATAAAAGAACATATAAGACTAAGGAAGGCTGAGATACGACAATGAGTTTTTTCTATCAATTGGGTCAAATATTTTTGACAATAATAAATTGTATCAACATTATGAACACTATGCAGTTACGTTAATATTTATTACTGTTTCTATGTTTCCATTGAATAGAAGTCTTTTAGACTTTTTCATTCTTATTATTCATACTTGACATTTCTAAAAATTTCATCCATAAGTGTGTATAAAATCTTTAAAATAACTGGAAAATTAGTATGGAGGCATAACATCAGAATCCTGGGGGAAAAAGGATTGTTAGCAATGGAGTTTGACAGCCCCATTGCTAGCAATATGCCCTATTAGGTCAACCTCCACGTGGTTCCCCCTGGAAACCATCGTGAACAATTCTTGTTAAATTCGTCACGATGGGCTGACTGACCTGCTTCATCCTCACCTATCATCCTTCACTGGTGCCCCGCCGGTGTATACCGATAGCGCGGGTGGGGTTACCATACCATTATAACCCATTAAAAAAAAGGGAAGGACATACGAGTAGGCTACTTATTTTACGAAAAACGACGGAAACGCGGACGAAGTCGCGGACAACAGCTAGCTGTAAATATTATACAAAAAAATGTAGTCTTTCAATTAGAATACATCATTTCATACAAACATATCCTTCAACAAATCCTGTAACATTCGTGTTATATAAGTAAATAACTAAATAAACATAGCTGAAGAATTAAAAACTAATCTACGAATGTGACCTTGTTACGATTTTGTTAATATACAAAGATATTGTAAAAGAACAAAATAAAAAAAAAAGCTTCAAAAGAACAGTATGTCAATTTGCTAGTCACAGCAAACGGATAAAAATTCTCACGTCCACTAAACAATGCAAAAAGCAAGGCCACCCACTGTATACATACTGCAATATCCATACTGGGCACCTAATAGTGCGTTTTAATGTATATTATATACACTATACTGGTTTTTTTTTTTTTATTGGATGAAAATGGAGTGGTAAACCCCGCCAGCGCTAACGGGATACACTAGCGGAGCACCAGTGAAGGGTGATAGATGAGAATGAAAACAGGCCAGTTAGCCCATCGTGATGATGAATTCATCAGTTTCCAGGGGGAATTAATCATGATAGTTTCAAGTCTCCGTTACTAACAATCCCATTTCCCCCCTATACACTATAGGAACCGTACATAAAATTAATACGTTATTAATGTATTAAGTGTACTTTTTAAGAGGTCGACATATCGTTATGGCTGGGTATATTGCAGAACTTTGTACAATGGGATTCTCGTGAAGCGGTTGTGTTTCTCCATTACTATAAATCCCATGGGTGGGTTTGGGCGAAACCCTGTTATGTCCCAATTTAACGTATTTATAATCGTAAGTAGTATAATATTAAGAAAAATAATTAAAAATATAATAAATTTTGTCGATTGCTGTTTTTGGGAAGCACAATTATTTGTTTATTTGTCACAAGTTACAATAACAGTTTGCAAACAGAAATGAACCATTAAAAAGAAAACAATACAAAAATTTATCAATACGCAGTTTGCCAACATTACATTGTAAACATCGTTTAACAGTGAGTTAGAAGTAAACGTTATAACGTTTTTATAGATGTACATTACATTACTGATTACAATTATGAACTTATTCTATCCGAAAAAAAAAATCCAAACTTATTCCATCTCAAAACCATACAACGACCTCTTAAACCCAATAGTACTCTGATGAAAGAAATCGAATTTTTCGCTAATTCTGTTATACAATTGACACATCCGATGAATGGGATTATTATGTGAGACATTATTATTGGTGGATGGAATACCGAATAGCCGAGGATGTCTAAAAGAATGCTTACACGCAATCAATGTAACACTAGTATATTTAATATTAATGATTAAAAAAGAATCATCTATAACGGTTACATGACTAGCTTTCTTTCTACGCAGCGGCTCAATGGCAACATCGACAATACTGACAATAAGTAATGGACATTTTCGATTATTTCCCTATTGTCGACTAATTATGTAATGAAAGTATTGACGCGGAATGATCGATGATCCTTTACGTTGGAGACACTGATGGTATTTGCCGCTTCTAAAAATGCCAAATGATTGTATTATGTTCTTTAGAACCGACTTCGAAAACGAGATATTAAAAAAAATATTACGTAATATTTTTTTTATACCACAAAAGTAACAAACGAGCATACAGCCCGTCTGATGGTGAACGGTAACTGTAGCCTATGGATGTCTGCAACTAGGGGTGTTACTTGCACGTTGCCGATCCTATAAAAATATAATCATATTTATCAATTCTGGATCGATTTAATTTTTTTTTTTTAATTGGAAACTGTTACTTTATTTAACCACTGCTGGACATAAGCCACACTCATAGATTGCTTTTGCCATTGCCAGTAATTGCCACGCTTGGCAGGCGGATTGGCATCCGCAGTTAGGCTCTTGGTGATGTTTTAAGACGATGCTACTCATCCCTCCACTATAAGCTCCCTTAGTCGCCACTTACACACGGGAATGGAAAAGGTGGCCTATTCTATGCCGGGACCACACGGTGGTTGCGTAGATATATACGTAAGATTTACTAAACTTACAAGATGCACCGCATCACACCACTACAGACACGCACACACACGCATAGAGCTATGAAGCATAAACATAATATATATGTAGCAATATATATGTGTATGCATATTTGCATACACACACGCAATAAAAGGGGTTGAGATCTCAGCTTTCTTTTTTCCAAAGGTTTTTGGGACGGGTTGTCTGAGAAAACCGGCAAATTAGCCGAGGATGAAATAAATAAATAATAATAAAGTTTCAAAACATGGGCTAGAGTCTTCTTTTAAATGTAATTAAATACCTGTGCTGGAAACTCCACTCACCTAGAATTCTTACTATCGTAAATTGTATATAATTTTTGTTTTTGTGTTTAATTTAATTTATATTTTCATGTACTGTATGAATTTTATTCTACCTATTAAATACAAATTATTGTTTATTAATAAATAAAATAAATTGTTTATAATTACTCCTCTCCATCCAAAGGTTGCCTGGACGAGATCGCTCTTAGCGATAAGGTCGCCCATTGTTTTCTCACTGTGATTATTTCTTGTAATTATTTATATTTATAATAAGTTTACTATTGTAATCTTTTGGAGGAAACAATAAAGAGTGTCTATCTATCTATCTATCTAAATTAAAAATAATAAATCATCTTTATTAATTTATCATTGACCCAGTTTCAGAACATGGGCTGAAGTCTTCTTTTAAGTGTAATTAAATACCTGTGCTGGAAACTCCACTTGTACAGAGTTTCCTATAAATACCTATATCATGTACATAAACATTTTTTTAAAGGATGATAATGGAATGGTAACCCCACCCGCGCTATCGGTATACACCGGCGGGGCACCAGTGAAGGATAATAGGTGAGCATGAAGCAGGTCAGTTAGCCTATCGTGACGAATTCAACAAGAATTGTTCACGATGGTTTCCAGGGGGAACCACGTGGAGGTCGACCTGGTAAGGTATATTGCTAGCAATGGGGCTGTCAAACTCCATTGCTAACAATCCTTTTCCCCCTTACATAAACATATTGTATTTATTTATTAGTATTTTTTACATTAATACATACGTATATATAAATACGATAAAGTAAATAACTATGAAGTTAAATAGTAGCAGTAAATGCTTTTATCTGTCTAAAACTAACTATTAAACGGCATTTTACAGAGTCACTAACGCACTATGTTGTCTAAGTTAAGTATCTACACAATGATTGGGTTTAATTCGCAAATTATTGGCTTCGAACTGTTACAGCGTGTTATTCGACAGTATACGAGTAATGTAGCTTACAGACAGACGGCTCTACTCACGCGACGCCTGCAGCGGTGTCATTACCCAGAACACGGAGCGATCACTCACAAATAAATTGCTACGTACAATATGGATGTTGCAGTCAAAAGTCTTAACCAATCAAAAGTATTATTGACTAGTAAAGTAAGTCAAAAGTACTTTTCACTGAACAGCTTGGTCAAAAGTGGTTTTGACTGAGAATTATATGGTTATTACTTTGAACTGCAAATTTGCAATTTGTGAAATCGTTTATTACGATAAATTTGGCATTACAATCAATACAAAGAAAACATACTAACCTAACCTAATTTAAGTAGACTAAGTTTTTTTTTGATGGGTGAAAATGGAATGGTAGCTCCGCCTGCGCTAACTGGTTACGCTGGCGAAGCACCAGTGAAGAAGGGTGATAGATGAGAATGAAAACAGGCCAGTTAGCCCATCACGATAAATTCATCAGGAATTAACCATGATAGTTTCCAGGGGGAACCGCTAGGAGGTCGACCTGGTTGGGTATAATGCTAGCAATGGGATTCTCAGTCTCCATTACTAACAATCCCTTTCCCCCTAAAAAAACTAAACTAGGTTAGGTTTAGACTTTTTAAGAGTTTTGACTAATACAACCAGTTAAAACCACTTTTAACGGAATCACTTAGTCAGAAGTACTTTTAACCAGCTCCATTGGGCAAAAGTAAAAAAAAAGTATTATTAATTTAACTGTTATTTTATTCAAAAGAATTATTAACTAAAGCATACGGTCAAAAGTACTTTTGACTGATTTTGCTAGTCAACAGTACTTTTGACTGGTTGAGAGTTTTGCCTGCAACATGGATACTTCATGTCCCCGGGGCTCGGCTCGATGGCGATGGTGAAATTGTTGGAAAAACGAGCAGAAAACTCTACAGAAATGTGCAACTTTCTATTCAAAGCACTAATATTAAAGTCGATAAAGCATCACTTTAATTACCTACAAACAACTTTTGAAATATCAACGTTATCTAATCCGAAATTAGTTTAAATATATTTTTTTATTACAAAATGGGTTTACGCTTGATTTGTAAGTGATGGGGGGAGAAGGGATTGTTAATAATGGAGATAAGTAGCCCCATTCTTAGCAATAATCGTGCGTTTTTCAAGGCACTTTCTTCCACGCACAACCACTCTTTGGAATCAACTTCCAGCAGCAGTATTTCCGAACCGATACGACAACATAACCTTCAAGAAAAGAGTATATTCCTTTTTAAAAGGCCGGCAGCACACCTGCAATGCCGCTGGTGTTGTGGGTGATCAGTACCATGGACATAACAGAGTATACTATTTCACCCATGATACCTCCCATGCGTAGCCCTGAGGACTTAGGTTCAGAATTAGCGAGTGATCGGGTAACTTAGTTACAATAAAAATTAATGTTTCTTTTTTTATTTATTAAAAGGTTACAATTAATAACATTATAAACATGTATATAAAGATAATAGTATGAACTAGATTGAGACCCAGACACGTGTACACACAGCATGGTTAAAGCAGTCGGCAAACAATGTTAAATTATAAAGTTACATAAAGTAAGCATATGAATATGGTAAATAACAATGAAGTACATGCAAATAAAAAAATATATAAAAATATGGACATTTCAAAGAGACTTGATGGCTGATTGTAAAATGTTTTTGAAGGTATTTAGACGTGAGCTGAAGATACGCACAACCACTCTTTGGAATCAACTTCCAGCAGCAGTATTTCCGAACCGATACGACAACATAATCTTCAAGAAAAGAGCATATTCCTTTTTAAAAGGCCGGCAGTACACCTGCAATGCCGTAGGTGTTGTGGGTGACCATGGGCGGCGGTAGTCACTTACCATCAGGTGAGCCGCATGCTCGTTTGCCCCCTGTGTTGTAAAAAAAAAAAAGATATCAATTTGAGGACATTTAGCTGAAAATTCATTAAAAGTACGACACATACAATCGAAGCCCTTCTCTTACGAGTAGTTGCTAAAAATAAAACGTTAACACAGTAAATGCATACAACGATCTGAAAATTTAATCAAGATTAACAAGCTCTTAACAACATTTATAGCGTTTCATGTTGTATGTATAATATTGGTGCTGTACCATCCTTGACATTACGCGGAGCCTTCCTGACGCCTCTCACTCGCTCTCGGCGATCGAATCGGAGTTCGAATCGTTGCGATTATTGTAACGGTGCACTTGTTTACTTAAATTGTCGTTTCTGTAAACAAAATACATATCATGTTACGTGGCGCCTTCCGCGTGGAACACGTTGTTTCCGTTTCTGTGGGTAGTTTGAAAATTCTTTCTTTGTGGATTCTTCCGTCTTACATACGCGCGTGTTAGGTATTTATTATAAATTATATTAATTTTCCTAAACGTCTTGTGTCAAAATGTGTACCTACATTTATTAATAAATATCAAAGTAACTACTTTAAATATAATAAAGTATAAAGATTGTTATTATACCAAATTTGGTAATAAATTATTCTTGTAATGTATAAAGAACACTAATTTATATTTTAATTGATTTTATAATTATTTATTGTCATGATACTTAAATAAAAAGTAACGAAATTGTAAGAACACGTGGTCTCACTGACTTGTCTACTCGAATTCGGCCGTGTGTATATAAAAGATTGTCATTTGGGTGGGGAGACACTTCTTGTCCAACCGTTGAACAGAGCGGAGCTCCCTGACGTATCAAGAGTGAACAAATATAGTGAACCACATGATCATTATATCAAATATATTACAATTATTGTTGATGGAAGTACTAAAGAAGCTATAGTTAAGTAAGTGTCAACGGATCAACAGAAGTTGGGTATTTATGTTATATTATTTATTATATCTCGTGTACAAAGTAAAATAAGTAAATATATGATTTAATAGTGTGATATCTAAATTAAATGAACTGTGAGAACTTGTGCTTCATATCTATTTGTCACTAAGAGGTTTACAACCTTTATATTGCTAAAGAATATATCATATACTTGTAAAGTTAGTATTACGTAGTACCCCACATATCATATTATATATATATATATATATATATATATATAATTAAATATTATAAATAATAATACCCTTTTTAAAACACGCATGCACGCACGCACGCACGCACGCACGCACTTCAAAACTGTCTTTTTTATGCAGCTTAGACTGACAAATGAGAAATAAGCTGACGGCCAGATGGAAAGTGATAACCGTTGCTTAAAGACATGAACAGTGCCATGGACATAACAGAGTATACTGCGTCGCTTATGATATGGCTCTGTAACCTGAAATTTCACTACCAATATACAGTATATCTATTTATTACTAGCTTTTACCTCTGACTTCGTTCACTGACAAGATGTTTCTTCAAGGTCGGCAACGCGCGCGTATTACCTCTGCTTTTACAGGCGTTCATAGGTTACGGTAACCGCTTACCATCAGGTGAGCAGTATGTTTGTTTGCCACCCCAGTGGTATTTTTTTAATGGGTGATAATGGAATGGTAGTCTTCCCACGCTATCGGTATGCACTGGCGGGCCACCAGTGAGAGATGATAGGTGACGCTGAAGCAGGTCAGTTAGACTCCATTACTAACAATCCCTTTCCCCCCCACTCCAGTGGTATTAAAAAAGAATTAGAAAAATGTATGTGTTTACGAGTATCTTTTGATGTACCCTTCAAAATAAATAAATAAACACAAGTGGGACAGACGTACCCAAACGGACAACTTAACTGCAGTGTTTGGTGAAAAAACACATCTATAGAGCCGTGGATCTCTGAACACACAATGGCCAGTCCCGCGACTCCGTTCGCACGGCTCTCGGATGACCACGATTGTACAAAGATTGCGTTCAAGGCACTACAAATTACATTATAATAAGTTACCGAATTTAAAATACACTTCTACGACATGGAAATTCTTAGTTTCGAAGCAATTATTTCATGTGATATAATTTTGGTCGAGTCGTGACTCCGTCAAATAATAATAAACTATATACGTTTGGAAGAGAATCGCTTTTTGAAAGACGTCAACGCTCTCTTTTTGTATTTTTTTTTTTTTTGTATTTTTGTGTTTCTACCGTGAAGCAGTTGTGTTTGCATGGCTGTGTTTCGGTTTGTACGGTGGGATATGGCGTGAATTTACTGGGTACAGAGGAATAACACCTGAGTCCTCAGGAATGGCAACGCATGGGGGGTATCATGGGCGTAACAGTATACTCTGTTGTGTCCATGGTACTGCTCATGTCTATAGGCGACGGTTACCACTTTCCATCAGGTGGGCCGACAGCTTGTTTGCCATTCTAAGTTGTATAAAAAAAAAACTTATATATACTTAATATTTATAATTATTTTCCTTAACGTTTTATTCTGTTAATTATCTTAATTATACAATACCTACTTGTACAACAATTAGTCCATTACCTTAAGGTTGTCCTGAAAAGATTGCTCTCAGCAATAAGACCGCCTTACTGTACTTATACAATTGTATCGTTGTTTGTAAATTGTCTTGCTTATTCCCTATATTTTTTTTGTGATGAGTGAAAATGGTATAGTACCCCACCTACGCTAACGGGATACGCTGGTGGAACACCAGTGAAGGGTGATAGATGAGAATGAAAACAGGCCAGTTAGCCCATCATGATGAATTCATCGGGAATTAACGATGATAGTTTCCAGGGGGGATCGCGAGGAGGTCGACCTGGTTGGGTATATTGCTAGCAATGGGATTCTCAGTCTCCATTGCTTACAATCCCTTTCCCCCCCCCCCCCCTATTCCCTATATTGTATAATGCAAATAAAATATACTCATTCATTCATTCATACGATAAGTCGATCTGTATGCTTGTTTGCCACCTCACGTTGGGTGAAAAAGTAATATCAAATCAGACCAAAAGCACTGTCGACATAAACTTGTTGATATGCACATATCGATCTTGTATTTTTATCATGAATTTACTCCACTTTTTATTGGATAATACTATTTAAAATCCCGCGCATGATCGTCTAAAGCGAAACAAATGTGTTTTGTAATAAATCGTACACTGAATAATATTTGTTTATTTATATATTTAAATTTTAGAAAGTTACATTGCAATATGTTTATTGTTCTTCACGTAAAATAACAATTTTTGTTCAAATAACACGGGGACATTCTCGAATGTCAATTTCTTTAAATTGAAAATGAATCATCAAAATCGATTCAGAAATCACCGAGAAATTGCATTATTATATAATTAAACGACATGATTACAGAATACTATGTTTATTATAAATACTGATATAAATAGTACTATATTACAATATAAATTTAAAATAATTATGTATATAAGTATTCCTAAATAGTATATAAATTTTAAAAATTAAATTAGTCTATTTTTTTTATACAACTTAGAATGGCAAACGAGCTGACGGCCCACCTGATGGAAAGTGGTAACCGTCGCCTATAGACATGAGCAGTACCACGAACACAACAGAGTATACTGTTACGCCCATGATACCCCCCATGCGTTGCCATTCCTGAGGACTCGGGTGTTATTCCTTTGTACCCTGTAAATTCACTGCCATACCCCACCTTTCAAACCGAAACACAGCCATGCAAACACAACTGCTTCACGGTAGAAATACGAATGGGACAGAGGTACCCAAGCAATCGACCTTTGTACAAAAATCTTCCTCTGGTAAAAAAGTTCACTCAAGAAGTCACAGTATCAAATCATCGGCTACATTATATAGCGTTTAATAAATAACTTTATACTATTGGTCAATATCCTTAAACCGAACCGTTATATAACGGCTATTTTTAACTGACATTCGTTAATTACAGAAATCTAACTTAATCACAACTGACAACACAGTTCTGTTACAAAATAGGAGTTCAATAAAATATTTAATACGAACCATGCGAATTAAGATTCGATTTGATATCTGTATTGAATTCCGTTTTGGAATTGTTATGATCTTATCTGAATTAGTTTGTGGGGTATATTTGTAATTGTGGTTATAAATCGTCAAGCGTAAGTCGTATACTGTTAGAGTTGTTTATTTATTTGAGGTCATCACTAGATGGAGTGACAATCTCAAATGCATCGCAGGAAGTCAGTACATGTAAAAGGCTCAGGACTGTTTCTTATAACAGTCTATAGGGGAGGCCTGTGTCCAGCAGTGGACAATTAATGAATAACAGCAAGTAACATAGGCCTAATATTTTTTTTTTAATTACGAAAATTACAATATTATAGATAGCATAGTTTTCGAAAATTTTCCTATTGAAACTAATAAAAAGTATTAATTTGTCTAAGCTAGGGCTAATCACTAGTATACAATATATTTACTTTATACCATTGTCTAATTGTAAAACGTTTTAATTCGTGTAAACAGTTTAGTTAATTTAATTTATCAAGGTAAATTTATATTATAATTTGTTTTTCACAAAATGTTACCAAAATGAACCTTGTTCTAACAATTACGATTAATAATTGATAAATAAGTAGTGAAATAGTTGCAATCGTTCTGAAGTGCAAGCGCGTGCATTCGACAGTTGATATGTCTTTATACATAAAAGTGTTAAATGCATAATATATTGCACACAACTAGGGTTTCCAACTTCTTCCCCAAGAAATAAAGTATGATTAAGTCTGAGAAGAATATTAAACTGTATTTTAGAAAAATTTACAGTATTTTATCTATTAAAATTTTTAAATACATACACTTTAGAGCTTCTCAAACAATTTATTAATTTACAGTCTTTTTTAAAAACTTCATACTGTATATCTGTCTAACTATTTATTGTATGGATAATCTGGTAGTATTGTTTTATTGTTACCCTATTCCCTTTGGCCGCAACAGAATATCAGTGCTTTGCTCTTTTGAGGGCGAAGCAATAAACTGAGTTGTGACCATTTTGTATTGCTATGACACACTCGCAAACGAAAATTGTATTTAGCTTTATATATATATATATATATATATATATATATATATATATATATATATATATATATATATATTTTTTTTTTTTTTTTTTTTTTTCATTTATGTTATCTCGCTTTTTTTTTTATATCTATGTTGTAATTTGTGTGCTATAAGTAAGTAATGCAAATAAATTATCTATCTGTCTATCTATCTATCTATCTATCAATATGCCTGCCCACAATTACAAAAAAAAGTAAACGAAATGCTTATTTTTTATTAAATTAATCTACACTGAGCGCCCTCTGACTAAATGAAAAAAAATGTATGAGCGTCTAAGTCTAACGCTTACAGTGTTACATTTTGATGCCGAAAACAGTGTATACTTTATTTTTGTTCAACAGTAAAGAGTAATATAGTGACAAACAGTATAATAATGTTTTTAATAGTACAGTTGGCAACCCTACACTACACACAACCTGCCTACGATTGCAGCTCGATGCTCGTATGACTTTCACTAGAGCCTGTTCACACTTCCATACGGCTTTCCAGGCGAACTTATCTCTAATAGAGATCTCTTCTAGTCAACCTAACGCAGTGGCATAGGAAGTAGTGAGTGGACAGTAGTAGTGCTAAACAGAAGTTAAAATAAATATTTATATAATTTTAATGAAATGTCTAATATATATATATAATATATATATATATATATATATATATATATATTTAATATCGTTTATTCGGCCTACCTATCAACACACAGCCAAAATAACTAAGACTAGAAAACTAAAATTTGGTACATAAATTTATTTAATATAAACACCCGCTTACATAGTACATTTGAAAATTCCAATTTAAAGAATAACTGCAACAATACGCCTATAAAGCTACTTAATAATAATAATTAACTTGTGGTCCACAAAAGTAACCGCCGTCAATTGTGTCAAAACCAGTAAAAAAACTAAGTACTAAGTAAGTTACTAAATTTAGAAACTAAACTACTCAACCGATTTTGATAAAATTTCTATAGGAACCTATCTGTAAGTATACCATTTCAGATAGATAAAATAAAAGAATTTTTCAAATCAGTTTTACAACTGACAGAGTTATGAGGCAACTTCTTCTTTTTGTAATCGGTTAAAAATGTTAACAAAACACTATACTTTCGACTAAGGCGAGTGTTACTTCAATGATCTATAAAATAGTATCATCAAATATAAGTTGTAATCTATTTTTATGCGCGGAGAGAGTCGGGGAACTGTCTCGAGAGATTTTCACCTATGACGCTTAAAGCCAGCTATTGCAATAAACAATTATTCACACTCCATCTTGGTAGTGAACATAAAAAAACGCACTGTTGCATCACACTTTAAATATATAGTTTGACCGGACATTCGCGCGATTATAACAAATTGCCAAATACTTTCAAGAGGCTATGTTATGTCCATGGTACTGCTCGTGTCTATAGGCGACGGTTACCACTTTCCATCGGGTGGGCCGTCAGCTTATTTGACATTCTAAGTTGTATAAAAAAAAAGAGGCACATCAATAACTATGTGTTTTCATGGATTATTGACAACCTGATAATACATATACGTATTGTTCTACGATATTTTTTTTTGGGTGATAATGGAATGGTAACCCCGCCCGCGCTATCGGTATACACTGGCGGGGCACCGGTGAGGGATGATAGGTGAGAATGGAAGAAGAGGTCAGTTAGGCCATAAATACACCTGGAATTCAGCACGATGGCTTCCAGGGGGGACCATGTCGAGGTGTATTACTAGCAATAGGACTGGCGAAACGGTATACTCTGTTATGTCCATGGTACTGCTCATGTCTATAGGCGACGGTTACCACTTTCCATCAGGTGGACCGTCAGCTCGTTTGCCATTCTAAGTTGTATAAAAAAAATAGTCCGCATTACTATCAATCTCTCCCCCCCCCCCCTCCCCCCGTACCTTATTCTACAATTTAGTTCTACTAGTAGAACAGATCGGACTGAAGAATCCTTAAAAACGGAAACATATTTTTTCATTTCGAACGTGTGCCACGGTAATACAATGATGATCACAATACAGTTTATTGCTTTGCCCTCAAAAGAGCAGAACACTGACATTCTGTTGTGGCTAAAAGCCAAAACATTCTCGCCGCATGACCGTGGAGCTGCGTCGTACACTCCCGCGTGCGTTGCACATGTCAGTTCATATTACTGCACTCTATGTACTTATGCAGCCCGTTTTGGATGTGTTTGACATTTCCGTGACAGGTCTCGTTTGATTGCTTGCTATATGTGCATGCGAATATATTTAGAAATAGTTCTTTTGCCCGCAAATTTGCACGTGGATTTTGGAAATAGGCTATCACTCTTGGATAGCATGTCATAATGAAAAATATATCAGGATTGAAGTTAGACCTTCAGGAATACAACCGTGAAAGCCGTATCCAATTTGGTACAGTAATTTTTGAGTAATGCTAGAATAAAATTATAGACAGACAAACAAAAAATCTAAACATTATTGTTTTGCCTTCTATTCTTCTTAATAAGACCCCTAACGTAAATTTTTCCTAAATACTCCTATATACAGTGGTTTTCTTTACAATTCTTTACCAATCAACCGTTTCTTTCGAATAATGCTATAAAAAATTGAATAACATTAAAAGTACACGCAAAAAATGTCTCCGTATTAAAAATAAACTACATTACGTAAGATCGTCCATCATGATCTCCCATCTTCCAATACGGAGCGCAAAAAATTTTACTTTCATTCGTGCGTAACGAGCGTACCGAGGTTTTTGCCTCTATATGACCTACAAAACTGACCTCGTGGGTCACACGCAACCACAAATCATGGTATTGCAAGTTTTTTTTTTGTTGGTAAACAATTTTGCTCATTTCAAGCCATACGTCGTGATAAAGCTCGCAAAATGAGGCGTGTCGTTGGAATGGATTAAGTTGTATTCGTGTTTCGTTCGAGTATGGCTTAAGTTATAAAATCGAGGTCTTGTTTAGATGTCCTGTAACACATAATGCTATTATTAATATTTCGTTATATACTGTTTTTTTTTTTTAATTTGTCTACATTTATCACATCTGCTCTCGTTTATTGAATGTGTGTTTTTTAGTAGAAAATTTAAATATTTATGTCCTGGGGGGAAAGGGATTGTTAGTAATGGAGATTAAAAATCCCATTGCTAGCAATATACCCAACCAGGTCAACCTCCTCGCGGTTCTCCCTGGAAACTATCATGGTTAATTCCTGATGAATTCATCATGATGGGCTAACTGGCCTGTTTTCATTCTCATCTATCACCCTTCACTGGTGCTCCGCCAGCGTATCCCGTTAGCGCAGGCGGGGTTACCATACCATTTTCATTCACCAAAAAAAAAATTTATGTCCTTACTATATTAATCATTTGTACGTTTTAGAAATTACACGTTTCCGTAATAAAGTAAAATAAAATTTCGCCGCCGATTTTAAAACAACATAACTTAGAAGTATTTATGATTATGTTTAAATAATTATAATTTAAATTAATATATATTTAGAAAGTTTGGCATTTAATTTTTTTTTTTTATTTTCAACATTATAGAAAATATTTATTTGATAAATTTATCGAAATATGCGTTAAATAACTAGCTTATAAATAGCTTAATTAATTAAGTGAAGTACCAGAGTTTTTCTATTTTGTCTGACTCTTAATTTTTTTTATTATTAAATCTAAATATCTTAAGGAAAATACTTTAAATGTCCTTTTTTTATTAAACTTAGAATGGCAAACGAGCTGACGACCCGTAACCGTCGCCTATAGACATGAGCAGTACTGTGGACATAACAGAATATACCGCTTCGCCCTACATTTCTCACTCCCGCTTAATCTTGTAACTTGAACCAACTCCTAACGTTACATATAAACCACCAAATGCATATAAAAGTGAACGAGTGCGTACGTATGTATGTATGTATGTGTAACGAATTAAGAAATTAACTAAATGTTACAAATGTGGGTAGTGGGACAAATTATTTTGCAATTATATGTAAATTATCATATGTATTAGTCAAGCGGATAATGCGAAGCAATGAGTCGCTATATGTATGTGAATATGTCGATATAAATAATCAGAGAGACCAGATAAGAAATTTTGTTCAAAAGTCGTCTGATTGGGTACCACTGTCTTACTCGTGTTTCTCCCATAAAGCAGCTGTATTGCTGTATAAAAGCATAAGTTATTCTTATGGTTCTGCTTCGACAAGTGATAAACATATTGCAGGGTATGGAGACATAATATTTGTTCTCTGAAATAGCAACGTATAAGTACTATGGGTGTCACAGTGTATTTTGTTATGTCCGTGTTGTATCAAGTGCCCCCCGTCCATCACAACAGAACAGTCGCCAAATGCTTCTAACTACGCTATTTGGAATTACAGTCGTGAAGAAATAATTATTTTATATATTCGAACATAAACAAGGCAGCACAGTATAGGTACATGCAAACTATACTGTGACGTCCTCTGTACTAGTCTGCATAAATTGATGTCTACAATGGTTATCAGTGACCAGTTTCCATCAAGTGGTAGGTTGTTTTCCACTCTCAGTGGTACAAATAATTATATAGTAGTATAAGTATTATATAAACCAAAATAGATTCTTGATACAATCTCGTTCAAATTATCAACATCTTGCAACTCATAAAAAAAAAACTTGTACCAAATAGTGATGAGCCGATTAGATTTTTTCGGTATTCGAGTACTTTAGTAACTTCATTAGTTTCCTGCGTCCCCTAAATGGGCCAGAGGAATCCTCCATTGACATCGAGTTTATGCTAGTTTCAAAAAAACAAAAAAGAGTATAATCCTAAATCAAATTTAAGGACTCGGATAATTAATCGAGTACTTTATCAAACTCGAACCAATTTTCAATTAATTTTTGGAAGCTTACTTTAATGAATAAAAATTAATAATTAAAGAAAAATTAATGAAACTGTCTAATAAACTATAAAAACATATGATAAACACGCGATTACCGTGTATTAGAGTACCTCGAGTACTCGAAACCTATACTCAAATATTGTTTATACAAATTGTATTACTCGATTAGTTCGAGTACCTGAGTGACTAGTAATATTCGAGTCAATGCCTATTCGAGTCACTCGGCACATTACTAGTATCAAGTATTTAATTCGACCTCAAAGTAAGTTAATAGTTACTTTACTGTTTAATTTCGACAGGAAACCGAATGAAAATGCGTTTCTTAGCAATAAACACGAGTTAACTTTGCAGTTAAGTATCCGGTATTTATACAGATTAGCAACTTTTAATTATAACTCGACCCAATAACTGTATTTGCTTTAGGAGTAACTAATGAAGTCAGATCGTAATACTAACTAAATGGACTAATAACGTCGCCTTCGTACTAACTAAACTAATCATTAATATATCTTTAAGTGCCCACTGCTGAACATAAGCCTCCCCCTTAAGGGGTCTTTCCAGTAGTTGTCAAGCTTGGCTGGCGCGCAGTTAAGCTTTTAGAGATATTTTAAGAGGGACGTTACTGCCCATCCCTCGGCCTCTCTTAGTCGCCTCTTACGACACCCACGAGAAAGGAAGATGTGGCCTATTCTATGCCGGGATCACACACGACGACCTGTGCTATAAATTTCTTAATATAATTTATATTTATTGTTATTGTTGGAACAGCTTTTGGTCTTTCAAATAAATAGATATAACCGTTTCACCTTATGCATCGCTCAACTCACACGCAGCTAAAGACGTATAACTCAGAGGTCGCGGGTCATTATTGCTCAAGAACTTTGTTTAAAAGCTCATTGTTATGTTAATCTTTCGAACAAAAGACCTGTCAACAATGAGTGACCTCTACCGGAGGGATATTGTACTACAGTCTAGAACTTTTACACAGTACTATCCTTGTGTATTGGCTTTGTAATGTTTTGTGATAAATTTAATATAAAATTCGATTAAAATTTTGCCCGAACATAATTTCGTTTAACCTATAGTAAATTTATTTACTTAAACATTTAATATTGTTCAACTTAATTTAAGATTGTCTTGCTCGAAAAAAGTCAATTTCAATTGTTGAAAAACCGAGGGGGAAAGGGATTGTTAGTAATGGAGACTAAGAATCCCATTACTAGCAATGTACTCAACCAGGTCGACCTCCTTGCGGTTCCCCCTGGAAACTATCATGGTTAATTCCTTATGAATTCATCATGATGGGCTAACTGACCTGTTTTCATCCTCATCGGTCACCATTCACTGGTGCCCCGCCAGCGTATCCCATTAGCACAAGCGGGGTTACAACACCATTTTCACCCATAAAAAAAAAAGTTGAAAAACCAGCTATTTTGACGGTGTTATTCCTCTGTACCATGTAAATTCACTGCCATATCCCACCCTTCAAACCGAAACACAGCCATGCAAACACAACTGCTTCACGGTTGAAACACGAATGGGACAAAAGTACTCAAGGAAACTAATACAAAAAGTACGCCATATTTAAAAAAATTAAGTTAGGTACAGAAATTCTGAATCCACCGGTCACATTTAACTTTCGCGCTAAATCAAACTGGTTTACCGCGAACTCGAAATTACTCATATGGATGTTTACGCAAAACATACACCAATTATATGTAATAAAAACCGAACTGTACATATATGTATATAATATATTGCAAAATTGCAAAATATACAACTAAACAACTTTCTACCGATCTAAATATTCACTGATTGTGACCTTTACGTCTATGGCAATACGAGACACGATTAAGTGACGTTTAGCTTCTATCATCGCCCACATTTTTAGGGTTCCGTATCTCCAAAGTAAAAAACGGAACCTTTATAGGATCACTTCGTTGTTCATCCATCCGTCTGTTTGTCGAGACGCTTTTTCTTAGTAACGGATGGAAGTATCGAATTGAAATTAATATCATATACTCAGATCTACAAGTTCTTAAAGCAGTGAAAATATCAAGCTTCTAAATCGACGCAATCAAAAGATACGGCCGTTTATGTTCCGTTCGTATCACATATTTTGACATTCGCAAAGGGAATCAAAACCTATAGGGTACTTCTTGTTGACTTAGAATCATTAAATTTGATAAAAAGCAATATCATGTAGCACAAGTAAAGGAAATAAATCCGAGTACCATAAATTTATAGTTATTACACAAAAAAAAAAAGATTTTGTACGGAACCATCGTTAGGCGAGTCCGACTCGCACTTGACCGGCTTTTTCTATATAGCAACGGTCATTATGTCACAGAAACTTAGTGGAAGTTGGTATAGTCATCATGTTAGTTAGGTGGTCGCTCTGTTAAGGTTTTCGATACATACAAGTATAGTTTCATAATACAGGATGTGACGATAATAGTTATTTTATTCATATATATATATATATATATATATATATATATATATATATATATATATATATATATATATATATATATATATATATATATATATATTTTCAATTTCCATTCCTGGTCTCCTTTGTCGTCCACAACGGTGTTCAGGTCTTTTTTTCTTTAACTGTTTTCAGACAGTCGTCGTCATTGGAAAAATATAAAAAGTAATAAAATTTAAAAAATATTAAATCTACAATAATCATACAATCTAAACCAGCCTTTCCCAAAGTGGGGATAACGCCCCCTTGTACGCGCTGAAGGTATAAAGGGGGGCGATAAGAGATCCAGAAAAAAAATAGGAGCGTTGTGTAGAGGCTTGGGGGATGATATGTTGATTTTAAAATAACAGTGGCTTTTAAGTAGGTGAAAAAATTGGGGCGCTAAAAAATATTTTCTCTCAAAGTTGACAGTAGACAAAATAAGTTTGAGAACCCCTGATCTAAACGAACATAACAACGGTTCATTCATTAAAATGTATAAGTCTATTTCATACATCGCTCATGCTCTAACACTGGTGAAGCCATGTTATCACATAATACGATCGACCTCGCAGTCTATGCATTGTGTTGCTAGTGGCAATTAGTTTAATAAACAATCTTTAGGAGATTATTAATAAAATTATACGCTTATCCGTTAACTACGATCTGTGGTCTCACCTTACCATATGTTACTCGATTGTAATTCATAACTCGAACTTAAATCGTTATGGAAACTCGCCTCAAATATGGATATTAAAATATGTGAACATTAGTAGAGATAATAATAACAATAGTATCAATAGGTGATGGATTGGGCACTCTCGAGAGTGTTTTTAGTGGATGTCACCATACCGCATGACGAGAACCTCATGAAAGCGAGAAAAAGAGAAAATATCTCGACTTGGCTCACGAGGTGACCGAAATGTGGGGAGTGACGTCCACCGAAATCATTCCAACTGTTTTGTCGGTGAACGGTCTTATCCCATCTAGTCAACATCTCAGACGGTTGGGATTCCGATGCGTCTCACTCCCGGGAAAGATGCAGAAAGCGGTGCTCTTAGATTCTGCCCGCATTGTACGCCAGTTTCTCTCCCTGGGGCCTTGAACCCCGGCCGACTGTGCTTCTGCCGAGGCTTAGTTTGCCATCTTCTCTCCTTAAGAGGGGAGATATGAATTTTTGTAAAAATTAAAAAATAATAATCTTTATTGAAACCAAAAATTTACAAAAAAATAGATAGGTTTAAAATAACATATAGAATACCCTATATACTGATTCATACAGCAAAGCCAAAATAAACAACTAGTCGAGTCTATTTATTGTAATTCTCAGTTGCAATACATATTACACTTCAACTTTTTAGATATATTTCAATTTTACATGTAATCACACATTTTAAACCACCAAACGTTTATTGCATACACTTGGAAACAATTATAAATTTTATATTGATGATGTAATACCCACTTTTTTGCCATAAAATAAATAAACAATATTTTTATTTGTGTACGAGTATCAATAAAAGTTTTTCATTTGAGCAAATATAAATTTATATCATAGTAATAAATTCACCATGAAATCACCAATATGTAATCGAATTACATTAGTAAGTGTGCGTTGATAGAGTTAATATAAAATATGCCCCAGGCTGGATTGCGTGTCCGTCGTATCGTTGCCAGGCCTTCAAATATACAAATGACACTATCGGTAATTGGGTAATTGGTACACACTACTGGTCAGTCATTAAGAGCTCTAGAGAGCCATAGGTGTCATGGTTACCACACCGTAAAAACCGTCAACTGTTCACTGCCTCCCCCATAAGGTCATAACGTGTCATGGTAAACCATCCGTATCAATGGAATACAGTTTTCATAATAATCTCTTAGTGTTATAAAAAAAAAATACATTTGAAAATGTGACTTTACGCCAAATTGGAATTTTTTCAAAAAATTTATAGCTATTTTCACTCGATATGATGTAAGAATTCTAACAATATCCCATATACATATCTAATTCAACACCAGACGGAGACTTTGTACAAAAGTCGATTGCTTGGGTACCTCTGTTCCATTCGTGTTTCAACCGTGAAGCAGTTGTGTTTGCATGGCTGTGTTTCGGCTTGAAGTGTGGGATATGGCGTGAATTTACTGGGTACAGAGGAATAACACCTGAGTCCTCAAGAATGGCCGTCAGCTTGTTCGCCATTCTAAGTTGTATAAAAAAAAATCTATTCAGATATTACTATGCAAGTAAATTAGGAGTTACAGTGAAATGAAAAGTAACATTACACTTTCACGTCTAAACCGTTGAATCAATTATGATGGATTTTGGTATTTTATTTATTTATATATTTATTTTAATATTGCATCTGGAATCAATAGTTTATATTTAGAACAATAAAAAAAAATTTATATTTACACCGTACATTAGCCAATTGCAGATTCTTAATTTGTAACCAGACAATATTACGCACAGATAATATTATCCACAGACTTTATATATATTTTATATAATAGATAATATAGATATATATAGGACTCGGTTATTGGCTACTTTTTTACCCAATTAACGAATATTTTCCAGTCTCGCGAACGAAGTCACGAGTATAAGCTAGTACCTACATATATAAAGCCTTACCTTACATTACACTCCTTTTTTTTAATCAATCTAACAAGAAAACGACTCTCTAATTAACAATCTCGTCTCGTAATTTATAATTCTTCTTTATACAGATTTATTAAGTTTCCCCCACTGTTTTCCAATACTTTTCTTTTCTTCGTCAGCTAAATATTTTCCAGAGGAGGGTTGGATGCACGTGAATTTCGACCTGACATTACTAACAATAGATTCACTAGTTCACTATTACAAACAATCCAAATTGTTGTCTCAGATGGCGATAACCTGCGACTGTCCCATGTCGCAGCCGGGGCCCACCCTGGCGGCGACGTGCGGTGGAGGTGCCTTCATGCTGTTCATGGGACTCCTGGAGGTGTTCCTTAGGAGCCAGTGCGATTTGGAAGACCCCTGTGGCAGAGCTCAGGTAAGAATAAGTTATTACACTTTCTTCTTTTAACCTATTCTTCATCTTATCATCAAACCATTTTTGCCATCTCTGTGGTATAAACAAATATGAGTTTAAAATAGCAAACGATGCACCGCTACTTAGTAGGGGGGAAAGGGATTGTTAGTAATAGAGACTAAAAATCCCATTGCTAGCAATAAGCTAAACCAAGTCGACCTCCACGCGGTTCCTCCTGGAAACTGTCATGGTTAATTCCTGATGAATTCATCATGATGGACTAACTAGCCTGTTTTCATTCTCATCTATCACCCTTCACTGGTGCTCCGCCAGCGTGTCCCGTTAGCGCAGGCGGGGTTACCATAACATTTTCACCCACAAAAAAACATACCACTACTTAGTAGTCATCGTCATCGTCATATCAGCCTTTAACTGTCCACTGTTGATAGCATAGGTCTTCCCCTTGAAGGGGTTTGCCAGTCTGCCACGCTTAGCTGGCGGATTGGCAACCGCAGTTAGGCTTTAAAGGCGTTTTAGAGGGACGCTACTGCCCATCCCTGGCCTTCCCTTAGTCGCCTCTTACGACACCCACGGGAAAGGAAGGAGTGGCCTATTCTATACCGAGACCACGCGGCCATATTTGGTAGTAACATGCACTATTTAGACCAGTGTTTCCCAATCTTTTTTGTGCCATGCCCTACAGGAACATTTCTAAAATTTTTATGCCCCATACATAATTTTTCCCGTCAAAGTTTACTTGACGACTCTATTCGCCCAGTTGATATTTTGGTAACATCAAACGAACAAAACGAAATATACCTAATAAATATTTACAGCATTTTTTTTTATGGGTGAAAATGGTATAGTAACCCCGCCTGGCTAACGGGATACACTGGCGGAGCACCAGTGAAAGGTGATAGATGAGAATGAAAACAGGCCAGTTAGCCCATCATGATGAATTCATCAGGAATTAACCATGATAGTTTCCAGGGAGAACCGCAAGGAGGTCGACCTGGTTGGGTATATTACTAGCAATGGGATTCTCAGTCTCCATTACTAACAATTCCTTTAACCCCTATTTACAGCATTTGTTTAATTTAGTTTTTTGTTAAATTTAGCACCGATGATATCTACTCGTAGCATTGCATTTAAATGGCCCGGAGCAAGAGGGTTAAAATCGCTTCGAGTCCATTTCTTAATTGTCCCCCTTAGCTATCAAATTGCCCCCCTGTGGGGCGTAGGCTCCACGTTGGGAAACACCAATTTAGCCCATACTTTAATGATAACAAGATTCACTCTGAAATCCTGCCTCATTACAAACTGAACCTGAATTGAAAGTGCGGTCGTGTCTCCGCGTAGTTTGGAATCACGATTGCGGTGCATTTATCAGTCATTACAGATGGAAATCATCAGAGAAATCCTAACTATGGCTACGTTTGCGGTCTCGAGCTTATAAACATCACGAAATTCAAATGGCCAGCAGATATTGAATCAAATCTGTGTGAGGAAATTAGCAGTGCTTAAATGGTGCTGCTGTAACTGTGAAGGTGACGCCATCTGGTGTCAGAGTTTCTAAGCTGACTATTTTTTTTAATGGGTGATAATTTTTATTTTATTCAACTTAGAATGACAAACAAATTATAATGACAAGTAAATTCACACCATATCCCACCCTTCAAACCGAATCACAGCCATGCAAACACAACTGCTTCACGGTTGAAACACGAATGGGACAGAGGTATCCAAGCAATTGACTTTTATACAAAGTCTCCCTCTGATAGATAGATAGATTTATTTATTAGATATAAGAATTACTAATAATTACTAAAAATCACCTTCTTTAGTTACACCATAATTCCCTACGTTACACCTATTATTCACAATTAATCCCTTACGAAATTTAACAAAAAGAAATTAAATCATCCATACTTAATACTCGTGTATGGAAACAGTTACCTGGCAAAAAGTTAGGAAACAACCACGAACAATGATGTGCGTTCACTTCACATCCTGGTAATGATAGTCATTGTGTGTGTGTCTGGTAAATATCTCTCTAGGAAGCGTTGTCGATGATCTTGCAACGCCGCCATTAAGTGCGCTGATTGGCCACCGATAAGCATAATGATATCACGACATATTAGTACATACATTCGCGTATCCTTACCGTATCTAGTTAGTGACTATGCACTTTCTAGAAAGAAATTGTGTCAAACCTAGGTTTTTTTTTCTACCACTGAGATGGCAAACATGCATACGGCCCACCTGATGGTAAGCAGTTAACGTAGCCTATGAACACCTGCAATACCAGAGGTATTACGCGTGCGTTGCCGACCCTGAAGAAACCTCTTCTTCTTTTGAAGAACCCTATGCTGTAGTCTCTTGGAAAACCTCGGCAGGGAGCTCATTCCACAACCTGAGTGTTCGTGGGAAAAAACATCTCTGAAACCGCGCAGTACGCGACCATTGAGGCTGTAGGACATGAGGACGAACTCTCTGTCTTAAAACATCTCTAAAACCTAACTGCGGTTGCCAATACGCCTGCCAAGCGTGACAACAACTGGCAAAAACCCCAAGGAGAAGCTTATATTCAGCAGTGGACAGTTAGAGGCTGATATGACGATGATGATGAGACCTTGATTGAGTAACAAACGTCCCAATGTATTTGGAATCTTTTTTCTTTATACAACTTAGAATGGCAAACAAGCTGACGGCCCACCTGATGGAAAGTGGTAACCGTCGCCTATAGACATGAGCAGTACCATGGACATAACAGAGTATACTGTTTCGCCCATGATACCCCCCATGCGTTGCCATTCCTAAGGACTCAGCTGTAATTCCTCTGTACCCTGTAAATTCACGCCATATCCTATCCTTCAAACCGAAACACAGCCATGTAAACACAACTGTTTTACGATTGAAACACGAATGGGACAGAGGTGCCTAAGCAATCGACTTTTGTACAAAGTCTCCCTCTGGTAGATTTACTGACTGGATTAAAAAGAAGCCTTATCCATCTTCATCCCATGTAATACATTTATACCACATTTCATAGCCGTTAAGCCATTAAGTCGTTAAGACGCTATAATGTATATGGCGTACTACAGGGTACAGAGGAATAACACCTGAGTCCTCAGGAATGGTAACGCATGGAGGGTATCATGGGTGAAACAGTATACTCTGTTATGTCCATGGTACTGCTCATGTCTATAGGCGACGGTTACCACTTTCCATCAGGTGGGCCGTCAGCTTGTTTACTATTCTAAGTTGTATAAAAAACAAATGTAACAAACAAATTTACTTTCACATTTATAATATTAGAAAGTAATATATAGGCATCTTTTAATCCCCGTTACACAAACATAGTCATGGATAAAAATTAATCCTTACTTATAGGATAATTGTGAAAGTATGTTTGTTTATTTGTTACCTTTTAGCGGCTTAACCTGTCACTGTGACATTTGGTACATATGTACTGAGTAAGAAAAGGGTATAGACATTTTTCAATGCACTTTCTTCCACGCACAACCACTCTTTGGAATCAACTTCCAACAGCAGTATTACCGAACCGATACGACATCATAACCTTCAAGAAAAGAGCATATTCCCTTTTAAAAGGCCGGCAGCACACCTGCAATGCCGTTAGTGTTGTGGGTGATCATGGGCGGCGGTAGTCACTTACCACCAGGTGAGCCGCATGCTCGTTTGCCCCCTGTATTATAAAAAGAGATAGACCTCATCCCGATCAGTGAAGATTCCCCGTTTAGACGAACAAAACCACCAGTAAATTTATTTAGTAAATTAATATAAAACATTGTTACATACTGCATATTCGTGAAAGTCAATCCCTGAATAGATTCAAGAGCAGATTAAAAGAGCATCTTCTGTCCTCATAAACTTATTATGTCTATGTATGAGCTACAGCTGCTTTTTTCTTTTGATGAAATAAGAAAAGCAACGAATGCCGCAAATGCGATTTACTTGGAACGAAACTCGACATATTCACTGAGGTAAACAAATATGACGCTATTATTTTGGCGGAATATGACTTGCGTACTTTTGTAGGTTAATGTCAATAGAAAAAAATGACATACATGCCAAATCATAGAAATTTATACATAATGCTAGCGACATCTACTAGTAAAACCGGCAAACTTCAACTAACACCCCTGGTATATGTACGTGTTTTGTATGTGAAGAGATATTTTATGTTCATATATGTACGAGTATGTATGTGTGTGTATGTATATGTATTATTGTATATATACATGTTATTGTATACAGATATGTATGTATTTTGGTTTTAATTATATGACTTACTTTGTATATATGTCAACATATTTATTATTTCTTAATAGAAACAACTATACTGTCTCCTCCTATTACTGTACGCACACTGCTCGCTGGTAATTAATGCTCCTTTCCACTCAGGGTTTGCTGGAAGAGAACTCTTGCAGAGTTAAGCTCGCCTGTTGTACATCTTTAGTTAATATATATTATATATTAGTAATTCTTTGTGTACAATAAAGTATAAATAAATAATTTTTCCAGTACCGACGCCATATGGACTCGGTGTATGACTTCATAGTGGTTGGGGGAGGGTCAGCCGGCTCCGTGGTCGCTGCCAGGCTCTCCGAGGTGCCTGAGTGGAGGGTCCTGTTACTCGAAGCAGGTAAACAATTTATTTCCTAATGTTTTTTTTTTTTTTATTTTTTTATACAACTTAGAATGGCAAACAAGCTGACGGCCCACCTGATGGAAAGTGGTCAAACACAACTGCTTCACGGTTGAAACACGAATGGGACAGAGGTACCCAAGCAATCGATTTTTGTACAAAGTCTCCCTCTGGTGAAAGTGAATGTTTTATCTATTCTAATATAAGAGACAGAAAATATTTGTCTTTTTGTATGTTTGTTAGTTTCTAATGGATAAACTCAAAAACTTATCAATCTATTTTAAAAATTATTTCACCTATAAAAAATTATATAATGCCAATATATAACATAGGCTATAAATTATCAGCCGTGTGGTCCCGGCATAGAATAGGCCACCCCTTCCTTTCCCGTGAGTGTCGTAAAAGACAACTAAGGGACCTTAAAGGTCGAGGGATAGACAGCAGCGTCCCTCTTAAAACATCTCTAAAGCCTAACTGCGGCTGCCAATCCGCCTGCCAAGCGTGGCTACTACTGGCAACACCCCCCAAGGGGGAAGCATTTGTTCAGCAGTGGATTATTAAAGGCTGATATAATGATGATGACATTAGTTTCGAATATTCTATGCTGTATCTATGAACATAGAAATATTATATAGGTACATTATATATTAGTACATATCTGTCACGCCTGTCTGCCATTATGGTAGGCAGAAACAATTTATTCATTTATTCATTTATTTATTGCTATTACATGTTGTAACAATATTGGTCTTAATTTACTAAAAGTATAGAAACAAACATGAACCCTGAAAGGGCACAGCAATCATATTAATAAATCTTATATAAACTACATAATTAAATTTTTACATTATATATATGTATCGTCGATTAGTATAAAAAAAAAAAAAATGAAACATACATATATTTATCCCGGTCAGAGTACATTATCCCGGTCACGTGGACAAAGTCTCGAGTAAATGTATCCTTGTACAGGTTTCGATGAACCCACCGGTGCACAAGTGCCATCCATGTTCCTGAACTTCATCGGGTCCAGCATAGACTGGGGATACACCACGGAATCCGAGCCGGCAGCTTGTTTGGCCGAGACGGACAGAAAGTGCTACTGGCCTAGAGGAAAAGTAAGTTTATATTGATTATACTTCTTGTTCCATCGACTTAAAAATGAAAGAGATTCTTAATTCGGCTGCTTTTTCACCGCCAATACTAAAAAGCTTTAGTTGTTTTTTTTTTTTCATTTAGTTATGACGTCATTTTTTACTGAAGAAACTTTATAAACGACAAATAAAACGTTTACATAGTTTATCCATAGTGTAGTGCAATGTTTTTGAAAATGTGACTCGCGACCCCCTTGGAGGTCCACAAAGAGGGTCGCGGAAGGTCGTGAAGGTGTACAATAACAGTTACACAAACTGATGTCTGTTTTGGGTATTTTATTATGTATTATTTATTTATTTATTGTATTTAACCGCTACCTAACTTATAAAATAAATAAAAATGTACGGATTTGACATTTGTAATACATATAATAAAATACATGCATGTTTTTATTTAATGCATGAAAATGGAATGATAACCTCACCTATGCTACCGGTATAAGCTGACGGGATACCAGTGATAGATGAGGATGAAGAAAAATCAGTCGGCCCATCATGAAGAATTCAACAAGAATTAAGCAGGATAGTTTCCAGTAAAAACCACGTGGAGGTCGACCTGAAAAAGTATATACACCACAATACTAACGATCTCTTATCTCCCAATACATACAATACTTATTGTTACTACAACTTAATGGTCGAAAACTAGGAGCACCCATTTCTCGACTATTAAGTTCCCTTAGTCGCTTTTACGACACCCACGGAAAAAGAAGGAGTGGCCCATTTTATGTTATGCACAATATCACATAACATTTACTAAACATAAATGAAATTAGCCAGCGAAAGCCGTTAACTTACCAGTTAATTTAATATACTAACGAACTGTTTACTGGCCTTGGTAAATAAACTATTATAATTACAAATTATTTTAAATATCAACTCTAGACATGATTGAGAAATCCTTGCAACTAAATTTACTCGTTTTAGAAATGTCAACCTAGCTCTCGTCATAACGTAAATTAATCGAAACCATATTAATACGTGAAGGCAAAAACTTTGTACACCTTTCTACGAAGATTTTAGTACTTTTACCATTTTAGTACTTTTTTTTTTTATTTTTGTTTATTATTAATTGTTTTTTTATGTGTATTATATGTGAAATTAAACACTAGAGAAATATTTCTTTCTTTCTTTGCACGATTTTCAATTACGCAATCGGATCAATCGGATGAGTATAAAATTTGGCACACTTATATTTTACATAGAGAAGGAGTGCAGAATGCCAAATTTTTTTTAATTGTGCATACAAAATACATTAAATTAAATAAATAAAAAAAAAAACAATACACACACTACCGTGTATTTGGTACACACACGTGTATATACTCTTTTGTTTATTGTTAAAGTGTGTGGTCGAATTGACAATAGATTAATATTATTTGTCTATAGCCTTCCCATCAGATATGTTGAAGCGTAAAGCAATCATATATGGTAAAATAATGTCAAATATGTCTGTCTATAGTCTGACTGAATGTCAAACATAACCATAATAAATTCATTTATTACAATACATGTTATGTTCGAATTTCGACCACTGGCTGACCTCCAGTATAAATATATAAAGCGCCATATTTCCCAATAAACAAAAACAAAATTAATTACGACATTACAGTCTATTTCAATACAGCTTAATAAAGGAGTAAATAGATTTTGTTGAAATAATCTCAGACTCTAAAACAATGATAATTAAATAGTAAGTAAAGATTTAAGATTTACTTTTTTTTCTTTAGTTTTCGTAATACGTGTAATCATCAACCCAAATAAACAAACGAACCCAAAATTGCAATTCGAGTGCTTACTTAACCAGTAGACTAAGTTTTTTTTTGATGGGTGAAAATGGTATGGTAACCCCGCCTGCGCTAACGGGATACGCTGGCGGAGCACCAGTGAAGGGTGATCGATGAGAATGAAAACAGGCCAGTTAGCCCATCATGATGAATTCATCAGGAATTGACCATGATAGTTTCCAGGCGCAACCGCGAGCAGGTCGACCTGGTTGGGTATATTGCTAGCAATGGGATTCTCAGTCTCCATTACTAACAATCCCTTTCCCCCCCAGTAGACTAAGTTAAAATTCGATTCTCGTTGTGAGTGTCTGATTTGAATTACATTTTAGTCTGTAACATATGTAAAGTTTATCGATCACTATTGATTAAAATAATGTTCAAAATCAGTTAAATATATTAACAAAAAAATATAAATTAAATTATAAAATCTTCCTTTTTGAAATCCCTTAAAAATCAGTTATTGTTAAATTTTTCATTTTGTCTTTTTTTTTATACAACTTATAATGGCAGACAAGCTGACGGTCCTCCGAATTGAAAGTGGTAATCGTCGCCTATAGACATGAGCAGTACCATGGACATAACAGAGTATACTGTTTCGTCCATGATACCCACCATGCGTTGCCATTCCTGAGGACTCAGATGTTATTCCTCTGTACCCTGTAAATTCAATTTTATTCAATTAAAGCTAAAAAAACTAAAAAGCTAAACTGACTCAATAAGAGCTATTAACTTACAAATAATAAGTAAATTGTGATTACTAACCCTTCCACAAAGGAGGAAAAGGGATCGTTAGTAACGGAGTCTAATTGACCCATTGCTAGCAATACACCCTATCAAGTCGACCTCCACGCGGTTCAACCTGGAAACCATTGTGGTTAATTCTAGTGGAATTCGTCATGAACGGCTAACTGACCTGCTTTCATGGCCATCTGTCATCCCACACTAGTGTCCCGCCAACGCATACCGATAGCGCAGGCGGAGTTACCTTTACATTATCACCCATTAAAAAAAATCCTTCCTCAAAAAACCGTTGATCTTATCTATTGATGAAGGCGTGAAGTTAAATAGAATTTATTGCATACATGAAATTGCTTTCCACTTGTATAGAGTTCGTCCAAAGAGGCGTATTAAGGTTTATTCAGAATAGGCAAGGGGACAGGCGTTTACAAGCTACAGTAACCATTTACCATAATACATATTATTATATACCTCTTTGCCACCTTTGTGGTATAAAAAAAACTATCTACACACTACATCCCTTGGTAGGTTGGTAGAACCCTTAGATTATGTATATAAATAGAGTGTCCCCATACAAATGCTTCGAGAAAAGCGGGTCAACTTATTCATACAATTTCGCGTGATAAATAATTACGAGTGATACCTTTATAACGTTTATATTTATTTTGTCTTATAATTTCTGCATCTTTTTAATGCGTAAACACTCATTTTATTTAATAAATAATACGTCAAGATACATTATGTGTGTAAATATACAGAACACTGTTAAAAAAAACGAGTCAGCTAATTTGACAATAAGCTGATAAAAAGTTGACTCGTGTTTGAGTCTCAATGCTCTATCTATATAATCTAAGACAGAACCAAATACCAACTGTATCCTTTCATCTCTCATTTGACACAATATCTGATGAATACAATTTCATTTCCAGGTACTGGGTGGTACGTCTGTGATGAATGGAATGATGTACATGCGAGGTTCTCGAAGGGACTACGACAGCTGGGCGGAAGCTGGCAACGAGGGCTGGTCATACGAAGAGGTGCTTCCGTACTTCCTCAAGTCGGAGGACAACAAACAGGTGGAAGAGATGGACAAGGGGTACCACGCGACTGGTGGCCCCCTGACCGTGTCACAGTTTCCGTACCATCCCCCGTTGAGCTCCAGTATCGTGAAGGCTGGTGAAGAATTGGGTGAGTTAGAACTAATACCAGCATTAAACTTCATCAAACAAACAATAACTTCTTTTATATATGCAACTTAGAATGGCAAACAAGCTGACGGCCCTGATGGAAAGTGGTAACCGTCGCCTATAGACATGAGCAGTACCATGGACATAACAGAGTATACTGTTTCGCCCATGGTACCTCCCATGTGTTGCCATTCCTAAGGACTAAGGTGTCCCTCTGTACCCTGCAAATGCACTGCCATATCTCACCCTTCAAACCGAAACACAGCCATGCAAACACAACCGCTTCACGGTAGAAACACGAATGGTACAGAGCTACCCAAGCAAACGACTTTTATACGAAGTCTCCCTCTGGTGATGAGGCACCATTGACAGATGATAGATGAGAATGAAAGCAGGCCAGTTTGCAGATTGTGACGTACCTTCCCAATAGCAAGTAATTACCGCCACCCTTTCTTTCCTGTGGATTCGTAAAAGACGACTAAGAGAGCTTATAATCGAGGGATGGGCAGCAGCGTTCCTCTTAAAACATCACCAAAAGCTAAATTGCGATTGCCAACCCGTTTGCCAAACGTGGCAACTACTGACAAAACCCCTTTATGAGGGAGACTATGTTAAGCAGTGGACAGTTAACAGTTTTGTAACTACCACCCATAAGCAACCAGAGGAATTTTATTAAATTTTTCTATCAATTATAGAGATTGTGGGCAGTATATGGAGAAATCCTATGTCCAGCAGTGGACGGATAATGACTGAAATGATGATGATGATGATGATGATGATAGAAGTTGTTATAGGTCAACTTTGTGTTTCCAGGATATAGAGCTATAGACCTCAACGGCGAACACCACACTGGCTTCGCGATCGCCCAGACCACCAACCGCAACGGGTCCAGGCTGAGCGTCGCCCGCGCCTTCCTGCGACCAGCCAAGCACCGTCCCAACCTGCACATTATGCTAAACGCCACCGTCACCAAGATCCTCATCAATCAGACCAACAGGCAAGCGTACGCCGTCGAGGTCAGGAACAGTTTTGGTGGGACCGAAGTTATTTTTGCTAACAACGAAATTGTTTTAAGGTAAACATATGTTTTTATTTACTTTATTACCGCGGCCAGATTTTACAGCTTATATCTAAATAAAGTATATTTATACCATAAAACATACACCAGTTACAGAAGGCCTACCATGAAACATTTTCCGAAATTTCGGGGACGAACGAAACAGAAATTTAATGTTAAAATTACACAATACGTGCCGTTTAAAATTATTAAAAATGTTAAAATATCGTTCCTCTGCTCTATTGGGATAGGATTTATGATGAACGAAATGTTAAGCTCCATTCACTGGGTCGATTTCGGTACGAACAAAAAGACGAAATTGAGCGCGAAAATTCGGAATTTCATTTCATGGCAGACCACCAGATTCCAAATTTGTATATCAAACAATGTTTTTTTTTTAATATTGATAATCATCATGTCAGCCTTTAACTGTCAACTGCTGAACATAACCTCCGTCTAGAGAGGTTTTGCCAGTAATTGCCACGCTTGGCAAACGGCCAAGACTTTAGAGATGTTTTAAGAGGGACGCTGTTTCCCATCCCTTAATCATCTCTTACGACACCCACGGAAAAGGAAAGGGTGGCCTATTCTATGTCGGAATCACACGGCGATACTGATATTGTGTTCGTGTAAACATTTTAGCACGCAAAATGAATTTAATACGCGTTAATAAAGGTCATAAAATCCAAAAAAAAAGCTCAAGAAGAAAAAGTGCTATTATAAACTAAAACGTAAAACCGTATACATAAAAAATAAAATATTTGATGACCCATGTGACGCATTATAGGCAGGCCTATATTTACGAAACCAATTTTTCTAATTTGACCACGATCAGAATGGATTTTAACCATTGGCAGTGAGCCGTCAACTTATTTGCCTTTCTAAGTGTCACAAAAACCCGAATATTTATTTATTTATTTGATTATTACAGATACTCAAATTGTGTTGAAATTTTAATAAAATCATCATTGGGCATCTTCTTTTCCAGCGCTGGAGCAGTAGCGTCGCCACAAATTCTCCAACTCAGCGGCATCGGTGATCCTGAAGTACTATCCCGGGCTGGAGTCAAGACGATCCACCGTCTGCCGGCCGTTGGTCACAATCTCCACAACCACGTGGCTCACTTCCTCAACTTCCAAGTGAACGATAACAACACAGCTGCCCTCAACTGGGCGACTGCTATGGAATATCTGCTCTTCAGAGACGGACTCATGTCTGGCACTGGTAACTTTAAACAGTCTACCTAATATTATCAATAGATAATTTAAAATATCCACGGTCGTAGGGGATACGATCCCATATCTTTCTTCTGTCCGACTCGAGAGTGTTCCGAATTCGGTTTTAACCTATGTTCTCAATTTCGATACCGTACTTTGCTTACTTCCTGTAATTATTTTTTAGTATACTCGATATTAAGTTCTGGACTATACTAAGTATACTTTTCCTGAAACAAATCTACTTATTATAAATATTGAGAAGAACAATCAAGCAAACTTGAAGAATAACCGAAAACTTTTGTCAATCTTTTACATTTAAATCCAAAATTTTTTATGTGAAAGAGTGATAAACGAGCATGCGATTCACCTGGTAAGTGATCACCTCAGCTCATGGAAACTAACGACACCAGTGGAGTCAATAATGCATTGTCAGCTTTCTGAAAAGATGTACATTCTTTTCTTGAAGATCCCCATGTCGTATTTATTAAAAAATGCCGCTACTGGTAATTTGTTCCACATTTTACGATACGAGTACACGGCAGGAAATGAATCGTGATTCGTAATTAATCGACCGCCGTCGCTTTGTACTTCAAAGAATATTTCATACATTTTCATAAGTCGTTTCATGCTAAACTGTTCCAGAGACTCTTGACTCTTCCCTCAAATATAACACGGTCGACATAATCATTAAGTTTCCCCTGGCATAGTATTATATTACATTCTCTGTGCTCCCGATCCCACTTATTATCCTGTCGAATGAATCTGGACTTATTTTAAACAAATAAGTACAGATACTATTAATTTATGCAGCGTGGGACTAACCATATAGTCGAAGTGGCATTTGCCAGCAAAGCCCCAGCCTGTGTGGGCTCCCATAAGCCTGGCTTGCGGGACTTGCGGTGCCGCTACCAACTGGTGCAATTACCATCATCTAGTCTCCGCTACAGAGTTTGTAATCAGTCCCTTCCGACCAAGTCCGCCCCAGAATTTATGTTACTTTCTTTAATAATAATCAAACCTAAATTCATTCTTAAATTAAACCTAAATTCAAGGATATGGTGGCATCCTTCTGACATGAATTCAGGTTTAATTATTGAATTAGTTTGGGTTGAATTATGTCCAGTCATTAATTTCGATTTTTAAAGGGAATTTTTTAACAAAACTCAATTCAATTAAAAGGACCGTCGAAAACGGCAGTTAACTTGGTATACCTCTAAATAGACTATTTCTAACTTTCAGGCATATCTGAAGTGACAGCTTTTATCAACACGAAGTATGCGAACCCAGCGGAAGACAATCCGGATATTCAACTATTTTTCGGTGGTTTCCTCGCCGACTGCGCGAAAACCGGCATGGTTGGAGAACGATTAGACAACGGCTCCAGGACAATACAGATAATACCTACCGTGCTGCATCCTAAAAGCAGGGGCAGACTGGAGATAGCGTCTGCTAATCCGTTCGATTATCCCAAAATATACGCTAAGTATGTTTCACAATTATTGCCATCATGTACCTTACTTATCTACGTACCTTTTTTGTTATTATCTTTATATCAGAATTGTTAAATTAAGATTTACCAGTAGTTACTACGCTTGGCAGGCGAATTGGCAGTAAGGCTTTGAAGATATTTTAAGAAGTCCCATCCCTCAACTTTCCTTAGTCGCCTTTTACAACACCCACGAGAAAAGAAGGAGTGGCGTGTTCTATGCCGGAATCACACGGCAATTTATGTAGTAGAATGTAGTAATATAAATATAGAATAATCTCCAAAAACTGGTTACGATGATTAATGCACCGATTAAAATTAAACTATAGTTACTTTCACAATCACAGTCTTTTTTTTTCTAACAACTTAGAATGGCAAACAAGCTGACGGCCCACCTGATGGAAAGTGGTAACCGTCGCCTATAGACATGAGCAGTACCATGCACATAACAGAGTACACTGTTTCGCCCATGATACCCCCCATGCGTTGCCATTCCTGAGGACTCGGATGTTATTCTTCTGAACCCAGTAAATTCAAGCCATATCCCACACTTCAAACCGAAACACAGTCATCCAAACACAACTGCTTCACGGCAGAAACACGAATGGGACAGAGGTGCCAAAGCAATCGACTTTGTACAAAGTCGTCATCTTATCTGCAAAATGTCTCAACTTGAAATCGATTGCAACTACATTATGGAAGTTTTAAATATCAAATATTTATATATATGCAAGTTTCTCCTAATTCCAGCTACCTAACTCATGCAGACGACGTGAAAACTCTAATTGAAGGCATCAAATTTGCCATTAAACTCTCTGAAACGAAAGCCTTGAAGCGGTACGGTGTAAAATTGGACAAGACTCCGGTGGCTGGTTGTGAGAAGATCAAATTTGGATGTGACGCGTACTGGGAGTGCGCTGTGAGGATGCAGACTGCTCCAGAGAACCACCAGGCCGGCTCCTGCAAGATGGGACCACGTGGGGATCCAACTGCTGTTGTAGATAATCTACTGCAGGTATTGCAATTTATAAATATGATTCCACCTTTAAAAAAATAGATGACCTACTGTTCCGGTATATTATTTTTTCGAATTCATAAAGAGTTCATCAAGATGATTTCCAGGAGGAACCGCGTGGATGTCGACCTGATGGGCATATTGCTAGCAATGGGACTATTAGATCCTCAATACTAACTATCCCTTTCCCCCTATAGACGATGGTTACCACTTTCTATCAAGTGGACTGTCAGCTTGCTTCATCCATTCCAGTTTGCATAATTTTTAAAATATTTATTTAAGGTACAAGGCGTCGACCGGCTGCGCGTGGCCGATGCGAGTATAATGCCATCAGTGGTTTCTGGCAACACTAACGCGCCCGCCATCATGATTGGCGAACGTGCTGCTGATTTTATAAAGCAGCGTTGGCTGGGATCGACGCTGGTATGATTTGTTCATTTGTTTCTTTCGGTTAAATTTTTGGCAAACTATCCATCAAATAGAAGAAAGGTTTTTGAGTGGGGACCCCATACGAGCAAACGCAATATAGGACGACCCCTATGACGACCTCAAATACATTGCAGAGAGTCAGTGGATGCAGGTGGCTGAAGACCGTTAGTTATGACCGCAGTTAAGCTTTGGAGAAGTTTTAAAAGAGACATTTCTGACCATCCCTCGCCTTTCCTTAGTCGCCTCTTACGACACCCACGAGAAAGGAAGGGGTGGCCTATTCTAAACCAGGGCCAGACGGCACACCAATGTTTTTACTATATAGGAATCTATTAGACTGTGGAAATTAAGAAATAAAACACGGAGACGTATTTTAGCTGTGATCCACGTTTATTGTAACGAGAGAGAGAGAGACAAATTGTTGCCATTATAAAAATATCGAACAACTTAGTGTTGTCAGCCAAAATATTGTGCGGGAATCAAATCCAAAATCGTGCAAAAACAAGTTAGAAACACCGCATATATGATTTCCATTTACTACCCTATTTATAAAAAAATAGATAGATAGATAGTTTATTTGCATTACTTACTTACAGCACACAAATTACAACATACATATACAAAAAGAAAAAAAGCGAAATAACATAAATGATGAAAAAAAAAATACATAAAGCTAAATACAATTTTCGTTTGTAAGTGTGCCATAGCAATACAAAATGGCCACAACTCAGTTTATTGCTTCGCCCTCAAAAGAGCAAAGCACTGATATTCTGGCCAAAGGGATTGAAATAATAATGACCAATAATGATTGAAATTTTTCAACTTTACAGGCGCCATTCCCTCTGGGTGGACACGGTGGCATTTCCAACGTCCTGCAGGCGAGTGACACGCAACCTCAAGCCATATGGCAACGATGGGTGTAAAAAAACAGTACACCGACTCAATATTATTGTAGGCTTCATTAATGTTACATCGTGCAGAAATTTTCCCCGTTTAATTGAACATTTACTTACTGCTTAACAGGAAAATTGAGGAATAAACTAAATTACAATTGTATGTAAAAACTTTGGTATACCTTTTATATGTAGAATTAATTATATTTAGTTATAAATAGGTTGTAAGCGGACGCTGTCATGTATTATAAGTAAGGTACTGCACTTATTTATTGTTCATAAGTAAATTAAGGTCAATAGAGTTATTTATATAGAAAATATCTGTCTATCAACGAATAGATTGTATTGTTTTGGTATTAGACCTATAATCTAGAAATCAGAACAACATTCTAGTAAATTCCAGAAAGTATAAGAAAGGTAAGAAAGGTATTTTCAAGGTGAAATACACATTAGATCATTAATTTAGGTCATTAAATTCAAATACTTGTTTTATAGTTTATAAGTGTAAATGATACGACACGACGAATTTATGAACATTATAATAGAAGGAAGGAGGGAAAGAGGGAGACCGAGACATAGTTACATCAGACAGATCAAGGAAGGAGTGTCGTGTCGTATCAAGAGGTGAAGAGACTCGCTGAAAATCGTAGTGAGCAACAAGAGCTTCACCGACAAGTGCACAGCTCTTAAATAGCATAGACAGATTAAAGTATAAATGAAGAATATCTATAGATATGGGACACCTAGAAACCTACTCGAGGGATTCCACAGGTTTACGATAAGCATTTTAACTATATGTAGGATTTGTTTTCAGTTGTCTTTTAAAAATAAGTCCATACTAACTGAAGGTAAACATTAGGAACCTAAATCTATTGATTTAACTCTAATACTATGCTATTTAAAGTCTTAAAAGAATAGATTTCAAATTATTATAGCTTTAAATTTCTTTCATAATTATAAAGATACCGCTGTTAACTGTCCACTGCTCAACTTAGGCCTCCCACTTGAGTTTTGCCAGTAGTTGCTACACTTGGCAGACGGGTTAGAAACCACAGTTATACTTTGGTAATATTTTAAGAGGGACGCTGCTGGCTATCCTTCGACAATTAAGTTCCTTTAGTCGCCTCTTACGAGACCTACGAGAAAAAAAAGAATGGCCCATTCTATACCGGGACCGCACTGCCAAATCTCTTTGCTTAGAACTAATCAGAGGCATGCTATGTTAATCATTCTGAACCTAAATTTGAAAATTGCTTTCCCTTTGGTATATTGCGTGGCAAATAAATTAATACAGTATACACGTACTCTAAGACAGTTGCATTGTCTAAAACTACCTCTGACTACCCCAGTTACTATGCAACCGTGAGTATACTGTTTTGATAACTTCACCTATGTACTTAAGTCGTGGCCGTAGCTTAGGGAAGGGGACATTGAAGGGCAATGCCCTACCTTAAACTTGGGTCTAGCTACGGCCCTGACTTATCTAGTTTAAAATAATCTTAGCCTCAAAATACCGTTACATTCGATTAGTTATTTCTCGTCTTTTTTATTTGTATATTAGTACAACATATGTATATGTTTATTTTGTACAAATTAGTGTTGTAAGTATGTATAGTTCCCTGTTGTATACTCCATCTAGTGTACATTGTTAATGATACTCTATGGGCCTGCGAAGATGAGGGACGATCCTCAGTGTTTTGGGTTAATTCCAATAATCCCATTGATTAATTTTTTTTATATCACTGAGGTGTCAAACAAGCATACGGCCCACCTGATGGTAAGTGCTTACCGTAGCCTATGAACACCTGCAATACCAGAAGTATTACGCGTGCGTTGCCGACCCTGAAGAAACCACTTTACACCCCTTTTGAAGAACCCCATGCTGTAGTCTCTTGGGAAAAGTCTCATGATGGGGCTCATAAGTGTATTTTATGCCAATGATCGTATGAGAAAAATGAGGATATAATGTTATTTTTGTCACTAGTTCCATTATGTCTCTATAGAGGATTACTAAGTTCGACCCATCTCATACAATTGATTTGGAAACTAAACTACTAATAAATCTTGATAAAATTCCTATAATATCCATTTGTAAGTATATCCTTTCAGATAAAAAAAAAATCCAAATCGGTTTATAAATGACACAGTTATGACAAATATAAAAAAATATAACCAACTCGAGAGCCTGCTACATTTTTTAAGTTGATTTTCATAATACTAACAAATTCATTTAAGTAATTTAATATTCTAAACTAATATTATATTAAAAAAAAAGATGTTTTGTTTATATAGTAACCTCGAAATATACTTAACCGATTTTAATAATTCTTTCCCCTATAAAAAACTGCATTCGGGTTAATTTTGAGGTATCATTTCTCTAAACCCATTTTAGTTTTATAATTTCACGATATTTCTATTTTATAAATTGTAAACACATTTCTTAATCTTTAAAAGTAAATATAAAGCATTTTCCAACACGGTTTACAACTGACGGAATCATGAAGTAACAAACATAAAAAATACAACCGAAATCAAAACCTTCTCCTTTATAAAGTCGGTTAAAAAATAATTAAAAGCAAAGTCAGGCTCGGTAGTCCAATAACAGGACCGTATAGAACAAGTGATATGGGCACGGTAATTTGAACTTTTTGCCTATCAAAATAAGACCTTCGTATTGGATACAACAGAAAATTTGACCACATGGTATTAGTGGTGTAGTAATTTGAACTTATTGCCCGTCAAAATAAGACCTTCGTATTGGATACAATAGGAAATTTTTACGCCAACAAAAGTCCCTTCTCTCCGCAGGCCCTAAATATTGTTTTATTCGCGCAACTTGCCTTAAATAAGAATTGTTAATGGATCTACTATTGTGATTCATACGATTGTATTTTATACTAGGCCATACTGTTTACTAATAATGTTTTCTTTTAATATATTTTTCTATGCGAAATAATTTATTGTTTTTACTTACATTGAGAGAATTTTTAATTTTTTTTTTCCTTTATATTTTGTCCTATGTCGTCCTTAAAAACAGGTGTTAAATAGATAAAAGTGAATGGATGTATAGATAGTGGACTAATAGAGGAAAAGTGGATTGGCTGTGTAAACCCTTCTTTGCATTATTTTTTTTTATTGGTGAAATAAATCAAGGTGATATAATTCATGTTCAAAATCAAGGAAAAATGGTTAAAAAAAATAAATTTGACAGCTGTTTTCTTTTTCTACAATGGACATTATAAAGGTATCCAGACACGATCAACTTGAAGTGAACATATTCTTTTAAATAATTTTGGGCATTCAATGTTATGATGGAATTTTTTTTTTTACAACGCAGGGTCATACTATCATGCGGCTCACCTGATGGTAAGTAACTACCGCCGCCCATGATCACCCACAACACCAACGGCATTGCAGGTGTGCTGCCGGCCTTTTAAAAAGGAATATGCTCTTTTCTTGAAGGTTATGTTGTCGTATCGGTTCGGAAATACTGCTGCTGGAAGTTGATTTCAAAGTGGTTGTGCGTGGAAGAAAATGCCTTGAAAAACGCACGGTGGAGGAGCGCCACTCGTCCAGATGGTTGGGATGAATTTCCACCATTATGCAAAGAAGGGTTAATGGTGATATGTATAACAATTTAAAATTGTGTTTCGCCAAGAAGTAACTAATTGTGGAAAAGCCAGTTAAATTTACAAAATAAAAATACTGAACGGATTTCGATCAAATGTCTGTGAAACAAATCTGTAAGCATATCCTTTCAGATAAAAAAGAATTTTCCAAATTGATTCACAAATGACGGAGTTATGAGGTAGCAAACATAAAAAAATACATTTGAATCGAGAAGCTTTTTCTTTTTTGAAGTCGGTTAAAAAAGTGAGCTCTGATACGATATTCGATGGACTGTACTTGTACATACTGTACTGACCTCAAATAAATGAGAAAAGGCAAGGCAATGATGATGACTTGTCTTATAAAAGATCATTTTTATCTTCACTGACCACAGTATTCCAAGGAGTGGTTCGTACCTTGTGTCGTATGTCGTAATATGTGGAAGAACTACACAGCAATGGATGATTGGTACGGTGCAATCATAGACAAACAGACACACAGACTGTCTATGCAATCGCAACAACGAGACGAGGTAATGGTTACACTAGTATGCGTCTATTGTAAATGTGTGCAAGTGACAGCTCTAAAATTCTATGGAACTGCAGTTGCCAAAAATAGCGAAAATTTTACATATTCCCAGAGGAAGACTTTGTACAATAGTCGATTGCTTGGATACCTCTGTCCCATTCGTGTTTCTACCGTGAAGCAGTTGTTTGCATGGTTGTGTTTCGGTTTAAAGGGTGGGTAATGACAGTGAATTTACTGGGTACAGAGGAATAATATCCGAGTCCAAAGGAATGGCAACACATGGGGGGTATCATGGGCGAAACAGTATACTCTGTTATGTCCATGGCACTGCTCATGTCTATAGGCGACGGTTACCACTTTCCATCAGGTGCGCCGTCAGCTTGTTTGCCATTCTAAGTTGTATAAAAAAATAACACTAAATTTGAATGACAGACAAACGATTAAAAAGGCAACTTTCACATACACACAATACATTCAGCAATCATAAATGTAAGTTGAAATCGTAATAAAAAAAAAAAAAAACAAATACTAATGAAAATAAGTATGATTTATTTTAACTTGCATATTCCGTTTATAAATACTTAACAAGTTCAGTTCATTAATTATTATTATTATTAATAATAACACATCGGAAATGGTGAACATACATAAACACCATTAAAAACACACACAAAAAAAAACCTGACCAAAATTGTTACTACATTAAGTGTATTACTTAAATCATCAGTTCAATTTAACGTCAGTTCTCAATCAACATTAAAATATCACGTAATATAAAATATGTACCAAATGCAAACAAATTAACAAGCTTGATTACTTCTTTTTCAATGTTGTTTCAACATTGTAAATTTCGCCTATAGCTAAAGCCACAGTACAAAATCATTGCATCAAGAGTCGGCACTGTCCTTAAATTGACGACACTCGAAAATGAATCTATGCAACCACCTATCAACAATGTCTATGAAAAATATGGATAAGTATAACAAATATCCTTTACAGTCTAAAATTATCAAATTCAATAGTTGCATAGATTTTAAACAAACTCGTGCCTTGGTAGATATTAGACATTAAGCTCGATTCTGTGAACCATTCTAAGGACCGATACGAACAAAACTTCTTAAAATTTTCACTGTATTATCAAATTGTTTTAAAGATGAGATAGAGGTTAGAGAATGATACCACAGAATCGATTCCTGTAATACTACTATGCTTTGATACCATTGATTTCCCATCGAAAATCTGTTTTAGAATTAAAATAATAGAGGTTTCCTTTACCATAGCACCATAGTCGTAGTTTAAAAACTAGCAGTCTTACCTATATACCTATTTAATTTTTAACAAAAATCCCACATTAACATTTAGAAAAATTAACAATGGGACCCTGTAAATGAGTCTTGATGAAATTGAATTAGACAATAAAAAATGCATACATACAAAACCTCTTCCATTTTTGATATCGGTTATAAACTAGTGAGTAATTAATCAATGACTAGGCAAGTAATCATTGACTAAATATATTACTAAAAAAAATTATATTAAACATATTTATCTATAAACAAAATTCTCTCTAAATTATTTAATATTGTTCAGTTGGTGTAATAATGTTTCATTAATACTGAACTAAATGTTATTTTGCAGAAGTCCATATCACTGGTTAGTTGATTTGAATTACTTTGTTTAAATCCGCTGCCACTATAATAATATTTAATCTTCTAATGTTGGCAGTCGCACGCTTACTAATGATAGCGGAATTAAACAAAATAATCCTTAATTAATCGGCTAATCAATAATGCTTAATTGAAATTTTATATTACCAAAATCCACACATGTTTATAATAAAATTTCACTTTATACGCCTTTTATTTTTAACAAGACTTCATTTATTTAGACATAGATGTTTTAATGTCCTTTTATAGACCTAGCTAGTGCCAGTTTTTTTTTTTTTTTTATTTGTACTAAGATCTTTAATAAGTACAAAAGATGATATAAAACGTCGTATTATACCTACGTAGTTAAACAGCCATATTACTCAAGATAAAAATATTTTAATCACTTCGATTTTCATGTAAACATGGCTGAATAAGTCTATGCTCTTTACCTTCCTAATAACTGATAAAGTTCAAATATTCAAATATAGATCTTACTGAAGTAGGTAATTCGAAATTTAAAAATTTAACAACTAAATAAACTGTATCAAACAAATTCAAATGTAGAATTTTTCACATTATTTTTTATTACAAACATAACAGGATCGACTTACGTGTTTTTTTTGTCGACAATGCTGGACTAGTTTCGAAACAAATCCGGACCCTTAATCATGAGCGGCTTAAATGCGTGATCGATTCTCACTATGTCTCATAGTGATGTGCTAAATAAGCAGTATCGAGCAATAGTATTTAGTTCCGCGAATATGGATACCGACGTCTACTACTTACATTTAAAGACATTTTAAGTTACCTACCCAAAATATATTAAAGATTTAATATTTAATGTGTCAAAATATATAATTTAATATAAAAAAAAAAACATTAATATCAACCAAAAAGTAACCGAAATATATATAAATATATTATACCATTGATGGAAACGACAAACATAGTAAATTCATAAAATTGTCATTATACATACATACATATACCGGTAAAAAAAATACCATAAGCTTTAAAAATAATATGGATACAGATCTTTCCTTTAGATATCCAATTACAGCAGCCTTGCCCAAAGTGGGCGATGACGCCCCCATGTGGGCGAAGCAGCCCTAGAGGAGGTAAGAGACCCAGAAAAAAATGGGGGCATTATGTAGAGGCTCGTTTAGAATTAATGTTTAATCTCCGCTAATAACGCTCACAATAATTTGTTAATTTAATTTGATGTAATAGTGGTTTTTAAGTAGGTGAAAAAATGGAGGAACTAAAAAATAATTTATTCTCAAAGTGGGCAGTAGACAAAATAAGTTTGGGAACCCCTGAATTACAGATTCGCATTCGATAATCCAGCTTATCCAGCACATCACTAGTGTCCGAACACAGGCTTGCGATCGAGTCAAGCCAATACTCACTCGATCATTCACTCCACCTGCGGGCTCATAAATCTACATTTTTAAGGTTGGACCCGGAATGCGTGGGCAGGTCGTCCTTGAGAAGCAGAGTACCGATAGGCGCCACGGCTTCGTCCCGCTCCTTTAGTTTCCTCATTTCATGCCTTAGTTTTTCTATCACAGCGTAATTAGGCTCGTTGTGACGAGCTTTGTCCTGCAAGAGAGTGATCTCTTGCTCCTCCAGTTTTCTCTCTTTACAGCTCTTCATGGAGCGTGAGCCGTACAGACGGAGGAGCGAGCCCCACGAGCGGACGTGGGGGTGCAGCAACTGCAAGTGAAGATAGTTTTAAACTTTAGAAGCCTCACTGGATCCAATACCGAATGAAGGTCCTGTTCTGACGATCCCGGATCTGTAGTAGGGCAAAGCCACTGTCATATAATGCATGCTGTCTATACCAGCAGTATCGTCTGCGACACCTCACCTGCAGTATCATCTGTGACGCCCGCTGTTTGGCTGACTTCTTATTCTTGCACACGACGGTGGCCGAGTGTTTGCCTACGCTCATCGTCATCTCTATTTTCTGGAGTTCCAGCTTCTTCATCTATAACAAATGTTGATCTATGATACAAAATAAAGCCAAAAACGGAGTAAAAAAAAGGAGTAAAAAGGAGTAGTAAACTACAAGTCACTGCTGGGAATTCCCAACATCATTATATCAGCCTCTCCCTCTCCTCTCCCCTTGAGGGGGGGGGGGGGGGTTGCCAGTAGTTACCACGGTTAGCAGGCGAATTTGCAACCGTAGATAGACTTTGGAGATGTTTTAAGTGGGACGCTGCTGTCCATCCCTCGGCCTCCCTTGTTCGCCTCTTACGACACCCAAAGAAATGGAAGGGGGTGACCAATATGTCAATGCCAGGACCACACGACCATTTTCCATACGTGAATTCGACAGGAATTTCCATATACTGACTTTATTGTCCTTTGTTGCCTCGACTCTTCGACATCCTGGAGGTGAAAAATAATGATTCCACAATGGGTCTGTCCGCACATGGAGGATATTTTTTTATTTATTTATTCATTAAAAATAATTATAATATTATAACAGCAAAAGCCAAATCAATGTTATAAATCTAGTGTGCTAACATACAAAGTTACAATAAATGTATTTAACCCGACTCTAGATATTTGTGAGCCGCTTCTAATATATTTGGCAGGCTACTACTAAATATATAAAAATATATAAATAAAAATACTAAAAATATGAACTTACCTCGCTGTGTATATGTCGCTCCCCAGCGCCAAAGTTCCTCTGCAGACACGTGAGCAGTATAGCGTGGGGGGAGGGCTCGCATGTCGCCATACAGAACTCTGGAATCCGGGGGTCCTCGATGCCCACGTCATCAAAAAACTATACACAGAATAGGGCAAATTTATACATCAAGTCCACTCCATCTACCTATTTTATCTTCAGGCCTTAGAAAACCAAAAGACATCCCAACTGTGTTTAGAAATTTATCACATGTGGAATATTCGTGAAATTCTCGTGTAGTTGTGTCGACAGTACGAGTGAGGTGACTGTGTCGACAATACAAGTAAGGTAGCTGTGTCGACAGCGCAAGCAAAGTGGCTGTGTCGACAGCGCGGGTGAGGAGACTGTGTCGACGGCGCGAGTGAAGTGGGTGTGTTGACAGTGTGAGTCAGGTCGCCGTGTCGATGGTGTATTTAATTTTAATGGCTATTAAGAGAATGGTAATCCCGCCTGCGCTATCAATATACGCTAACTAGGCACCAATGAAAGACGATAGATGAGGACGAAGCGAATTTATTGGTCTATCGTGATGTCACCAATCATTCATCACGATAATTTTCAGGAGAAACCGCATGTAGGTCGATCTGTTAAGGCGCATTACTACCAGGAGGCTGATAGACCTTATTACTAACAATCCCTTTCACCCGTCGATGGATGGATGTGTCAATAGTATGAAATTGATGGCAGTGTTGACAATGCGAATGCAGGGGAAAGGTATTATTAGTATGTAATATGGTCTAATACTAATAATTTACCTTTACGTGGTTCACCCAGGAACCATCGTGGTTAATTCTCGTCGAATTCATCATGATAGATCTGCTTTCATTCTCAATTATCATCTCTCACTGGTGCCACGCCAGCCTATATTGATAGCGCAGGCGGGATTACCATTTCATTACATCCATTAAAAAATAAATACACTATCGACACGATGACCTCGCTCGCACTGTCAACACAGCCACCAGTGAGAGGACGCAGTGTCGACAGTGCGAGTGAAATAACCGTGTGAATAGTAGGGGTGCAGTGACAGTGTCAACACTGTGAATGAGGTAGCAGCGTCGACAGTATATGCGTACCGAGAAGTCCCGGTTGTCGGCGGTGGCGGACGGCGGCTCTACGTCGCGCATCTCCGGGATGAGAATCTCGATGGAGGCGCGCGCGGCGGCCGACTTGGCCTGCCGCTTGCTGGAGCCCTGCCCCACGCCGTACTGTATGCCGCCGATGTACACAGTCGCCTGGTACGGCTGCAACGCGTTTTCTGTCACCACCACACGTTCACCAGTTACAGTCACAGCGTTTCATTGCTCAAAGACAGATAATTTCAGTACGAATGTTGCCAAACCTAGTTGTTTAAACTCGTAGACAGGTTGCTTTTGCAGCGCGCGTCGCACGTACTCGTGAAACTCCGACAGGTAGTTACGTCCGTTCATATTCATGATCCAATTACGTTTCGGCTTGCCTACGAATAAAACAATACTAGAATTTTATTATTGTTTAATTGTGTTAAACAGAGAGTAATACAGAATATAATGAATTACACTACGCTTTGATAGTAGCTATGGCCGTGTGGTCCTGGCATAGAATAGGGCATCCCTTCCTATCCCGTGGTTGTCGTAAGAGCCGACTAAGGAAGGGCGAGGGATGGGCAGCAGCGTCCCTCTTAAAACATCTCTAAAGCCTGACTGCGTTCACCAAACTGCCTGCCAAGCGTGGCAACTACTGGCAAAATCTCCAAGGGGGAAGCTTATGTTCAACAGTGGACAATTAACGGCTGATATGATGATGATGATGATGATGAAAGACAATATCTTACCTCCACTGTCCCTCCTACTAGCGACAGATGCAGGAATAGTGATGATCTTGGTCCCCTCAGGCAGAGTGGGATACTGTAACGCCTTACGAGCTTTCGTGTACTTGTGACGATCTGCCCAACTTCTATCGAACACACAAACACTGACATTGTAAAAACTACAATTAATGACAATTTATGACTGACAGTACTAAAATTTTGTGATCCCTTCTTACTGATTTCATCCATACACAAATTTAATAGTGAAAAAGATGAGCATGCAAAAAAACAACAATTACTTGAAATGCATAACGTTGACAGTTTTAAACTTGAACAGTGTCTTGCAGTAGTCGTTGAGCTGCTCGGGCGTGATGTGCTGCATCTTCCAGCTGCTGCCGACGGTCTCGACCCGCGGCGGCGGCATAACCACGCCGCCTGGCAGCACCACTGGCCGCCGGCTAACAGCCGGGCAGCCTGCCGCCTGCGTCTCGCAGCCAGCTTGTTCGTTCGATTTATTCGGATTTTGTTGCTCGTTCGTTCGGTCGTTAGTAGCTTGTACGTTTGCTTCAGTCTCATCATGGGGTTGAACCGATTCTTTGTTAGTACAATTTTCATTTCTTTCTTTAACTTCATCATCAATTACCTCTTGCTTGTTGAGATTACATTCAGGTTGATTTGTTTGGTCTATTCCATTTGCGCTTTGATGACAATATGGGCATTCACTTTCTTGTGGTTCGTTTTTTAAACCATCATTTTTAACAACAGATTTAGTTTCATCATTACTTTGTTTATTAACCGATATTTGATTTCTAATCTGTTCATCAATTTGTCTATCGATTTCCATCTGTTTATCTTCTTCTATTAATGCTCTTTTATATGCGAAACAGGGTATTGAAGTAATTGGAATGTCATGTCTCTAAAAGAATATTATATTAAATAAGATTTTTTTTTTTATAGAACTTAGAATGGCAAACAACAGGCCCACCTGATGGAAAGTGGTAACCGTCGCCTATAGACATGAGCAGTACCATGGACATAACAGAGTATACTGTTTCGCCCATGATACCCCCCATGCGTTGCCATTCCTGAGGACTCAGGTGTTATTCCTCTGTACCCAGTAAATTCACGCCACAATTATATACACAACCATCTTGAATAATTGTTATTCATCAGTTACAACAACAACAATAGTAGTAACAACAAATTGAGACATATATATTAATACAACATATTATACCAGAGGGAGACTTTGTACAAAAGTCGATTGCTTTGGTACCTCTGTTCCATTCGTGTTTCAACCGTAAAGCAGTTGTGTTTGCATGGCTGTGTTTCGGTTTGAAGGGTGAGATATGGCGTGAATTTATAGGGTACGGAGGAATAAGAGTCTCAGGAATGACAACGCATGGGGGGTATCATGGGCGAAACAGTATACTCTGTTATGACCATGGTACTGCTCATGTCTATAGGCGACGGTTACCACTTTCCATCAGGTGGGCCGTCAGCTTGTTTGCCATTCTAAGTTATATAAAATATATATATATGCATAAATACAACACAAGTATTACAAGTGATATTTTACATTCTAAACTTGAACATGTCACATGCTCTTTAAAATAAAAACCTGTGATCATGGAACACACACTTTAAACTTAATATAAGAATATGAGAACTTGCCAAAACTTGGTTACATACACGCAGTAAGAAGTGAAACAATTAGTAACTTTGTGAGTAAAGGAAAAGCCACAAAAGTTACCCTAGAGTTCCCTTTTCCGAGGCTGTAGGGCTTGGAGAGTGTGCAGACCCTGGTGGTGCGGTGCATGTAGATCGGCATCCCGCTGTAGTGGCGCACCATCATCCAGTCCAGTGGCAACACCTCGAACTGGTTCACGCCTTTGTCTGAAATTAGTACGTTCCGCACTGACACTAGACATATTACGGAAATGAATCTGCCACCATCGTGAGCAGACGTAGGAAGCAGCGAGAGCGGCGATAGTACGACGTGAGATATTGAAATGTTACGCCTCTGTTAGCGGTACCTTCAAGGACTATTTTCTGCCTCGTGATGTACGTCTTTTCCTTAGGTTTGGGCGGTACCCTGAAGTTCTCTGGCAGGTTTTCTTCTAGCATCTTCTCAATCTCCTCATCTGGCAGTCCCCCCAATTTGCCTATGAGTAAAAAAGACAATATAGTTTGATCATTGAATAAACATATTTAAATTTTACAACATATGTAATCAATTTGATGGAAAAAAAAAAGTTATGTACTTTTTTGTTGAATGAATGAATGAAAAAAAAAAGTACATAATATTGTGCCAAGTTGTAACAAACTTAAAGTATCAACTAAAAACTCTTCGAGTCTATGATCAATAACTATCTTGTATATAAGCTTTCATAACAGAAATATTAAAATAATATAATTCTATACCATCAGAATTGTCGGAGTCCTCATTGTTGCTATCCTCATCACTTGACTTGAGCTCGTCCAGCACCTTGAACTCCTTCAGCCTTTCCAACTCTTCAGGATTAACATAATCCCTGTATTTATCAGTGGCCACTGCAGGTTCTGCATCAGTTGTCTCTGTCACATTTTTAGACAAGTCTGTTTCTATTTCACTGTCTGGTTCAATTTTAATTTTTTGTTTCTTAACTGGTGGACTTTCCATATATTTTTCTTCACTCATCTTGTCCTACCTACCTAAAAATATATAATCTTTCGGTCTTACTAGATAGCATGATCAAACAACTTCTAAATTTTAAACATACACAAGAACAATATATGGTCAATGGGCAGCATTGCTAATTTTAAAAACTACTCATATCCCATCAAATGACTAAGAATTGAGAAAAAGAAATTGAGTGTGACTGTCATTTTGATGTCCTATTCTAGTATGACATATATGTTTCTATATAACCCATAAAAAGATGTAAATTTCTAAACATATAATTTACAAAAACATATATAAATTTTATAATAACCATTACTGTTATTCCAGTTATGAATATTTTTTAGAGAATTACAATATTTCCATACAGAGAACCAATACCTTGATGTCTAAACAAATTCACTTTTTAGTACAAAACACCAATTCTATTATAAATATGTATTTAACCACTATTAATATATAAAATATAAAATATAAGGATGGTATTAGAGATACAAGTGATTACTTAAGAGCTCAGACATATAATGCTTATATATTATATATACAGGATAATATATAGACCATGTTATATACAAGAAAGTTCAATTATGTAGTGCGAGGACTGTCATTTTCGGATGAGACGTTTTATTGGATTTTATTATTTATAAACCAGATTTTTTACTTATATTTTTATATAAGTAATTATTGTAATAAATCCATACTAATATGGAATAGAACTAAAAAAAGATTGAATTAAATACAGTAGAATAACTATACCATCTGGGGCCTGTGGCAAATTCATCGGATAGAACTTTCCCATTATAAAAATTAAAAAAGAAACAATAGATTTTTAATAAATAGAATAGCAAAGTCGATATTCTTCATCTTTATTTGTATAATTTGTATATATTTTCGACTTTCATTTACAATTCAATATTTTATACTAATTTCTATAATAAATTCTTCTGTGTTCACAACCTCTAAGACCTGGAGCCCCTCAGACCAGGACACATGACATTTTGTCCACTCTATAGCTCTATTATGTCACTGCATAAATATTATTATAACATATAAGTCCAAATATGACAAAGTAAATAACAAAACTGCCCCAGCGACTGTTGATACCAGATGATTATACCCTCACACCAGTAGAAGTAGTACAAATATACATGTAATAGTAATAAAACAAGAACAACTGAAGAGTGTGTTTAATATACTTTATATTTTATATCACAGTAGTTATAACTAGAATAAAGTTCGCTATATTTTTAATCAAGTTAATAAATGGAAAGTGTCTTAAAACTTGAATAGTTCTCAAATCTAAACCTATATCGAAATGCGTTGAAAGATAGTCCACAAATAGCGATGGTACTAAAATTCCAACGTGCAACAACAATTGGATTTTATCCATCACTCGCTGTAGACTCTCAGTACATTCCGCCGTATTGCTGATCAGTAATGTACACCCACGAGGATTATTGCGGTAGTGCAATAGACTATACCTCGTGCAATTGAATTACAGAAGCAAATCTCTTGCACAACTGCTGTAAAACAACCGTAGAGAAGTTATTGCTGAAGTGTTGAAGATACTGCAAATTTGATATCTGCGAAAATAACTCGTAATTTTTACTTGAGAAAGTCTAAATTTCTCTAAGTTAAATCGTTATGTTAAAATAAATTATAAATTAATACAAATTTATATTACGAGAAATTTTGTACGAATTTACTTACACGTCTTATAGCATTCTGTAAATTAGGATTTCAGACATGATTCCCGATTTATTTAAAAAATGTAATAAAAAAAAGATTACCTATTTTTGTGAAAATAATTATTTATAGCAGATATAATAAAAAAAAATGCATTGTGGACATAGGCAAAAATAAAATGACGTTTTTAATTATTAATTAAATATGTTTTAAGGCTCTGGATACAAGTCCCAAAAATATAACCTAAAAAAAAAAATACCTATCACAATTGCCAGATACAAATTTAGGATTTTTACCAGTTACAAAGTTGAATCGTTGTTTTCATTACGTTTAGCCACAAAGTCACTAACATAAAACGATAGGACAAGCCATTCCTTTTGTTTTTACTTTTAGCTTATCTTACCCTCTCCATCTATTATCCCTGTTAAATTTCATATTTAATACTATCTCTACAATTATTTACATATTGTGTACATTTATTTATATTTCCAAATGTATTCGGAAGCATTAATAGAGAATAATAGTAATATGTCTACTGTTGAATAAACTGTACTGTTGATCAAACAATAATTCCATTCGTATTTTGTCTCATAATTAACTACATTTATAAACCTTTATACGGTTTAGACGCACCAACAATGTCCAAAAAAAATTACCCAGACTTTTTCCAAGTCATCTTACTTTTCTTTAAAAATTTGTCCATGAATTTAATTTCACCCAAACTTGCAAAAAAATAGCTAATCTACCAATGCTGCTACCTATATTTATAGTATACCAATAGTAGTATACCTACTACTTTATAATCAAAGTTACAAATCCACATATCCTACACTAACATTAACGATGTGACAAACTTTCACAGATTCCGTAACTCAAATTTCTATAAATGCAACAATGTTACATTATCCAATTTTTTTTTTTTTTTTTTACTTTTTATACGCAACTCTTTAAATATATTTTATTTCTCACTATATTCTACTAATTTTACAACCAGAGTAACACAGATAGCCCATAATCTATAACTTTATTGTCTGGTGTCATAAAATTACAGAAATATGAAGAATGAGCGAGCATCTTAAATGCGAATTATAGATTTCTCTTACAGTATCCCTACCAAAGACATACAAACAAACATCGTTCATTACAACGTTGCCAGATTGGATATTTTGTACACAATGGTAGGAGAAAAAAATTCTGATACAAAATTTAGGAAGAATAAATTTCTTATAGAAATATTTACAGAAAAGTGAATTGGACTTGGAATAATTTGGGCAATTTTTTAAAGACAGTACAGTATAGACAGTATTTATACTGTCATCGTGAACGATGATGACAATATAAATACAATAAAATATACCAATAAAAGTAGCAAAACAGACGGTATAGAAGTTAAGTGAGGAGGACGGCCAAGTTTACGGTTTACTTTTTTTAAACGCTCTTTATGATTTGAAGAAAAATATTGACATTTGACATATTGACAAAACTAAAACATTGCATCTAGTAACCCATGCTCACTAATCTATGGAATGATCACCATTGACAGATTGGGTGATTTTTTTTTCCCAATTTATAGTAAAAAAATATCTAGACTCAAAATTTTTGATAATGTATTTCTTGGAGAAAAGTTAAATAGGTGTAAAGAAATTTAAATTATTTTGTTGGACAGTTTTGGCAATTGTAAAGAATTATTACTTTTTTTCATCCTTCACTTACCAGTAGGCAGAATTTTTATCGACAAGTTACATTATTGTTGTTGCTATTCAAATTTCATTGCAATTTTAAATGCAAATAATAGAAACAAAATCACAAAACTCTAAGTTTATGTCCTTTTCCATGTATTTCAATGAAACACTACAAGCAATAGTTACATAATCGCCCTGCAGATGGCAAAACGTAGTAAAAAATAAAATACAACTTTGTAATAATACACTAGAGGACAAAATTAGGGATAAAAAAATGCCAAATTTTTTGAGGTTTTTTAAGTAGCTGTATTTCCTTTAAAAATTATCGTATTAGAATTTAAAAAAAAGGATTTTAAAGCTCAAACTTTCTAGTTTTGAGATCTTATGATGAAATTTTTTTAAGTAACGTGTTCTGCCTTATGAATACTGAAAAAAAATTTTTTTTGACATAAACCCCACAAAGTTTCGATTCAATCCATTGAGCCGTTTTTTTGTTTTATTCGATCGAATTTTTGAAAGGTTAAAGGATCACGACTTTAAATGGTCATAATCTTTAACAAAATGCAAAAAAAAGTTTTTTCAGTCTTTTTATGCATTTTTATTGACACATTTTTAACGACTTCTTTTCAAGGGAAATACAGCTACTTGAAAAATCTCAAAAAATTTGGCATTTTTTTAACCCTTAATTTTTTCCTCTAGTGTATAAAAGTTCTTGAAATCGTATCGATTTGAAGGAATTTTTTTTTAATAAAGGTAAAAATCGTAATTGGCATTTGGCAACCCTGGTATTGATAATCTATATAGTCAACCGAACCCATAATCTATATAGTCTGCCAATAGTTTTTTCATTCTTACTTAGATATATGGATTAGAGTCAAACCTTTTCTTTTATAAAATAACTTATCCGTTATATTAGTAACTTATAATACCTACTCTTTGCAAAAAATATTTCTTTATAATTTAAATATTGATTTAGATTAATCGCCGTCAGTACTTTTACGTTTTCTTTGTCTTCCAAAAAATAGGTAATATTTCAGTTTATTACAGTGACCTTTATTTCACAAGCAATTTCTTAACACGAAATCACTAGGACTACAAAGAAATTAAAAAATTAAAAACCATACATGAAAGGAAATAACGTCTCAAGTAAGTAACCTTTTAAATTTATTTACTCGTGAAATGGAAACCGTTGCAGTAGTATTAACCAGCTCAAGGATAGTGGTGGTAGTAACGGTGGACCGTTTCGCGAGTAAAAATTATTATTTTCGCAGACACATAATTTGCAGTATCGCCATCGCTTCAGCAGTACACCAGGGCTGTCTGGCGGCGGTATTGCAACAGGCTAGCCTCTGTACTATTATACCAGAGATAGTCTATCGCAATACTGCAATAATCCTCGCAACTATACATTGCTGGTCAGCAACGCGACGAAACATACTGACAGTCTACAGCGAGTGATGGATAAAATCCAACTGTTGTTGCACATTGGAATTTTAGTACCATCGCTATTTGTGGGCTATCTTTCAACAATATTCTTTAGTTTAGACCGACGAGTTTGTGCAAACATATTAGTAACATAAATTTTATTGCAACTTCGTAAAACATCACTACAGTTCATATCACTTCTTCATAATGTAGATAAATGTGGTCGAACATTACTTTTATTAAATATTTAACTTAATTATTTCACTCATTTTAACTTATCACTGTCAAATGGATAAATATATTTTACTGGGGAACATGGTGGAATGTGGTAAAAATAAAATCTTATACAATAAATTTTAGGTGATATACGTATACACAAATGTAATCATGATTCAATGTAACTGTTGTAGTCAACTAGTTTAATTAATAATTCAATTAACAGCATAGCCTTTTACTAAATGGTGCGTTCCAAACTAGCGGTTCGAAAGATATTCAGCTATTCGCACAATGTTAACACAAAAAAAGAAATGGTACAAAACTCACATTAACAAATAATATTTTTATTATTTACATACATACTTTATTATCAGGGATGTGTATTATTTCAATAACTTGTATTTAAAATTATTGTAGTAGAAAAATGTTTTAGCAAATAAATATTCAATTCATTTCAATACAAATACGTATTTGATATTTGTATTTCAATTATTTTCTATAAATGTAATTGTTAATTCATATTTCAAATGTTTAACATTGGAGTTTTAATATTATTTTATATACTTGTGGCCTCAAAATAGATTTTAATATATTTATATTGTCTTTAAATGTATTTACATTTAGAGATCTTATTAATGGATACATATTGCAGAATATAATGCTTGATGGCTTTCATAGCAAAATGACATATTAATGAAAGGAATTTTTTCTTTTACAATTTTTTTTTTATACCACTGAGGTGGCAAACAAACATACCACTCACCTGATGATAAGTGGTAAAGGTAGCCTATGATGAACACCAGCAATATCAGGACCACGCGCGCTTTGCCGATCCTGAAGAAACCTCTTTATCCCCCTTTTGAAGAACCCCATTCTGTAATTTTTTGAAAAAACCTCAGCAGAGAGTTCATTCCATAACCTGAGTGTTCGTGGGAGAAAATATCTCTAAATGCATGTCCGCGTAGCACGCGACCATATAGGGTATAAGCGTAAACTCCCTGTCGATGGCGAGCTGTACGATGGTAGAAAATGGCCGTGGGCATCATATTGAACAATTCCTCTGAGCACAATTCGTTGTACAAGCGGTAGAACATGCAAAGTGAGGCAAAAATCTCACTCAAGACTCAAGGGTTCGATACAGCTTGTAAGCCTGGGATCATCGACAATTCTCATCGCTCGTCGTTACACTGAGTCAAAGAGTTCAAGCTGGTATCTCGGTGCTCCTGCCCATAAGTGACAGCAGTACTCCATATGGGGCCGGATTTGCGATTTGTAGAGCAATAATCGCTAATCCGGCGTAAAGTAATGCTTCGCTTTATTAATCAAACCGAGTTTTTTTAGATACCAGCTTCACCTTATCTACAAGATGGCCACGAAACTATACGTCACTAAAAATGTTGACACTATGGAACCCAATGATGTTAAAGATCTCAAGGGGCGTGCTCTAAATTTGTAGAGCTCTAGCAAGTGCTTTTTAGCGGTGAACGCGCAAGCTTGATTTAATTTAGCAAGCAGGATTAAACTGAACTATGTTTTGTTGCCCCCAGAGAACCTAGCTAACGTTCTCTCGATTTCAGACACAAGCTGTTCACGATTGTCCTCCACGATGGAACGAGGGACATTGGTACGACCCATATAATAGGCATCCCCAGTGCTGTCATCCGCATAAAAATGAATGTCACCTAAGGATAACATATCATTAATATGCAGCAGAAACAGCGTTGAGGACAGCACAGAGCCCTGTGGGACGCCAGCGTTAATATCCTTGCTATCGGAGCAGCAACAATCTACAACAGTTTTTATGCATCTGCCGGAAAAGCTGGCAATCCATTTACACAGGTTGTCGAGAAATCTATAATAGGGCAATTTCGATAGAAGACCCCAATGCCAGACCCGCTCAAATGCCTTTGCAATATCAAGACCAACAGCGACCGCCTCACCTTGACTCTCAATAGCCGTTGCTCATCGGTGCGTGAGATATATTAAGAGGTCACCAGTTGAACGACTATGGCGAAAGCCGTATTGGTGATCACTCGACAAATCGTGATCGTATAGGTATCCTAACAGCTGAACGTTAACTATACGCTTCATCACTTTAGAGAGAAGGGAAGCGATCGCAATCGGCCTGCAATTTGAAGGATCCCCTTATTCCCTTAAGAGGCTTAAGGAATTTATCGCCCTTTTTATGTACAGCATGTACAAGGGTAGTCTTCCATGTAGAAGGAAATAAACCTGAGGAGTATGTGGAGAGGCCCATTAATACAGGACATAGTTTCAGAGCACACCGTTTTAGGACCACTGCCGGAATACCATCTGGCTCGATTTTTTTTTAATGGATGATAATGGAATAGTATCCCCGCTTGCGCTAACTGTATAAGCTGGCGAGGCACCAGTAAGGGATGATAGGTCCTAATGAAAAGGCAGATCAATTAGCCTGTGATGAATACTCCTGGAATTTAGCACGATGGTTTCTAGTGTACTAACACTGCGACTACCCCCATTGCTAGCAATATACCCTGTCAGGTCGACCTCTCTGCGATCCCCCCCTGGAAACCATCACCATAAGCTAACTGACCTGTCTTTTCATTCTCACTTATCATTCCACACTGTTTCTCCGCCGCTGGTGTACCATTAGCGAATGCAGGATTACCATTCAATTATCATCCATGAAAAAAATACCTAACTGTATTTTATATGTCGTTTAATTAAAGCCAAGCAAATATTTTGCATATTAGACTTTACAGCTATCATTCGGACTGCTATTTGAACGACACCGTTTAGTAAAAACACTGGGCTATTAATTGAATAACTATATAAACTAGCTGTGACACATTCATGATAAACTGGTCGACACACCTGATATACATATATCTGCGAGGCGGCCAAACTGATCAGGTGAATTATAAGTCTTAAACAAAAATAAAAAATTCCGGTATTTTTGTTTATTTTATACTAATTTAGCACTTTATATAAAAAAAAAAGAAAACTACAGTTGTTATAAAAACATAAAAAAAAAATTGGATAAATATTTTTTACGTGTGTTATTGTTATGTATAAATAACTATGTTATTAAGGTCTAGTATTTTAGGTAGGGTTGCCATCATATCACATTTCATCAGAACTTATTTTCATATATGTAGATTTATGGGGACAGATTAATGCTCAACAGTATAATAACGTATTGTGTGGTATTACATTAGGATCAGAAGGGACTTGAAAGTTAAATATTGTAAATAAATATCTGTTTTGTTCCATTTTTTAGTAGTTTGGTAGTTTTTCTCACTGAAATATCCTGTATTTTGGTAGTTTATTCACTATCGGAAATCTAGGTATATAGGTAACTACAAAAACTGTGTACCTTCTCAATTGATCAGTTCTACAAACTTATACAGGGTGGAAAGGACAGGTTGGCCGAAACGAAGACAGCTGATTCAGATGAATGGTCTGAATCAAATGGTAGATTATTTCCCCACCGGAAATGTACCACAGCCATATTCTTCGATTCTTAGTTTTCACACCGCGCAATGTATTTGAAATTTTTCGATCCACACGACGCGTGACGACATTGGTATCGCCCGATCAATGGCACTTCTTCGTGGGTAGTTTCCGTACACTTCTGTACCTTAGACAGCTGAATCCACGCGTCGCGGTTGGACTTTAATACATATTTTGCTGTTACTAATACTGTTTTCTGGTATTTCATAGTATTTCACTATAAAATATTATTATTATTTCTTTATGTTATGACATAATATCGTAGATTCCTTTTTTCATTTAAAATCATATAAATATTAAATGAAAAAAAAATCCAGGAAAATGTGATATTTTCCGGAAAGAATTTTCACTGATTTTCAGTTTAGAAAATAGTCTGAATTCAGTCTTTTAGTTTTAGCCAACTTGTCTCTTACACCCTGTATAATATACATGTTCAGTAACAATGAAATTGTAACTAGACAAAGTGTATAGATGGGAGATATTTAAGAAAAAAAAATATGTGAAGGGATAATAATGACAGCACCAGAAGCCAAAGTAATAAATTTTAGAACTTTTGTCTGTCTGTTTGTTAGTAAGTTTGCACTGGCATCACACAAACTGCTGCACGAAATTGGATGCGATTTTCACACTTGTAATTATGAAGAACTAACTTAAAATCTGTTGTATGTTTTATATTGGTCCTAATTCATTAGTTTTCCCACTTTCAAAATCTTCGCGTACGAAGTAGCACGTAAAAAGCTAGTCATATGTAAAAATGAAATTCCGTAATTTATTTATTTATATTGTTTAATATATATAGTCCAATATCTCTAAAATGCCAATAAAAAAATATTTCAAATTAATTATGTAAGATTATTTTTTTTTTTTTATTTTAATATATATTTGGCTTTATAATTGTACTTCAACAGTGTCTAAATTCTTTTATTGTTTTTTTTTTTTCTTTTTTAATCTTAAGCTTTTCACTGTCTTTAAAAAGGTGGCGATTCTTAATTCATTCGTAATTTTTATATATATTTTTTTTGTTATTCTTATCGTGTGTTCTACATAAGTTGCCCTGCCAGCGTATACCGATAGCGCAGGCAGGTTTACCATTTCATCTTTACCCATAAAAAAAAACCTACACAAGTTGTAGCTAAGCTATAGAACTCTTGCATAATTAAGATAAAGTATAGAATACCTTATTTATTTATCTATCAAGCTATTCAGACAATTTATGTGAGTTTATTAAATCATATGGGTTGTTTATTTAAAACTATCAAGCCATTTGGTATGTTTATTTAAATCTGTCAAGTCGTTTGGGCTATACATTACACCAAAGATCCACACACGTCCACATTATATGCGCTCAAAAACAAATGACTTATGTAAACTTTTAAGTTTACTAATATTTTTTAGGTAGGTAAAATAAGATGAGCGAAGAAAGAGATATGGAAATGCCACCAGCTAAGAAGCAAAAATTTAAAATTGAACAAGACAGTGAGACAGAAATAGACTTCTCTAAAGACGTGACAGAGACTGGTGGTGCGGAATTTGCAATGGCTAATGATAAATACAGTAATTATGTTAACCCTGAAGAGTTGGAGAGGCTGAAGGAGTTCAAGGTGCTGGACGAGGTCAAGTCAAATGATGAGGATAGCAACGACGAGGACTCTGATAGTTCTGATGGTATAGAATTTTTTTTACTACATTATGAGTTTACATTTGGTCTCACATTAGCTGGTGGAATAGGATAGCTAGGCCTAAGATGAAGGATGCCTGCTCAGAAAATAACTACTGACAATGGCCCTGAAGAATCTAAGATTAATACTATAAGCTTGGTACAATTTTCCATAATATGTATAAGGTTTCATTCAATACATTGATTAACTATGTTGCATAACTTCAAAATATTTATTCAATAAATATTTTTTTATATTTCTTGTGTGTTGGAAGGAATTGGCTTACAAGGCACAGGTTACCATAATTTGTAAGCAAAGTCAAAAAATATGTAACAGTGCAACCCTGTATTTGTTAATAAAGTTTTATTATTATTATTAATAAATAAACTGTCATTTATTAAATTATTCATATAGGTAAATCCGACGGGCTGCCAGAGGAGGAGATAGAGAAGATGCTAGAAGAAAACCTGCCAGAGAACTTCAAAGCAGCGCCCAAACCTAAGGAAAAGCCGTACATCACGAGACAGAAAATAGTCCTTGAAGGTACCGCTAACAGAGGCGTAACATTTCAATATCTCACGTCGTACTATCGCCGCTCTCGCTGCTTCCTACGTCTGCTCACGATGGTGGCAGATTCATTTCCGTAATATGTGTAGTGTCAGTGCGGAACGTACTAATTTCAGACAAAGGCGTGAACCAGTTCGAGGTGTTGCCGCTGGACTGGATGATGGTGCGCCACTACAGCGGGATGCCGATCTACATGCACCGCACCACCAGGGTCTGCACACTCTCCAAGCCCTACAGCCTCGGGAAGGGAAACACCAGGGTAACTCGGCTTCTTGTCAAATTATCAAAAAAAATTTTTACAATACCAATTTTTCCTGATTACCGTGAAGTCAATGGATGGGAACCGTTGGGAACAATTCATGTAATCATTTCCTATATATTATTATAGGTATATTTTGAATCATAAAAGACAATTTTACAAATTTAAGTGAGAAGCCATCTACACGCACCAAAATCGCATGCTTTTAATTTTAAAGATACAAACAAGAATTGGTTTGTGACAACCCTAATTATTTATCACATTTGTTTAAATCACACTGTCGTATGTAAAAATCACTGTTATGTCCTGATCATTACAATAACCAATTTTGTTCCAGAGACACGATATTCCAATCAGCGCAATACCTTGTCTAGCATACAGGAAAGCGTTAGAAGAAGAGGAAAAACAGAAGGAAATCGACAGGAGAATAGAGGAACAAATTAAAAACGGTACATGGCTCAACAATGAGACCAATGACAATGCTAAAGTTAATTCTGCAAGAAATAGTTTAAAAGAAAATTTAGTAAATACACAACAAACCAAATGTCCGTATAGTCATCAAAATTCAGATAAAATAAATCAAACAAATGAATCCAATGTAGATAATGATAAAGTCAAAGAAAATAATGAAAATTGTGCTAACGAGGAATCGGTACAACCTCACGGTGAAATTGAAGCAAAAACGCAAACCACTGACGACCGAACAAGCGAGCAACAAAACGAACAAGCTGGCCGCGAGACGCAGGCGGCAGGCTGCCCGGCCGTGAACCGGCGGCCGGTGGTGCTGCCGGGCGGCGTGGTGATGCCACCGCCGCGGGTCGAGACCGTCAGCACCAGCTGGAAGACGCAGCATCTTACGCACGAGCAGCTCAACGACTACTGCAAGACGCTGTTCAAGTTTAAGACTGTCAACATTATGCATTTCAAGTAAGTGTCATTCATAAATTTTGCATGCCCATCACAGATAGAAGTACATCATATCTTACTGATATATATTTTTACTTCACTTTGTACCCAACAGAAGTTGGGCAGACCGACGGAAGTACACAAAGGCCCGCAAGACGCTGCAATACCCGACTCTGCCTGAAGGCACCAAGGTCATCACTATACCCGCGCAGCCTGCTAATGGACAAGAAAATAGAGGTATGTTGAGATTGGTGCATACCAGCGATGATGCTGACATCAGTAACAGACAGTTGTAAATAAAACATACCCCATATTTTTTTTTTATACAACTTAGAATGGCAAACATGCTGACGGCCCACCTGATGGAAAGTGGTAACCGTCGCCTATAAACATGAGGAGTACCATGGACATAACAGAGTATACTGTTTCGCCCATGATACCTCCCATGCGTTGCCATTCCTGAGGACGCAGATGTTATTCTTCTGTACCCAGTATTATGTAAACTATACTCCTTATGGTTTGGTCATATGGTCCAATCCGCTTCTGGCTAGCTAAAATGTGCACTAGGAATGTGTCTTGTTAATGGCTGGAAATATTTTGGCTTGGACATAATTTTAGAGTTACTGTTCGACATCACCTTTTGTCTTGTCCTTCGTTGTTCTAATAAAACTACACAATTCTCTCCGAATATATTTTTTCTTTCTAATAATCACATTCTATATTCGACGATTTACGACAGAATGGATGTGAGGTTGAAGTTTCTCTTAGCATAACATTAATCCATATCATACACCATGCAGGCAAGCCGAACCGCGATTGGGTGATGAATATGAACGGACGCAGCTATCTGTCAGAGTTCCATGAGTATGTGTGGCGCGCGCTGCAGAAACAACCCGTCTACGAGTTCAAACAACTAGGTTTGTCAACATTCATACTGAATTCTCTATGCCTATAAACTATATAATACTTTGAATATAACTGGTGAACGTATGGTGGTGACAGAGAACGCGTCGCAGCCGTACCAGGCGACGGTGTACATCGGCGGCATGCAGTACGGCGTGGGGCAGGGCTCCAGCAAGCGGCAGGCCAAGTCGGCCGCCGCGCGTGCTTCCATCCACATCCTCATCCCGGAGATGCGCGACGACCAAACGCCGCCCACCGCCGCCGCTGCAGACCGGGACTTCTCGGTACGCATACTATGTCGACACAGTCACTACACACTGTCGACACGCCTACCTCGCATTATCGACACGCCTTCCTCACATTGTCGACACGCCTTCCTCACATTGTCGACATTGCCACTATACTTGTAATGGAGACTGAGAATCCTATTGCTAGCAATATACCCAACCAGGTTAACCTCCTCACGGTTCTCCCTGGAAACTATCATGGTTAATTCCTGATGAATTCATCATGATGGGCTAACTGGCCTGTTTTCATTTTCATCTATCCCTTTCACTGGTGCTCCGCCAGCGTATCCCGTTAGCGCAGCCAACCAAACCATTTTTACCCATCAAAAAAAAAAGGAACTGTCGACACTGCCACCTCACTCGCGACGTGTCGACACGCTGACACTGTATGTTGCTATTATATACACAGTTTGATATAGAACCTGCCAACTCACACTGGTAACTGATTTCATAATAAATTCTATTTATATTTGGTGTTATTCTACAGTTCTTCGACGAAGTGGGCATCGAGGACCCTCGGATCACGGAAATCTGTGCGGCGACGTGCGAACCCTCCCCGCACGATATACTGAGGACCTGCCTGCTGAGGAACTTCGGCGCTGGCGAGCGGCACATACACACCGAGGTGAGATAGCTTTCATGATAATTTCGCCTTATACACGATACATTTCAGACGACGAGTATGGAATCGCATTTTTCTATGCACTATTTTTATGGCACTTTGTCACATATATTTTTTTTTTTATTTTGATTAAAACATTGTTACAGATGAAGAAACTAGAATTCCAGAAAATAGAGTTGACAATGAAAGTGGGCAAACACACGACGACTGTCGTGTGCAAGAACAAAAAGACGGCGAAGCAACGGGCGTCACAGGCGATACTGCAGGTGAGGTGTCGCGGGAGATCCTGCTGGTATAGACACCATGTATTCCATGACATATAGCTTTGCCCTACTACAGATCCAGGGCCGTTAGAACAGGATCTTCTTCCAGTATTGGATCCAGTGAGGCTTCTAAAGTTTAAAACAATCTTTCACTTACAGTTGCTGCACCCCCACGTCCGCTCGTGGGGCTCGCTCCTCCGTCTGTACGGCTCACGCTCCGTGAAAAGCTGCAAAGAGAAGAAACTAGAAGAGCAGGAGATCACTCTCTTGCAGGACAAAGCTCGTCACAACGAGCCTAATTACGCTGTGATAGAAAAACTAAGGCATGAAATGAGGAAACTAAAGGAGCGGGACGAGGCCGTGGTGCCTATCGGTACTCTGCTTCTCAAGGACGACCTGCCCACGCATTCTGGATCCAACCTTAACAATGTAGACCTCTGAGGCTAATATGAAACTCCAGGTGGAGGTTAAAGAATTAATTTGTTCGCTTGGCTTTGTAGCAGTATTGTGTTTCTTATATGAAACTAGCTTTATGCCCGCTACTTTGTCCGCGTGGATTACAGAAGTAGGAAAATCAATGAAATAGGCCGCTTCTAAATCAAGATGAAACATATACCACATTTTAAGTTAGACATTCAGGAACACAAGTGTATCAGAAATCACATCCAGTTTAGAACAATAGTTTTTGCGTAATGACGATATACATATACAGATAGAATTACTAAAAATATTTGTTTTGCCTTTTTATCAATCCTCTTTTTTCCCTATTTAGGGTCCGCCCTCGTAGTTTTTTACACCATTCTTGGCGGCTCTGCGTCTATTACTTTTATTGGTCTTAAGATTTTTTTTAAAATATCTCCTTCGTACATCGTTTAGTCACAATTTATTTATTATTGTACATAACTAGATGAGTATGCGATAAGTGAACACAGAGGTCACACACACACGCCTACGCTCACGCACACACCCACGCACACGCACACGCACACGCACACGCGCACACACACGCACACGCGCACACACACGCACACGCGCACACACACGCACGCATGCACGCACGCACGCACGCACACATACACTGCATTAATCATCAGACAAAGGTCGTGCGGCCAGCTGTATGCACTAGTCCTACCCACATATATAACATCACTCCCCCTCACTGTGAAAATGTAGAAAATATAACCATTTTTAAGATTCTGTGCCTGTTTTGTGAATATGATATTAATTTCAACTCGATACCTCCACACGTGCCTAAGAAAAAGTCTTGACAGACAAACGAACAGACGGACGACAAAATGATCCTATAAGGGTACCATTTTTTTCTTTGGAGAAGAAAAAATTTCTTAGGTATCGAAACGAAATTAATATGATAAACTCAAAGTCTGCAGTCTCTTAAAGCAGTGAAAAAAAAAATCAAGCTTCTAAATCGACGCAATCAAAAGATACGGCCGTTTATATTCCATTTACCAGAGGGAGACTTTGTACAAAGTCGATTGCTTGGGTACCTCTGTCCCATTCGTGTTTCAACCGTAAAGCAGTTGTGTTTGCATAGCTGTGTTTCGGTTTGAAGGGTGGGATATGGCGTGAATTTACTGGGTACAGAGGAATAACACCTGAGTCCTCAGGAATGGCAACGCATGGGGGATATCATGGGCGAAACAGTATACTCTGTTATGTCCATTGTACTGCTCATGTCTATAGGCGACGGTTTCCACTTTCCATCAGGTGGGCCGTCAATTTGATTGCCATTGCATGCCATGCAAACACAACTGCTTCACGGTAGAAACACGAATAGGACAGAGGTCCCTAAGCAAACGACTTTTGTACAAAGTCTCCCTCTGGTATTCTTTTCACATCTATTGCTCTTAAAACGCCTTATATATAATTTTTTTTAAACATCTATAAACAAACACCGTCTAATGACAATTTTATTATTAATAACACATGGAAACGCAAATAAAAATATGACACCTAAGCTGGGTCAAGGTAGGTCGCGTAAAAGAAGTTTGTAGGTCATAGAACAAATGGTACTTACCTTGACACCTCACCCCTCAGACTGTTTCCGGAGATCACGGCACGTGGATATCACAAAATATTTAAACAACTATCACACAATTGTATATATAACACTATATTAATTACTAGTGATAAAATATAGCAGAAAGTAGTCCAAAAAACAAGTCGTTTACCAATATATAGATAAAATAGCTCGTTGCATGGCGGTATGCGGCAGACATTGGACTGAGCCGACCATTTTTTTTTCTGTTAGGGGAATATCACGCAATTGGAGGGTAGTACAGTATTTATAGGGATGTAACGTGACAGTCTTACTACCTGTCACACTGCCGGTGTGTGATCTCAAAAGTCAATCTTTACTAGGGCTGCAATCCGTTCGGAATTTTCCGGATCTGTTCTAGATTGAAGGGCGTCCGGCAGGGGTATCCGAGTGTAACCCGGACACTTTAGTTGTCAGGAAAAATCTAATTTTCTTATAGGTTATTTATCAATTGAAATAAATCTTAGTTACAAATTAATCGACAATAACCCTGGTTTTATTTTTTTTACAAAAAATATTTTTTTCAGAAGTGTTCGGGGAAAAAACTATATTTCGCTCAAATGTCCGGAATTTTTGCTCTGTTTATACGGTGTCGTCTATTTCGGTGATGGCACCCCTAAACTTCACCATCACAATTGTTAGTAAGTTACTCTTAGGCAGATGTAATCTCAAGTCAGTCTATGGTATAACATCACAATATCTTGTTCCAGTCTAGTCTAGATTTTAACTCATTTATTAATGTCGCATTTAAGTTTTTAATGTAATTAAATCAATTTTAATAATGTATAAACTAAATATAGCAATAGGTAGGCCAATTTACTGTATACAATTATTAAAAAATATCAACAAATTGCTTGTTTTTTTTTTAATTCTTTCAACAACTTTGAGAAAAGAGGTTATACAAATCGGTTTTTTTTTTAATTTTTATTTTACGTGTATTATTACCTCATAACTCTTGAATGGTGGGGGGAAAGGGATTGTTAGTAATGAAGACTGAGAATCCCATTGCTAGCAATGTACCCCACCAGGTGGACCTCGCGGTTCTCCCTGGAAACTATCATGGTTAATTCCTGATGAATTCATCATGATGGGCTAACTGGCCTGTTTTCATTCTCATCTATCACCCTTCACTGGTGCTCCGCCAACGTATCTCGTTAGCGCAGGCGGGGTTACCATACTATTTTCACCCATCAAAAAAAAAAACTCTTGGGTGGTAAACCGATTTGGAAAATTCTTATTTATTTGAAAGAATATATATAGGTATATATATATATATATATATATATATATATATATATATATATATATATATATATTTGTTTTTTAAATTAGTTTTTTTTTAACATAGTACTAAGATTTTATTATTGTTAACCGAATGAATAATTGGCATACAATGGAAACAGGTGTAATCACTTGTATCTACCCGCAAATAAATTTGGGGGAGAAGGGATTGTTAGTAATGCAGACTATTAATCCCATTGAATGAATGAGTATACTTTACTTGCATTATACAATATAGGGAATATTTTCACAGTTCATAGTTCATCAATAGTTTCGCCCATGATACCCCCCATGCGTTGCCATTCCTGAGGACTCAGGTGTTATTCCTCCGTACCCTGTAAATTCACGCCATATCCCACCCTTCAAACCGAAACACAGCCATGCAAACACAACTGCTTCACGGTTGAAACACGAATGGGACAGAGGTACCCAAGCAATCGACTTTTGTACAAAGTCTCCCTCTGGTAATGAAGTGGTAACCCTTCTTGCGCTAACGGTATACGCTGCCGAGGCACCAGTCAGGGGTAATAGGTGAGGATAAAAGCAGATTCATTAGCCCATCGTTTCGAATTCCGCTAGATTTAACCACGATAGTTTCCAGGGGGAACCGCGTGAAGGTCGGCCTGATTGGGTGTATTGCTAGTAATGATAGTAATGGGAGAATTAGACTCCGTTACTAACAATCCCTTTCCCCCACTTTATTGTGATATACTGTGTCTAGCAGTGGGACGTCGTTGAATATGAGTTCATGAGACATTACTAGCCGGCCAATACCTTTTTCTAGGGAGAAAGGTTAGCAATGGAGTTTAGCAGCCCCTTAGCTAGCAATATACCCTATCAGGTCAACCTCCACGTGGTTCCCGCTGGAAACCATCGTGAACAATTCTTGTTGAATTCGTCACGATGGGCTAACTGACCTGCTTCATCCTCACCTATCATCCCTCACTGGTGCCTCGCCGGTGTATACCGATAGCGCGGGCGGAGTTACCATTCCATTATCACCCATTAAAAAAAAATACCTTTATCTGACAGAACACCAGTGAAGGATGATATGCGAGGGTAAAGTCAACTTAGTCGACCCATTATGACGAATCCCTGCTCAATACCTAATAGGGTATATTGCTAGCAATGGGACACTTATCCCCAATATAAACAATCCCCTCTACTATCAATCAATCAATACATATAATAAAATCGTAACTAATCGATGTATAACTATGTATACTTATTATTATCTAAATTAACTAAATAAGTAAATCGGGGAAAAAATTATTGTTAGTAATGGCACAGATAATATAATACTATACTAGTACAGATACATCATCTTGAACAAACAAGTGAAAAGCTCTAAGTCGGTTTATTCTTCGGCTTAATTTTCAGTTGTTCATATGTGCGCTAGATGCCGCTACTTTCTTAGCCGCTCGCCAGTTCAAGCAAATAAATGTATTTACCGATGCCTACTAATTGCGTAAGCAACTTATAGATGGCGTAAATATCTGTGGCGTTTGCTATTGTTGTGGAATGTTTTACCTATACATATAAATAATAATTACCTATCTATTTGAATCGTTTCGGCGGTCTCGTCTTGCGTTTATACATATATAGTTCAGTAGGTAAGTATGAAACCATTCGTGTTTCAACCGTGAAGCAGTTGTGTTTGCATGGCTGTGTTTCGGTTTGAAGGGTGGGATATGGCGTGAATTTACTGGGTACAGAGGAATGGCAACGCATGGGGGTATCATGGGCGAAACAGTATACTCTGTTATGTCCATGGTACTGCTCATGTCTATAGGCGACGGTTACCACTTTCCATCAGGTGGGCCGTCAGCTTGTTTGCCATTCTAAGTTGTATCAAAAAAAAAAAAAAAAAAAAAAAAAAAAAAAAAAAAAAAAAAAAAAAAAAAGCTCGCTTTACATGAATCGTGATACGATTTTCTTTACGTAACTCTCCGAATGTGTTAGGTTTTTTTTTATTATATAAATAGATAAGTATTTAGTATACTCGTCTTATCGTATCGTTCTATATTTGTCATTTCCGAACTAATTTAGTTACTTTAATTTAATATGCTTTATGTATTCTTGCGTTCATTGCATGTAAATTTTGTGATAGATAAAGCGTTTTTGTGGAACAAAATGTTAGTACTGTGTGAGGATGATGATGATGATGAAATCAGTCACTAACTTTTAATGGGATTACCTACCTACCTACCTACCTACCTACCACCGTTTGCGTTGTTGGTATATACTAGCAGAGTACTTACCAGTCAACGTATAATATACAAGTTAAAGTCAAATCAGACGGCTCATCATGATTAATTCACCAGGAATAAACCACGAAATAATATACCCTGTCAATGTCGACCTTTATTATTACCTGTATATTATCGTAGGAAATTTTTGATAAATTCGTCACAATGAGATCGCTTCATTTTTAATGGACTTCAAAAAGAAGTAAGTTCTCAATTTGGATATATTTTTTATGTCTGTTACTTCATAACTCCGTCAGTTTTAAATCGATTTGGATTTTTTTTTCTGAAAGGATTACTGACACATTAGTCCTATAAATCCGATATTCGAAATAATTTACGTAATAAATACAAATATGATATTTGTCTACCAACAATAAATAGTTATACATATGGAAGGAGTGCAATTGTAATGGGTATTAAAGTATTTAATCATCTTCCCTTAAACATTAAATGTCAGGATAAGCATATGTTTAAAATTAAACTCAAAGCCTGGCTTTTTGATAATGTTTTTTATAACTTAAATGAATACTTTAATCTTAAAACTCATTAAATTAATAATTAATAATAATTGACATGTAAGCGAAATTATGTTTATTTTATTGTAATTTGGTTATGATTATTCATTGTCTTATTAATTGTATTGCATTTTTTTTTTACAGCACAGGGGGCAAACGAGCATGCGGCTCACCTGATGGTAAGTGACTACCGCCGCCCATGATCACCCACAACACCAGCGGCATTGCAGGTGTGCTGCCGGCCTTTTAAAAAGGAATATACTCTTTTCTTGAAGGTTATGTTGTCGTATCGGTTCGGAAATACTGCTGCTGGAAGTTGATTCCAAAGAGTGGTTGTGCGTGGAAGAAAGTGCATTGAAAAACGCACGGTGGAAGACCGCCACTCGTCCAGATGATTGGGATGAAACTTTAGTTTGTGGCGGGTTGTACAGTGGTGAAAATCAGCAGCAGGTATCAATCCGAACAATTCCTCAGAACACTCCCCATGATAAATTCGGTAGAAGATGCACAGAGATGCAACATCTCTGCGCAGTTTCAGTGGGTCGAGTCGGACAGTAAGGCGTTGACTATCGATAATTCGAGCCGCCCGGCTTTGAATGCGGTCTAACGGAAGGAGTTGGTACTGTGGCGCTCCTGCCCACAGGTGAGAACAGTATTCCATATGCGGCCTGACTTGGGCTTTATATAATTTCAGGCGGTGTTCTGGCATGAAATATCGTCTCACCCTATTGAGCACTCCTAACTTTTTGGAAGCTATCTTAGCCTTCTCCTCCAGATGACCGCAAAACTGGACGTCGCAAGATATATCAACGCCCAGAATTCCTAGACTCGACTTTTTATCAAGGGAAGTGCCCTGAAAGTGAGGAGGTACGACAAACGGCGTCTTTTTTGCGGTAAACGCGCAGACTTGTGTCTTTTTGGGGTTAAATTGGACAAGATTTTGTTCACCCCAGATCGAAACTTGATGGAGTGAAGTTTCGATTTCAGACACAAGTCTATTCCGGCACTCATCGGTATGTGCCCGCGAGATCTTTGCATGACCGGTATATAATGTATCTCCTGTACTGTCGTCTGCATAGCAATGAATATTACTTATCTGTAACATATCATTGATATGCAGAAGAAACAGAGTCGGAGATAGTACACAGCCTTGCGGGACACCAGTATTCAAAGGTTTTAAATCAGAGCATGCTCCGTCGACTACGACCTTAATGCTACGTTCCTTGAGAAAACTGGCGATCCAAATGCACAGTCTCGCAGGCAACCCAAATGAAGGTAGCTTTGAAAGCAGCGCTCTATGCCACACCCGATCAAAGGCCTTCGCAATATCCAGACTAACTGCTAAGGCCTCTCCCTTACTCTCGATTGCCACTGCCCATCGGTGTGTTAAGTAAGCTAAAAGATCACCGGCCGAATAATATATATATCATAATATTTCATATTTATTTGTAATCAAGTAATGTTTCGATCTTAATATAATTACCTGTTCTTAAATTGTTGCATGTCCGATAGGGTATAACTGTTGATACTGATGTCAAATCCAAAGCAATGGTTACTGCTACATGTATGTACACAGTTAGCAATAAAATTCTATTCTATTCTATTCTATTCTATAGTGTCCGAGTGTCAAGTGTCTGAGTGTCTAGTGTCAGTGTTTCCAGTGTCTGAGTGTCTCGAGACCGTGTCTGAATGTCTAGTGTCTAAGTGTCTGAGTGTCTAGTGTCCGAGTGTCTAGTGTCCGAGTGTCTAGTGTCTGAGTGTCTGGTGTCTAGTGTCTGAGTGTCTAGTGTTCGAGTGTCAAGTGTCTGAGTGTCTAGTGTATGAGTGTCTAGTGTCTGAGTGTCTAGTGTCTGTGTCTGTGTGTCTGAGTGTCTGAGTGTCTGAGTGTCTGAGTGTCTAGTGTCTAAGTGTCTAAGTGTCTAGTATCTAGTGTCTAGTGTCTGAGTGTCTCGAAACCGTGTCGGAGTGTCTAGTGCCTGAGTGTCTAGTATCTGAGTGTCTAGTATCTGAGTGTCTAGTGTCTGTGTGTCTGAGTGTCTAGTGTCTGAGTGTCTAGTGTCCGAGTGTCAAGTGTCTGAGTGTCAAGTGTCTGGTGTCCAAGTGTCAAGTGTCTGAGTGTCTAGTGTCAGAGTGTCAAGTGTCTGAGTGTCTAGTGTCTGAGTGTCAAGTATCTGAGTGTCTAGTGTCTGAGTGTCTAGTGTCAGAGTGTCAAGTGTCTGAGTGTTTAGTGTCTGAGTGTCTAGTGTCCGAGTGCCTAGTGTCTGAGTATCTAGTGTCGGAGTGTCTAGTGTCTGAGTGTCTGAGTGTCTAGTGTCTAGTGTCCGAGTGTCTGGTGTCCGTGTGTCAAGTGTCTGAGTGTCTAGTGTCTGAGTGTCAAGTGTCTGAGTGTTTAGTGTCTGAGTGTCTAGTGCTTGAGTGTCTAGTATCTGAGTGTCTAGTGTCTGTGTGTCTGAGTGTCTGATTGTCTAGTGTCTGAGTGTCTAGTGTCCGAGTGTCAAGTGTCTGGGTGTCTAGTGTCTGTCTAGTGTCTGAGTGTCTAGTGTCTGGTGTCCGAGTGTCAAGAGTCTGAGTGTCTAGTGTCTAGTATCTTAGTGTCTAGTGTCTAGTGTCTGAGTGTCTAGTGTCTGAGTGTCTAGTGTCTGAGTGTCTAGTGTCTAGTGTCTGAGTGTCTAGTGTCTGGTGTCCGAGTGTCAAGTGTCTGTGTCTAGTGTCTGAGTGTCTAGTGTCAGAGTGTCAAGTGTCAGAGTGTCAAGTGTCTGAATGTCTAGATTCTGAGTGTCTGTTGTCTGGTGTCCGAGTGTCAAGTGTCTGATTGTCTAGTGTCTGAGTGTCCTAGTGTCAGAGTGTCAAGTGTCTGAGTGTCTAGTGTCTAGTGTCCGAGTGTTTGGTGTCCGTGTGTCAAGTGTCTGAGTGTCTAGTGTCTGAGTGTCAAGTGTCTGAGTGTTTAGTGTCTGAGTGTCTAGTGCCTGAGTCTCTAGTATCTGAGTGTCTGTGTGTCTGAGTGTCTGAGTGTCTAGTGTCTGAGTGTCTAGTGTCCGAGTGTCAAGAGTCTGATTGTCTAGTGTCTGAGTGTCTAGTGTCTAGTATCTTAGTGTCTAGTGTCTGAGTGTCTGAGTGTCTGAGTGTCTGAGTGTCTGAGTGTCTTGTATCTGAGTGTCTAGTGTCAGTGTTTCCAGTGTCGGAGTGTCTCGAGACCGTGTCTGAGTGTCTAGTGTCTAAGTGTCTGAGTGTCTAGTGTCTGAGTGTCTTGTGTCTGATTGTCTAGTATCTGAGTGTCTGGTGTCTTTGTGTCTAGTGTCTAAGTGTCTCCGACACGGTTTCGAGACACTCAGACACTAGACACTCAGACACTATACACTTAGACACTAGACACTCAGACACTAGACACTCAGACACTAGAAACTCAGACACTAGACACTCAGACACAAGACACTCGGATACTAGACACTCAGACACTAGACACTAGACACTCAGACACGGTTTCGAGACACTCAAACACTTGACACTCGGACACTAGACACTCAGACACTTGACACTCGAATACTAGACACTCAGACACTAGACCCTCAGACACTAGATACTCAGACACTAGACACTCAGACACTCGACACTCACACACTAGATACTCAGACACTAGACACTCAGACACTAGACACTCAGACACTTAGACACTAGACACTCAGATACAAGACACTCAGACACTCAGACACTCAGACACTAGACACTCAGACACTCAGACACTCAGACACTCAGACACTAGACACTAAGATACTAGACACTAGACACTCAGACACTAGACAATCAGACTCTTGACACTCGGACACCAGAAACTCAGACACTAGACACTCGGACCCTAGACACTCAGACACTAGATACTCAGACACTAGACACTCGGACACTAGACATTCGGACCCTAGACACTCAGACTCTAGACACTCCGACACGGTTTCGAGACAGACACTAGACACTAGACACTCAGACACTATACACTAGACACTCGGACACTAGACACTCGGACCCTAGACACTCAGACACTAGACACTCCGACACGGTTTCGAGACACTCAGACACTAGACACTAGACACTCAGACACCATACACTTAGACACTAGACACTCAGACACTAGACACTCAGACACAAGACACTCGGATACTAGACACTCAGACACTAGACACTAGACACTCAGACACTTGACACTCGAACACTAGACATTCAGACACTAGACCCTCAGACACTAGATACTCAGACACTAGACACTAGACACTCCGACAGGGTTTCGAGACACTCAGACACTAGACACTCGGACACTAGACACTCAGACATTAAACACTCGGACACTAGACACTCAGACACTAGACACTCAGACACTATACACTTAGACACTAGACACTCAGACACTAGACACTCAGACACTAGAAACTCAGACACTAGACACTCAGACACAAGACACTCGGATACTAGACACTCAGACACTAGACACTAGACACTCAGACACGGTTTCGAGACACTCAAACACTTGACACTCGGACACTAGACACTCAGACACTTGACACTCGAATACTAGACACTCAGACACTAGACCCTCAGACACTAGATACTCAGACACTAGACACTCAGACACTCGACACTCACACACTAGATACTCAGACACTAGACACTCAGACACTAGACACTCAGACACTTAGACACTAGACACTCAGATACAAGACACTCAGACACTCAGACACTCAGACACTAGACACTCAGACACTCAGACACTCAGACACTCAGACACTAGACACTAAGATACTAGACACTAGACACTCAGACACTAGACAATCAGACTCTTGACACTCGGACACCAGAAACTCAGACACTAGACACTCGGACCCTAGACACTCAGACACTAGATACTCAGACACTAGACACTCGGACACTAGACATTCGGACCCTAGACACTCAGACTCTAGACACTCCGACACGGTTTCGAGACAGACACTAGACACTAGACACTCAGACACTATACACTAGACACTCGGACACTAGACACTCGGACCCTAGACACTCAGACACTAGACACTCCGACACGGTTTCGAGACACTCAGACACTAGACACTAGACACTCAGACACCATACACTTAGACACTAGACACTCAGACACTAGACACTCAGACACAAGACACTCGGATACTAGACACTCAGACACTAGACACTAGACACTCAGACACTTGACACTCGAACACTAGACATTCAGACACTAGACCCTCAGACACTAGATACTCAGACACTAGACACTAGACACTCCGACAGGGTTTCGAGACACTCAGACACTAGACACTCGGACACTAGACACTCAGACATTAAACACTCGGACACTAGACACTCAGACACTAGACACTCAGACACTATACACTTAGACACTAGACACTCAGACACTAGACACTCAGACACTAGAAACTCAGACACTAGACACTCAGACACAAGACACTCGGATACTAGACACTCAGACACTAGACACTAGACACTCAGACACGGTTTCGAGACACTCAAACACTTGACACTCGGACACTAGACACTCAGACACTTGACACTGGAATACTAGACACTCAGACACTAGACCCTCAGACACTAGATACTCAGACACTAGACACTCAGACACTCGACACTCACACACTAGATACTCAGACACTAGACACTCAGACACTAGACACTCAGACACTTAGACACTAGACACTCAGATACAAGACACTCAGACACTCAGACACTCAGACACTAGACACTCAGACACTCAGACACTCAGACACTCAGACACTCAAACACTAGACACTAAGATACTAGACACTAGACACTCAGACACTAGACAATCAGACTCTTGACACTCGGACACCAGAAACTCAGACACTAGACACTCGGACCCTAGACACTCAGACACTAGATACTCAGACACTAGACACTCGGACACTAGACATTCGGACCCTAGACACTCAGACTCTAGACACTCCGACACGGTTTCGAGACAGACACTAGACACTAGACACTCAGACACTATACACTAGACACTCGGACACTAGACACTCGGACCCTAGACACTCAGACACTAGACACTCCGACACGGTTTCGAGACACTCAGACACTAGACACTAGACACTCAGACACCATACACTTAGACACTAGACACTCAGACACTAGACACTCAGACACAAGACACTCGGATACTAGACACTCAGACACTAGACACTAGACACTCAGACACTTGACACTCGAACACTAGACATTCAGACACTAGACCCTCAGACACTAGATACTCAGACACTAGACACTCGACACTCACACACTAGATACTCAGACACTAGACACTCGACACTCACACACTAGATACTCAGACACTAGACACTAGATACTAGACACTCCGACAGGGTTTCGAGACACTCAGACACTAGACACTCGGACACTAGACACTCAGACATTAAACACTCGGACACTAGACACTCAGACACTAGACACTCAGACTCTAGACACTCAGACACGGTTCCCCCTGGAAACCATCATGGTTAATTCTTGTCGAATTCGTCATGGGGGGCCAACTGACCTGCATTCATTCATTCTCACCTATCATCCTTCACTGGTGCCTCATCGGTGTATACCGATAGCCCGGGTGGAGTTACTATTCCATTTTTACCTATTAAAAAAAAAGACACTGGTTACCATTTAGTATCAAATTACTCGTCAAGACGAATTAAACGAGCCCAAACTCGATGGGGTTGCGTCGTTTAATTACGGAGTTTCTATGGCCACCTTGCAACTCCATCATCAGGCCCTGGTTACCATCTAGTATCAAATTACTCGTCGATTTAAACGAGCCCAAACTCGATGGGGTTGCGTCGTTTAATAATGGAGTTCCTATAGCCACCTTCCGGCTACAACATCAGATCCTGGTTACCATCTAGTATCAAAGTACTTGCCAAGACAAATCAAATGAGCCCAAACTCACTGGGGTTGCATCGTTTAATTACGAAGTTCCTCTATCATATTAATATTGCATTGTCATCTGATTTGTACTTGTCCAGAGTTCAGTTAGAACAAGCTAGGTCACAATTCAAATCGAAAAACAGAAATACACGTAGTCGCTTATTAATCACAATAACATGCCAACACAATGTAGGTAGATCTCTAGCCGCAGAGTTGCCATTAAAATAATTAATTGTTACTCAAATGTTAAATATTTTTTCTTTAAACCTATAGAGCTTTCTTCATTGTACTCAAGCACAAATTTGTATCAAGTTCTCTACATTTTGCCATGTAACCACAAAGAGAACGAGAAAAAAATACTATACTAATTTTATAACGCTGTCTGATTTACAGATACCACAAATGTAAAATAAAAAAAAAAAATAAAAAAAAATAAGCAAACTTCTCCAAAGTTTTTTGACTTATTTTCAAACATTTTACTAAGATTTTTTTGTTTCGCGAACAATTAATTTTTATCCATAATTGCGACAAAAGTACGCAATCTGGCAACGCTGTATCTAGAAATTTCAGGTAAACGGATAAAATAAATTTAGTAGTGTACTAAATAAAAACAGCGCCATCTGTAAAATGATGTGTACAAACTTGTAGCACGACCGCGTTAGCTAAACAATGCTAATTAGATCGAAGAGTTTCCAGGTAAAAATAAAACAATTTATGAATTTTAATGTAACTAATGAGTTTTGGTTTAAGAATTTATTTTATTCATTTTTACGTTTTTAGAAGATTTTTAAAATAAAAGTATATATATATATATATTATAAATGATTTTGTTTGTTTTCTGAAACTTACGGAAGCATTAATAGTAAATCGCGACCAGTATCGCCATCTATTAAAAATTTTTCCGCGCGGCCATTTTTTGTTCGTCATCGTGTCCCCCTGGTAATGAGGTCTAATGAACCCATTGCTAACAATACACCCTATCAGGTCGACCTCCACGTGGTTCCCCTGGAAACCATCGTGAACAATTCTTGTTGAATTCGTCACGATGGGCTAACTGACCTGCTTCATCCTCACCTATCATCCCTCACTGGTGCCTCGCCGGTGTATACCGATAGCGCGGGCGGGGTTACCATTCCATTATCACCCATTAAAAAAAAAATACCTTTTTTTGGCGGAACACCAGTCAAGGATGATATGCGAGGGTAAAGTCAACTTAGTCAACCCATTATGACGAATCTCTGCTCAGTACCTAATAGGATATATTGCAAGCAATGGGACACTTATCCCCAATCATAAACAATCCTCTCTACTATGAATCAATCAATACATATAATAAAATCGTAACTGGTCGATGTACAACTATGTATACTTATTACTTTCTAAATTAACTAAATAAGTAAACCGTGCGATGCCGGGGCGGGTTGCTAGTTACAAATAAAAGAAACAGTCTCCAGTGGTAAACATTTATTATATAAACACCGTAGCGGGCTTAGTCAAATCGATACAGTTCATAAGAGGAAATAACTTTATATTTTTTTTTAATGGGTAATAATGGAATGGTAACCCCGTCTACGCTATCAGGATACGCTGGCGGGGCACCAGTGAAGGATGATAGGCGAGGATGAAGCAGGTCAGTTGGCCCATCGTGACGAATTCAACAAGAATTGTTCACGATGGTTTCCAGCGGGAACCACGTGGAGGTTGACCTGATAGGGCATATTGCTAGCAATGGGGCTGTCAAACTCCATTGCTAACAATCCCTTTCCCCCCAATAACTTTATATTGTTACCACACGTTTTATATTTTGTGATTACATTGCAGTGTACTTACAGCTAGCTCAAAACGTATCACAGCAAGTTTTAGTGCTACAATTAAAACAAAAGATTACTTTTTAAACAATTTCTGTCATTATTTATATCTTAACGCCAACTCCTTGGCGGGGTAGACAGAGGATTTAATATACGTCGTATAATTGACCAATCATTTTTGAAAATATTAATGAAAATTAATTATAATTAAAATACTTGTCCAACTTGTCACCAGAGGGAGACTTTGTACAAAAGTCGATTGCTTGGGTACCTTTGTCCCATTCGTGTTTCAACCGTGAAGCAGTTGTGTTTGCATGGCTGTGTTTCGGTTTGAAGGGTGGGATATGGCGTGAATTTACTGGGTACAGAGGAATAACACCTGAGTCCTCAGGAATGGCAACGCATGGGTAGTATCGTACTGCTCATGTCTATAGGAGACGATTACCACTTTCCATCAGGTGAAATACGGAAAAAAACGGAAATACAGTCTTGCACGCACAGCTGATTGTAGGCAGAAACACGAGTGGGACAGACTTACCCCATATAAATACTGTAGATTTGAGATTAAAAATCTATGAGTTTTGAATTACATAACAGACGCAGGATTTCGAATTTTCATATATTTTTTTTATTACACTGTACATAACAAATTATTCAGAATTGAATTCATTAACCCCAATAGAAACATGAGATTTCTCCACATTGACCTATGCATCAAATTAACATAAAAATAAAATTCAAGGGAAATTTAATTACATATTGCTTTGCTTCATGTCTGAATCTAGTTTCTTATTTCTACTATCATTAAAGTTAAATTTCACTCACAGAAAACAAAACTAAAAATAACTAACAGGATTTTCTTGGTTTTTTTTTACAAATATTCTAAATAATATTCTAAAAAGTATTAAACGACGTTATAGATAATAATAGTACATTACTGCAGCGGCCAGCAACTGAGGCATTGATGGACAAACGTGCAAATGTGGGCCGAGACATAGCCGAGGCACACATACGTGAGTCCATCAATGCCTAGTTGTGGCCAAGACTTGTATAGTACTTTTCTCAAACAATGCGCGGAAATCAAAAACACAATTTTACTTTTTAAGTTCAATGACGAATAAAGAAAAATAATAATTTTTCACGCGCCATAATGTTCTTTTGAATTTTTCTTTTTTTCAATAAACAGTTTTCTATTTGAAAGCCAGTTCGAAATTTAAATAAAACCTTTTATTAGTTACCTCTTTGGTAGCCATGTTTTAAAGTAAAAGGTCATTCCATTTTTAAATTACAGGACAGATATGAGTTTACATAGTAATTTATCTGGCCGCAAAACACGACAGATATGGATACAACTTTTCATACAACTTTTGCCGGCCGCTGCCCGCATGTATCTGGCCAGTACGGCAATATTGATTTATCTCGAAGAAGATTGTCAAAATAATGCTCACATTTCCAAGCATGTTTGAGAAAATTATATATTTTAATAAAACACGTATTTAAAAAAAAAAACTATAACCAGTTTGTCGTTGTTATTTATAATTTAATATTATATTTGATTGTTTGTTTTTAATGTATAAACTCAAAAACTTTAATCTAATTTAAAAATTGTTTCACCTATAGAAAGCTATATTATTTATGAGTGACATACAATATACGTATTAGTTTTTAAAATTCTATTAATCCGTGCAAAGGCGGGCCGAATCGCTAGTATACTATGATAATAAAATTGAGAATACAGTTTCTATATTTGGCAGAAAATGTTTTTTGAATTAAGTACCAGAGGGAGACTTTGTACAAAAGTCGATTGCTTGGGTACCTGTGTCTCATTCGTGTTTCAACTGTGAAGTAGTTGTGTTTGCATAGCTGTGTTTCAGTTTGAAGGGTGGGATATGGCGTAAATTTACTTGGTACAGAGGAATAACACCTGAGTCCTCAGGAATGGCAATGCATGGGGGGTATCATGGGCGAAACAGTATACTCTATTATGTCCATGATACTGCTCATGTCTATAGGCGACGGTTACCACTTTCCATCAGGTGGGTCGTCAGCTTGTGTGCCATTCTAAGTTGTATAAAAAAAAAAGAGTAGTAGACTAAAATTAACCTACTCATTGCACTCTAGTTTAGTAACTCATACCAATAACTTCAGTACTGTATTAGTTACAAGTACATACCTGTGATGTAAAAGAAAAATGGAGTTGTTGCAATAAAACAAAACATTTACTTCTTAGCTTTTTTTTTTATACAACTTAGAATGGCAAACAAGCTGACGGCCCACCTGATGGAAAGTGGTAACCGTCGCCTATAGACATGAGCAGTACCATGGACTTACGTATGTGTGCCTCGGCTACGTCTCGGCCCACATTTTGCACGTTCGTCCATCAATGCCTCAGTTGCTGGCCGATGCAGTAATATACTATTTTTTTATCTAACAAGTTACTATTGCTTTTGACTGATGTTTTATTGCAGTCAAAAGTACTTTTGACAGCAACATACTCATTTAGATAAAAAAAGAATTGCCAAATCGGTTTACAACTGACGGAGTTATGAGTTAATAAACATTAAAAAAATACAACCATATCGAGACTGTCTTTTCTTTAAGTCTGATATAAAAATTTTAGTTTTTTTAAACACGTGTTCGTCATACAATGTGATCGTGCGAGCGCGGCGGTTACCGCTTGCGGCGGCGGTGGCGCTGCGGGCGGTTGTCGGCAGGGGGCGCGACGGTGACGGTGGCGGCGGCCAGCTCGGCCGACGACGCCGTGCTGCTGTGCTCCAGCTTGTCGCGCGCCTCCACGAAGAACATCACGTCGCGGAGCTGTTCCTTCAGCTCGGTTATCTGTATCACCACGCGTATTATAAGTTTTATCATCATCACCTTCATCCTAGCGGCCGTTAACTGTCCTCTGCTGAACATAGGATTTTCCCCTGGTTTTGACACAAATTGCCGCGTTTAGGAGAGGGGATGGCAGCCACAGTTAGGCTTTGGTAATGTTTTAAGAGGGACGTTGCTACCCATTCCTAGCCGTCCCTTAGTCTGCTCTTATGACACCATGGAAAGGGTGGCCCACTCTATGCCGGGATACGACCACCCAAAAAGGAGTGTAAAGTTTTTAAGGTTTATGTATGTATGTATGTGAGTTTCAATTTTATCAAAATCGGTTCAATTGTTTAATTTTTAAATCAAAATAACCGATTTTGCTACAAAAGAAATCGGATTTATTTTTTATGAGGGAGCTACTGTCAGGCGAATAATAGCAGTGGGGGGGGGGGGGGGGGACTGTTAATCAGGTCGACCTCTATTCAGTTCCCCTGGAAACAGTCGTGGTTAATTCTAGTGGAATTTGTCACGATGGGCTAACTGACCTGCCATTTCATCTTCACCTGTCATCCCTCACTGGTGCCTCGCCAGCGTATACTGACAGCGCAGGCGGAGTTACACTCCATTATCACTCACAGACAAAAAAAAATAACAATGGTGGTAATACTATACGAGAGGTTTTTGTGTACAAGGAGGCTACTAGAGGGCGGCACTATAGCAAGGCAAGGCTAGTACCTCCTTGAGGAAGGTGTCCTCGCGCGCGGCGGCCCGCGCCTGCCACTGCGCGTGGCTGCTGGCCAGCGCCGCCGCCAGCCCGCGCTCCTCCGCCAGCTGCGACTGCAGCGACGACACCCTGCCCACCAACACACACTGTATTGTTATTTTTTTATATACAACTTAGAATGGCAAACAAACTGACGGTCCACCTGATGGAAAGTGGTAACCGTCGCCTATAGACATGAGCAGTACCATGGACATAACAGAGTATACTGTTTCGCCCATGATACCCCCTCATGCGTTGCGATTCCTGAGGACTCAGGTGTTATACCTTTGTACCGAATGGGACAGAGGTACCCAAGCAATCGACCTTTGTACAAAGTCTTCCTCTGGTGATTGTAGTATTTTTAATTTTATTAAGAGGGAAAACATAAAATTGAAAATTATTCTTAATATCTCATTATTTATATCAGTGTGAGCATTGCGCCTGAGCATTTTACACCATTCCACAATTATTTTTTTGTACACTAAAATGAGCGAGCAAGGTTCAGATGGTACGGATACCAACTTGGTAGTGAGGTGGCGTAGTTTGCGATCGAGCGCGGTGTGGGCGCGTGTGAGGTCGGCCCGCTCCACACGCAGAGCATTAGCGGCCTCCTCTGCCGCCGCCGCGCGCGTTCGAGCCTCCTCCAACTCCGCTGCATGACTGCTTTCCAACCTAACAATGGAATTGTTTATTGTTCTTTCCACATGATTACAGTAATAAATAGAGCAGACAGAAAAGTACACAAGAATATGGATTCTTCTTAATTTATCTGTCTGTCTGCTCTGTCTCTATATGTTTACATAATTGAAAACTGGTCTTGTCATTTTCAAGTAATACATTTCCTAATGCTGTTTGGTTCTCGCATAGAGTTGGCCATCCTTTCCTTTCCCGTGAATATCGGAAGAGGCGACTAAGGGAACTTAATGGCAAAACTTCCCAATAGGGAGAGACTTATGTCCAGCAGTGGACAGTTAATGACTGATATTTATTTATTTTTTGGAAAACGTACAGCTGAATTACAGTCAATACATAATCAAATTTATATCTATGTTAAGCCATGAATCGTTTTCACATTTGCGTAATGACAATGATCGGTTTTTATATATGCAAAATATACACACACATACACATTATACACATACATACATACACACACATATATATATATATATATATATATATATATATATATATATATATATATATATATATATATATATATATATACACACGCATACAGACACACATCTATAATAATTAAAAAGTTAAGATTAAGATATGGTAATGATGCCATTACTTAATCAGTACCATTTAATTAATATTTTACTTTGGTCATTTAAATTAACATTCTACAAAAACATAGTCATCGAAGCAGCACATGTCCAGTTCCAAATTTTATAAAATTTTTTGTATCTATAATAAATTTAGTAATGTAATCCTTTGAAGGAAATAATAGAGTGTATAATAATAGGCCACCCATTCCTTTCCCGGGGATGTCGTTAAAAGCGACTAAGGAAGGGCGAGGGATGGGCAGCAGCGTCCATCTTAAAACATCACTCAAAGCCCAACTGCAGTTGCCTATCCACCTGCCATATGTGGCAACTACTGAAAAAAAAGGGGAAGGTTTAATTTTAGCAGTGGACAGTTAAAGGCTGATATGATGATGGTCTATCTATCTATCTACGAGAAATAATATAATATTTTTTATTTGCTTCACAAAGCAACTAAAAAAGCTTCAGCGGCTGTCGAGCTGCTGTCAGTATGCAAGTGGAGTGGTCAGCAGCACTACTCACTTGGCGATCTTCTCCTCGTAGAAGGTGCGCTGGCTGTCGAGCTGCTGCGTCAGTATATAGGTGAACTCGAGCTGCGCCGAGTCCAGCTTCTCCTCGCCGCCGCACGCCGTCTCCTCCGCGCCTCCTCCTCCCGCCGCCACCAGCTTGCCGTCCGTCTTGTTCTGCACCAGCCGGTGGACGAAGTTGTCGCCTGCAAAATTACATATCTTTTTTATACAAATAATAAAAAATATATTATTATTCATAGTCAGTTTGTATTACTGTTGTATGGATAAAAAGGCCATATTTTGGTCAAGTATTTACATTTAATCTTTAATTTGTATTTTACTTATCATTATTATTATTATTTTTTTGTTTTTATTTGTTCTCTCTTGTTTGTTTACTTTTTTTTTGTTAACTCCTATTTTTGTTGCTTTGTGTACAGTGCCTTGTATCTATATTGTTGCTACTTGTGAAAACCTATTAGTAGCTTGTTTTGTTATCCTAAAACTGTATCTATTTGCTGTAGTGTAGCCCTGGTGTTCCTATAAATAAATTAATAAAATAAAATAAATAAAATAATATCAAGACTTCATACCATAGTAAAGTGTAACAATGACGGAATATTTGTCAGAACTCAAAAACTATTCAACAAAAATGCTGTTATAGCTAAACAAGATCAAAATACTTAAAAGGTAAATGCCTTGTTCACATCACTACGTCGAAAGCATGTTCATTCATGTACATGTTTGCGATTAGCAAAGCTGGTATAATTGTATATATTGGTCATATATATTGGTAATACATATTTGTCATATATATTGGTCATATGTATTGGTAATATATATTGTCATATATATTGGTAATATATATTGGTCATACATGTTGGTCGCATACATTGGTCGTATATATTGGTCATATATACTGGTCATATATATTGGTAATATATATTGGTCATATGCATTTGTAATATATGTTGGTCATATATATTGGTAATATATATTGGTCATATGTATTGGTAATATATATTGTCATATATATTGGTCATATATATTGGTCATAAATATATGTCATATATATTGGTAATATATATTGGTCATAAATATATGTCATATATATTGGTAATATATATTGGTCATATATGTTGGTCATATGTATTGGTCATATGTATTGATCATATATATTGGTAATACATATTTGTCATATATATTGGTCATATATATTGGTCGTATATATTGGTCATATATATATTGGTAATACATATTGGCCATGTGTATTGGTCATATATATTGGTAATATATATTGGTCATATGTATTGGTAATATATATTGTCATATATATTGGTCATATGTATTGGTCATTATATTGGTCATATATATTGGTCATATATGTTGGTCATATGTATTGGTCATATATATTTGCCATATATATTTGTCATATATATTGGTCATATATATTGGTAATACATATTTGTCATAATATTGGTCATATATATTGGTCATATATATTGGTCATATATATTGGTCACATATATTGGTCATATATATTGGTAATATATATTGGTCATATATATTGGTCATATATATTGGTCGTATATATTGGTCGTATATATTGGTCATATATATTGGTCATATGTATTGGTAATATATATTAGTCATATATATTAGTCATATATATTGGTCATATATATTGGTCATATATATTGGTCATATACATGCGTAATATATATTGGTCGTAATACATATTTGTCATAATATTGGTCATATATATTGGTCATATATATTGGTCACATATATTTGTCATATATATTGGTTATATATATTGGTCATATATATTGGTAATATATATTGGTCATATATATTGGTCGTATATATTGGTCGTATATATTGGTCATATATATTGGTCATATGTATTGGTAATATATATTAGTCATATATATTAGTCATATATATTGGTCATATATATTGGTCATATACATGCGTAGTATATATTGGTCGTATATATTGGTCATATATATTGGTAATATATATTGGTCATATATGTTGGTAATATATATTGGTCATATATATTGGTAATAAATATTGGTCATATATGTTGGTCGTATATATTGGTCGCATACATTGGTCGTATATATTGGTCATATATACTGGTCATATTTATTAGTAATATATATTGGTCATATACATTAGAATATATGTTGGTTATATATATTGGTCGTATATATTGGTAATATATATTGGTCATATATATTGGTAATATAGATTGGTCATACATATTGGTCGTATATATTGGTCATATATATATTGGTAATATATATTGGTCATATGTATTGGTCATATATATTGGTAATATATATTGGTCATATGTATTGGTAATATATATTGTCATATATATTGGTCATATATATTGGTAACATGTATTGGTAATATATTGGTCATATATATTGGTAACATATATCGGTCTTTATATTGGTCATATATACTGGTCATATATATTGGTAATATATATTGGTCATATATACTGGTCGTATATATTGGTCATATATATTGGTCAAATACATTGGTAATATATATTTGTCATATATATTGGTAATATATATTGGTCTTATATATTGGTCATATATTGGTCATATATTTTGGTAATATATATTGGTAATATATTGGTCTGTTATAACAGAGTTCCGTAGGATTTGTATGGTTTTGAAGATTAATAGAGTATACCTGCATAATCCCACACTCGGTTCGACCCCAATTGCAGAGCGTAAGTGTGGTTTGACGCCAAAAAGTGTTTAGCGGCGTGCCCCCTCTCATACCTAGAAAGTGAATATTTTGATTACTTCACAAATCGTGTATAAAGTAGATTTTGTAAAATATTAATTTATAAGCTTATAAATGCAACTTTGGCACAAACGCACGCACTCACGCACGCACGCACACACGCACGCACGCACTCATACACACACGCACACGCGCGCGCGTACATACAAACAATGAGATAGTTGGTATTATTTTTATTTATTTTTTTTTAAAATATTCATAAACAATAATTTGTATTTGAATATCATAGTAGATGTTTTATGTTTTGTTTTATACAACTTAAAATGGCAAACAAGCTGACGGTCCACCTGATGGAAAGTGGTAACCGTCGCCTATAAACATGAGCAGTACCATGGACATAACAGAGTATACTGTTTCGCCCATGATACCCCCCCCCCCATGCGTTGCCATTCCTGAGGACTCAGGTGTTATTCCTCTGTACCCTATAAATTCACGCCATATCCCACCCTTCAAACCGAAACACAGCCATGCAAACACAACTGGTTCATGGTAGAAACACGAATGGGACAGAAGTACCCAAGCAATCGACTTTTGTACAAAATCTCTCTCTGGTAAATATATAAAAATGTTAGGAGCATGTGACAAATGTGACCGCAGGGGGCAGTAGATCAGTACGTACCGGCCGCAGCCGACGTGGCCGCAGATGAGGCAGATCCACAGCGTGCCCGCCTCCACGCCGTCCAGCAGCCCCTCCGCCAAGTCCGTGCCGCCCCCTCCCCCGCCGCCGCCCGGGCTCCAACCCTCCTCCGAGGGCTCCTCCTCCTCTGCGAATACAGAGCGCATATTCAAAATACGCACACTTAATGTTAGCATTAAGGCTAAATTTATTATTATTTCAGCCGTTAACTGTCCACTGCTGGACATACTGCTTTGCCACGCTTGGCATGAAACCGCAATTAGGAGTTTTTCCAGATAGTTGATTATAATTTTCCATGACACTCACGGGAATGGAAGGGATGGTTGGTAGAACCGTAATTAGATACAATTTTCAGAGATATTTTATTTAATGCACTTGTGCCAACGCCGTTTCCACTGTGAGAAGGCTCCTTGAAATGTCGTAGCTTTTTTTATCTCATTTATGCAGCCGATCGCTTGATTATAATGGAATTTTTCTCAAAAACTCACGGACAACAAGAGAGGTGTGGGCAGGGGCATTGTCGTGGTGAAGAATCCAACGCCCCTCTCGCGCCAATTCTGGACGAACTCGTGCCACACGAGCTTTGAGGCGTCTGAGCACATCGACGTAGAATTTTCCATCAACTGTCTGGCCTGGAGGGACGAATTCTTGATGGACAATCCCCCGAACATCGAAAAAAACAATCAACATTGTCTTGACATTTGAGCGGGATTTTCTTGATGGTTCCCCGGATGTCTTACTCTTTGCTTTATTCTTGCCGAGTTTCGAGAGAAACTTGACGACTGCTCTTCAACGGAAGCGGGCTCCATGCCGACGGGGTTTCGTTAAGAGGTACTTCACAGATGGCGTATCAAAAACAGATAGGTCTTGAACCATATGATGCGTTTGAATCAAGTGTTAATTATGACCTTGGTCTCAGGTATTTTAAAAAGTTTTTTATGCAACTTACAATGGCAATTAAGCTGACGGCTCATATGATGGAAAGTGGTAACTGTTCCCTATAGACATGAGCAGTACCATGGACATAACAGAATATACTATTTCGCCTATGATATCCTCCATGCGTTGCCATTTCTGAGGACTTTTTTTTATACCACTGAGGTGGCAAATAAGCATACTGCCCACCTGATGGTAAGCGGTTACCGTAGCCTATGAACGCCTACAGTACCAGAGGTATTACGCGCGCGTTGCCGACCCTGAACAAACATCTTTACCTCCCCTTTGATTCTCCTCATGCTGTAGTGTTGGGAGAAGCTCGGTAGGGAGGTGACAGTGCGGCGCGTGGCGCGGCGTACCTGCGGCGCAGGCGAGGCAGGCGGCGCGCGCGGCCGGCTCGGGCACCTGCGCGGCGCGGCACACGGGGCAGCGCGCGGCGCGCCAGCGCGCCAGGCAGGCGGCGTGGAAGGCGTGCGCGCACTGCACGCTCAGCACGCCGGCCACGCTCTCGTCCATGCGCTCCAGGCACACGGCGCACGTGGGCAGCTCCGTGTGCGCCGCCGGCGCCGCGCCGCCCGCCGCCCACTCCACGCGCGCCACCCACGCCGCGTGGCACAGCGCCGCCGGCTCCAGGCTGCTGTACGGCGCGCCGTCGAACACCTCGTAGAACGCGCGCGCCGCCGCGCCCGACCGGAACCTGCCGCACTCACCTCCATCCAACACTTCTCCCTTTGTAAACTTCATTCTCCGCGGAAACTTCTGCGGACCCCTTTCAGTAGTTTCCTAGTCGCCGGTGACACGCGTCAGAGGTAGCGAGCGGATGCTTATAGCGTTCCTAGGCAGGTCAGTTTGACTACACGACGTACCAGGCCACTCAGAAAGTATTTCGAGAAAAAGTTTCTATATATGTGAAACTGGCCAGTTATAATTTATTTAAAAATATAGTTCCTTGTAAGTAAAAATTGGAATGTTCTAAATTCAAAGCTTCCCTCCACATTTTTTGCGAGCTAATTAAAATTACCGTGTCCCATTGAAAAATGGATTAGCGTCGAGAACATTTTCGCGCTATGATTTTTTTACGATTTTAAATGGCACCCGAAACCGGACGAATCATACGATAGACGAAGATCCTTCTAAGGCAAGCGTGTGTCGTTAATATAATAAATTTAGGCGCAGTCGACTAACTTTGGGGAATGAAGAAGTGGTCGCCCTTTGACGGCTGTTACGAAAGAAAACGTGCTAGCAGTGAAAAATTTGATCCAAGACAATAGACGAGTTACATACCAAGAGATTCAACATATACTGCAGATTAGATCGGGAAGCCATCACGAGATTCTGCACGTGCATCCACGGGTGCAGAGAATAGTTTCGCGCTGAGTGCTGTACAGGCTCACCGATGTTCAGAAGCAGGCAAGGGTGGAATGGTGCCATAATATGATAGACAAATTTGAAGCAGGCTTATTTCGCCGTGTTTACAAGATCGTTACAGGTGATGAATCCTGGATTTATCAATACGATCCAGAAACAAAGCGCCAGTCGACGGTTTGGGTGTTTCAAAACAAATCAACGCCTACCAAAGTAAAGAGACCTAGAAGCGGGGGGAAGATTTTGATCGCGAGCTTTTTCAATTTGACTGGCTACTTGGTGTCAATTCCTTTACGAAACCAAAGAATCATTACCGCCGAATGGTATACTACCAAATGCTTGGTCTGCCAGTTTTCTCTGTTGTGAGCGACAAGCGGCCAAACACAGGGCTCTGCGGGCTACTGCTCCACCACGATACTGCGCCCGCCCACACCGCAATCAAAACGAGGGACCTCCTAGATAGCACACCGTTCAAACTACTGGGTCACCCTCTTTATAGCCCTGAACTAGCACCGTGTGACTTCTTCTTATTCCCAAAAATAAAAAATCAGCTTAAAGGGATATAATTTTCGTCGCCGGATAATGCTCTCTCAGCGTTCGAGCAAGCTGTAAACGAGGTGTCTGCGGCGAACTGGAAAAAGTGTTTCGAAAACTAGTTCAGACGCATGAAACTTTGTATAGAGACTGGTGGAGAGTACTTTGAAAAGATGTAATAAAAATATATTTACCTATTGAAAATTTTTTTTTAGTGTCGCAAAACTTTCTGGGTGTCCCACATATTGATGCATCAGCTCTTCAAAAAACATACATATACTATATATACATCAGTGGTAGTGCAACAAAATAACACATCAGTGATTGAAGGCTAAAAAGATCAATTCACAGATCAAATTACTTACGTAAGCAGTGCCATATAGTGATCCGGAGACCCATCCCGCAGCACCCTCACGTGAGCTATGTCCTGCTGACACGCTGCCGCAAACGCTAGCAGATCTGTCGCTCCCAAGGCACCGGGTACAGACAGCAAGCATAGGGTCTTCGCTTCCTCTGCTGCTTCCTTTAATTCACTGTATTGTAATAGAATAAAATTTCAATACACTTCTTGATTTACCCAGTACTTAAAAAAAAAAGCAGAAAGGAATTTAATTTTAGGAATAAGAATTTTTACTCAATATCAAGGCAGTTAACTTATTAGTATAAAATATTTTTTGTTATTCTTTGCTTTCATATATTAGTTTTCAATTTACATATCACCTTTTCACACTAAATTATATACTTTTATATAATCATCATTTCAGCTGTTACCTGTCCACTATTGGACATAAGCCTCCCCCATAAACTGCCATAAGAAATGGGTGTATTCATTACGAACAATTTACTATTAAGAGGATTTTGCCAGTATTTGCCACACTCAAAACTCTTATATACTTGTACATAAAAACAAAAATTATTGTTACAAATATATTTCTTTTTACTGTGACTCTAGTGACTCATCCCAGCTTCACATAGTTTTTTTTTTTTTTAAATAAAACATACCCATGGTACTCTCTGACATACACTTATCTATTGATCTGGCACCAGAATTAAAAGAGCTACAATGCTAATGAAATGAAATGAAATGAATTTATTTTGCTAGAATGCAGGTAATTTTAGATGATAGAGGTTTATATTTCCCGTGTACATTCTGCCTCTATGTCGGCGTGCAAATTTTATCAATATAAGAAATTTATATATATATATATTCTACATTATATTTCCTTTCCTTTGTCATACAATATATTATTATTATTTATTACAGTAAACGGAAAATAAAAGCCTATACAATAGTTGTCGAAATTAATAAAATATTTTAACAAACTGTGATATTAATTAGTGTATCAATGGTACCAGAAGCATCAATGCTATCTCTAGTGTAGGTTGTGAAGTGCATTTGTTTTTTTAGCGAAATATTCAGATCAATAACAGGATGGGAAGAGGTCACAACTAAAGTCAAAAGACTGAAATGGAGATTGGAAAATATTAAGAATTAACAGTAAACAGACCAATACTGTAATAGAATAGATTTATCTTTTTCATTTTTTTTTTTATCATTTATGTTATCTCACTTTTTTTGTATATGTATGTTATAATTTGTGTGCTGTAAGTAAGTAATGCAAATAAATTATCTATCTATCTATCTAGAACTATACAGAACTAAAAGGCAAAGAGGCTGCCAATAAAGTGTTGCAGGTGCATTGTAGCTTACAACAGCAAGGGATGGGGGAAAGGGATTGTGAGCAATGGAATTTGACAGCCCCATTGCTAGCGATATGCCCTACTGGGTCGGCCTTCACATGGTTCCCCCTGAAAATCATAGTGAACAATTTTTGTTGAATTTGTCAAGGTGGGCTAACTGATCTGCTTCATCCTCACCTATCATCCTTCACTGGTGCCCCACCGGTGTATACCGATAGCACAGGTGGGGTTACCATTCCATTATCACCCATTAAAAAAAACAGCAAGAGATAAAAAAAGAAGAGACTGGAGGAGGCCTTTGTGTTGAATGGATAAAATAAGAGAGCAACTGTTTTTGAGCATAATGATTAAATATATAAATCTATAGTTATAAAGTAAAGACATTGAAATTGAACTCTCAGATAATGTAGCTGAGATAAGTGAGATAATTTTTAAAAGAGATGGAGTTTTTATGATATTTTTAATGGATGATAATGGAATGGTAAACCCACATGCATTATTGGTATATGTTGACGGACTACCAGTGAGGGGATAGATGAGGATGAAACCAGGTCAGTTAGACTCATCCATCCATTATCCATGATGGTTTACAGAGGAACCATATGGTGGGTAAAATAACAGGGTATATTACTAACAATGGGGATTAACATCCCCATTTCTAATAATCCCACTCCCCCCCTTTATACTATTAGTTTGAATATATAATTCACAAACTACACTCACTTCTCTTTATACAAATGTAGCACTCCCTTGGTAACCTCCACAAGTGGGTTACCACAAAAGAAGGTGATTGTATTGTCATTTTCTGAGACATTGCTGCCCTTTGGTGGTGAGCGACGTGAACTTGTCGGCAATATACCAATGTCAGTATTAGGCCCACTGAGGACACTGGCATAGGTCTCGACTGTGATGGTTCTGGACTCGCGAGCACCGCGGTCTTTCTTTTTTTGTTCCTTTGCTGCTTCTAAAAATGCAAATATCTTTAGTCACTTAAAAAAATCCCAAATTTTAATTTTAATAGTAACTTCTGTAAAGTAAATTAGAGATGCTACCATATGAAGTCCTAAATAACTTTTGTAGAAACTGGATAAAACAAACAATAGGTTGAATACATTATTGATTTCACAAAAAATTTGTTATTTACCAATTTCTGCTGGATTATCTCCCATTTCAGGTAGCTCTTCGTCGATCTCTATTCTCAAAACGCACAAAGAAACAGGCATTTACAGTTAATAAATAAGAATGTTTAATTACAAAATACAATAGCACCCAATGTATATAGTTTTCAAAACAAACATGGGATTAGCCACGACATTCAGAATAAATTAATTCTATAAGAAGAACAATTATACTTTATACTATTTAATATAAAAGCTCAGCACTTTTCTAAAAATAAATTTAGAAATTGTTATTGTTGAAGGAGGTAGGGCATAAAAAAATACTTTTTTTTTTTTTTTTTTTAGTACGTTTGTTCCGTTTGGAACAGGCTAAGGTCGGAGACCATGCTGCCTAGTCTTCAAAAAGATAATTTGTCTGGAATAAAAAAATACTAATAAAACGTCAAAACAAAAAAAATTTCATTACATATTATTGTTTTAAAATTCGTTCTATATTGGACAGGCAAAGAGCATGGTCCATACAACCTAGTCATTAGTGTCGTAGATATTATAATATGCCCAATCTATGTTAAGATTTACAACTAAATTTCATCAATCAAAATTTTTATACAATTTATGATGGACCAAACAGTAATTTCGCGTAACTATCGAATTAAAATATTAGATTAAGTTTAGAATCGAGCTTATTAACTTGTCAATTGAATAATGACACAAAACATTGTAAAGTAGCTGATCTGTGCAATAAAAGAAAGGAAAACAGAACAAAAAAAAGTAAAATAAAAAATACACATTTCAACATGGCTGCAGGCAGATCATACGACGTGAGCTGTCAGCTGTAGTAGTTTTTATTTCTTTGTGTTTATTGCGCCTATAAAAATGTTATGATCGTTACGTGCATACGAATATGGGTGCGAAAGACTCAAAACCTAGTTTTATATCATATGAAGATGCTGAAAAACGGGGTACGGGAATGTGCAAAAAGTTAATTGCACTATGTGCGTTGTTAAATTGTCAAATATCAGCATAATGTGTTGTTTTATTTACAGTGTCTGATAGTGAGGTGAGACGTATCCGTGAGGCGTTCAAAAGATGCGCTGCGCCAAGCGGCACGGCCTTGAGCCTTGAAGCGTTCGTTCATGAAGTGTTGTGCGATGGAGTGCCATACGAAGTGGCCGAGTGGCTGTACCAGGCCTGTGGAGGTACCAAAAGAGGTATCGGCTTCAGGGATCTGTTGCGTGGAATCGTAGTGCTCACAAAAGGAAGTTTAGAAGAAAAGATCAAGTAAGAACAGAAAATATAAAACCATTCAGTTCACTATATACGCAGGTGACAACAATGTTAAATTTCTTTTAGGTTTCTTTGGACACTCTACGTAAACAACCAGAATGACAATGGCACATACATATATAAGAGAGATTTTGCGAAGGCCCTACACCTTGAGAATACATCTCTACCAGTGACCGAAGCACCAAGAAGTACGGAAATACTTCTAAGTTTATTTGGTCCTGGGGAGAAGGTCACATTTGAGCAATTCAGGTCATGGCTACTCATACACAAAGATGCCACAGTGTTGTCCAAGTGGTTGTTGGCGGAAAGGGGGAACATAGCACAGGAGTTGGAGACACCAACATTTTACCAGAGCTTGGCCGGTGTAACCCATTTGGAAGAGAGGGTAAGTACTTTTATCACTATCACTTGTAAACTTGACTCTTGTTTGCTATTAATCAAATCATATAAACTTGTTGAAGTTTGATCATGAACTCATTTAATGAAGGATGAAATTATTGAAAATAAATTTTGTAATCATGCAAAGTGTTTGTCTTTTGGCATGAAGACACACATGTTATTACTTTTATTTACAAAATGTTTTTTTTAACTGCTTAATACAAGATGCAACAAAATTTTAATTTTTTTTAACTAGGAAATTATGTCTAGTCTTAAGTAAAACAGTACATATTTTTTTTTACATTAAAGTACAAAAACTATGTCTAACTCACTCAATTAAATAATTAACCATTCATTACCTGTTATGACAATCAGCCTGAAACACTTTTTTTTATAACAATTAAACTCTACTAGATATTATTTATCCTTCTATTCATCAGATATGGAATCATTATCATACAGATATGGAAACTATTCATAATATTTCTATTAATATTTACATAATAGCAAATGTTATGATCATTACGTGCATAGGAATATGGGTGCGAAAATATAAATTTATTGAGAAATATTACTTTTTTGTGTCTAAAAATTTTATGGATTCGTGACACTTATAAGTTTAGACTTAATATTATATTAGTTTTTTTCTTTAATGGGTGATAATGAAATGGTAACCCCGCCTGCGCTAACGGGATACGCTGGCGGAGCACCAGTAAAGGGTGATAGATGAGAATGAAAACAGGCCAGTTAGCCCATCATGATGAATTCATCAGGAATTAACCATGATGGTTCCCAAGGGAAACCACATAGAGGTCAACCTCATAGGGTGTTTTACTGGCAATAGGTCAGTTAGATCCCATTACTATGTGAAAAAGACTCCATTTTCCACACTTAGCCTCTCACTTGGGCCATTGTGCGTAGATCCCATTACTAATAATCCCTTTCTCTCCTATGGTATTGGGTTAGCCCATACCATAATCAGTTTAGGTGTAATTTGTATGAAATCAAAATTAAAATATTTCCTTAAATGAAGATACAGAAAAATCAATTATTCATATACATATACTCAACCAGGTCGTCCTCGCGGTTCCCCCTGGAAACTATCATGGTTAATTCCTGATGAATTCATCATGATGGGCTAACTGGCCTGTTTTCATTCTCATCTATCACCCTTCACTGGTGCTCTGCCAGCATATCCCATTAGCGCAGGCGGAGTTACCACTCCGTTTTCGTTCACCAAAAAAAAAAATTATTCATATAAATTGAATTAGTGTATTTGTATTCATAAATGTAATATTTGTCACCGATCACAATAACATTGTGTGATGTCCTTGTCATAGATAGATCTCTTGTTAGACTGTTAGACTGTTTTTTTTTTATACAACTTAGAATGGCAAACAAGCTGACGGCCCACCTGATGATAAGTGGTAACCGTCGCCTATAGACATGAGCAGTACCAAAATAGAGTAAACTGTTTCACCCATGATACTCCCCATGCGTTGCCATTCCTAAGGACTCGAATGTTATCCCTCTGTACCTTGTAAATTAACACCATATCCCACCCTTCAAACCGAAACACAGCTATGCAAACACAACTGCTTCACGGTTGAAACACGAATGGGACAGAGATACCCAAGCAAACGACTTTTGTACAAAGTCTCCCTCTATTTCACTTTTTATGAGACTTGGCATAATGTGCACTACCAACACGCCAGTGGCTGGTGTATATTATATTCTAGATTTAGGCAAGATCTCTAGATCTAAGCAAATCTTCATTGTTTAGTTTCATATAATACACAGTATCATAGAGAATCAATCAAATAATAGGTGTCATTGGGAGGAAAGGGATGGTAAATAGTGGACTGAAACTGCCTTATTGCTAGTAATATTACTTTATCAGGTTCATCTCCACATGGTATCCCCTAAACTCATCAGTCTATATATATATATAGTGTGTATAAAATTCTCGTGCCACGGTGTTTGTTGCATCTCCTCCGAAACGGCTTTACCGATTTTTATGAAATTTTGTGTGCATATTAGGTAGGTCTGAGAATCGGCCAACATCTATTTTTCATACCCCTCAATAATAAGGGTGACCCTCCCCAAAAAAATTGGTATTTTTGTGTGTGTTTGTAATGGATAAACTCAAAAACTAATTTCCCGATTTCAATAATTCTTTCACCATTACAAAGCTACATTCACCCTGAGTAACAAAGGCTATATTTATTGCTAGAAAGATTTGGGATTCTGGCTAAAACTTTAGTAATGTAACTTAAGGTGTAAAAAAAATGCTATAAAATATCGTGAATTTACTGGGTACAGAGGAATAACACCTGAGTCCTCAGGAATGGCAACGCATGGGGGTATCATGGGCGAAACAGTATACTCTGTTATGTCCATGGTACTGCTCATGTCTATAGGCGACGGTTACCACTTTCCATCAGGTGGGCCGTCAGCTTGTTTGCCATTCTAAGTTATATAAAAAAAAAAAAAAAAAAAAAAAAAAATCTTTCTTCGCGTGCGCTGCGAAAACTATTGGTGATAGAACAAAATTATGTTCTACAATATTGAAGAAAATATTAATAACTACAAAAAACTTCGCGATACTATACTATACTATATGTCCAACTATTATCGTTATGTCACAATAACCACTTTTTGAAATGTCGTAAAAAGGTCCACCCGTGCGAAGCCGGGACGGGCCGCTAGTAGTAAATGTTGAAAAGCCAGTCATAAACACTTAAATGAAAGTGTCAATCGGTAGTTGTCTAGTGATTTCTTATCACACAATGCTTTTTGTATCAATGATGTCATTATAGCTAATTAATAGAACAAGGTAATACTAGAAATACCTTTTAGTGAGATAGCTAGCTTATTAAATATAATGTAGTTTGTCATTGTAAGAGGAATGCAAACATTATCTGAATTACCTCTATTTATACCACATGTTACATACAACAATGCAAATGAATTCTCTTGGTAGCAATACAATGTATACAAATACTTTGTCTCTTTATTTTTTACTAGTTTTTCTTGTTTATTTTTTTTTTTTATATCACTGAGGTGGCAGACAAGCGTACAGTCCGTCCGATGGTAAATGGTCACTATAGCATGGACGCCAGGGGAGAGATTTGTTAGTAATGCGAACTACCAGTCCCATTGCTAGCAATATGCCCTGTCACGTCGACCTCCACGTGGTCCCCTGGAAACCATCATGATGAATTCCAGGTGTATTCATCACGATAAGCTAACTAACTAACTAAATTAGGTGGGCTGCGAGCTTGTTTGCCATGCCATTCAAGGAAATGACTTTTGTACAAAGTCTCCTTTTGGTACGCATTTGGCTACGCATTTCGAAGTCTTCCCGCTCTGCTTTCCGTATTTCTTTTGTTTTTTTTTTTGTTCCTTTTTTAAATACTTATTTTTGTAACGTTCCTTTCCTTGGCGTATTGTCGACTTATAAAGCGTATTATTTTTGTTTGTGTTTAGAGCGCCTCCGAATAATTTGTCTAAATTACATAACCAATTATTTGTTACTCTTAGGCATGCAATTACAATTGTTAATTGAAATAATTGTTATTTAGAACGTGTTGAATAATCTGCTGTGGCAACAATCAAAGTGTTATATCTCTAGAGCAGTGGTTCTCAAGCACTGTGCCGCGGCACTTTTGTGTGCCGCCAAATTTTAAAAGTGTGCCGCCGAATTTTGCAAATATTTAAAATTTTTGTCATAAACTATTTATGCGGTGTGTTGTAGTAAGTAAATAATTTTTATCTTTTTCTTTGTGTGCCGCCAAATTTCGAAATCGTTAAAAAAAGTGCCGCAACAAAAAAAAGGTTGAGAATCACTGCTCTAGAAACTAGTTCAATTGTTATTTTTATGTACATTACTTGTTACTAGTAGACGTGCATCGAAATTTTAAAACTTACATACAACTACATACATTTTACCTATTTTTTTTTATGGGTAAAAATGGTATGGTAACCCCGCCTGCGCTAACGGGATACACTGGCGGAGCACCAGTGAAGGGTGATAGATGAAAATGAAAACAGGCCAGTTAGCCCATCATGATGAATTCATCAGGAATTAACCATGATAGTTTCCAAGGGGAAACGCATGTAGGTCGACCTGGTTGGGTATATTGCTAGCAATGGGATTCTCAGTCTACATATATATATAATAAGTAAAATGTGGGGGGAAAGGGATTGTTAGTAATGCAGACTAAGAATATATATATATATATATATATATATATATATATATATTATATCTTTCCAGGGGGAACCGCGAGGACATTTAATCATCATGATATAGTGTATTGATGATGGGTCTGTTACAGCTCATTAATGTAAACTAGTTCCCCCCCCCCCCCCCACCCCATTGTGGGGACATTTATCATCATTATGAAATGATAATGATGATGCAAACCCCACAATGTTTTTGTGGTCAAATTATTTAAATATTATCAACATAGAGATTGTAGCCCGAAATAAACCAAAATATTTGTTAGTCCTAGTGTGCGATGCGTAAATAAATTGTTTATACATGATTGAGCAATGAACAAACAAACAAAAACACTGTTACATATGCAAAAATGAGATTAGATAGTAAAGATAAAATTGGACTTGTAAACAATACTGTTGGAGTATTAAGTGTGTTTCACTAAAGGTCCAAAAATATTATTAATATTATTCATAGATGGCAACTCTTGTAGTATTTTTTTTTAAGACAGTGTGTACTCTCTTATCTGTGGTCTTCTCCTTTTCCAACTGAAACTATAATGTACACGCGAGTGAAGAGATAAATTAAATATTATAAAAATATTGTCCGCTGTTTTTTTATAAAATACCATGACTTGTAAGCAGGACAATCTGTATAAATTAATTCTTGTTTCAGTTTTTTACATATATTTTTATTACAAAAATATTGATCAATGCCAAATTTGGAAAATTCTATTTCGAGTAGTTGCGATAAATCGGAAATAATTACAGTTTATAAAGATATATGTGAATTTGAAGATTAAATATTACAAGAAAAACAAAACGATGTTTCTAAGTAGCTCAGATTTTTAGTAGTAATAAAAAATAAAAACATATTTATGCAGTAATACCAGAGGGAGACTTTGTACAAAAGTCGATTGCTTGGGTACCTCTGTCTCATTCGTGTTTCAACCGTGAAGCAGTTGTATTTGCATAGCTGTGTTTCGGTTTGAAGAATTTACTGGGTACAGAGGAATAACACCTGAGTCCTCAGGAATGGCAACGCATGGGGGGTATCATGAGCGAAACAGTATACTCTGTTATGTCCATGGTACTGCTCATGTCTATAGGCGACGGTTACCACTTTCCATCAGGTGGGCCGTCAGCTTGTTTGCCATTCTAAGTTGTATAAAAAATATATATATAATAGATTTATACATTTTCAGTTTTTAATAAAAAAATTATGACCCAAAATCAGATATTATGAATTGTATCAATAATAATAACTATTACATATCTATTTCGTATAACAAAAGCAGTAAAGGTAATTTTATTTCTATCTATCTATTTAGGCGCGGAACCCTCGGCGTGTGAGTTCAATTCGCACCTGACCGATTCATATTGCATACTCGCACTATGCTATAATACGTAGAGCAGAGGTTTCCAGAGTTTTTTTTCTCACAATTAAGCTGGTTCCGGTGGAACCCCTGTAGCTATGTTTCTTCTTTTTCTTCCTACCCTTATCCCAATTATTATTTGTGGTCGGCGTAACATGTTTTTTTATCCATATTACAAAAAGATTTGGCTTATAGCTTTACGACCGGTCGCCTGCCTGACGTCAACCCTCTTTGGGAATGCATTTGTCGGAGGTTTCCGCCATTTACGATTTCGAGGAAAGGATTGAGGAAAAAAGGAAGGGAACGTTGGAAATGCGTAAAGGGAATTGGTAAATAAAAGGAATATGGGACTTATGTGGGAAACGAAAGGGGGGAGGGGCACTGCAGTTGCGGAAAGGACTGGAACACTGCAGCGGCTCGGGAGGCCGGGGTCGTATACCTGTTTGTCCTTACTCTGTAATCGGACAGATTTCTAGAGAAGAACACCTCTGACGCGGAACCCTTGCATCATTTCTATCATTTTCTATCATATTTCCAAAACTGAACAAAAAATGTTAAGATAAGAACTACGTATAAATATGGAAATTTGCATTGCGGTTGAGTTCCAATCACAAATTAATATTTTCGAAAAATAACATATCCGATTAAAAAAGTGATTCCACCCAATTTTACGTTGTGAAACCGAACATGTCTACTAAGCCGTGTAGCATTTGAATCGATCAATATGTTTATGTTATAATTCAAAGAGTTTATTTATCGATAGGCCATTATATTAAATGGAAGCATCGATTGTGGCCGTTACAATCATTATCTACGGTAATCCACTTTGTGCATAGATAAGCGGTCGAGTTCAACGCCCTGTTACATTACAAGGGCTGCCTTTACAATCTATGTCATCTTAGTACTGCCAGCTCAGAAAATCAGCCCCCAATATCGATCTTGCCTACCATTGAATGTATTTTTTTTAATACAACTCAGAATGGCAAACAAGCTGACGGCCCACCTGATGGAAAGTGGTAACCGTCGCCTATAGACATGAGCAGTACCATGGACATAACAGAGTATACTGTTTCGTCTATGATACCCCCCATGCGTTGCCATTCCTGAGGACTCAGGTGTTATTCCTCTGTACTCAGTAAATTCACGCCATATCCCACCCTTCAAACCTAAACACAGCCATGCAAACACAACTGCTTCACGGTTGAAACACGAATGGGACAGAGGTACCTAAGCAATCGACTTTTGTACAAAGTCTCCCTCTGGTAGAATATATATCTAAGAGCAAATATCTAAGAACAAGGAATTACATAGAAGGAGTGATAAAATTGTCAATTCATAGCAGGCTAGTGTATAGAAAATGTTATACGGCCGTATAACCCTATCAAATTCAGATACAACCCGCTCACATACTTTCTACATAAACTCTGTCGAATATATAATCTAGTAATGTAATATTTGTCATTGACAAATAATTGACACATCAAACATTTTCTATACACTAGTCTGCTATGGATTGACAAAAATAGCAACTGATGGTGTATCTTTTGTCCTCTTTTTACTAATTACATTTACATAAGAAGAACAGAGACAATCATATAATTTACAGTTTTTCTATGTAATTCCTTGTTCTTAGGTAAATATCGATGTATTGATTTCTTATGACGTTTTTTTATTTATTTATTAACTGGCCTATAACCGAAACTTGTTTCGCGTGATCTGCATAATAAGTAGTCCACATGGGGGGGGAGGGGGGATTCTTAGTAATGCAGACTAATGCATTGCAGCTGAGCCAGTGTATGCAAGTGGCTCAGGACCGTTCCTTATGTCAGTTTATGGGAGAGGCCTATGTCCAGCAGTGGACGGATAATGGGTGAGATGATGATGATGATTATACATATGTACGCTCCCGAAATGCAATAATTCGCGCACTAGAAATGAGGATTCGATCTTTTGTTTTTCTTTTATACAACTTAGAATAGCAAACAAGCTAACGGCCCACCTGATGGAATGTGGTAACCGTCGCCTATAGACATGAGCAGTACCATGGACATAACAGAGTATACTGTTTCGCCCATGATACCCCCCATGCGTTGCCATTCCTGAGGACTCAGGTGTTATTCTTCTGTACCCTGTAAATTCGAGTCACTGTAATAAGTAGAATAGAATAGAAAACATTTATTGCCAGTAAACACACAATTACAATATAAAATATAGAAAATACATATACATGAAGTGTCCCGTACTAGGCAAAAGGAACCAGCTCAGCTGATGCTGTGAGTGTCCAAGCGCAATGTGAACAGCTGCACAGCGCTGGTTTTCAGCCAGTCCCTCTCTTAACAAAATATAACCAAAGTGCAGGGTGCCACTGTAAATCTATACTTATAATAAATCTGTAGAGAGGTCAATTCTGTACATGAAATATATTTACAAAATAACTATCAGGCGGTGATTAGTGATCGATACTGATGCCAAAAATGCAATCAGTAAAATTTTTGTCGGTCTGTTTGTCTGTCTGTATGTTCGTTATAGAAACAAAAACTACTCGACGGATTTTAACGAAACTTGGTACAATTATTCTCCATACTCCTGGGCAGGTTATAGTATACTTTTCATCACGCTACGATCAATAGGAGCAGAGCGGTGAAGGGAAATGTGTCTGTTACATCAAAACCACTGAACCGTAAAGAAGGACATAGGCAACGTATTTTACGAAAACGCGGACGAAGTCGCGGGCAACAGCTAGTTGTAAATAAGCGGTTTGTTTAATAATGGAAATTTATTGAATCATACACGTGACATTGTAAAATATTGTAATAGTCAATGTAACTCGTTGTTTTGCGTAACATTGCTCTTTGTTACAATATGTATACAGCGTGGTTTGTCTGTTGTTTTGTTTGTCCTACTTTGTGTTGTTACGCCAGTATTTTAATAGGTGAAAATGGAATGGTAACTGTTGTAGCTATTTATGGTATATTGGTTATAAAATTAACATACAGTCCACATACCAGAGGAAGACTTTGTACATAAGTCGTTTGCTTGGGTACCTCTGTCCCATTTGTGTTTCAACTGTGAAGCAGTTGTGTTTGCATGGTTGTGTGTCGGTTTAAAAAGTCAGTTTGTTTGCCATTCTAAGTTGTATAAAAAAGAAGTTAGCCCATCGTGATAAATACACTTTGAATTTAGCACGATGGTTTCCAGGGGGAACCACGTGGAGGTCGACCTGATAGGGTATATTGCTAGCAATGGGACTGTTCGCATTACTAACAATCCCTTCCCCCCTAAGTCGGGTTGGATTGTTAGTAGTAAATATATGTAATGTTTACATAGCTGTTTTTATATTTATATAATATTTTAATTTATTTATTTATTTATTCATTAGTACAAATATGTGTACATGGCGGACTTAATGCTAAAAGCATTCTCTCCCAGTCAACCATAGTAGCACAGTAGTTTATATTTTTATATATGTAATTTATATGTTTATATTTATAATAAGTTTACTATTGTAATGTTTTGGAGGAAACAATAAAGAGTATCTATCTATCTATTTATATGTACACTAAACACGTGGTTACTGATCCCATATCGGAAGAAGATCGGGTGTCCACGACCGCGAAGGTCATGGAATTGGATAATGCAGTTGTAGTGTTACTATAAATTTGTATAAATTGACACCAGTTTCGATTTTTTTTGATGAGTGAAAATAGTATGGTAACCCCATCTGCGCTAACGGGATACGCTGGCGGAGCACCAGTGAAGGGTGATAGATGATAATGAAAACAGACCAGTTAGCCCATCATGATGAATTCATCAGGAATTAACCATAATAGTTTCCAAGGAGAACCGCGAGGAGGTCGACCTGGTTGGGTATATTGCTAGCAATGGGATTCTTAGTCTCCATTACTAACAACCCCTTTCCCCCCAACGTAAATGCTTAGGTCATTAGTCCTCAACTAATCATGAGCCTTTTTCACAGTCACATGTTGGAGAGAAAGGGTTTCCAAAGAGGGTTGGCTACAGGCAGACGGCCGGTCGTAAAACTATAAGCCAAATCTTTTTGTAATATGGATAAAAAAAAAAAACATTACGCCAACCCCAAATAATAATTGGGATAAGGGTAGGAAGATGATAAGATTCTCTATCTGCGTGTTGGGGGGGAAAGGGATTGTTAGTAATGGAAACTGAGAATCCCATTGCTAACAATATACCCAACCAGGTCGAGCTCCTCGCGGTCCTCCCTGGAAACTATCACGGTTAATTCCTGATGAATTCATCATGATGGGCTAACTGGCCTGTTTTCATTGTCATCTATTACCCTTCACTGGTGCTCCGCCAGCGTATCCCGTTAGCGCAGGCGGGGTTACTGTTCCATTTTCACCCATCAAAAAAAATTCTCTATCTATGGTATCGCCTATCGTCTAGATGCCTAAAAAAAAAACTTGACACAACTCGTGAAACGTTGCCAATTAGTATTTGCAATCAAACGTTGTTCTATTGTTAATAACGTCCTTGAACTCGACCTACACCTTGCGACCTTGCCACCGTGAACAATGTTGATGCGAATTTTACCGCCATTTTTCTATTGACTAGTGACGCGATCAGACAAAACAATTGTTAATTTGTTATCTGTTATTAATGGAATGGAAAAAAAAATGAAAGTTTACGTACAAATAAATACACGTACGAGAAATTTATATTATCTATACTTATAGAGAGGATATATTTGTTTGTTTGTAATGGATAGACACAAAATCGATTTTAAAAATGCTTAAAAGGCGGGTAATATGTAACCTTTCCCTTGTGACACCTTCTCATTCCAATAAATTTTATCACAATTCCTTCACTGTTTCTAGCATTAGGTTATGGAATTCATTGCCTGTTGTTATTAAAAGTACGAAATCCATTGATGCTTTCAAACGACGAGTGAAAGATTATCTTTTCTCTATCTGATTTTTTCTTCATTTAAAAAATTGGCATTATTTATGTATTTATTTATATAAGTATTTATTTTATGATAGTTTGTTTTCCTTGTGCCTATAATTATTAATATGTATCCTAGTATTGGGTACATATTTAACATATATGGTATGCATGGGATTATATAATTTTGTTTGATTGATATGTATGTGATTGTGTATATATGTATGTGTATATATATATATGTATGTATATATGTATATAATTTTTATATATTTTTAATTTGCAAAAGATGTTTTTTTAATTATAAAGCACTATTATACCTACTTGTACAACAATTAGTCCATTACCTTAAGGTTGTCTTGAAAAGATTGCTCTCGGCAATAAGACCGCCTTACTGTACTTATACAATTGTATCGTTGTGTTTATAAATTGTCTTGTTTATTTCCTATATTGTATAATGCAAATAAAGTATACTCATTCATTCATTCATTCATTCATAGATATTGTATATTACCTATCTCTAATTAAAACACCAAAAAAAAAAAACCACTAAATGTCACATCACATGTGATTTATTGGCGTAACTTATTCACAGGATATAATAGAGTTGGAGAAATGCTTCTGGTCCCTCCGCAACGCCGCTCCCACGGGCCAGTTGGACGCGGAGAGCCTCGGGCCGCTGCTGTCGCCGCCGTTGCCCCGGGCGGCCGTCGCCGGCACCTTCCTCGCCTTCGACGAGAACAGGGACGGCCATGTGGACTTCAAGGAGCTGTGCTGCGGACTCAGCGCTGCGTGCAGGGGACCGAGAACGGAGCGGTTAAAATGTGAGTCGAAATTCATATTTGGAATAGAAGTGCCACCTTTATTTTTTTTTAACGTCTTGAAAATGCTTTATGCACACCCATACACCTTGTGGGAGGTTAATGGGTACTGTGGGGGAGAAAGGGATTATTGGTAATGAGGTCTAACTGACCTATTGGGGGGGGGGGAGGAATTGTTAGCAATGGAGTTTGATAGCCCCATTGCTAGCAATATGTCCTAACAGGTCGACCTCCACGTGGTTCCCCCTGGAAACCAACCTGAACAATTCTTGTTGAATTCGTCACGATGGGCTAACTGACCTACTTCATTCTCACCTATCATCCTTCATTGGTACCCCGCCGGTGTATACCGATAGCTCAGGTGGGGTTACCATTCCATTATCACCCATTAAAAAAAGTGGATACTGTGGGAATCCCCCCGTTGCGCGGGGGTGTACCCACCAAAAACCAGACGATATACCCTCGAGGTGCCATATGTCGGAGTAGTAATGGGTAGTGGAGTCTATAGATCTGAAGAACACTGTAACGTTTTTTTTTTATACAACTTAGAATGGCAAACAAGCTGACGGCCCACCTGATGGAAAATGGTAACCGTCGCCTATAGACATGAGCAGTACCATGGACATAACAGAGTATACTGTTTCGCCCATGATACCCCCTATGCGTTTTCATTCCTGAGGACTCGAGTGTTATTCTTCTGTACCCAGTTCACGCCATATCCCACCCTTCAAACCGAAACACAGCCATGCAAACACAACTGCTTCACGGTTGAAACACGAATGGGACAGAGGTACCCAAGCAATCGACTTTATAGTATTCCTCAAGCGTTGCTGTGTTTAAAGCTTAAAGTATATAATTACCCTTGCATCTTATAATTTCACTACATCTGTGTACTGAAGACATCTGTGCTTAGGGTTGCCACCCGTACTTTAAAATAAAGTATTGTACGTTATTCCAGGTAATTGTACTCTATACTTTATGAGAATAATAAAGTTCACGAAAATACTTTATTGCGCACGATTTGATTTCTTTGAGATTTTGCAATGTTTAGTTTTAAGTATTTATTTATTAAACGAATTATATCGATTTATTGTTAATTCCCGCCGTGTCAGCACTCACAGAGAGAGTTTTTTTTCTGTGATGAATAAATAGCAAATGGCGAGACGTCTCTGAATTTGATAAAAAATTAATTACTTATTTACTTTAATTTAAATATAGACTGTAAAGATGCTGTGTAATTGTTTAGCAGAGATACAAATTTGATACAAACTGCAAAAAGCAATAAAAAGTATGTTTTTAAACTTAATAATAAAGAAAAATAAATAATACTTTATTTTAATGCTATGTACTTTTTTTTTCTTACCTATAATAACCAATGTACTTTAATTGCAAAAAAGGTGGCAACCCTATCTGTGCTAGCACAGCTTCTTGGTGGGAGAAACATAACTAGGAATGTAGTATTATATTTTCTCCCACGAACACTCAGGTTATGGAATGAGCGAGTTCCCTGCCGAGGTTTTCCCAAGAGACTATAGCATGATATTCTTCAAAATGGGGGTAAAAAGATTTCTTCAGGGTCAGCAACGCGCGTAATGCCATCAGATGGTCCGTATGCGTATTTGCCACCTTAGTGGTATAAAAAAGTGGTATTCATGCAAATGAGTTTGTCTGACCTAATGTTATTGAACAAGAATGTAAAAATATAGTGAAGTGTGAGTCTAGTCTCGTTCTTTTAGGGTTCCGTCCATCACAATATTTTTATGAAATTGTTAGAGTTTCAGCGTAAACGTTGCACTTATTGCGAAATATAAAAAAAAAACGATTAAAATACAGGGGTTGATCGTAAAACGATGAAAATTTAAAGTTGTATGTATTTTTCAATGCTAAATCATATTAAAATAAAAATAAAAAAAATTGTCAAAAAAATAAAAAAAAAAAATTTTAGGGGTGGGTCACCCTTATCATTGAGAGGTATTAAAAATAGATGTTGGCCGATGCTCAAGCATACCCAAAATGCACACAAAATTTCATGAAAATCGGTAAAGCCGTTTCGGAGGAGTTTGGTAACAAACACCGTGACACGAGAATTTTATATATTAGATTAGTGTTTAGATTGAACTGTATATTTCCTAATAGACCTAATAGATATACAGAAAACCTACAAATGCGACTGCGACAGACAGACAAATGTAATTTTCTCAACTCCTTAGAAATTGAGTTCTTAAAATGCCGTTGAAGCAGCAAACAATTGGTCGGTTGTCACTGTTTAACTGGGTAATTGGCGCAATTTGTGCATTTGCATTGCATTAGTTAATAGGGACAGAGCAAGACAACGCGCCTGCAACAATGGCGGTAACAATAGTTCAAATATGGCGGTCGTAAACTGTCAAAAGTATTCGAGAATTATTTAAGGGAGACTTTGCACAAAAGTCGTTTGCTTAGGTGCCTTTGTCCCATTCGCGTTTCTAGCGTGAAGCAGTTGTGTTTGTATGGCTACGTTTCGGTTTTTTTTTTGATGGGTGAAAATGGTATGGTAACTCCGCCTGCGCTAACGGGATACGCTGGCGGAGCACCAGTGAAGGGTGATAGATGAGAATGAAAATAGGCCAGTCAGCCCGTCATGATGAATTCATCAGGAATTAACCATGATAGTTTCCAGGGAGAACCGCGAGGAGGTCGACATGGTTGGGTATATTGCTAGCAATAGGGTTCTCAGTCTCCATTACTAACAATCCCTGTCCCCCCCGCTACGTTTCGGTTTGAAGGGCAGTGAATTTACAAGGTACAGAGGAATAACACCTGAGTCCTCAGGAATGGCAACGCACGGTAGGTATCATGGGCGAAACAGTACACTCTGTTATGGCCATGGCACTACACATGTCTATAAGCAACAGTTGCTATTTTCCATCAGGTGGGCCGTTAGCTCGTTTGCCATTCTAAGTTATACTATAAAATAAATTTGGCTTTAAAAAAAAAACAGTCGGATTTTTTTGTGATTTCTCATATTTACTTCTATATCCTTAAATGCATATAAAGAGCTACACAAAACCACTGTAGAGTATTAAACAAACAAAGATGACTAAGAGATGGATTATTTTATGTTACGCACTTTGTTGCACCTACGTGTCATTCGTCACACATTTTGACGTCCTACGTGGTGAAGTTATTGAGGTCGTGAGTTCGAATCACAGATAATAACACTTACCTATGTATTTATTTTTTTTTAAATAAAATATTAAGTGGTAGCCAATGTAATGGACACACGCAATGTATTTTAATTGTATATTTCTTTTTTTTTATTATTATTATTTTTGCTCATTTGAGAGCAAAGCAATAACGCACGAAAGAAGGAAATTGTTGTTTTATATATTTTGTTTTTTTTTTTTTTGTTGCTCTTTTTTTGTTTTTCAGTATTTTATCTCTTTTTACTGCTTATGTGTGTATTATTTGTATGTTCCAAATAATGTAAATGAATTATTTATCTATTTTATCACCACCAGTATTTCTCACAGATAAATTTTTGAATTTAAATTTAGAACACACAATTACGCGTTCTTAATTCAAATATTATGCCTTGGAGTCATTTCACCATTCATTGGTGTCGATTTATTCGTTTTATTTATTTATTTATTTTGAAATAAGAATACTAGATTACTAGTCAGTATTAATTTTGTCGCTTTTGTCACGTTGTGAATTTATAATCTACTACGGAACCCTAAGTATTTGAATGCGACTCGTACGCGCTGATTTTTTTTTTCAACGGCCATCATCGTCATCCGTTACGTTTTTTCATTGAGCGTCATTAACAATTGATTACGTTAAGAGTGGAATTGTGGGCGTTAAAGCATAACAATGGGAATTATCTACAACGTATTTGCAAAGTTGAGATAGTTTTTTTTTTATACTACAAAGGTGGCAAACAAGCATACAGCCCGTCTGATGGTAAAGATAGTGCGAGTAGATTTGTATTTTTTTTTATTTTTGAATTTTTTTTATGCTACTTAAAATGGCAAATAAGCTGACGGCCCACCTGATGGAAAGTGGTAACCGTCACCTATAGGCATGAGCAGTACCATGGACATAACAGAGTATACTGTATCACTCATGATACCCCCCATGCGTTGCCATTCCTGAGGACTCAGGTGTTATTCCTGTGTACCCTGTAAATTCATTGTTTTATTCCACCGTTCAAACCGAAACACAGCCATGCAAACACAACTGCTTTACGGTTAAAACACGAATGGGACAGAGGTACCCAAGCCAACGACTTTTGTACAAAGTCCCCCTCTGGTAGTTTTAATAGAGGGTTAAACGCAGTTGTAATGTACCTACAAAAAATAAAAAAAAAATCAAAAACTAAATCAGAATGCATAAAGTTAGTAACATTTTTTTTTTCTTCACGCGTGTGCCACAGTAGAAAAGAATGGCCACAACTCAGCTTTTTGCTTTGCCGTAAAAAGAGCAAAACACTGATATTCTGTTGTGGTTGGCCACTTTCACTTTTGGAAGTGAGCCGCGAAATTTATGATCGTTAACGATCATTGACGATATGTGATGATAAGTGACGATTATTGACGACCATTGACGATCATTACTTGTTGTATCACTCGGCTCTGCTCGCATGTCTCATACATTCATCATCATTCATCAGTATACATGTTCAAAGTTAGTTATATAAACTATTCGTGTACCAAATTTCATTCAAATCGATTTAGTAGTGTTTGCGTGAAGTCATCCATCGAACGAAACATCCTACCTTTACTTAAAAAAAAAATTGGGCAAACAATACATGTATTTTTTTTTATGTAACTTAGAATGGCAAACGAGCTGATGACCTACCTGATGGAAAGTGGTAATCGTCGCCTATAGATATGAGCAATACCATGGACATAACAGAGTATACTGTTTTACCCATGATACCCCCCATGCGTTGTCATTCGTAAAGACTCGTGTGTTATTCTTCTGTACCTTGTAAATTCACTGCCATATACCACCTTTCAAACCGAAACACAGCCATACAAACACAACTGCTTCACGGTTGAAACACGAATGAGACAGAGGTGGCCAAGCAAACGACTTTTGTACAAAGTCTCCCTCTGGTAAATGTACTTGTTGTTTAAACAATAGATTGGAAATTTTAAACGGAAATACTTGAAATGTACAAAGTAAATTAAGTATGAGCTTATAAATAATAGATTAAACATCCAAACTACATGACTGTATTATTGTACTTTATTACTAAACTCCCAAAGTACATAATTGAATGGCATCAAAATGATTCAGTGCGAACATCAGCCCAACAACCAGAGACAGTTTTTATTTACAATTCAATTCGACTTTAAAATATTTATTTTATTACTAGCCGTTTCCCGCGGCGTTGCCCGCTTCTATGTAGTCCCCGTATATCATTTCCATTGGAACTCTTCATGAATCCGGTCTTATATTGTAAAATATACTTAAATGATAATTACGTACCTAATACCATCATAAAGTTTCAGCCAATTCAACTGATCGGTTATTTTATAGCATTTTATATGTGATCCTTTAGATTGATATAACGTTTTTATTTATGATCCAATTGAAATGAAACAAATATTGAATTTTAAGTAGAGCAAACTGTAACGCATTAGTGGAAACTGCATTCAAAACGGTTAAACCGTTTCTGAGATTAGCGTGCACAAATGTACAGACAAACAGACAACAAATTCTTAAAATAATTGTTTTAGGTTCTATTGCGTTATTCATAGAGCCACCCCATAATAGTTTTTCTTACATATCTTCCATGTACAGACAGCGACCAGTTACGAATTTATTATATGTATTGATTGATTACATACATATAGAAGCACATTAATACATAGAAGCACACAGCAATCAATATTATTAATGTTACGTAATAATTGATCGTTTTTCAAAGATCTTTTAACTATCCTAACATCGTAATGTTAATAAAAATTTTTTTTTTTTTGTTTTGAAAAATATCAAGAAATTTTTGCTATATTTATAATTACGATTTTATTATTATATGTATTGATGATTTCCGTCAGCCTAGTGTGAGCTGTGTCGCCTTAGTTACATTTTACACCGTCACTGACCCAAATCGTATGTTTAAAGTTTATAATTTTCCTTTAGAAAAAATGGCGAGAACCTGATAAGATAGAAAGAGTAAACTCGCAGAGTTGTGTAACGTTAGATATCTAAATAAATACACATATATATATTTCACTTTTAAATATTTGTTTTATTCTAAAATAATGATTGGCGGTAATTGATAAAAAAAAAACTGAGTTGGAATGCATGTCAAACAAGTTGACATGAGCATTGATTCCACACAATACACCTAATCTTGAAGACTAAAGAATTGTGTGTTCGTATCCTGTGATTTTTTTTTATGCAACTTAGAATGGCAAACAAGCTGACGGCCCACCTGATGTAAAATGGTAACAGTCGTCTATAGACATGAGCAGTACCGCGGACATAACAGAGTATACTGTTTCGCACATGATACCCCCATGCGTTGTCATTCTTGAGGACTCAAGTGTTATTCTCTGTGCCCTGTAAATTCACTACAATATCCCACCTTTCAAATCGAAACACAGCCATGCCAACACAACTGCTTCATGATTGAAACACGAATGAGACAGCTGCTCAAGCAAACGACTTTTATACAAAATTTCCCTCTGGTAAAGACTAGAAGAAGAAAAAGACTAAGAAGTAAGAGTGGGTACCTCGTAATAATAGAACCAAGATAGACTTCAGTACAGTCAGTGACATTTAAATTTCAGAAAAACTAACAAATTTCTATCTCACTCTTGTTTTTGCTGTGAAGCATTTGTTCTTGCATGACTATGTTTCGGTTTGAAGAGATGTAGCAGTGAAATTACAAGGTGCGGAGGTGTAACATCACAGTCCTCGGGAATAACAACACATAAAGGGTGCCATGGGCGTCATAGCATATTTTGTAATGTCCATGGTGCTGTCCATGTCTATAGGTGACGGTTACCACTTTCTATCAGGTAGTCCGTTAGCGTGTTTGCTACTCGTTTCTTTGTTTTCTTGCTTGACAGACATGGTACTCCTTATACGTTGCCAGTTGTGAGGATTAAGATGTTTTGTCTCCATATTTTGTAATTTTTATTCTGTTAATCCCATTATCTGTAAATTCATACGACTCGTCATCGACAGGGAGTTTACCCTCATACCCTATAGCCTAAATGGTCGCGTACAACACGGTTTCAGAGATGTTTTCTCCCACGAACACTCAGATTATGGAATGAGCTCCCTGCCGAGGAACTACAAGAGACTACAGCATGGGACTCTTCAAAAGGGGGGTAAAGAGGTTTCTTCAGGGTCGGCAACGCGGGCGAAATACGCCTGGTACTGCAAGCGTTCATAGGCTACGGTAACCACTTTCCATCAAGTGGGCCGTATGCCACCTCAGTGGTATAAAAAACATGGTGAGCCATCAACTTCTTTCCTATACTAAGTGTCATAAAAAAGATAAATTTTCTATTATAGTTTGCTTCAAAATATTCGATTTGGACCGAGACGGGGTATTGAATAAGAAGGAGCTGATCGACATGGTGGGCATCCTGTGCACGGTCGCCAACGAGTCCCTGAAGAACCAGGGCTCGAGGGCGTCGACCCCGTCCGACGGGGAAGACTCGGACACAGAGAAGGGGTTCGATCCTGAGGTGATACTGCTCAACCTGCGGGATAAGCTGGTGAGCGTCCCCAAGGATGGCAGGAAACCGGTGTTCCAACTCGGGCCTAGTGCTGAGGGGGAGGAGATCATTGTTTTTAAAGAGGTCAGTTTATTATTTAAAGATATTTTTAAATGTAAAATTGGGAAGGTACATTGCTGAACGAGGCATATTCGAATCCTATCGGATTGAGCTGTTTGGAGATTAAACCTATTTTTTAACCTAGAATATTATAGTTAGTAATATTTTTCACAATAATTACAGTTAAATAGAAAAGAAATATAATACTTTCCTTCCGTGTGGTCCCGGCATAGAATAAACCAGTTTCCTTTCCCGTGGGTGTCGTAAGAGGTGAGTAAGAAAGAGCGAGGCATGGGCAGCAGCGTCCCTCTTAAAACATCTTTAAAACCTAACTGTGGGTTTCTTTTTAATAATAATAGAATGGTAACCCCGTATGCGCTAACAGTATACGGTACCAGTGAGGGGATGATACGTGAGAATGAAAAAAGCAGGTCAGTTAGCCCATCGTGATGAATATACTTGGAATTCAACACGATGGGTTCCAGGTGGACCATTGGTATATTGTTAGCAATGGAAGTGGTAATCCGCATCACTAACAATCCCTTCCCCATACCTAACTGCGGTTGCTAATCTGTCAGCCAAACGTGGCAACTACTGGCAACAATTTCAAACATGGGAGGCAGTTATTCTGTTGTGGTTAGTAGTCGCATGATTTGAGTAAATATTTGGCGCGACCGTACGAATTACTTCTCCAAATACAAAATTCCAACTGTCATCGCGCTAAGTGAATCTATTAGCAAATACTTATAATATTTAAAAAGTCACAATACATTTGTAATAGTGTCCGACCGAAACAGGTTTTACAGCCGAAACCGAAACCGAACTTTCGGCCTTAGTCTCAGTTTCGGCTGAAACCGAAACTTACTATAAACATATTTAAAATTTCTCTTCTATACTGAAATCTAGTGTATTTTTTACACAAAAACACAGATAGGTAATAATAAACACTAATTAAAGTATGTAACAATTATATCATACATATTTATATGTAAAAACATGTTAAAATTATGACCTACTCTTGGAAGTAAACTTAAAAAAAACAACTTTCAGTTAGACACACACACACAACACAAACACACACACAAAGTTTCGGCGCCGCCGAAATTTTCGGCAAATTTTTGGCCGAAACCGAAACTAAGGCCGAAATTAGCCGAAACTGAAACCGAAACCGAAAGTTGGGTCGGACACTAATTTTTAATCATTCATTGTTACTATTATACAATATTATTATCATTATTAATAAAATAGAAATAAACTGCTCACGCAAGCCTATATTTTCAACCAACTTTGTTGGAAATTGTTTGGCGTGAATTTACTGGGTACAGAGGAATAACACCTGAGTCCTCAGGAATGGCAACGCATGGGGGGATCATGGGTGAAACAGTATACTCTGTTATGTCCATGGTACTGCTCATGTCTATAGGCGACGGTTACCACTTTCCGTCAGGTGGGCCGTCAGCTTCTTTGCCATTTTAAGTTGTATAAAAAAAAAAAAACTTTAAAACAGAAGGAGATTTTCAATTCACTAGGACACTAGTGAGGGATGATAGGTGAGGATGGAATCAAGTCACTTGGTTCATCGTGACGAATTCAACAATAAATAAACCACGTTGGTTTCCAGGGGGAACCGCGTGCAGGTCGATCTGCTAGGGTATAATGCTAGCATTGCGACATTTTTATTACATTACTAACTATCCCCTTCCCCTCTTGAAGAAGGTAAAGGGCTAATTCGTCTTAACGAAATGATCACGAGCGAAGCCGCGGGGTACAGTTAGTTAACGTTAGCAGGACGAGGAGTGTAAAGAGGACGAGGGGTTGATCGCGAACGACACGGCGCTGGCGCTGCAGGACTTCCTAATCTGGAGCGTGGAGAGCGTGGAAGCGCTGGTGAGCCCGTTCCTCGAGCTGCTGTTCGAGGTGTGCCACATAGTGCTCGGGCTGCGGCCGCAGTGCAGGCACCAGGAGAGGGACATCGGTCAGTACTATATGGTTTCACACGATTAAACATATATTGTAAGACTCCATTATCCGATTCTCGTTTATGGATTGGCAATTATCTCTTTTCTCTATCTCTCTCTCTCTCTCTCTCTCTCTCTCTCTCTCTCTATCTATCTATCTATCTCTCTCTCTCTCTCTCTCTCTCTCTCTCTATCTCTCTCTCTCTCTCTCTCTCTTCTCTCTCTCTCTCTCTCTCTCTCTCTCTCTCTCTCTCTCTCTCTCTCTCTCTCTCTCTCTCTCTCTCTCTCTCTCTCTCTCTCTCTCTCTCTCTCTCTCTCTCTCTCTCTCTCTCTCTCTCTCTCTCTCTCTCTCTCTCTCTCTCTCTCTCTCTATCTATCTCTCTCTCTCTCTCTCTCTCTCTCTCTCTCTCTCTCTCTCTCTCTCTCTCTCTCTCTCTCTCTCTCTCTCTCTCTCTCTCTCTCTCTCTCTCTCTCTCTCTCTCTCTCTCTCTCTCTCTCTCTCTCTCTCTCTCTCTCTCTCTCTCTCTCTCTCTCTCTCTCTCTCTCTCTCAACAACAAAAAATCATTCTCAGGACTAATATGTAAGTATATCCTTTCAGATCAGTCTTATTTTATTTATTTATACTTTTGATTGACACATTAAAAAATATGTGTACAGGGCGGACTTAACACCTGATGACATTCTCTACCAGTCAACCGTTACGCTAAACAGAGAGATCAAAAGGCGGTACATTTATCTAGAAAAAACAATTTGTAAACTAAATAAATATTACACTAGTTTACTTTTTAAAATAAAAACGGATTCTGTCACAATTGTGGCAGTTTTTGTAGTGCAAAATCTATTCTTGTATTGTCAACAAAGCCTTATCAAGTGTGAAGCGGGCGTTATGAGTAAAATATTACCTCATTGTAAACTGTGTAAGGTAAGGATGCCACATCCACACGACCTTGTTATCGTATCACATTGTCACATTCTTTACATAATACATATTATTTATTGCACTAAACATACAATAGTAAAAACGAATGTAAGCAGAGGTGAAGTTATCTTTAAATCGGCCTTTCCCAAAGTGGGCGATAACGCCCCATTGTGGGCACTGCAGGCCTAAAGGGGGGCGGTAAGAGATCCAGAAAAAAATGTTGGTATTGTGTAGAGGCTTGGGGGGGGGGGGGTGATTTGTTGATTTTGAAGTAATAGTGGTTTTTAAGTAGGTGAAAAAATGTAGACGCTAAAAAATAATTCTCAAAGTGGGCAGTAAACAAAATGAGTTTGGAAAGCCCTGCTCTAAATAGATCTCTTCCAGTCAACCCAGAGGGAGATTTTTTTACAAAAGTCGTTTGCTTGGACACCTCTGTTCCATTCGTGTTTCTACTGTGACGCAGTTGTGTTTGCATGACTGTGTTTCGGTTTGAAGGGTGGGATATGGCAGTGAATTTACTGGGTACAGAGGAATAACACCCGAGTCCTCAGGAATGGAATTTACAAAGAAATATGTTTGCGTCTCGCGCTGTAAATCTATCTAGCTTTGTTCAAATACCTGATATGAATCATTGATATAACTCTTTGACTTATGTTATTCTTATATAATAGCAAGTAATATGTATGTATTAGTTTCTGTAACTCGAGAGATAGTTTTTATCTCGATAGAAACACATCTGGTAGGAGGTCAAATGTCTTTTTTATGGGTAAAACCGAATTGTAATCTCGCTTGCGCTATCGGTATACCGTGGTGGGGCACCAATGAGGTATACTAGGTGGGGATGAAAGCAGGTCAGTTGGCCCATCGTGACTAGTTCGACATGAATTAACCACGTGGGTTTCCAGGGAGAACCATGGAGACGTCGACCTGATAGGGTATTTTTTTTTAATGGATGATAATGAAATGGTTACCCCGCCTGCGCGAACGGTATACACTGGCGGGGCACTAGTGAGAGATAATAAGTGAAGATGAAGCAGGTCAGTTAGCCCATCGTGACGAATTCAGTAATAAATCAATCGCGATGGTTTCCAGGGAGAACCGCGAGGAGGTCGACTTGATAAGGTATATTGCTAACAATGAGGCAATTTGATCCCATTACTAACATCCCTTTCCTTCCAATAGGGTGTGTTGGCTTTAGGGGGTTTTATGGAATGAGGGTTTTAGACCCCATTACTAACTAACCCATATTTACTCCACAAAAGAACATTTGAGGCATTGACTGGTAACTATGTGCGTCGCTCCAGTGCTGGGGTGGTTGCGGCGCGAGGTGTGCCGCGGTTACTCAGTGGGGCAGTTCTGGTACCTGGTCGGCGCCGAGTGGTGGAGTAGCTGGCTAGCCTATACCGCAGCCGCTGCTGATGGCTGCTGCCGCGCTGCACCGCGGCATATCGACGAGGCTATCGTCTGCGACGAGAGCTTCACCAGCAACTCTACTGGTGAGCATCACCAATGATTGAATCGTTCGTTACAGTAGAATAGAAAAATATTCATTGTCAGAAATATTATTGTTATGTACAATCATAACTTACAATGACAAGGGATAAAATTTAACAAAATATATATACAAAGTGTAAATGATGAAAAATTGTTTGTATGTTTTTTTTTTTTTTTATTGAACTGGATAATGGTAAACAAGCATATAGTCAATATTTTAAGTGGTCACTGTTACTATACACATCAAGTCTTAAGTTGCCTGGGTTGTATCCGGTTCGAAGGACCAAAAATTTTTTTTAGATCGGCTCTTCTCACTATATAGGGGATCGTTTTTTATCACTTGAAAGTACACCGATGGAATAAGCAAGCGGTTCAAGGGCGTAAAAGTATAGCATGAAGCGTCCCGTTCCGTTAACGGGTGGTAAGGTGCGCGGTTGTGTCGGCAAGCGTCGGTTGCAGAGTCGACGGGCTCGCTGGCGTGGCGCGGCGCGGGCGAGGCGGAGTCGCTGTCGCTGGGCAGCGCCAGCAGCAGCGGCGTGAGCAGCGGCGTGGTGCGCAGCCGCGCGCCGCACCCGGGGCCCGTGCGCAACCGCCGCCTGCTGGCCGCCGCCGCGCCGCGCGTGCGCTCGCTCACGGGCGAGGGCGGGCTGCTGCGGCGCGACGTGCCGCTGGCGCGCGGCATCCACTTCGAGCTGCTGCCCGACGCGCTGTGGCGCGCGCTCGCGCTCTGGTACGGCGCGCCCGACCCGCTGCCGCGCCAGGTCAGCCCTTTTTTTTTTTTTTTTTTTTTTTTTTTTTTTTTTTTAACGTCTGCTTTATGCAGACCCATACACCTTGTGGGAGGTTTATGGGTACTGTGGGAGTCCCCCCGTAAGGTGGGGGTGTACCCACCAAAAACCAGACGATATACCCTCGAGGTGCCTGTTACTGCATAATCTATGGTTGCTGAAAGGAGCGTGAAGTGTGAAGCAAATTGCGACGACCCATTAATCAGCAGCCACATTCACGTCATTCGTTACAATTGAATTGCCTTTCATATACCGTTACCTCTTCATTTTCATATATATATATATACATTCCAAATATTGTAAATTTATATAGTTTCAATATTAAAATCATAATTACAACAACAATTCGTTATTTACTGCCAATCCAGTAAACTTAAATTCGAACTACCCAAGGCAAGGGCAAACCAACACACACATGCCCAAATATATGGTCAACTTCGAGCCTCATCTGCGTATCCTGGATCAGCTGAAATACCTGTCAGGTTGGTCGTTCCTTTTTCTCCCATCTTTATTTTCATTTGTGCTATTATCGTACTGTGCTTTAATACGAGTTTATTAAATTTGTTCATTTTTCGTTCTACCTACATATCTACCTGCTCGTAAAAAACCGTAAGTAATTTTCTAACTTCTAATAATTCGCTAAAATGAGTAACGAGGACTATTTTACTGAAGCTGAATCAGACAATTCGTCTAGTTTAAGTGAGCTTAAAAAACAGCGAGGTACTTTAAAGGGACGATTAACTTTATTTGAGAAGTACCTTAATAAATTAAGTAATGTTACTTTGTCTGAAAAACAACAAGCAGAACTACTATTGCGTATAGAATCAGTGTTAAATTTATTCAATTCTTTTAATGAAATACAAGAGCAAATCGAACAATTATGTAGCAGTTCAGAATTACCTAAACAATTGGAATACAGAGAATACTTTGAAAATTTATATTTTGATATGATGTCTGCTGCTAAGTGTTTTATTAAAGTGGACACAGACAAAAGTGAGAGTTCTAAATGTTCACACGCGTCCATTAGTAATAATTCAGTCTCAGTTAAGCTGCCTGAGATCAGGCTAGCCGTATTTGACGGTTCTTACGACCATTGGCTCGAGTACAAACATTCTTATTTATCTATGATTCACAAACGTAGTGATTTAGATGCGATTCAAAAATTTCATTATTTGAAATCCTCGCTCAGGGGTTCTGCACTTGAAGTTATTAGTGCATTGGAATTCACCGCTGTTAATTATACCCACGCATGGGAATTATTAGAGAGTAGGTATCATAATAACCGTTTATTGATCCACAATCACGTTAAATCTTTATTTACTGCACAGTCTATTAATAAAGAGTCACCAATGCAAATTAGAAAGTTAATCGATGTTGTGTTACGTAACCTTCAGGCTCTTAAATCACTAGACGAACCGACAGACTCGTGGGATACATTAATCATTTATATAATGGTGTCTAAATTAGATACCTCCACAGAACGAGAATGGGAAAACCATAAAGGTACCTTATTTTCTAATTTGCAAAAGGGTAAAATAAAATTAGAGGATTTATTAAATTTTTTACGAAATCGTGCCGACATGTTGGACATGGTTCATAACAGCAATTCACGCAAACCACAAAGTCATTTGTCTAATTCTAATAAGTCATTCGATAATAATAATAATATTAGTAGACGGCAGACAAATGTCAATCCACAAGTTCAGCAATCGCATAGTTTCGTGTCTACGCGTAAATACAGTACATCCGACAGGCCGATGCGTCAGTGTGCGTTGTGCGGTAATATGCATTCGTTATACGCTTGTATTAAATTTCTTAACTTACCAGTTCAAGAGAGAATTAAATTTATTAATGAGAAAAAATTATGTTGTAATTGTTTACGTGCGGGACATTCGGTTTCAGAGTGTAATTTCGGTCCGTGCAAGCAATGTCAGAAAAAACATAATAGTTTATTACATAATGAAAGTGTCTACATTGCGTCTACGCCTGTTTCACCAGTGACCAGTGCGCATAATTCACAGTCAGCTGATAAAGGGCAGGTCTCAGTAGTATCACACGCAATGAACTTTATAAATCATGCTCAGTCATCAAATGACAAGGAACCTTCCATATCACTGTCACAAGTGTTATTGTCCACTGCTCTTGTTGAGGTAATGGATAATAACAACAAATATCACACAGCCCGAGCGTTGTTAGACAGTGGTAGTCAAAATTGTTTTGTATCATCAAAGCTATGCGAATTTTTAAACGTATCGATTATACAGTCCACTATACACATATCTGGCGTGGGACATACAGTCTCACAATCAAATAAATTATGCGATATTAATATGCGATCGAAAACGAACGAATATAATACACGAATAAAATGTTTCATATTGCCATGCATCACGTCTAGCTTGCCGTCCACTCATATTGACAGTGCCACACTAAGTATTCCAGACGATATCTGTCTCGCGGATCCTACTTTTAATTCACCGTCAGCGATTGACCTGCTGATAGGTGCAGACGTATTTTGGGACTTGTTGGACGAAGGTCGACTTCGATTACCTAGCGGACCATACCTACAGAAGTCTAAGTTGGGATGGTTACTTTCAGGTCCTTTATTAATTCCTAATAATAACTTGCACAGTAATAAAGTAATTCAGTGTAATTTTGCTCAAATGTCCTCACTCGATATACAACTGCGTAAGTTCTGGGAACTGGAAGAAGTCAGTGGATCGAAGAATCTTCTCACTGAAGACGAACGTCAGTGTGAGGAGTCCTTTATAAACACGACAAAACGAGACAGCAATGGCAGATTTGCAGTTCGAATCCCATTAAAGGAATCGGCGGACGCGCTTGGTGATTCATATGAAAAAGCCAAGTCACGTTTTCTTTCATTAGAGCGCAAGTTAAACAAGTCACCTAAATATAAAGAGATGTACGTTAATTTTATGCGCGAATACATTAACTTAAATCACATGACTCCAATTAAAGAGTACACTCAACCCTGTTATTTTCTTCCTCATCATGGGGTGTTTAGGGAACATAGCATCACTACAAAATTACGTGTAGTGTTTGATGCTAGTGCCACAACTACGACAAATAAGTCGTTAAACGACATACAGCGAATAGGGCCACCATTACAAAACGACATCTTCTCCATTTTACTTCGTTTTCGTAGTTATAAGTACGTAGCGTGCGCAGACGTGGAAAAAATGTATCGTCAAATTTTGATTCAAAACGATCAGCGTACACTGCAACTTATATTGTGGCGGGAAAATTCTACGGACGAATTAGTTGTATATCAATTAAATACGGTAACGTACGGGACGGCTTCGGCTCCCTACCTGAGCATGCGTTGCCTGCGTCAACTGGCATATGAAACTACTGATGATGTTATTGCTAGGGTCATCATCGAAGACTTTTTTGTCGATGATTTAATCACTGGTGATGATGATCCCGTAATTTTGTCTAATATATGCGAAAATGTTTCGACTGTATTAAAATCAGGTTGCTTTCCGTTACGAAAATGGACATTCAACCATGACGTAAACATAAAAACATCTAAAGAATTAGCAATTGGAGAATATTGTCAAAATAAAACACTAGGACTAGGTTGGCAAGTCGACAAAGATGAACTCCATTTTACTACGAGTTTGGAAAATAAGCCTATCATCACAAAACGCACTATTATGTCAATCATTTCGCAAATATATGATCCTTTAGGACTTTTATCTCCGACTATAATTATTGCAAAGATAATGTTACAAAAATTATGGTTGCTCAAAATCGATTGGGACGATGTGGTTCCCATCGACATAGAATGTCAATGGAATCAATTTTTAAATACGTTATCACATCTGCCCGAATTACGTATACCTCGCTATGTCATGAGTGAAGATAAACAAACCTGTGAACTACACATTTTTACCGACGCCTCACAAGACGCATATGGCGCTTGTGCGTACATACGTACTTATAATAGTGACAGTGATTTGCCTATAACTATTAAATTGTTATGTGCGAAAAGCAAAGTGGCACCGGTAAAAACTGTGTGCACTATCCCGCGACTTGAGTTGTGCGGAGCATTACTAGGTGCGCGGTTGTATCATAAAATAATCAATTCACTTAGATTAACATTCACAAGAATAATTTTCTGGACCGACTCCACTATTGTTATCGGTTGGCTTAGAATGTCACCTTATAATTTGAAGACATTTGTTCAAAACCGTGTATCACAGATTAATGAACTTACGGGTGATGCAGTGTGGTTGCATATAGACGGCAAGAGCAACCCTGCTGATATCGTGTCGAGAGGCCTTACATTAAATAAACTTAAACATAATGAATTATGGTGGCACGGGCCATTATTTTTGCGAGACCGTAATTTAACTTATTCAAATAATATTTTTATAGATCAAACTCAATTACCCGAAGTTAAGACTCAACATATTAGCATGGTATGTAATGAATTAAATTATAACAACGAACTGGTTGATTTTAACAGATTCTCGTCATTCAATCGATTACGACGCGCCGGTGCATATGTATTGCGTTTTGTAAATAATATTCGAGTGAGTAAGCTACATCGTACTGTTGGTCCTTTATCTACCAATGAATTAAATGCGTCAGTTATTATGCTGACACAGCTCGCGCAATCACAATCCTTTTCTGAGGAGTATAGTGATTTAGTTAAGCGATCAGTAGTAAAGGCAAAAAGATTGATTGGTTTAAATATTTTCGTGGACGAAAACAAATTAATCCGCGTTGGAGGAAGGTTACGGAACTCGCCCCACTTCGATAATGATAAAAAACACCCAGTCTTATTGTGTAGTAAACATCGATTAACAATATTATTGTTTAGATATGAACATATACAATTGCTACATGGAGGACCACAACTCTTATTAGCTTGTATACGTGAATCCTGGTGGCCTCTAGGAGGACGAAACCTGGCTAGGAAAACAGTACATGACTGTGTCACGTGCACGCGTATGAAGGGAAGAACTTTTCAGCCGTTAATGGGTGATTTACCTGCGGAACGCCTAGAGCCTGGATTTCCATTTATGCGCAGTGGTGTAGATTATGCTGGGCCGGTGATGATATTGAATCGCCGGACCAGAGGAGCTACTCTTAGTAAGGGATATATTTGTTTATTTACTTGTTTGTGTACACGTTCCATACATTTAGAACTAGTCACTAGTCTTTCCACTAATGATTATATCCTTGCATTAAAGCGATTTATATCTCGCCGGGGTAAACCTGCGGAAATCATGTCTGACAACGGTCGAAATTTTGTTGGGGCTGAAAAAGAATTGTATTCATCCATTTATGATAAGAGTAAGGAAATTAAAGATTTTTCATCAAATAATAATATTAAATTCAGCTTCATTCCTCCATACGCTCCTCACTTCGGCGGTTGTTGGGAATTAGGAGTGAAATTATGTAAACACCACCTTCGTCGAGTAGTCGGAAACTCTAATCTTACGTTTGAAGAACTCAGTACGGTATTGGCACAAATTGAAGCCATCCTCAACTCCCGTCCTTTAACTCCTCTCTCGACAGACCCCAATGACCTTCAAGCCCTCACTCCCGCTCACTTCCTCATCGGCCGACCTTTGACAGCGCCGGCCACTAGAGACGTAACTGACAAGCCAACTCACCGCTTGCTGCGCTACGACGTGATTGAGCAGATGAGACAGCACTTTTGGAGACGATGGGCAAAAGAATACGTCTCGGAATTACAATCAAGATCTAAATGGAAGACTAACCAGAGCGAGGTTGAACTCAATAAACTCGTTCTCATTAAAGATGATAACCTGCCTCCACTGCAATGGAAGTTAGGCAGGATAATACGTATTTATCCCGGGACCGATGGTATATCGAGAGTAGCAGATCTTCTTACTTCATCTGGAACTACACGAAGAGCCTTTTCGAAGATCTGTCCATTACCCGTAGAAGCTGATACCGCAGCATCTATTTAATCTTTTGGAACCTGCTGCTTCCAAGGCGGGGCCCATGTTACTGCATAATCTATGGTTGCTGAAAGGAGCGTGAAGTGTGAAGCAAATTGCGACGACCCATTAATCAGCAGCCACATTCACGTCATTCGTTACAATTGAATTGCCTTTCATATACCGTTACCTCTTCATTTTCATATATATATATACATTCCAAATATTGTAAATTTATATAGTTTCAATATTAAAATCATAATTACAACAACAATTCGTTATTTACTGCCAATCCAGTAAACTTAAATTCGAACTACCCAAGGCAAGGGCAAACCAACACACACATGCCCAAATAGTGCCATATGTCGGAGACATGGGTTCGCTTTCGCACTCACCACATCTCCGACGGCAGCGACCCGCCCCTTGATGGTAAGAGCAGGTCTCCTCTCTCAAGATAGGGTGAATGGCGTGCTCACCCTACCACTCGGGGGATGCGCCGGTATATAAGCACATCCCCCAGGACCATTGGGACAATACCTTCCCACAGGTATCACCCCGGCCCCAGTGGGGAAGGAGGAGGGGCGGAACTGGGCACGCCCCTTCTTCTGCGTCTGACTCGTCTGCGGCGGATTGACGGTGCGAGAGTGGCACTCTCCCGCTCCCTTTCCGCCGCCTCCTTCTGCGACATGACGGCATCGCAGAAGACGAGCATTGCTTCCCACGATCTCTCACTGCTCACCATCCGCCGGACTACGGCGGGCAGCGAGAGATCGGTCCCCACTACCGCGGACAAGTCACGACGCTCATCGGCATACGCTGGGCACTCCTCCAGCGTATGCTCCGCCGTGTCCTGGTCCGCTCCACAGGCATGGCACTCCTCCGTCGGCTCCCTGCGCGCGATATGACACAGATATCGCCCAAAGCACCCATGCCCGGACAGTATCTGTGTCATCCTGAAGGTCAGCGGCCTTCGCCGCCTATCCATCCACTTCTTAAGAAGTGGACGGATAGCCTCGACGGTCCTCCGGCCGGCCGATGGCTCGACCAGCCACGCCAGGTCAGCCCTGCATCTCCACAACCAACTGCAACAACTGTTTCTCTTTGTAACATGAAAAACAACTATTTTATAAATGTCAGTTAGGGGGTTTTAGTGGTTGCCCGTCAATATGTAATATTAAAAATATATACTTATGCTGCATTGTAATCTTGTTAGTGGTGTTAATAAGTATAAAAAAATATATACATTCAAGGATTAGTACACTTAAACCAGTAAATTATGAATTTGCCAATGTATGTTTTTTTTTTTTTATTTAATTAATAATTAAAGTAAAATTTATTTCAGGTGATAAGGCCGCCTAACTCGGACGTTGAATTAGAACTGTACCCTCTACAATTGAAAATATTACGACATGTCACAAACACACAGAGTGAGTAAAAAATTGTAATTACACTTAACCTACTGTTATAACCTAAAAATATATTGCTTACATAATTATTTATTTAAACAACATATTTAAAAGTTTAAATGTTGAATTCCTAACAATTTCATACTTTAATCAAAAGAAATTTCTCTAAAAAAAGCTGTACTACATGTTCATTTAACCTTTTAACCGCAGCTTCCCATTTTCCACCAAAATTAAGGACTGATTTTATTATGTACTCGATGGTCGAATAAATAAAGAACAAATGTACAGGAATAAGCCCGGTGAGTGCGTTGGGCGGCGCGGGAGTGTCCATGTACAGCAGCGTGCCGCTCGCCCCCGCCCCCGCGCCTCCTGAGCGGCAGCTCGCCTACTGCGCTGCTTTCTCGCGCCTTGCCACTGTCAAACAGGTATACACACAATGTATTCAATCACTGTCTTCAGTCAATAAACTTCATGTTCTCACATCTGGATCATTGTATTATTATTAATCAGACTACATCGTAACAATGTGGATGCTTTTCTAATACAGTAGTGTCAATTTTAGTGGTACCTACAGTACCTTTTCTGGTACTGTCGAGTAAACGTCACAACGTCACGTCGTACATGTGAGTGTGACAGTGAGAGGTGTGCTATGTCGTCAGGTGTGGACATTTCTGTGCGGCGCGTTGGGGCTGCCGCGCGAGGACGTGCGGCTGTGGGCGGTGGGCGGTGGCGGCGCAGTACTACTGGACGACGAGCGGCCCACCCTGCAAGACCTGAACCTGCCGCCCTCCTCCGCTCTGTTGCTCGAGCGTCGCAACCCAGACCTCACTTGGCCAGAGGAGATTGGCGCGCTCGGGTACGTACTAGATTACTTTACGTCTGCCTCCCACAGACCACCAAAAGACTTGTTTCTTGAACTATGAAGGTGCCAGTACTGCAGTACCGCAACTCGGATCTCTTATATCCCGAAGGTTTATAGATCCTTTTGTATTATCGACGTGTTGACTTTATGTGAATGTTATTGAAGAGCACCTACATTTTATAGCAGCCTTCCTAATGTCACCATGAGAGAACATGGCCCGAATTATGATATTAATTTCTTAAACTAATGCTCATAGTGCTGATTACCGACACTATAAAAATTTTGGAATACCCTGTAGTAGTTTACATACGATAATTAAATTATGAGATTTGAATGCTTTAATTATCGTATGTAAACTACTTTATTTATATATATATATATATATATATATATATATATATATATATATATATATATATATATATATATATATATATATATATATATATATATATATATATATATATATATATATATATATATATATATATATATATATATATATATATATATATATATATATATATATATTGTAAATTTTTTATGAAAAGTTTCGCGACTGACTCTTCGCGAATATCAGTGTTTTGACTGACCATTTTGTGTTACTATGGCACACATGAAGGAATGTTAACAGATTATATTTTGTTTTGTATTTATTTTTTATTTGTGCTTTTTTTATTTTTATTCTTTTGTCTCTTTTGCTGTGTATTCGTGTATGTTTTTTTTTTTAAGGTAATGTAAATAAAGCATCTATAAACAATGTTATTTGTGTGGGTGATAGGGCTGCGGCATCAGGGTGGGACCGACAAGAGCCAGGCGATATATATATATATATATATATATATATATATATATATTTATATTGTAAATTTTTTATGAAAAGTTTCGCGACTGACTCTTGGCCACAGCAGAATATCAGTGTTTTGCTCTTTTAAGGGCAAAGCAATAAACTGAGCTGTGACCATTTTGTGTTACTATGGCACACGCATGAAGGAATGTTAACAAAGGAGATTGTTAGATTATGTATTTTGTTTTTGTATTTATTTTTTATTTGTGCTTTTTTTATTTTTATTCTTTTGTCTCTTTTGCTGTGTATTACGTGTATGTTTTTTTTTTATTGTAATTTGTGTGCTGTAAGTAATGTAAATAAATTGTCTATCTATCTATCTAACAATGTCATTTGTGTGGGTGATAGGGCTGCGGCATCAGGGTGGGACCGACAAGAGCGGCGTGATACGTTGTCGACGGCACAGCTACCCGGCGCCACTGGTCTGCACAACCTCGGAAACACTTGTTTCATGAATGCTGCCATGCAAGCTGTACGTACTAGCAGCGCAATTTTTTATATTTCTTATCCATATCCCCCGCCTTGAAGTTTCGATGACTTATTTTTATGTTATCAGGTATGGAATACGGGTCCGCTACGGCGCTACTTCAACTCAGGCATGCACCTGTATGAAGTAAATACCACTAACCCGCTCGGAACGAAGGGCGCGCTCGCGTTACGATATGGGGAACTCTGCAAAGAGGTCTGTATATTAGCATATTAATTCTTATGATATTTTCCGTTTATAGGTATTTGATGATCATATACATACAGATGTCACTAGTATATATCATCATCATCATATCTGTCTTTAACTGTCTACTACTGAGCATAAGCTTTCTTTCCCTTGAAGGGTTTTGCTAGTGATTGCCACATTTGGCAGGCGGATTGGCAACCGCAGTTAGGTTTTGGAGATGTTTCAAGAGGGACGTTGCTGCTCATCCCTCGTACTCCCTTGATGCCTGTTACGACATCATGTACATGTGAATATGTTTGTTAACTAGTTCCGGTACAGGGATATGTAGTGGTGGGTGCGGTGTGCAGGTGTGGTCGAGCACGGCGCGGTCGGTGGCGCCGCTGCGCGTGCGCTGGGTGGTGGCGCGGCACGCGCGCGCGCTCGGCGGCGGCGGCCAGCACGACGCGCAGGAGCTGCTCGCCTGGCTGCTGGACGCGCTGCACGAGGACCTCAACCGCGCCGCGCCGCGCCCCGCGCCGCCGCCGCCGCACCGCGACTCCGACGGCCGCCCCGACCAGGTACCACCACCACCACCACCACCACCACCACCACCACCAGCACCAGCACGACGCGCAGGAGCTGCTCGCCTGGCTGCTGGACGCGCTGCACGAGGACCTCAACCGCGCCGCGCCGCGCCCGCGCCGCCGCCGCCGCACCGCGACTCCGACGGCCGCCCCGACCAGGTACCACCACCACCACCACCACCACCACCACCACCACCAGCACCAGCACGACGCGCAGGAGCTGCTCGCCTGGCTGCTGGACGCGCTGCACGAGGACCTCAACCGCGCCGCGCCGCGCCCCGCGCCGCCGCCGCCGCACCGCGACTCCGACGGCCGCCCCGACCAGGTACCACCACCACCACCACCACCACCACCACCAGCACCAGCACGACGCGCAGGAGCTGCTCGCCTGGCTGCTGGACGCGCTGCACGAGGACCTCAACCGCGCCGCGCCGCGCCCCGCGCCGCCGCCGCCGCACCGCGACTCCGACGGCCGCCCCGACCAGGTACCACCACCACCACCACCACCACCACCACCACCACCAGCACCAGCACGACGCGCAGGAGCTGCTCGCCTGGCTGCTGGACGCGCTGCACGAGGACCTCAACCGCGCCGCGCCGCGCCCGCGCCGCCGCCGCCGCACCGCGACTCCGACGGCCGCCCCGACCAGGTACCACCACCACCACCACCACCACCACCACCACCACCAGCACCAGCACGACGCGCAGGAGCTGCTCGCCTGGCTGCTGGACGCGCTGCACGAGGACCTCAACCGCGCCGCGCCGCGCCCGCGCCGCCGCCGCCGCACCGCGACTCCGACGGCCGCCCCGACCAGGTACCACCACCACCACCACCACCACCACCACCACCACCAGCACCAGCACGACGCGCAGGAGCTGCTCGCCTGGCTGCTGGACGCGCTGCACGAGGACCTCAACCGCGCCTCCCCGCTCCCGCGCCGCCGCCGCCGCACCGCGACTCCGACGGCCGCCCCGACCAGGTACCACCACCACCACCACCACCACCACCACCACCACCAGCACCAGCACGACGCGCAGGAGCTGCTCGCCTGGCTGCTGGACGCGCTGCACGAGGACCTCAACCGCGCCGCGCCGCGCCCGCGCCGCCGCCGCCGCACCGCGACTCCGACGGCCGCCCCGACCAGGTACCACCACCACCACCACCACCACCACCACCACCACCAGCACCAGCACGACGCGCAGGAGCTGCTCGCCTGGCTGCTGGACGCGCTGCACGAGGACCTCAACCGCGCCGCGCCGCGCCCGCGCCGCCGCCGCCGCACCGCGACTCCGACGGCCGCCCCGACCAGGTACCACCACCACCACCACCACCACCACCACCACCACCAGCACCAGCACGACGCGCAGGAGCTGCTCGCCTGGCTGCTGGACGCGCTGCACGAGGACCTCAACCGCGCCGCGCCGCGCCCGCGCCGCCGCCGCCGCACCGCGACTCCGACGGCCGCCCCGACCAGGTACCACCACCACCACCACCACCACCACCACCACCACCAGCACCAGCACGACGCGCAGGAGCTGCTCGCCTGGCTGCTGGACGCGCTGCACGAGGACCTCAACCGCGCCGCGCCGCGCCCCGCGCCGCCGCCGCCGCACCGCGACTCCGACGGCCGCCCCGACCAGGTACCACCACCACCACCACCACCACCACCACCAGCACCAGCACGACGCGCAGGAGCTGCTCGCCTGGCTGCTGGACGCGCTGCACCTCAACCGCGCCGCGCCGCGCCCGCGCCGCCGCCCACCGCGACTCCGACGGCCGCCCCGACCAGGTACCACCACCACCACCACCACCACCACCACCAGCACCAGCACGACGCGCAGGAGCTGCTCGCCTGGCTGCTGGACGCGCTGCACGAGGACCTCAACCGCGCCGCGCCGCGCCCCGCGCCGCCGCCGCCGCACCGCGACTCCGACGGCCGCCCCGACCAGGTACCACCACCACCACCAGCACGACGCGCAGGAGCTGCTCGCCTGGCTGCTGGACGCGCTGCACGAGGACCTCAACCGCGCCGCGCCGCGCCCCGCGCCGCCGCCGCCGCACCGCGACTCCGACGGCCGCCCCGACCAGGTACCACCACCACCACCACCACCACCACCACCACCACCAGCACCAGCACGACGCGCAGGAGCTGCTCGCCTGGCTGCTGGACGCGCTGCACGAGGACCTCAACCGCGCCGCGCCGCGCCCGCGCCGCCGCCGCCGCACCGCGACTCCGACGGCCGCCCCGACCAGGTACCACCACCACCACCACCACCACCACCACCACCAGCACCAGCACGACGCGCAGGAGCTGCTCGCCGGGCTGCTGGACGCGCTGCACGAGGACCTCAACCGCGCCGCGCCGCGCCCCGCGCCGCCGCCGCCGCACCGCGACTCCGACGGCCGCCCCGACCAGGTACCACCACCACCACCACCACCACCACCACCACCACCAGCACCAGCACGACGCGCAGGAGCTGCTCGCCTGGCTGCTGGACGCGCTGCACGAGGACCTCAACCGCGCCGCGCCGCGCCCGCGCCGCCGCCGCCGCACCGCGACTCCGACGGCCGCCCCGACCAGGTACCACCACCACCACCACCACCACCACCACCACCACCAGCACCAGCACGACGCGCAGGAGCTGCTCGCCTGGCTGCTGGACGCGCTGCACGAGGACCTCAACCGCGCCGCGCCGCGCCCCGCGCCGCCGCCGCCGCACCGCGACTCCGACGGCCGCCCCGACCAGGTACCACCACCACCACCACCACCACCACCACCAGCACCAGCACGACGCGCAGGAGCTGCTCGCCTGGCTGCTGGACGCGCTGCACGAGGACCTCAACCGCGCCGCGCCGCGCCCCGCGCCGCCGCCGCCGCACCGCGACTCCGACGGCCGCCCCGACCAGGTACCACCACCACCACCACCACCACCACCACCACCAGCACCAGCACGACGCGCAGGAGCTGCTCGCCTGGCTGCTGGACGCGCTGCACGAGGACCTCAACCGCGCCGCGCCGCGCCCCGCGCCGCCGCCGCCGCACCGCGACTCCGACGGCCGCCCCGACCAGGTACCACCACCACCACCACCACCACCACCACCAGCACCAGCACGACGCGCAGGAGCTGCTCGCCTGGCTGCTGGACGCGCTGCACGAGGACCTCAACCGCGCCGCGCCGCGCCCGCGCCGCCGCCGCCGCACCGCGACGACGCCGCCGGCCACGCCCTGCTCCAACCAGGACCACCACCACCACCACCACCACCACCAGCACCAGCACGACGCGCAGGAGCTGCTCGCCTGGCTGCTGGACGCGCTGCACGAGGACCTCAACCGCGCCGCGCCGCGCCCGCGCCGCCGCCGCCGCACCGCGACTCCGACGGCCGCCCCGACCAGGTACCACCACCACCACCACCACCACCACCACCACCACCAGCACCAGCACGACGCGCAGGAGCTGCTCGCCTGGCTGCTGGACGCGCTGCACGAGGACCTCAACCGCGCCGCGCCGCCCCCGCGCCGCCGCCGCCGCACCGCGACTCCGACGGCCGCCCCGACCAGGTACCACCACCACCACCACCACCACCACCACCACCACCAGCACCAGCACGACGCGCAGGAGCTGCTCGCCTGGCTGCTGGACGCGCTGCACGAGGACCTCAACCGCGCCGCGCCGCGCCCCGCGCCGCCGCCGCCGCACCGCGACTCCGACGGCCGCCCCGACCAGGTACCACCACCACCACCACCACCACCACCACCAGCACCAGCACGACGCGCAGGAGCTGCTCGCCTGGCTGCTGGACGCGCTGCACGAGGACCTCAACCGCGCCGCGCCGCGCCCGCGCCGCCGCCGCCGCACCGCGACTCCGACGGCCGCCCCGACCAGGTACCACCACCACCACCACCACCACCACCACCACCACCAGCACCAGCACGACGCGCAGGAGCTGCTCGCCTGGCTGCTGGACGCGCTGCACGAGGACCTCAACCGCGCCGCGCCGCGCCGCGCCGCCGCCGCCGCACCGCGACTCCGACGGCCGCCCCGACCAGGTACCACCACCACCACCACCACCACCACCACCACCACCAGCACCAGCACGACGCGCAGGAGCTGCTCGCCTGGCTGCTGGACGCGCTGCACGAGGACCTCAACCGCGCCGCGCCGCGCCCCCCGCCGCCGCCGCCGCACCGCGACTCCGACGGCCGCCCCGACCAGGTACCACCACCACCACCACCACCACCACCACCACCACCAGCACCAGCACGACGCGCAGGAGCTGCTCGCCTGGCTGCTGGACGCGCTGCACGAGGACCTCAACCGCGCCGCGCCGCGCCCGCGCCGCCGCCGCCGCACCGCGACTCCGACGGCCGCCCCGACCAGGTACCACCACCACCACCACCACCACCACCACCACCACCAGCACCAGCACGACGCGCAGGAGCTGCTCGCCTGGCTGCTGGACGCGCTGCACGAGGACCTCAACCGCGCCGCGCCGCGCCCGCGCCGCCGCCGCCGCACCGCGACTCCGACGGCCGCCCCGACCAGTACCACCACCACCACCACCACCACCACCACCACCACCAGCACCAGCACGACGCGCAGGAGCTGCTCGCCTGGCTGCTGGACGCGCTGCACGAGGACCACAACCTCGCCGCGCCGCGGCCCGCGCCGCCGCCGCCGCACCGCGACTCCGACGGCCGCCCCGACCAGGTACCACCACCACCACCACCACCACCACCACCACCACCAGCACCAGCACGACGCGCAGGAGCTGCTCGCCTGGCTGCTGGACGCGCTGCACGAGGACCTCAACCGCGCCGCGCCGCGCCCCGCGCCGCCGCCGCCGCACCGCGACTCCGACGGCCGCCCCGACCAGGTACCACCACCACCACCACCACCACCACCACCACCACCAGCACCAGCACGACGCGCAGGAGCTGCTCGCCTGGCTGCTGGACGCGCTGCACGAGGACCTCAACCGCGCCGCGCCTCCCCCCGCGCCGCCGCCGCCGCACCGCGACTCCGACGGCCGCCCCGACCAGGTACCACCACCACCACCACCACCACCACCACCACCACCAGCACCAGCACGACGCGCAGGAGCTGCTCGCCTGGCTGCTGGACGCGCTGCACGAGGACCTCAACCGCGCCGCGCCGCGCCCCGCGCCGCCGCCGCCGCACCGCGACTCCGACGGCCGCCCCGACCAGGTACCACCACCACCACCACCACCACCACCACCAGCACCAGCACGACGCGCAGGAGCTGCTCGCCTGGCTGCTGGACGCGCTGCACGAGGACCTCAACCGCGCCGCGCCGCGCCCCGCGCCGCCGCCGCCGCACCGCGACTCCGACGGCCGCCCCGACCAGGTACCACCACCACCACCACCACCACCACCACCAGCACCAGCACGACGCGCAGGAGCTGCTCGCCTGGCTGCTGGACGCGCTGCACGAGGACCTCAACCATTACCATGTTATTACAATAGTGATATAATGTTCACGATGTGGTGCAGGAGGTGGCGGCGGAGGCGTGGGCGAGCCACACAGCCCGCAACCAGTCTATCATGACGGACCTGTTCTACGGGCAGCTCAAGTCCAAGGTGCGCTGCGACACCTGCGGCCACGAGTCCGTGCGCTTCGACGCCTTCAATATGCTCAGTCTACCGCTGCCCATGGAGTCCTCGTTGCGGTGTGAGGTGCGCGGTGAGTACGAACTTCTTTCGATCTTATTATTATAGATTTTGAAGAATTTCAATATATTTATTTACTTAATGGGCGACACAGTATAACCATAACACAAAATGGTCCTTCGAACCGGATTACTGATGGATAGTACGGGTGTATTATTCCATCAATAATCCGATTCGAAGGACAATTTTATGTGTACATAGATAGATGGATAGATAGATAAACACTTTATTTGAGTCTTCTATGACACGTAAATTTACAATAAAAATACTACAATACAACCAAATAAGTTACATAATTATGAGAATAGAACACAAAGATAAAATACAAAAATATCTTTTCGCCATCTGTGTCGCGGTACCCAAATATATACTGTATCCAGGTGTACCAGGTTTCACTGGCAGCGCTACTTGTACACAATAACAATTATTCAATGTAAACAGTTTCTTTTTTAAATAAAATTTACAACGTTAAGGTCAAGTGATGTGTAAACTTACAATATACAGAGGAATAACACCTGAGTCCTCAGGAATGGCAACGAGTGGGGGTATCATGGGCGAAACAGTATACTCTGTTATGTCCATGGTACTGCTCATGTCTATAGGCGACGGTTACCACTTTCCATCAGGTGGGCCGTCAACTTATTTGCCATTCGAAGTAGCATAAAAAAAATGACAATATTTGTCGTTGGTCGTTCGTAGTGATGCGGTTAGACGGTTCGGTACCAGTCAAGTACGGGGTGCGTGTCAACACGGAGGGGACATATTTGGACCTCAAAAATAAGCTCTCAGAATTGTGTGAGCTCCCGCCGGAGTGGTGAGTGCCGAAATAATGTTAACTATGTAAACCGGAGGGAAGGCATTGTTAGTGATACAGGCTGCCACTTCCATAGAGAGCAATCTGTCAAAAAATATCCTGTCAGGTCGTCCTCCTCGTTGCCCCCCTGGAAACCATCATGCTCTCCAGGTGTATTCATCACGATGGGCTAACTGGCCTGACTTTTCATTCTCACCTTTCGTCCGTCACTGGTGTCCCGCCAGCGTGTACTGTTAGCACAGGCGGGGTTACCATTCCATTATCATCCATTAAAATAAACTACGAGTCAAAATCTACATTATCGTCGATTGTATGTATGTGTATATATTAATATGGTCCCATCAAATCGAACTTAATATGTCTACATGATGAAATTATCTGCATGATACTTATATGTTGAACAAAAGAAAGCTACATAAGATGGTTTCATGAAAATACCTTATATGGAGCGATTACATCAAGTTGTGATATATATTTGAAATATATTTTTTTATTAGGAGTTAGTAGAAGTGGAAACATTTATGTATTTTTTTGACAATTTTGAAGTGATTCTAATACTTTTTGTGAATAATTACGTTTATTTGGTCATATTTTCATTTGGTACTTTCATTTGTGACGCATCCTTCTTTCTACTTATCGATACATGATTTCATGTTCTAAATTCAAATATTTAAAAACTAAAGTTCACATGGAACTTTTCGTTTTAAAATAAGAATAGGCATATTAATGGTCAATATCAATGTAGTCACAAATTAAGTAATTTTTTTTTTTTTTTTTATATAAAAACCCTGTGTGCCAGTATGTTGATCGCGGAGCTGTCTGGTGCAACCATCGGCCGCATATGCGACGACGGCGCCAAGATTAGCGCCGCCACCGCCAACGAGCTGTATGCCTACGAGACGCCGCGTCCGGAATGCAGCCACTGCACCGACTGCGCCGGCTGTACCGATTGCAACCACTGCAGCGACGCCAGCGGCGCGGCCTCCGACTGTGACCACGCGCCGCAGCACAACGGTCAGACCACACCTGTTACTAGTCTCTTTTTATATATAACACTTACAGGCCACTAAAATTTTGCTTATTTTTAAGATAGATTTTTTATACAACTTAAAATGGCAAACAAGCTGATGGCCCACCTGATGGAAAGTGGTAACCGTCGCCTATAGACATAAGCAGTACCATGGACATAATAGAGTATACTGTTTCACCCATGATACCCCCCATGCGTTGTCATTCCTGAGAACTCGAGTGTTATTCCTCTGTACCCTGTAAATTCAGTTGTGTTTGCATGGCTGTGTTTCGGTTTGAAGAGTGGGATATGGCAGTGAATTTACAGAGTACAGAGGAATAACACCTGAGTCCTCAGGAATGGCAACGCATGGGAGGTATCATGGGTGAAACAGTATACTCTGTTATGTCCATAGTTATATACAGCTCATGTCTATAGGCGACGGTTACCACTTACCATCCGGTGGGCCGTCAGCTCGTTTGCCATACAAAAAAATATATTATATCACTGTGATAGGGAAAAAATAATGTCACGTAGTAACAATGAATTGAATAAAGCAATAATCAGAATATGCGTGGTGCAGGGTGGTGCGAGGAGGGCAGCCCGTGGGCGGAGGTGAGTGTGCCTCGCGCCGGCAATCCTTCCTCACTCTGCATGCCCGCACTCTTCTGCTTCAAGGTTAGCTACCGGCACACGCACACGCACACGCACACGCGCCGCGCACACACGCCCACACACGCCCACACACGCCCACACACGTGCACACACGCGTCCACACATTGTTCCGCTCTCTGATAGTAATTCATAATAATAATTCTTTATTTGAAACAAAAACATTGATTACAATTTTATTGAAAAAACGACGATATCCGCAGAAGTTATAAAACTGTGTCGCGAATAAAATTATGTAAAATCAAATGTTACAGGTGACATGCAGCAATAATGCAATATTTTCTACGCCATTTTTAGGGTTCCGTAACAAAAGAAATATAGAAGAACCCTTGGTAACCCTTGGGAAGAATGGTGTTGTTTTTTACTGTTCAATATTTAAGAATAAAGATTTTTTTTTAATTAAAATAACGTTGCTTCCAGGGGGTCTGCCAAGAAATGAAATTCCGATTTTTCGGACTCGATTTCGTGTTTTGTTCGTGCCGAAATCGGCGCAGAAAATGGAGTTTAACATTTCGTTTGTCAAAATTGTTACCATAAAAGTCCAAAGGAATGGTATTCTAATCTTAAATTATATAGATAGAGTGTCTCCATACAAATGCTTCGAGAAAAACAGGTCAAATTTTTCATACAATTTTGCATGATAAATAGTTATGAGTGATTCCTTTATAACTTCTATATTTATTTTGTCTTATAATTTCTGCATCTTTTCAATGCGTAAACACTCATTTATTTATTAAATAATACATCAAGATACATTATGTGTGTAAGTAAATAAAACACTGATAAAAAAACAAGTCAGCTAATTTGACAATTAGCTGGCAAAAAGTTGACCCGTTATTGAGGCTCGAAACTCTATCTATATAATGTAAAAGGAGGTATGTCTAAGCTTATGGTTATTTCCATTACCCGCCATGTCTACCATCAGCCTGTCACTCTCAGTAAATATATATTAAATGTGTTAAAGCACCAAAAGTCAAAGGAACCAGTGAAATGGCAGAGTAAGGAAATATCGCCTCTGGATGTATAATTAATCTGACATAGTTTTTTTTTTACAATAATTAGTTTTTTTTTTTCTCTAACAGTAAATAGAACTTAGAATGTATGTAATTTGAGATTATAGAGTGTGGAGAGTAGCTATCATAACATTTAATCCATCTACAACAAGATAAAACAGCTGTAGCAATTTGTTGTTCTCTTTTTGTTGTTTTTTTTTTCATATTCGTGTTTCAACCGTGAAGCAGTTGTGTTTGCATGGCTGTGTTTCGGTTTGAAGGGTGGGATATGACAGTGAATTTACCGGGTACAGAGGAATAACACCTGAGTCCTCAGGAATGGCAACGCATGGGGGGTATCATGGGTGAAACAGTGTACTCTGTTATGTCCATGGTACTGCTCGTGTCTATAGGCGACGGTTACCACTTTACATCAGGTGGGCCGTCAGCTTGTTTGCCATTCTAAGTTGTATTAAAAAAAAATCTCATATTGGGCGCTTTTATGCCATACATATTAGATATAGCCATTGAATAATTAAAACCCTATATTCAGCAGTTTAGTTTTTAAACCATAATAATCATAATTTTGTCAAAATTTAAGTGGATTTTTTATTTTGTATGATGATTTTTCATTGTGTACTTTCAAAACGAGCTATATTTTTCCACTATGGCCATAAAACCGCACCATATGCTATAAAAGTGCCCCTCAATGAAATACAAAACATGAAACTACAATATCATTTTGCATTACAAGAAACAACACAGGTCGATGATGAAGGAATCGAACTCGCCGTCTCACTCTGCTTATTTGAATGTACAGTTAGTGTGAGTGAGATAGAAGTGGCGGGAAAATACGTTAATCGTACGCAGTTTAAATGGTAATTGGTGTGGGTTACTAAAAACAAATTGTAAAAAAATACTAACCCTCATAGACATGAAAACGTGGAATTAACTAATAAATCTATTTGATTGGTATATTGTATTGTTTTGTCTCTTTTATTCGTGCTAATTTCTCAATTTGGAAGAATGTGATAACATGCTAATAGTCATAATAGGTTTGCTCGAGTTTTTAATTTTTACCACAGGGAGACTTTGTACAAAAGTCAATAAATAAGAAAATAAATAATTTGTACCACGTGACATGCTAATAAATATAAATAAATAAATAAATATACTAACTACTAATTTTCTAGAGGCGTATCTGTCAATAAAAAAAAAATAGTACATAGCGAAATTTAAAAAGTATTTCTAAATAAACGTATAGGTCATATTTTAAATACTCCATCTGTAGTTTAAAACGCAAGTTCTAAGTTTCCTAAATCGAACCGACCTTAAAAAAACATTATTGAAGGTAGGTTACACATTACAAATTCATGTTCATACCAAATTATCGTGTATTTCAATGTGCGTAAAGTATAATTTAGAACGGTGATTCCCAACGTGAGGGCCACGCCCCACAGGGGGGCAATTTGATAGTTAGGGGCAGGGGTGGGGCAATTAAAAAATGGACTCGAAGCGTTTTTAATCATCTTGCTCGTGTCAAATTTAACAAAAAAAATGCAGGTATAATTTTGTTTGACGGTACTAAAATATCAACTAAGCAATTAGAGTCGTCAAGTAAACTTTGTCGGGAAAAATTATGTATGTGGGTATAAAAATTTTAGAAATGTTCAAGTGGGGCGTGGCACAAAAATGGTTGGGAAACATTGATTTAGAATAGCATTCATCATCTGTCACTCATTGCATATTTACACGAACTACTGTGACGTCGCCACGCTATAGACTCTGCATTTTTGTTCTAGCATTATTCGAATATTTTTGTATATCTTTGGAAAAAAAAAAAGAAATGGGCTCGATTCTTAACACGTTAAAGACCGCTTGCCCACCGGTGGTTCACTCCGCAACATTACCGTCCCGCGTGTCCACGGATGGGTACTATGTACAGTAGTTTAAATAGATAATAAATGCCGGTCCACATGTGGGAAATATGATTTTGCGATGCGGTCTTAAACGTGCGAAGTGTCATTCTTTACCTCTAGATAGAATTGAATTAACAATATTTTATAATTTAGTTCTCTGTGATTGTTATTATGGATTTGCTAAATTATAAATAAAATTTTCAATGAGAGGGAATGATGCCTCGAGCTTAATGTACATTTTGTATTATATTAGTATTCGATGTGTACATATTATATTAGAGATTGCTTCAAGCATTGTAAGTTGGTTTTGACGATTTATTTTTAATATAATAGCATTCATTTTGAAATTGAAATTTACCAGGGGGAGACTTTGTACAAAAGTCGATTGCTTGGGTACCTCTGTCCCATTCGTGTTTCTACCGTGAAGCAGTTGTGTTTGCATTGTTGTGTTTCGGTTTGAAGGGTGGGATATGGCGTGAATTTACTGGGTACGGAGGAATAACATCCGAGTCCTCAGGAATGGCAACGCATGGGGGGTATCATGGACGAAACAGTATACTCTGTTATGTCGATAATACTGCTCATGTCTATAGGCGACGGTTACCATTTTCCATCAGGTGGGCCGTCAGCTTGTTTGCCATTCTAAGTTTTATAAAAAAAAATTGAATTCGCCAAGTATTATAATAATACCTCTATTTACAAATGAGAGGATGCACACTTAAGCTTGATAATGTTTGTGTTACTTTAAAAAAAATATTAAATTAGCTATGTAAAACACTGTAAGTGAATTGTTCATCGTAAAACAAGAACCATAATAAAATCTATACATATTACTTGTTTTCCTCGCATATTTGCTATTTGTTTATTTAATTTAGAAGCTTGTGCTATTAGTGTTAGAAATAGGTAATGACAAAAAAAAAAAACAATTTTAAATTTTCTATTTAATATCTTTATGACTTTCTATTGTTGTCATTACAAGAAAATAGTACAACGGATTTTATGCAATTTAATATTCGGGTAAACAATAGGTGTTTAATTTTTCATAACCCATTTTACACCCCTAATAGACACTGCAGTTAATTCAAATTTACAAATAAAAAAAATTGTTTTCCCCCGATAATTGAATAAGAATTTTTGACCCTTAAGATTTTTATATATAAATTGTTATTATACAGCGCTTTAGTTCTTTTTTTTTTTTTTAAATAATCTCATATTTATGTATTTAAATTAATTTTGTCAAAGGATTGGATCCTCATTGTCACATTGTCTTACATGAAGCACTCTCTTTATAATAACTATAATGAGATATAATGATTAACTAGTAAAGAACACCGTCCTATGTTAAGTACGCCATGTGTACATAGAATTTAAACTTTAACGCACAGTGCGTTAAAGTTTAAATTAAATAAATATCCTTCCTTACCTCAAATCTGCAAGTATTCGTAGAACGTATATAAACCAGCTTAACAATGCTTTGGTCACGTACGACGTGAACTATAATATTAATCGATGGTGAATTCCAGCGGTCGAGGTCAGAAATTCTGGTGTCGCAGAGTCCGCCGAACACCTTCTACGGCAACCAGGACCACACGTACAGTGACAACCCGGACTACCGCAGCAATACGTTGCCAAAGGGTCTGAAGCGAAACATCGGCAGCTCGCCCACCCTGAGTGTCAAGTCTCTCAATATGAAACCGTCGACACCAAGACTGGGCAAGGTCAAGTTCTGTTCGTCTCCGTCTAACATGTGCCAGATGAACGAGATGGAGAGTCCGATCCAGAAGGGCTCGTTGCAGTATTTAATTGCAGTGCATAGGTAAGTGTATGCATAGCCGTTTGAGAAATGCATGGATTTGTTATCTATTTTTATTAAAATATCTTAGGCTTATTAATATATGTTTTTTTTTTTGATGGGTGAAAATGGTATGGTAACCCCGCCTGCGCTAACAGGATACGCTGGCGGAGCACCAGTGAAGGGTGATAGGTGAGAATGAAAACAGGCCAGTTAGCACATCATGATGAATTCATCAGGAATTAATCATGATAGTTTCCAGGGAGAACCGCGAAGAGGTCGACCTGGTTGGATATATTGCTAGCAATCCCCTTCCCCCCTATTAATATATGTTAGGCTTCGTGATCACACCAATCGCCTAGTTTACAGGTAGGATTGCCCGTGTTACTCGGGTACAATTAGGACACTCAAAGCAAAACTACTGTAGCCTGTACTATCAGCCGTGTAGGTCCCGGCATAGAATGGGCCACCCCTTCCTTTCCCGTGGGTGTCGTAAGACGCGACTGAGGGAAGCGAGGGATGCACAGCAGCGTCCCTCTTAAAACATCACTAGAAGCCAAACTGCGGTCGCCAACCCGCCTGTCAAACTTGGCGACTATTAGCAAAACTCCCCTTTTGAGAAAGCCTTATGTCCAGCAGAAATAATAATATTTATAAAAATGTTTGGTAAATATAAATAAATATGCATGAGTGCGAATGTGTCAGGAAGCAGAGCCGCGCGGACGCGTACTTCCTGCCGTCGCAGCGCTGCAAGCCGGCGCTGTTCGGCGTGCCGCTGCTGGTGCCGCTGCGCAACCGCATGACAGGCCGCGACCTCTACGCGGCCGTCTGGACGCAGGCACGTGCCACCTCCGCCACCAACACCACCACCGTCACCACTATCACTACCATCACCACCACCACCACCACCACCACTGTCACCACCACTACCACTACCACCACCACAGCCGCCACCACGACAACCAACACCATAACCACCACCACCACTACCACCATCGTCACTATCACCACTACCGCCACTACCACCAACACCATCACTCCCACTACCGCCATCATCACCGTGCGTCGTGTGGATCGTAAAATTTTAAATACATTGCGCGGTATCATTAATTAATTACACGGCTGCGGTGCATTTCCGGTAGGGAAATAATCTGCCGTCTGATTCAGACCATTCATCTGAATCAACTGTCTTCATTTTGGCCAACCTAATATAGTATAGTCTGTCTCTTATTTCAGTGACATTATTAATTAATTGTTTACTCTTTGCGTCGGTTCGTAGGTCGCGAGGCTGCTGAGTGCGAGACCGCCCGCGCATGATCAGTCCAACCATGCCACCGATTGGTAAGTACGTTTAGTTAAACATTAATTTATGTTTGTAGTTTTTATTTTTTATTAAAATTGGAATTTTGTTCAATTGTCCTTCGCCCATCGTGTCACGTTCTAACGCTTGAACTTGACGAAAATAAATGATTATATATTATAAAAAAAATAATAGCTAACTATATGACCGATATTACTACACATGAAGTTTATCTCTCTCTCTCCCTCTCCCTCTCTCCCCCCTTTCCCCTCTCACCATCCCTCCCTCTCCCTCCCCCCCTCGCCGGTCCTCTCATCCTCGCCCTCCCTCCCTATCCCTCTCACCCTCCCCTCCTCTCTCCTTAACCTCTCTCTCTCCCTCCCTCCCTCCCTCCCTCCCTTCCTCCCTCCCTCCCTCCTTCCTCTCTTACTCACTCTCTCTCTGTGTGTGTGTTTGTTTGTTTGTGTACTGAGCGCGGTGTGTTCCTTTTTCGAACGCACGTACCATAAACGGAAGGTAGAAAGAGAGAGGTTCAATCATAATGAAAGCCAGAGAGTGATCATACAATATACATTCTAAGAACGTATTATAATATTGTTGTTCCATTTGGGAATTATTTGTTTGTAAAATAAAGTTGTTAATTAAATTGCTAGTTTCGTTTATTAATTGAGGCATGACAATGCAAACAAAAGGATAGATGACACAACCATAAACAAGACAATAAATTGACAATCAAAGCAACAATAGTGCGAGAGACTCGTAAACTGTCACATGTTATATATTTGAAGCGTAGACAATTGTGATTTTTAGAAACACATTTTCCATTAAAACTAACGCCGTATTCAGTGTATCTTCGTCGATAAAACGTCGATACATTAAAGTGCATACAGTGTACCTAACTACCCTCAGTTACACTACACGAAAGAGTCGTTACGTTGCCATAACACCGCGCCTTGTCTGTTTGGTCATCAATGCTTGGATCTTCGCTCTACTAAAGGTCAAATTGAAGTCATCTTTATTGAAATACACTTGTTTACAAGCACTTTTAAATCGTCATTTATTTAAATCTACTGCAGGGTTTAGAAAGTTATCTGTTGCGAATAGTCCGCAAGAAACTCAACGGTTACTCTCTTTTAAATCACTGTTGATATTGTGTGTATTTATTTAAATGTATTGTATCTAAAATTACATGGTTAAAGGCCCGTGCATGGATCGACTAACACCGTGCACGTTTGTCATTCAAGTAATCGTTTAAGCGTCATAGCGTAGAGACTATACGCCTTGCAAGGTATTAATGCCACTAAAAATAAGCGACGGACGTTGCGTAGCGGATGTTGGGTGTTGCGAAGGTGCGTCAAGTGGTGTACCGTGATGTGTGATGTGTGATGTGTGTGCAGCGACGACAGCCTGGGCTACTCGTTCCCGTTCACGCTGCGGCTGGTGGGCGGCGGCGGCGCGTGGTGCGGCGCGTGCGCGTGGCCGGCGCTGTGCCGCGGCTGCGTGCTGCCGCCCACCGCGCGCCCGCTCGTGCACACCGGTACGGTGCCCTAAACTAGTACTCACCACCCAATACCTACACCTGCCAGACAACGCACACAAATACACACAAGTACACTTCATATATTATAAACAAATAACTATAGAACCAGAATCAGAAGAAGACTTTGTACAAAAGACGTTTGCTTGGCCACCTCTGTCCCATTTATGTTTCCACCGTGAAGCAGTTTGAAGGTTGAGATATGGCAGTGAATTTACAGGGTATACAGGAATAACATCTTACTCTTCAGGAATGGCAACGCATAGGGGGTATCATGGGTGAAATAGTACACTCTCTTATATCCATAATACTGCTCATGTCTATAAGCGATGGTTACCACTTTCCATCAAGTGAGCCGTCAGCTTATTTACCATTCTAAGTGGCATAAAAAAATACATAAATATTACATATATATATATATATATATATATATATATATATATATATATATATATATATATATATATATATATATATATATATATATATATATATATATATATATATATGAAACAAAGTAACCAGTAAAATTAAGCTTAAAAGTTTATTTTTTTATTTTATCGTTAGCAAGAAATATATACATATATATACATCTTAAAGTCTATATGTCTCTAATATGAACAATCACGAATGTATAGATATATTTCTGTATCAGGAAACACAAGCTCGTCATGTAAATGTTCGAATTCAGACGTGGAGGCGGAGGTAGGCACGGAGGTGGACCCGACCGCGGGCCAGCACAGGCTGCGACCCGCCACCAGACTTTCCTCCTACCCTGACGTATGTAATGCTACTAAGTAGGATTTTTTTTTTATTTAAAGAAAGAAAGAAATAGAAAGAAATAATTTAATCAAAAGAAACATGCGGCCCACACAGTAGCGCACAAAACAAAAACAAAAGAAATCAAAACAAAACAAACAAAAGAAAATAATAATTATATACAAATAGATAGCAATTAAATTATAATGTACGCGTGCGCGCGTGTGTGTCGCAATGTTCTGTGATGTAGGTCCGTGCTCAGCATATTGCTGCAGCGCTTGAAGCGCTACAGCGCTGTTTTTCAGCAAGAACCATTATTATTTCATTTATGTATTTAAAAAAGTGTGTGCTAGTTTCCATTTCGTTGATATTAATGAAGGAATATAATTATTTATTTATTCCTGGCATTTCAATTCATCTTGTACATTTCATTTCGGAGGTTTGTGGGAGGCTGTTATAAAAATGTTCAAACGTCATTTGAAGAGGATGATATCTTACATATATAGATTATGAACTTTTGTATTAAAATTTTACTAATATAAAACATCAAAATAGGATTTGTCGAGATTTTTCGTCATTTGAAATAACGAGTTCGGTAAATTGATAAACGTGCGGACAGCACACATAGTATCTGTACTGACGTAGCAGTACCAGCTTGTGGAATATGGTGCGGTGCGCAGGGCTCCGGCGAGATCAGCCGCGTGGACGGCAGCGTGCTGCGGCGGCGCGTGATGCTGGCCATCGACTGGGAGCCGACGGCGCTGCACCTGCAGTACCAGTGGACGCGCGAGCGGGCGTGTGCCGCGGATGCTGCGGCCGGGCCTGGTACGCCGGGCACGGGCGCGGTGGACGTGCGCAGCTGCCTGCGCGCGTTCACCAGCGTGGAGCGGCTGGACGCGCGCTACGCGTGCACGCGCTGCCGCAGCGCGCAGCCCGCCACCAAGAAGCTGCAGATCTGGCGCGCGCCGCCCATCCTGGTACCGCTCGCCCGCCCCGCCAACCACCAGACACCAGCAAATATACACAAACATACCTAAATTATTACGCACACACGTTTTCGTTCGTTCCCCGTTACTCTATTTGTTTAATGTAGCATTTTCTTTTTTTCTATACCGCTGAGTTGGCATATCAAGCATACGGCCCACCTGATGGATTACCGTAGTCCTATGAACGCCTAAAATACTAAGGGCATTACACGCATGTTACGGACCCCGACGAGACCTCTTTATCCCCTTCTGAAGAATCCCCTGCTGTAATTTCTTGGCAAAACATTAACAGGCAGCTCATTCTGTAACTTGAGCATTCGTGGGAGAAAACATCTCTGTAACTTAAACATACTCAAAGCGGTTTGAAATCTTGTAAATACTGTTTTAAAAAATACTACCAGGCTAAGCTAACACCACATAAGACCCGATCTTCAATAATCGAAATCAATACGAATCGAATATCAAACATTGTATACGAAAACATATAAATTAGCGTTGCCGATCTTCCGTTTGTAGAAAATCTGCGCGCCGATGACTAATCAAATGCTGGATACAAGCGTTGCGCTGCGTTGCATCATTGCCTGACTAATTTTCAACGCATTGTGACCTGAAATGTTTAACTGTATTCAATTTGATGTATTGCTATTTATTTCATTGCGAATGATCGACGACTAAAAATCGCCCCAATGTGACACTAGTCTTAGTCTAATTTTTTTTTAAATGGATGATAATAAAATGGTAACCCCGCCTGCGCTATCGGTATACACCGGCGGGGCACCAGTGAAGGATGATAGGTGAGGATGAAGCAGGTCAGTTAGCTCATCGTGACGAATTCGACAAGAATTGTTCACGATGGTTTCCAGGGGGAACCATGTGAAGGTCGACCTAATAATGCACATTGCTAGCAATGGGGCTGTCAAACCCCATTGCTAACAATCCCTTTCCCCCCAGCCTTAGTCTAATTTCACACAGTAAAAGAATTCTAACAATATTTTACAGATAATCCACCTGAAGCGATTCCAATACATGAACAACAAGTGGATCAAGTCGCAGAAGGTGGTGAACTTTCCATTCCAAGACCTGGAGCCGACGGAGTACCTGGCGTCGGTGCCGCAGGAGACGCTGCTCCGGCACAAGGAGCTGATGAGCCGGCGCCGCTCGTCCGCCGTCCTCCACTCGCCGCTGCCGGAGTGCAGCTCGGGGAGCGACTCCGACGACGCCGCCTCCGATACGCACGCCAACCCGCCTGCCGCGGTACCTACTTACTGTATCACTGTATCGCCACATCGCCACATCGCCACATTTAGCGCATTTAAGTTGCCGATCTTCGGCAATAATTCGGATAACTTTTCGAACTTAATGTATGGCCATGTGGTCCCGGCGTACAATAGGCCATCCCTTCCTCTCTTATGACTGTCGTAAGGGAGGGCGAGAGATGATCAGCAGTGCCCCCTTTAAAACATCTCTAAAGCCTGACTGCGGTTACCAACCCGCCTGCTAAACATGGCAACTACTAGCAAAACCCCCCAAGGGGGGAACCTATGTTCAACAGTGGACTATATATAGTCTATGTTCTATTTAAATACTAATAGAGATAGCTTTAAACAAAATAATTTTTTTTTTTTGCTTACCGATTTTAACAATTAGTATGTGAACATCTACTGAATATGTCATTGCAGGGCACCTCCTAGGTATTATAAAGTAATGATTTATTTGTCAATGTAGGCCAGATCACTAGTTACACATAATTTTACAATAATACAACAAAAACAAAAAGAAAGTTATATTTCGGTGGGGATTTTTTTTTTATACAACTTAGAATGAAACAAAGAAACTTAGAAACAAGCTGACGGCCCACCTGATGGAAAGTGGTAACCGTCGCCTATAGACATGAGCAGTACCATGGACATAATAGAGTATACTGTTTCGCCCATGATAACCCCCCCCCCCCCTCTGCGTTGCCATTCCTTAAGGCTCAGATGTTATTCCTCAGTACCCAGTAAATTCACTGCCATATCCCACCCTTCAAACCGAAACACAGCCATGCAAACACAACTGCTTCACGGTTGAAACACGAATGGGACAGAGGTGCCCAAGCAATCGACTTTTGTACAAAGTCTCCCTCTGGATTTATAATTGATTGTAATTAAACAGTTATGCTACTGCATGACAAATGTTATTATAATATTGACGAATTTTTAAATGACAACCTTTAATCCATTTTCCATTTGACTTTTTATTTAGTTTATATCTAATCTTCACAAAATATTAATATGTTTTGTAAGGCATGGATAGATAGGGGGCATGGATTTGCTTTGTAAGGCACTTGAAATTGCCACTGTCCTTGAAATAATATTTTGCACGCTAATGTTAGCAAAACATGTTAGGACTATACAAATCCTACAATGAACAACAAGTATGTCTTTGCACTTACTATGTACACATGTTTGCAAATAAATTTATCTTTATCTTTATCTTTATCAATATTTCTGATTATTTAAAAAAAAATATATTCTAACGACGATAATAAAATAAAAAAAATATATATATAAAAAAATACTGTTAAAAATTATAACGACATGAGCATGAACATGTATTGTTGAAGGACACACCAAAAGTGAAGGCGAAACTGGATCGCAAGAAGCGGCGCGAGTCGGTGGAGGTGCGGCGGCGCGAGCGGCTGCAGTCCACCAGCCTGGCCGCCACGCCCGTCACCGACGACAACCTGGTCGACTACCACCAGCACCGCCTGCTGCCCGGCCAGGACCCCTTCGACCTCAAGTACCGGCTCTACGCCGTCGTGGTGAGTCCACTGTTTTCACTGCATTTGAATTATTCAATTGAAATCTAAGTTATGTATGTGAGTTTTATTGTTCCACCGTAACTTCTGAATACCAGAACAGACTTAAATATATGGGATGCCATGAGAATTCTTACATGATCTCGCGTGAAGTTAGTTATAATACATTTTTATGTTTAATAAGGAGAGGAGAATAAGAATTTATTCTCTAAAATATTTTTAATGACTCCCAATTTTTTTTTAAATGAGATTTGGTGGGATTTTGTCGACATTACGTGGTTGAAAAACCTTTGGACTGCCTGTAACGTAACAATCTTTATGTTTTCCCCAGTATATTCCGATTTATAACATGGTACTATCTAACGGTAATACTACATTTTTTTACAATGGAACGGTAACCCCGCTCACGCTAACGGTATACGCTGGCGGAGCACCAGTGAGGGATAATAGGTGAGGATGAAAAGGCAGGTTAATTAGCCCATCGTGACCAAATCAACGATAAATTAGTCACGATGGTTTCCAGGGGGGATCGCGTGGAGGTTTCCTCCGTCGCGTTGTGTTTTGTGGGCGTGAGAGTAGCCGGTCGGTAAAATTACCAGAGGGAGACTGTACAAAAGTCGATTGCTTGGGTACCTCTGTCCCATTCGTATTTCAACCGTGAAGCAGTTGTGTTTGCATGACTGTGTTTCGGTTTGAAGGGTGGGATATGCCGTGAATTTACTGGGTACAGAGGAATAACACCCGAGTCCTCAGGAATGGCAACGCATGGGAGGTATCATGGGCGAAACAGTATACTCTGTTATGTCCGTGGTACTGCTCATGTATATAGGCGACGGTTACCACTTTCCATCAGGTGGGCCGTCAGCTTGTTTGCCATTCTAAGTTGTATAAAAAAAATCGGTGTGGTGTGGCGGCAGTCGCACAGCGGGCAGCTGAGCGGCGGGCACTACGTGGCGTACGCGCGCAACCCGTCGGGCGCGTGGCTCTGCTACAACGACAGCTCGTGCCGCGAGCTCACCGCGCCGCGCCCAGCTCACCAGGTGACCACAGCGTGACCACGCCTTCCTGTCCAGTGGCCGAGTGGCTCGCAACACGCCGCTCGTGGACCTTATACTTGAGGAGTGGCCAGGACGTCACCAGCAGACAAACTGCGGTTGCCAACCCGCCTACTAAGCGTGGCAGCTACTGGCAAAACCTCCCTTATGGGTGAGGCCTATGTCCAGCAGTGGACAGTTAACGGCCGATACAATTATGTACATAAATCTGCGATCCATTCGTTTGAAATCTCTAGTGTAAAAAACTTTTACCATAAACATCTGTACGCCTTGTTTTTCTCCATTCTTCACACGCAACTTGCTTTTGCTTTCCACGGTTAAAACATAATTTTTTTTATAGAACTAATAAAGTATCACACAATTAGTGGTTTGCCATAATCCCTTTAGATTTGCAGAAGAGAGAGACATTTTTTAACTTCTGTCTTGCACTACTACTGCCCACTCACTACTTCCTATGCCACTGCGTTAGGTTGACTGGAAGAGATCTCTTTTAGAGATAAGTTCGCCTTTGCTAACATTGTTATTAACTTATTGTTGTTAATGTATGGTTTAGTGCAATAGAGAATTTATAATAAAAAATGAATGTTTATAGGTTTTAGCCCACTTATCACTCACATATCGTGCTCTGTCTCACTTGAGTATTGCTGATTTTTTTTTTGTTTGATGTGGAACTCCGAAACTTCTCTTATGAGGGAGGCCTATGTTCACCAGTGGACAGCAGATACCACCTGGTGGTGCTGATAATGAATCATTAAACATGTTCAATATATTTCGCTCTACTTGAAAGGATGATGGCGACGACGAGGAGCAGCCGGCCATCGACCCGGCGTCCGCGTACCTGCTGTTCTACGAGCGGCGCGGGCTCGACTACGAGCGGTACCTGCCGGACGTGTCGGGCCGACCGCCGCCCGCGGACGCCCCCGACCTCGACCCCGACGATTCGGACCTGAAGAAGATGTGCCGCCTCATGTGAACGGGACCCCGCCGTCCACCTTCCTAGTCAACTGCATACTCCTGACCCGACCCTGGCACCACATCGTACACCATCATTTTAGAAATTTTTAAAGTAATTATGTAGAACTAGAGCAAAAATGCAATTGAAACAAATTACGTTAATTCAATTCACGTATTGTTTTGAATTTTTTTATTTAATTTTTTTTAACTAGATTTTTTTTGAGGATTACCAAAAAAGAACCAAAAGGCAACAGCTATACGGTCCATTTTTTAACTGATGTCATTTAATATTATTTTATTTATTAGCGATTCGCCCCTGGCCTTGCACGAATGCACTGTTAGGATGCACTGTGCTAAAATTCCGTAAATAATATCCAAACGACAGAGAAATCCATTGCGTGATTGAATTGAACGAAATAACACACAAAAAGCTACTTTATTTCTTACTCCTTAAAGATGATTATATCGTGGAGTGTGTATAAATTTAAAAACATCTCCATAAAATTGCATGTATTTATTTTGCTCCCCTACTTTATTGTGGTGGTAAAGTTGTAATTTGTCGTGCTAAGGTACAAGGAATAGAGGGTGCCTATTACGCACGTCTTACGTGTCGCATACGTTATTTTTTTACCGAACACGTGAAATCTTGAGGTAAATATGTAAATTATATTATATGTAATATAAATTCTATTGTAATAAAATTCTGGTGTCTGCACGTCCTTTGTTTCAAGTATCAAAACAGCTGTTTACCTGATATAGAATAATCGAACATGTTCCTTGCAAATTGTCATGTCTCTTATATTAGTAACCTTGTGGGAAAGGTAATTTGAAACTTTTCGATAAATTGCATTTATATTTAAACCAGTATTGGAATATACGCGTGAGTATACAAAAAAAAATATATTTAAAGGTTTAATTTTTCTCAGACTTGTCTTAGGTTTACTAAAATTACACACCTATCCCATCCCATCCCCGTCTAACGTCTGACCGTCATCCCATTATTTGGATCTGCGTGCAATGTTTCTAACTTTCTCGTGATTCAGTACATAAAATTAATTTTTTACCCACTGTACACTCTCTTTTCATTTAAAAGTTTCCTCTTGTCGGTGCAACTAATTCATGCATCCTCTTCCAGCCAGCTCTATCCCAGGTACAAATCCTTGACCTGCCTATACGACATGACGCCTAGTGTTTCTTTTATCTGTCCCATGTAGTTATTCCTCGGTTTTCCCCTTCCTCTTGTCCTCTATATTTGCTTATGATATTTTTTTAAATCGTCATGTCGTATAAGATGGCCCAGCGTTTTGTCCCGTGTTATTATTACTATTATTTATAATATCAGATATTTATCTGTACAATTTAGAAGTACACTTTGTCACGGTAATCGGCGGCTAACGACACTTTGACTAGAAATTTATTATTAAATTCAACAATTTGTTAGGCGGACATTTGTAAAATGTTACGACACATTCCTTGTTGATTTTATTATCGTTTCGTGTACGATGATAAATGGATATTTATTTGTTTTTATGTATATTTTTGTTAAATTTGAAAATTGTGTTATGTGAGCCATTTGGTGTCTGATAAATTTGAAGAGTGGAAATAGGAATCGAAATAAATGGGAGGCGGTATCAAAACCACGATATTTTCTTTACGCTTCACTAGCGTTTAAAAATACAATTATTTTTGCATAATTTGTCGACCTCTCTAAATTATTATATTCATAGCTAACTTTAAATGTATTTAAAAACCTTTCTAAAGCTATCACATAATATGTTATTGTACAATACAGTCATTGTTGGTTTTGATCCCGTCTCTCGCTATATACAGATATTTTTTACTACTTAGTACATGAGATATGGTGTAAGCAATTGAACAAACGGTGTGACGTCACGCCGCTATTTATACGATCGAGACTGATGTGATGTAATATATTATTATAATGCTATTTACTCATCGTTTTATGTTGTATTTAATTATAGAAATATGCCATGCCAGGAATAGTTTGCGCCCAGTTGCACAGTTGCTAAGTGCCTCTTGAAATAATCGCTCTGTTGAAATATTCTCTAAACATTTTGTATTATATTTCGCTATTGGTCGTGTCCCTCTCGAATTTGCTGTAACGATATAACAGTTTTATGCATCGCGATGTAAAACTAGCGTTCTAAAATGTTACAGTAACATTTTATTATGAGGGTAGATTGAAATGTATATAAAACATTGTGGCGCGAATTATTCCCAGGCATTTGTAATATATTTTTACGTACTGCACTCAGCAGCGGATCTAGTGTTAATATTGTGAAAGTATGTTATATAATCAAATTAAATTAATAATAATTATATTTAATTTTATAAAACAACGATCGATGTTTCAGTGCTTTTTTAGCTTATTGTGAAGGGGCTCAACATTCGTTATTACAAGGCTTGGACACAATGTAGTAATGCTTGATAATGTAGTGAGATATTTTAATAAGTATTAGATTTATTTTATTTTAGTCTGACGCGGGGATCGCTCTTGATCTATAAACCGCGATGTGTAGGCTTCGTTCGCACACCGACCGATCGTGATATGAATTTGTACTATATCTTTTGCTGTGGCTCGTCGTACACGTTTGTGATATTTTTCCCATAAAATTTCAAATGAGTCCAAAAATATGGAAATTTTTAGGAGGGACCGTCGACATATCCTTTTGAGTCACGAGTCGGTCTTTGTGTGAATACGTATTCGTCATTGACGATTTCAAATGATCGGAATCATCAACGATGAATGTCGAATCGTATATGTGAACAAGCCGAGATTATTTTAATAAGTGGATTCTAGCGGAGCCAAATTTTATTTGTGATGCATCTAAACCATATTGTCTAGTTATAATGTTACTATTGATATTAACGCCGGCGCTCGCGATCCGCTTATCTCAGGTATATTTAATTTGAAGAAATCTTGTTTCTGTCGGAAGCATTCTAGATACCGGATCGAGTCGGCCCGTGCTATGAAAAGGTGCATACACGCAGGAAGATATTTCATAAAATATATATTAAGCGATAAGTATATATATATTTTTTTATTATATTAGACATTTGGTGTTACGTGCCATCACCTTATCATGTTCTACTCGATACCAAAGCGATTGTTGTTATGGAAATTCTAAAATGTTTCCCACTTATTGATTTTATTTTTATTAAATTTGCCAAGGACTCGAACTTATGAAGGAGTGTATTAAATTGTAATGGCGATTGACTATTGATGAACTGAATTAAATGAATTAATGGAGATAAGGTAACGATGTTCAATATTAAGTTTATAGCACATTTGAAAGATCAAACTTGTAGCTTCAATAATTGCAGGGATGGGAGACAAGTCAATAGAATACAGGATATCCGACTTCTAAACGTGTACCAAACGTATTCCATCGATGTTTTTGGTACAACATGCGTGAAAGAACGAGACAGCAACATCTGCCATCTTGTTATGCGTGCTACCTAAATATTCGTATAGTCTATATTCTTTTCTAGTTTATCAATAGTTCGCCAAGAGAAATAAAGCTGATCATAATGCATGTACCAATATGGCAGCGATGTTAGTTAGCAATTTAAATGTAAGGCTGAATAGCTAGCGAGACACGTTCCGGCGTTGCGTGTACGTGTGCGTGTGGTTTGTATGAACTCATATTTTAATAATATATACAATACACGAGTTTATTTTGAAGTCGTTATCACGTTATGAATATCCCTGTGCAATAAATTTTTATAATCTATACTGTCTTTTATTTAGATCATAAATAGAAGTGTCCTATTTGTAACAATGGGGTCGATTGTGGGGAAGGGATTGTCTACAATACTAGTCCCATTACTAGCAATATATCCTGTCAGATCGACCTACCCTGGAAATGATCGTGCAGAATTCCATCACGATATAGCCTGTAACTAACATGCCTTTTCATCCTCGGCTATCATCCCTCACTGGTGCCCCGTCAACGTATACCGTTGGCACAGACCCCACCTGTTACCATTCCATTAGCAACCATTAAAAAGTAGAATCGATTCTTAGGCGTATTTTTTTAAATCTATTTTGAAGCTTGTTTGCCATTCTAAGCTGTATAAAAAAATATCAATAAGTATTGAAATTTTAATTATTATCAACCAGCTGTAATCAACGAAATTTTTAATGAAAAAAAAATTAATAGGAAGCCTTCTCAGATGGATCCAATCATATTTAAGTAATAGGAGTCAATTGGTTACTATTAAGGGAGTACCTTCTTCACCCATTTCTGTGTTATCCGGTGTGCCCCAAGGATCACATCTTGGCCCTTTATTTTTTATTATTTTTATAAATGATCTTATAGATAAACTGAAATGCCCCCGGGCTCTATATGCGGATGATCTCAAGATCTTCTATGCCGTTAAAGATATCACTGACTGTCAATTTTTGCAAACCGACTTATACGTTATACAGAAATGGTGTAGAGAGAACTACATGTATCTCAATGTATCAAAATGTTTCGTGATCTCAATTACAAATAAAAAGAACAAACTAGTTTACAATTACGATCTTTACGGTCAGTTTATTACTAGGAGGATGGTGGTCAGAGATCTTGGCATAGAGTTTGATGAAAAGTTATCATTTAAAGAGCATTATAGTACATTGATTACGAAGTCATCTAAACTTCTTGGTTTTATTGCTAGGGTCACGGTTGATTTTAAGAATCCCCATAGCCTTATTCTTTTGTTTAATGCTCTGGTACGAAGTATTCTTGAATACGGCTCTGTTATATGGTCACCTTGCTATAAATGTCATTCCGATAGAATTGAATCTGTTCAGCGAAAATTCTTAAAAATTCTAAGTTATCGTAGTGGTTATGGGCGGGTTCTATCAAGTTGTGAAAAAAGACTAGAAAAATTTAATGTGACTCTCTTATCTACAAGACAAAACAGATCGACTTACTTACTTTACACAAAATAGTTCATTACCATATTCACTCGGCTTCTCTACTCTCTGCTTTGACCTTCAATATAAAAACTATAACACGGAGTTCTAAAACATTTGCACTCTGCGTTTATAAGAACAATACATCGTATTATAACCCGCTTATCCGTATGTGTCGTACTTTTAATGAATTTTCAACTAAGTGTCCTCAAATTGATATCTTCAACTCACGTCTAAACACCTTCAAAAACATTTTACAATCAGCCATCAAGTCTCTTTGACATATCCATATTCTTTATGTATTTTTATCATTTGCATGTACTTCACTGTTTTTTACCAATTTCATATGCTTTCTTTATATAACTTTATAATTTAACACTGTTTGCCGACTGCTTTAACCATGCTGTGTGTACACGAGTCTGGGTCTCAATCTGGTTCAATCTAATATCTTTATATAATGTCTATCATGTTATTGATTGTAACCTGTTGTGTATACCTTTAATAAATAAATAAATAAAAAAATTAATTAATTAATTGCAGCCTAGATTGGCAAACAAGCTGAGGGCCCACCTGATAGAAAGTGGTAACCGTCGCCTATAGACATGAGCAGTGTTATGGATATAACAGAGTATACTGTTTCGCCCATGATACCCCCCGTGCGTTGCCATTCCCGAGGACTCGTGTTATTCCTTAGTACTCTGTAAATTCACTGTCATATCCCACCCTTCATACAGAAACACAGCCATGCAAACAACTGCGTAATATCTTTATTTTTGCATTATTATTCTAGATTATGCCCTTGGGGCCGCAATGATTAAACTAAACTAGTGAAATGTCCATCTCAGTTTTATAGCTGTGGATTAAAATCTCTATTTCAGATAGAATCGCTTCGGTCGCCGATCACATGGGAAACAAGAAGACAGTGCACATCTTCTATCTCAGATTTGTTGATGTTAACGATTCTATCAATAAGATTCGTTTGTAATTTGTCTAGTCTTTACTGTTTTTGTTTTATCATTCCTTCTATGTTATTCCTCGTTCTTAGGTCTCGAAACATACAGAGTACTATCTGCGATACAGGTACAATATTGTGGGTGCATTCAATTAAACAAAATTGGTGGACTTTTGAATGTTTATTATTAGATTTACACTGTCATTTACAATAAATTTTCATGTAGATGGTAGGACATAAATCAATATTGCATAACGCTAAGGCTAATTGCATCAGTATTTGTTGTGGATAAAAATTAACAAAATATACGCAACATTACAAATTCAAATAATAACATAACGCTAATATCTTACTCGGGCACGCACTCGCTCCACAACGCTATGCCACTACAATTTGGAGTCCAGTCTGTCGAATTAGCCACAGTTCACGGTTATCATAAGTATGAAGATGGAATGTCTTCGAGTAGGCGTAGGCATACAGTACAGATCGCACAATAAATAATTTCCAAGTGCATTACCTTAAACCTAGCACAACGTTAGATCTACTTACTGTTTGTCCTGCAATATCGTAAGAATTGTATAGCGCTACAGCACAATATTTACCAGAACATGCGAAAATAAAAAAAAAACAAACAAAAAAAAAAAATAAAGAATAAATTAAAATATACAAAAATGTCTATCACAATACTCGTAAGTAATTAAAGCAATTTAAATGTGAATACTCCAAATGTTGTAATACGAACGAAGCGGGTTACATCGACACGTGTTTATGTATCTACAAACAAACAAACGAACAAACAAGCTCAGCCAGACCCTCCCCGTCGAGTCGCCAAATCGTTACGCGAGTTTGTTCTGAACAGTAAACAGTAGTACTACACAGTAGTCACGATTTACACAAAACGTATTAAATTTTCGCAATAAATACAAGTGTGTGTACGCTCAATACGATAGATACATAAAGACCAATAGGGTGACGCCACTATCACTTACCTATTAATATTGCAAGTAACTACATAATACCACCCTAAATGTTATCCTTTAAAATATATCAATCAATGAATGATCAAATGTATACAAATGCAGCGTGGGCGCGCGCGCGGAAGACTCGCCGAGTGGCTCGGCGACTGCAAGCTGCATGCTGCATTGCTGCAAGCTGCACGGTGCAAGCTGCAAGCACGGCGCAGCTGCAGCGGACGCCGAGCCGTGCGGCCGACTGTTTGTGCGGGCGGCGCTGTCGACGCCGAGTTGCGATACGTACGAACATATTATACTAACGCCATCCACGACGATAACACGTACATTTACGTACCTAGTGTATACCCAAATTAAACGTTACATCTCATAAACATTTGCCGCTATGGTGCTTGTAAACTCTCAACAGAGATTAAATACATTAATTTTACACAAGGTACAAAATACTTAGAAAAATTTACAATCCCCACCATAAAGTGTGGCGGTGAAAAGATGGAAACGTCTATTCAGCGTTGTATATAGTAAATATCCCTGTTGGCGAGAGACCTACTCGGCATCGGCCGGCGCGGACAAGCTAAGATAACATCGCTAGAGATCAATAGAGTGTATCCTTTACAAAATACATCCTTAAGAACATACAGTTAAAATGCAATACCAAAGTACTTTTTTCTTAACATTATTATTATTTTTTTTTTTCGTTATTGAAAACAAAGATTATATAAAAAAGAAGTAGATATTTAAAATGTATATTACTCATAGATAATTTGACACGATACATAAACAAAATTTTTAATATTATGTATGTAGGAGGAGGAGGCATTCGTTCCGTGTATATACGAATAGATAATTTTCCAGTGTACGCACGAACAAGTTGGTGAGTTCTGATATACGGGCTACCTGGTTACCTTTAACAACCGGTTGTCATTGAGGGCTGGGTCTTATATGATACTATAGTTATTTTTTTATTATAGTTAAATATTATTTTAAAGGGTATTACGACACGTCCTGATCTTCCACGTCTTGCGCTTGCTCTTTCTGTTCAGCCTCGCCTGCAACACAACACACAATATTATAATACATTGCTGCCACTGTGTTATAGGTCAACTATTTAAACTTCAGTAAGGAAAATATCTATTTTCTCGCGTCACGGTAAATACTTGTGCAGGGGCGCCAGGTATTTCATTTAATTGATGACCACAAAGTCATGAAAATTTATATTTTAAAAATACCAAGGTATTCTAAAAACAGCTGTTATCGATTGAGTAGCCAATTCTAATAAACAGACTACTCTCTCAGGCGTTGCGTTTACTCTGTAGCGATATGTGCTAATCACCTTCTCCGTCGCCCTGCATGTCCGAGGTCCAAAGGGTAAGGTTATCCCGGAGCAGCTGCATGATGAGGGTCGAGTCCTTGTAGCTCTCCTCGGACAGCGTGTCCAGCTCGGCGATCGCGTCGTCGAACGCCGCCTTGGCGAGCCGACACGCGCGGTCGGGACTGTTCAGGATTTCGTAGTAGAATACCTGCAACACAGCGCGTGTACACATTGAAGACACTTGCAAAAAGGTTTGTATGGGACTGTATGATGATTAACAGATGTTTTAAGTGCAAATTCACACATGCACAATAAATTGTGACAATCTTAATGAGATACAAAACATTATCGTCGCAGTGTTGTCCCGGCATAGAATAGGCCCTCCTTTCCCGTGGGTGTCGTAAGAGGCGACTAAGAGAGGGCAAGGGATAGGCAGCAGTGTCTCTTTTAAAACATCTCGAAAAGCCTCACTGCGGTTGTCAACCCGCCTGCCAAGCGTGGCATCTACTAGCAAAACTCCCCTTATCGGGAAGACTTATGTCCAGCAGTGGACAGTTAACGGTTGTAATAACAAAACAATATATACCTATTACTAGCTATTACGATATGACCTCGTGTACGAAATTTCATTCAAATCCTATTAGTAATTTATGTGTAACAAACATCCATTCATCGTTACAAACTTTCGAATTTATAATATTAAAATAGTTTTAATAAGTCGAATGCCATGCTTCTAACATAAAATCTATCATCCCATCGCTATCTCTTTCCTATCTCGTGGGTATCCCAAGAGACAATTAAGGGAACTTAATGATCAAGGGTTTAGCAGTAAACGCCCTTCTTAAAACACCACCAAAGCATAACTGCGGTTGCCAACCCACCTGTCAAACGTGGCAACTACTGGCAAAATATAAATATGTACCATTCACATATTATGGCTTTACTGCATATTTGTATCTCGATACTATATTCTCATGAGGTTTTCTCCAACAAGGGTGATAATATAACCAAAGTCTATAGGAGAAGGAATGACGAACATTAGCTAGTTCTTAACAACATTGAGAAAACTCGTATCTTTTGACAATTACAAATTATAATTTTGCATTGAAACTACTCAATGATATTTTGAGCCAGTATCCGCAATTGGATGTATTTGCCTCCAACTTGCTGGAGTTTCGTCGAGTGACCTCAGAGTATTTGTGTTCACACGTTTTTTGTTTCAGTTAAATCTTTTTATATTATTTTTATGTAATATTCCTTTTTATATATTATTGTACTCATGCTTTCCTGGGTGAGCGTATTGGAAGACTGTAAGGCTCACCCAGTGGATGTAATAAAAAAATAAATAATAAAACCTGAAAGGAAAAAATGGAATTTACCAATGTCCATAATAAAGCATTCAGAATTGATAAAAACGAGTCATAATCGTTTTGAAATAGCATGTTAATGAATATTAACATTAGAAGACAAATTAAGAGTTCGTTGACTCATTGATAGATTAGTCTTTAGGGTCCGGTTGTAGAGTGAACTCTATATTGATTCCGAGGTCCAGCAAGATAAGAATGTTATATAATTATTATGTAAATAACAAGGGTCCTATTTAGTTTAGAACAGGGAGACAATAAATAATACCAGGTTTTAATGTGTGATAATGGATTAACCCAGCCTGCGCTATCTGTTTACTGCTTTTTTTTTTTTTTTTTTGATGGGTGAAAATGGTATGGTAACCCCGCCTGCGCTAACGGGATACGCTGGCGGAGCACCAGTGAAGGGTGATAGATGATAATGAAAACAGGCCAGTTAGCCCATCATGATGAATTCATCAGGAATTAACCATGATAGTTTAGAACCAGGGAGAAGTCTCCCTAACAAGCAGGTCGACCTGGTTGGTGTATATCATTGCTAGCAATGGGATTCTCAGTCTCCATTACATATAAATAAAATTATTTTTAACAACCCCTACGACGCGGCGACAACATTGACTCCTAAATAAATCAAAACTAATATTGATTAGATAACGGCCGTGTTGGTATTTGATAACACGTATCATTTAACAGTACTGTTATGTCGCGGCGTCGTACGCTGAGACAATAGACAGAGAGAAAAATTGTAAGCAAAAGAGATAAAAAAAATATATGGCAAAAAATACATTTGAGCCTGACAGACTTCACACATTTTTTATGCAATTTAGAATGGCAAACAAGCGACGGCCCACCTGATAGAAAGTGGTAACCGTCGCCTATAGACATGAGCAGTACCATGGACATAACAGAGTATACTGTTTCGTCCATGATATCCTCCATGTGTTGCTATTCCTGAGGTCTAAGGTGTTTTGTCTTTGTACCTTGTAATTTTACTGCCATATGCCACACTCAACTCGAATGAAAATGATGAAAATCGACTAATTTGTGTAACACCACTTATGATTGTCAAAATTTTGCATCACAATCGGTCAAAAGGTTGGCCCATTTTACATAATAAAAGGAGCATAAGAGTGATTTTGATTACTACAGCCCATAGGACATTACCACCATAGGAGTTGCTTGTGCGTCAATAGAAATAGTCTAAATCGTTCTGTCTCAATCCATAATGGTTAACAATCAAGGCCCTGCTTTCACAGCGTGATGGTTACAAACAATAATTATATTTATGTACTAAAAACATATAAAACCGCCTATATTATATCAAAATCGAGAGCGAGCATTGAGCAAATTTGAATATTTTAATGAAAATGCAAATACATCGTGACACAATAATTTTATGGCATTACACACTGTGCAATTTGGATACATTTTGTGTATTTTAATTATATAGACAGATAGATAGTTACTCTTTGTTTCCTCCATAAAATTACAATAGTAAACTTATTATAAATACAAACAATTACAAGAAAACATTACACTGAGAAAACAATGGGCGGCCTTATCGCTAAGAGCGATCTCTTGCAGGCCACCTTTGGATGGAGAAGAGTAATTATAAACAGTGTGACTGAAGGCATGAAACTGATCGTTTTTTAAATACATATAGAGATATGCATACGCAGAATACTGTGAATACAAAAATGTATATTTTAAGTTATTAATAGATACATATATAAATACTTAAATACATATATATACATATGTAGTTATAAAAATAAAAGGAAATTTAAATATGCTAGTCACACACAAATTACGAACGTGACAACTTGTTCAGATAGAAGTCTTTAATTTTTGTTTTAAAATATGGTAGGCGCTGTATAGTCTGTGTAGATGTTGGTAGACTATCATATAGTCAAAACAGCTTGCACAGTAAACGATTTGTCATAAAAATTTCTGAAATGTACTGGTATATATTGGTTAATACTGAATGAATTGCATCATCCTGTGCCTCCCCCCCCCCTCCATAATGGAAAGGCGGCTCAAATAACGACGATAACAACTGTACGGTACTCACTGAGAAATTAAGAGCGAGGCCGAGGCGGATGGGGTGGGTCGGTGGAAGTTCCGTCATCGCGATGTCGGAGGCGGCCTTGTATGCGACCAGGGAGTTCTCGGCCGCCTCCTTACGGTCGTTGCCGGTTGCAAACTCCGCCAGATATCGGTGGTAGTCACCCTGAAAACGAAACAAACGACATTGTACACTTCTTTATATTATTATACGAATAAATGCATATCGAGCTTCAGCTGAAATCTGATTTGGATATTGAAATCTTTTTAAAAATATTAAAGTTTTATTCTTAGAAATACATAAAATATATCTCGATGGTCAAAATAATAATTTGTTTTTAGATTAACAACCTTATAAGAGGGTTAATCTTGAAATAGGTTCTAATGGATCGATATTGGGAATTGAAACGTTTCACACTCGAATTGCAAAACTAGCGACATAATGATTCCATACTGTTCTAATAGATGCATATTAGTGCAACTTGCCAATGCAAACTATTGTAAACCGATCCCAATTAGAACCTAACTTCTAACTAATGTTTCATGGAGTGCAGTATAAAATTGTCATTGGCAATGAGATTGGATAGAAACCGATATTAGATTCAAGAGGAGACCAACTGAATGCAAAACATTCAAGATTTCACATTTAAAAAGACAATTGTAATCATTAAAACTATGTAAGTTTCTAAAGAATTCAGGAAACACGCTAAAAATTCTCGACTCGAGTCCGCCAGCCGCTGGGCAACATTCATTCTTTAATGACGTATCACAAAAAACTAGACAGGAAACGCTGATCAGTGTCAAACGTGTACAAACTAAACTTGTCCTTAAATGTGGCACCTCGTACGGCGACTCGTGATCATTATTGGGCGTTTGTCGTATTTGTCACACTAGATGACGTGCAAGCAAACAATATACGGGCAAATATACGATCGAGCACACACGCGGTGCTAAGTAACGAACGTGTGGACACAACCTACTATGTACCATGAACATAATGTTAAAATAATGAAAGAAATGTTAAAACTATAATGTTGATAGTTGGAACACGAGTTGAAAGGGTTTATTTATTTATATATATACTTTATTATATACAACAACAAAGGTGAGCTTAATTCTAAAAGAGTTCTCTTCCAGCAACACCCAAAGTGGAAAGGAGCATCAATGTTAGCGGGTGTAGCGGTGTACAATATCGCACAAAACTAGCAAAACTCTGAATTTAGAGTCATGGTATGCCCAGTATTGTCTATTAGCTTCTGTCAATAATGCCAAATTCACGGTCAGCATTTAGCAAATAAAAAACGCAGTAGTACACACTGCGTAGACCAGTTCCCGGAATCCCAATCATGGTCGAGTCAATTAAGTAAATGAGCTTTTCTAAATTATCTTGGGTTTGGATTTTTGGGCTAAGCCAGCTAAATGTAGGTGCGATCAGAGGGCCTACCATGAAATATTTTCCGAAATTTCGAGGACGAACGAAACAGAAATTTGATGTTAAAATTATATAATATATGCCGTTTAAAATTTTAAAAAATGGTAAAATATCGTTCCTCTGGACTATTAGGATAGGACTTATGATGAACAAAATGTTAAGCTCCATTTTACGGGGTCGATTTCGGTGGGAACAAAAACACGAAATTGAGCCCGAAATTTCGGAATTTCATTTCATGGTAGACCACCTGATTTCTTGTTATTACAGTAAATACTAAAACAATTTTCACATTTATATACGCGCTCCTTTTCTTATCGCTTTCCTTGTTTAATATTGCTATCGAAATATGTTTGTCCTTGTCATATTCTGGTCTACTTTGGGGCATTATTTGCTAAGATTCATAAGGCGATTGTGAATCCAATTACTCATGTCCGAAGCGTATTAGCCTATTTGACCTCTTTGATATGAAACTGACAAGCGCGTGGTAATTCGTACTTAATAATTGGTATATTTGTCAACCAACTACAAAAAGGAGATTCAAAACTCGGTAATTTTTTTTATGTCTGTTACCTCATGACTCATAAGCCGATTTGGAAAATTCTTTTTTTATCTGAAAGTATACACTTTTAGATTGGTTCTATAAAAATTTTAACATAATAAGTTCAGCAATTTAGTTTTGAAATCAAAATAAATGATTTTGCCACAACTGAAGTCAGTTTTTATTTGAGCAGCACAATTATTGTTAATCACAGAAAAATATATAAGTCACTATAGTAAGTATCTACTAACTCAAAATGCTTATAACTAGGTTTAATTTATTTTTATTTGTTTACTACGCAAGCGGAGTTAATACATAAGAGGTATATATATACATATGTCTGGCATACCTTCATTTTGTAATAGAATACTTTGGACTCGCCGGTCTGTGAGCTGGGGATTAAGTGTTTGTCGAGCACGCTGAGTATGTCTGAACAGATGTCGCGCAGCTCCTTCTCCACCTGGCTGCGGTACGCGCGGATCATGTTCAGTTTGTCCTCGGCGCCCTGCAAACAAACAAGCGTCACCGTGTCAACTGGACGTTACAACACACAATGGAAGTACGACACACTGGTCATAACAATAGATGCATAATAAAAATAGAGATTTTCTATTTTTATCCAAATATAGTCACATAGTTTGAGGAACCGATAATCGATGAGGGAGAAAGGTTTTTGAATGGTGACCGCCAACACTAGATGGAGTAACAACCTCAAAGGGAGACTTTGTACAAAAGTCGTTTGCTTGGACACCTCTGTCCTATATGGCTGTGAATTTACAGGGTACAGAGGAATAACACCTGACTTCCCAGGAATAGCAACGCATGAGGAGTATCATGGACGAAACAGTATACTCTGTAATGTCCACGGTACTGCTCATGTTTGTAGGCGACGATTACCACTTTCCATCAGGTGGGCCGTCAGCTTGTTCAACATTCTAAGTTGTATAAAAAAAAAGTTATTGACTGATATACTATGTATTATGATATAGTTTTCACTACATTAAGCCACCTAAGGCAATAAATAGCAATACGCAAATGACAAAAAAAGCGTCCTTCTACACGCATAACTTCTACTACCCTGTTTTGCGACAAATTTCCAACCAACCCAATTTTCTACAAGCCCATTCCACTTTTCTCCAAACTTAAGTTAGCTAACACAAAAATTTATCGTTGTTTATGGACATGAAATGAATGGGCATCACAGAACGTTATTGACGCCTTGACGGGATGCCCTTTCTGGGGACTAAGGTAGCACGGTTCCGTACACTGCAATTTCTCAGATACGATCAAATTGTCTCAAATCGTCACACAGCCATGTGGACACAGCTGCTTTACAGCAAAATGCGAGTGGGAGTATGTGTGGGTGATAATCAAGTAAGTCTGATGGTAAATTATCAAAGACTACGCCTGTAACACTAGAATTATATAATACTAGCGTTCCGGCCCGGCTTCGCACGGATAGATTAGAATTTTCAAGAAAATATATATTCTACGTTACTCGCTGAAAACGTAGCTTTCCATATGTAAAAGGATTTTTAAAGCGGTTGAGTAGTTTTTGAGCTTATTTATTATATAAAAAAATCTTTCCTTTTTTAGATTAACTCCTATTTTAACTATAACACTGTTTTGTCACTTTCAAATTAAAAATTTAGTGTAAAAGAAAGAGACAAAACAGTTCAATAGCTAAAAAGGGTTTATGAGAGGTTTGACATTTTACGATAAGAGAGTAAGTGTTTAATTAAAAAAAAAAAAAAAAAATCCTATATAAAGAATTGAATTTTAAAACATTATTGTTTATTTATTAATTACTCTCTGTATTATTACATAACAGTTGGTAATATTAAAATTTAAAACAGATGAATTGAGAATTTTATCCGCCAAGTCGCTCAATGAGCTGTTATAATTTCTACAAATCTGGTACGCAGTCAACAAAAATGATCCCAGGCTTAGAAAGTGACATTCTTGCTTACGTGAAGTCATAAGTGACGCATCGCATGAGTCACTGTCTACTTATACATATGATTTTGCTCTGCAAAAATACATTGCTTACTATTCATAACACATGGCGACAGAATTAATACTGACCAATAAAAAATATATCTCATCATCATCAGCCATCATCCGTCCACAGCTAAACATAGGTCTCCCTCATAAAGGAGGTTTCGCCAGAAGTTGTCATGCTTTGCAGGTGGTTATTCCCAATAATGTAGTAACAAACAGATATACGTGAAAAAAAAATATATGATCACGACTATATCTAGCGGAGTAATCAGAGGCATTTGGGAACCGTTACGCCGTGGCGATGGTAACACTCGACCCGGTCTCATTTCGCCGAGCGAATTAGAATCCAACGTAGCAGGGAGCATGTTTTACGCCGTCACTCGGATTATGCTATTTCTATATCAGGCTAAGTAAACTACCACAACCCTGGACAGCATGGTGAAATAGTCACGATTGAACGGCATACAGTTTTCCACTTCTGACAGTTGGAACATGACCAAATATTATTGTGATGGATAGACGTTCTTTACAAAACGCAAATACCTAACCTACCAGACAGTCCTAGTGGAATGAAAGCTTTCACTCACAATGGCGGGTCGTTGACACTCGGCTCGCCACGCCTAGCGCTATATAATATCATGTTACAAAAACTAATGGAGATACTTTACTTGCAAATATATTTTCACATTACATTCAATTCGAACCGGTAAATGAGCAGTTTTCAAATATTACACATCAAACATGAGTTTGTGATTTTGGATGAAAACAATGTTTCTTTCTATACGAAACAACGAATGTTCTAAAGAACTTTATTGCGCAAGGTAGGGCCATTAGGAAGTCATTAAATGACAGCTTTAAATAGAGGCAAATTTCAACAAAAGCGGCGTGATCCATGACCTGTCACTACTATATGAACTGATGACGTCCGTAGACTGTCACACGCAATGTGCGCCGAGCGTGGTGCGTTCGTTTTTCGGTCATATTTGAGTCACAGAGGGGATGAGGTCACCTTGGGAGAGAGGCAGGGAGTGGCCGTACTGTGTGGAGTTGGAGGTACTGTTACTTATACTGTGATAATAGCATAAGTGATCCACATTACATGTCTATCAGTTAGCTAAATCTTCTATCAGTCATAGCTTCTGACAAGGCAATACTTGTAAGACAAACGTCCCGACAAACCTTGAATGATTTATCAATATTTAACGGAAACTACATGGAGATTAAATTTTACTTATGACTTATCTTGAAGAAACAATGTGTCTTAGGTAAATCACAAAGAATATTTCTTGTAATCGGAGCGAGGAACTGGAAGAGGTTTCGAAGCGAACAAAACGATTGATTGATTTGCTGTAACTGTTGGTTAAAAAAAAAAAGTGAAAAAAAAAAAAAAGAATAAGCCCAGTAACTTCCTTCTAATTCTGATTTGTCTTGACTTTTTTGTTTAGACAGGAAAATTGGCGGGGGATTGGCTCCTTCATTTCTTGGACTTTATTTAATTTTGACATGTATCAAATGGAACGATAACCTGGTAATCCTACTTTCTAATATTTAACTTTAGGCTCCACTATCATGAAAAATTATATATTTGAGGGTAGTTAAAGCCCAATGTTTAATTACGCACACCTGAATATCAGAATTCAAGATAAGTAGGAGTAATGCGGCACATTGGAAACAATACACAGCGGGGCGGCATCCGCGCCACTTATTGATTCGTTTCAAACTTGTATGATGGACGGGTCGTTTTGACAATATGTAAATCAAGCGAGGGAAGTTCGTACTTGCGGTGTGCCGAGTCAGCCTTTTATGTATTCGAGTATTTTAGTACTCGTTAAAAAATGCCGACTAGAATCTGAGAACTCGGGACAGTACAAGTGTCATCATCCTCTTCCTACCCTTATCCCAATTATTATTTGGGGTCGGCGTAATATGTTTTTATTCATATTACAAAAAGATTTGGCTTTTAGTTTTACGACCAGCCGCCTGCCTTACGTCAACCCTCTTTGGGACAGTACAAGTGTAATATATACTTAATAAAAATAATAAATGTTCAGTCAATCTTAATTATTTTTTTAAGAAAAAAAAAAAAACAATGAAATATTTAATCAAAAACAGAAAAACATATGACAAACACGCGAAAAGTATTCAAGTACAGTAAATATTCGAAACCTGTATTTTAATTTTAATAGAAATACTGAATACACAAGTATTCGATTCAGCCGACCCGGCACATCACTAGTACGAACGCCACTAGCACGCGAGGTCGGGCCGAGGTCTGGCCGCGCCCGTGAAGTCACTTATCGGAGCACGCGCGACGGGCAGTATTTTTTATTCTTATCAGAAAAACAATAGTAAATTAGTGTTGTTGCTTGTATGCATACAAGTATAACGTATCTGTCCTAATATAGAGACGCAATATATTCTGTCTCTTACAAAACAATCATTGCGACGGATTTTTTTTAAATATTACAAAGAAAGTATTGATATTTTGTTTATAATAGATAATAAATTGATATTCAAAAGGTACTAAAATGAGTTTAGCTATATTATTAGTAACATGGACTGTACTTTAAAAAAAAATACGTAAAATAAAAAACAATCAAAGAGGGTTGACGTCAGGCAGGCGGCCGGTCGGTCGGTTGTAAAACTATAAGCCAAATACTTTTGTAACATGAATAAAAACATATTACGCCGACCCCAAATAATAATTGGGAGAAAGGTAGGAACATGACATGACATATAATAAAAAAAAAATACTAATTTACTTAAAAAAAAAAAAGCTAAAGAAACGGGGACAGAATACAAAATTTTTAGAACATAAAAATGGAATTATAACATCAACTACACTATTGGTTTGCATTCACGAGGTACCAGTAACGGACAATATATGGCGATAAAGTTGGGGTGTCAAATGAATTGGCTTATAGTAACTTACAAAGGATCATACATAGGGCATCGCCTATGTATATTTACAAAATCCATGTGTTTTACTAAGACGGATGGAAACGTACGCCAAGGACTTCTCTCTCAAGGATTCCCTCTCGAATAAACCTGAATCAAATTAATCGGTCACAGATCGATCAGGTTCGCGATATTTAGTCGATGCTAAATTATTAACACGACTAACAAATATTATCGAGTGACACAAAACGCGGTCAGTGAATTTAAACTAGAAGGTAAGCCGGTATTGACCTAAATAAACATTTATTTCACTTACAATACATAATTAAATGGATGAAAGTTACGGAAAACGTAAAACTTTGAATAATATTGGTAAACCATAAAGGCCGTATTAGGGGGGGAAAGGGATTATTAGTAATAGAGACTGAGAATTCCATTGCTAGCAATATACCCAAACAGGTCGACCTCCTCGCGGTTTCCCCTGGAAACTATCATGGTTAACTCCTGATGAATTCATCATGATGGGCTAACTGGCCTGTTTTCATTCTCATCTATCACCCTTCACTAGTGCTGCGCCAGCGTATCCCGTTAGTGCAGGCGGGGTTACCATTTCATTTTCACCCATTGAAAAAAAAGGCCGTATTATGGTTGAGGAGATATGACTGTGAAATTACAGGACGGGAAGGCATAAGGAATGCCAACGCATGCCGGGTACCGTGAGCGACACAGTATATTCTGTTAAGCTTATTCTATACACGTACACGTTTGATACTAGCAAGTTACTTAAAAATATGGGTTATTATAATAAATTACATGTTCATTCCCGTGCGGTCTTGGTCACCCTATCCTTTCCCGTGGGTGTCGTAAGAGTCGACTAAGGGAGGGCGAGAGATGGGCAGTAATGTCCTTAAAACATATCCAAAGTCTAACTGCGGTTGCCAATCCGCCTGCCAAGCGTGGCAACTACTGGCAAAAACCCTTAGGAGAAGGCTATGTTCAGCAGTGGACAGTAAAAGGCTGATGATGACTACATATTCATATTGAGAAATTACCTTCCATAGCCCAAACAAAAACTGTCTTAAAACCAATTAGTAGTGTTATTATTTCACCTTCCAATTTGGGAATTCAGCGTAAAAGAGACAAAACAGTTCCACATAGCGAAAATAGTAAATATTTATGAAACGTGAACGTTTTTATGGATAAAGGGGAGGTTTATTAGTATATACTTCGTGAACACCGGTCTCGAACATTCGACGCTAGTGTTGTTTTGTTCTATATAAAGAAGCTAGATTGTGTATTAGGAAAATCTCATTAGCTAGTCGATTGCAATATATAGCTTTTCGATAAAGCTATGCAAATGAGGGCTTATATTGGTTCAGCTTGTATTAAATCGGGAACGACAGAAAATCGCACGATTGGCCTACCTACGTAACCTAACTACTTAGATTCGGGAGAGAATTGTTAGTAACCCAGTAGCAGCCCTATCAGGTCGAATGCTACAGCCATGGTTATTTCCTAATTTATTCGACATAATAGGCTACCTCATGGGTTAATCAAAGGGGAAAAGGGATAGTAATGCGGACTACCAGACCCATTGTTAGCATCATATCCTATCAGGTCGATCTCCCCGTGGTCTCCTTGGGAACCATAATGCAGAATTACAGGTGTATTCATCACGATGAGTTGACTGACCTGCCTTTTCATTCTCATATATCATTCCTCACTGGTGCCCCTCCAGTGTATACCGTTAGCACAGGCGGGGTTACCATTCCATTATCATCCATTAAAAATCATCCATCATCATAGCCCCACTTGAAAGAGGAATTTAAGGGGGGAGGGGGGATGGACAAGGGATTATTAGTAACACAGCCTTTTCATTCACACCAGTGTATATCGATAGCGTGGGCGGGGTATCATTCATTAAAAAAAAAGCACGAATTTATCACGATGCACCAACTGCCTGACTTGAACCTCACCTGGCGTCCCTCAATTACAATTCAATTTTCATTTAAAAACCCTGCTCAAGTTTGTGAACTTGTCGGTACAAGACCCGGTAATTCAGTTATATTATACGTACGAGATAACAATCCAATTATCTAATTATAAAACGATTAAGACTATATACACCGTGCGGGAGGCACTCGCTCGGCTTTCGTTGGACGGTGGCGAGTTAACGCGTAAAGTATAGGGACGGCTACCATCAAAATTAATTTACAGAAGTACCTCTTAGTATTTTTACGAGTATAATTTGAAATTCTCAATGTGTTTGATATTTCTTTTCGTGGCTACGATATATAATTACCGAGTGGTTCCGACTTAGAATGGACTGCTCCTATCTTTGCCGTGGGTGTTGTAAAGAGGCGACTAAGGGAATAATGATGGAGAGATGACCAACAGCACCCCTGTTAAAACATGCCAAGCCAAACTGCGGTTGCCAACCCACCCTGCTATACTTGGCAACTACTGGCAAACTCCTTATGGGGAAGACCTATGTTCAGACCGAAGTCGCTTATTTTGCAGAGTAAATTTGAAAAAAACATATTTTTTTTTCGGGTTCTTCAAACTCGGTAACGCGCTCGTAATGCAGGCGTTCATAGACTACGGTAACTGCTTAGGCGGTACGCTTGTTTGCCACCTCAGTAGTATAAAAAAAAATAATATGGAAATATTTTAGACCCAACCTAGATCTAAATAATATTATCATAAATGCGCAGGTTTTGCACTGTTGAGTATCAGCACCTACACAGTACTTCCTCCTGGAAAAAAGGGAAGCATTGCTAGCAATATACTCTGTTCACGTGGTCCCCCTGGAAACCATCGTGCTGAATTCCAGGAGTATTCATCACGATGGGCCAACTAAACTGCCTTTTCATCCTCATCTATCATCTCTCACTAGTGCCCTGCCAGCGTATACCGTTAGCGAAGGCGGGGTTACCATTCCATTATCATATATTAAATAAAAAAAACCACCTTCTTTTAGATATATAAAAAATTACATAAAACAACACCTGTTGTATGCAAAGCGGCATATCTTAACAAAAATTTCATAAATAAATATATTTTCCTTTTTAACGGAAGCGTAGAAGGAAAGTGTGTAAAGGCAATATTGCGTTCCGGCCTCAACGATAGGATGACGCGCGGTGATTCACTGCAAATAATGACCGACGACACGGTAATCCGTTCGTCCTTCATACATTTTTTTGATACAGTACAGAGTTGACGTTATCAATGTGTTACATCGAATTTTACTACGTATAATAACAGCGGTAAACAAATATTTCAATTAGCGTTTTACCAGAGGGAGTACAGTATACTCTGTCCATGATACTGTTCATGTCTATAGGCGACGGTTACCACTTTCCATCAGGTGGTCCGTCCGCTTGTTTGCCATTCTAAGTTGTATGAAAAAAAAAAAAAAAACTAGGTTCAACTAGTCTACTATTGTTCCGGACGACCACCCTATTGTGATGTGAACAGTTATAATAAAAAAATAGTTTTAAATAGTTTTCACTTCGAAAAATATAGTTTATAAAACAGTGATAGCTATAACCAATAAAAAGCGACGGACAATTCCATTGAAAAATAGTGAATTTTATAATTCGTTCAACTAGCCAACTGTGGTTTTTTTTTAATGGGTGAAAATGGATTGGTTACCCCGCCCGCGCTATTGGTATACACCGACGAGGCACCAGTGGAAGATGATAGGTGAGAATGAATGCAGGTTGGTTAGTTGGCCCACCATGATGAATTCGACAAGAATTAAACATGATGGTTTCCAGGAGGAACCGCATGGAGGTCAACCTGAGAGGGTATATTGCCAGTAATGGGGCTATTAGACCCCATTACTAACAATCCCTTTCCACCCAGCCAACTGTGGTTAGTAACAGGATGGGCGACTAACTAACGATTTTATATACTTTCATAGAAAATAGTGAGAATTCGCATTTTCTCATTGTAATTAATTTTTATAGCTTAGGAATGATTGTAAATAGAAAATAGACATATACATGTACCTAAATAGCGATAGAAACAGTAATTACATACATACATACATACATATCTGCCACGCCTGTCTCCCATTAGGGTAGGCAAAAGCGATGGAACGCCAAATGCTTCGATTCAAACAAACCTCAATTGTTCATAGTAAATAAAAAATAGGGTGATATTTTTTTTTTTTACTAACAGTATTTAAGAAACTTGTTACTAACAAAATGGACCAAATTGTAGTCTGAATAATAAAGTATTTTTATTAATAATAAAGTATTATTATAATTTAGTGTCTGATTGAACACTAGTACCTACACCTGACAACAGGAAACCATCTCCTTCCTGAGCGGAACCAACAATAGATCGTGCGGATAACGTCGCTGGCACATCTGGATTCCAATTTATATTTTTATAAGACGGTATATATCAAGTGGAACCCCCACCGTAGTTAATTCCTGCTGAATTCGTCATGATAGGCAATAACTGAGCTGACTTCGTATTCACCTGTCACCCTTCACTGGAACCCCACAATAAAACAAGCGCAAGTGGCCATTCCTTTTTCATCTATGAAAATAAAATGCTAAATTCGAATATCTAAATCACAACGACCTTTGACTTTTTACGGTAGCTAATGGCAAATGACCCCCGGCGCGTATCAACTGTATATACACACACACACACACACATACGCACCGACATACCAACGCGCAATCCAACGGCATTATCGATGCGTCACCGTCTCAAGGACGTAATTTTACTAGGTCTCTTACCTTTCTAATTGGAATACACAGCAATTCGATTTACAGCTGTTAGGGGGGCAGCGATAAGTGGGTTAGCCAACTTATGAACCAAGAGATGTGTGTAAAGATAGATGGCCGTGTGGTCCCGGCATAGAATAGGCCACCTCATCCATTTCCATGGGTGTCGTAAGGGGCGACTAAGGGAGGGCGAGGGATGGGCAGCAGCGTCCCTCTTAAAACATCTATAAAGCTTAACTGCGGTTGCCAATCCACCTTTCAAGCACGTGGCAACTACTGTAGGAGAAGGAGGCTTATATTTAGCAGTGGGCAGTTAAAGCCTGATATATGATAGACGCTTTTCGTATTCACTTCTTTGTATCCGCCTACTCTATAGACGACTATACTCCTACGTAACCAAGCAGTATTGAGACGAAGGATTTGTTAGTAATGGGAACTTTTTGATGGGTAAAACTGGATTGGTAACCCCACCTGCGCTATCGGTACAAACAAGCAGGATGCAGGATGGTTTTCAGTTTTTTAGTTCTTACTAGGAGGAAAGAAATTGTTAGTCTTACCAGGTACTCATGATTAAGACTTGAAGTCGTCACGACGGGCCAAAAGACTTGCTTTCATACTCACCTATAACGTTTTACTAGTGCTCCTCCAATAAATACCCTGATAGCGCATACGGTATTATCATTCCCTTTTTGATTCAAACAAAAACCTACCTTTTTATCCTCAGCGTACACCGCTAGCGTAGGCGGGGTTACCATTCCATTATCAACCATTAAAAAAAGCATTCGTATCTATTGATAGCTAGCGACGTCAGAAGTCTCGTTTCTCATGTGTACGCAAACGAAAACGACATATCGACCATTTGTCACTTGTCTATTCTGCTGACATGAAAATCCTTGATAACATTATAAAAATGAAAGGGAGTTTTTTTCTTACCCCTTAGCGCGTCAACGGTACAAATATCGTATGTCTACGCTACATGATCTATGGTCGTGGATTATTATATACTCTGTACTACACGGGAATGACAGTTTATGAGGGTCTCGCGCCATTTTTACTTGTCAATTACTTTTATTTGTAATTTTCTCGTCTATGGATTTTGTTTGTGAATTATAATAGTATAATTTAAAAAAAAAATACAATTTTATTTATAATTTTTACCAATTAATGATCCTTAATTGATCGTTGTAGGTTGATAGGTTTGATATTTCCCGAGTATTTACTGGATTTTTTATCTCGATTAATCAATATGAGAAACTTTTGGCTGATGGTATAATTTTTTTTTTTTTATAAGTGTACGACTATAGGATAATTATATCATTAGACAATACGAACTGTGTGGGTAGCAGTGTGCACGGCTAAATATTAATTGAGATTTGTTCTCAGGCTTTCACTGAGCGAAAAAGTGAACTCTCGACAAGGGAATGTTTAGATCACTTCGGCATACTCCGACACTTCATTAGTTGTCTTGCGGATAATTATTTATAGACTATTGTATACTGTAAATAATTCTTAATATGTTAGTTCATTAGTGGAGTAGAAAACGTACACGGCGCAACTTCACCGACTTCAAAAAGAAGGTCCTCAATTCGGTTTTTTTTTTATGCTCGTCACTTCATATATCCGTAGTTACAAAAATATTTGGAATATTCTTTTTTTACCTACGAGTATATCCTTTCAAATAACTTTTATATTCGTCCCGTAGAAATTTTATCAAAATCAGTAGTTTTTAAATCAAAATAATTGGTTTTGCCACAAAAATACAAATCTTAAATTATGCGTGACACCGGAATTAACATACAGACAGACAATTTTTCAAAAATACTGTTTTCTGGCATCTATTGTCTTACTGATCTCCTCATATTATTTTTTCTCAAATATCTCCCATGTACAGATTTCTAGTCTAGTTAAAATATTACTATATTAGTTTAAAATGTAAATGTTAACGTATTTATAAACGTTTCTGGAACATTCCGAGGCAAACATTCAAATTGCAATACACAGACTCAATAACCGTATGTTTACGATAGCTCGCGAGTTACGGCCGCACCCAATCGATAACGCGCCGTGAATTTGTTAAGAAATCGCATTTTTCGCGACGCATCAAGCGACTTCCAAAAGAAAGAGGTGCCTACCCGACTCTTAACGAATCCTTCCGAAATTGGGAGATTGACATTAAATATATAACTGTGTTATGTAATAACGACGTCAATCCTGAGCCGATTTGCACAATTCTTTTTTTAATCAAGAGATTTATTCCCTTATTAAATTTGTGACGATAGAAGTTACGAGTACCATTTTTATTTGTGTAGCAAAAACTGCTTGATGCAAAAATTACTAAGCAAAGTCAAATAGGACTTGTAGACACGCGATTCCGTATTCTAAATAAAAAACACGAAAAGACAGCCTCATTTTTTTAATCAGTTGAGATTTATGCACCAAAATTGGATATTAAATGGTCTTCCCAAGATCGATAAAAACTGGTGGATGTCTAATCTAGATACGCCATCTAAAAGTGGCCGATTTCATTGTTTTACTACTTCTGAAATACACGGGTACAAAAGACTTGTTTCAAATATAATACGAATGTCTCTAAATTAATTCCCGTCCGAGTCATCCAACCAGATTTTTCATAAAACAAAATATAAATTTTTTTTAATACAACTTAGAATGGCAAACAAGCTGACAGCCCACCTGATGGAAAGTGGTAACCGTCGCCTATAGTAGCATGGACATAACAGAGTACTGTTTCGTCCATAATACTCTCCATGCGTTGCCATTCCTGAGGACTCAGGTGTTAGTCCTCTGTACCCTGTAAATTCACGCCATAACCCACCCTTGAAACCGAAACACAGCCATGCAAACATAACTGCTTTACGGTTAAAACACGAATGGCACAGAGGTACCCAAACAATCTACTTTTGTACAAAGTCTCCCTCTGGGAGATGTTAAATTTATACTTTAAAAAAAACGATTCTTTCTCTACATATACGTTACTCTATTTCTTATAACACAAAGCGTATCCAGTTTGAGAAGCAGGTAGGAGAGATTAGTAGCAATACGGGCATCCGGAATCGTTTAGATCGGGTAAAAATGGTTCCGGACTACAATCGTTGTACGAACGGGCCTTTGAATTTTTCCCACGTGATACGCGGGGGCGGTCTGGAACGGATTTTTATTCGGAAACCTCTCGAACATGCTCTGCTTTCGGAACGAGGGAATTTCGGATAATTATTATTATCCAATCCTTGTCTATATAAATAAAATTGAATTGCTGAATATATGTATAGGAATCACTTCAGATGGGTCGCATCATTTTGCCTAATTATTTTCTTTTGTCATGTTTATAGTTGTCAGGAAAATGTTTGAAAAATCCTACAGAAAAAACACCCGTGCGAAGCAGAGTGGAGGGGTGGGGTGGGGAGGGGGGGGGGGGTTCTACGCTCAGTCACCAACTTCACAAGATGAAAAAGGCACCTTTGGAGAAATAATTTTATTATACGTACAAAACATATTACATATAATAAGAGAGAAAACTTTATGATAAACTCTCAGTAGGTAACATCTGGCGCGGTGTATTATTCAGACCTCGTCGCTTCGGAATTACCATGTCTACCATTAGTAGGTTACATACATATAATATGTACACATATTATGAAAAAAAAAAAGGTACCGGCTAACCTAATTGTAATGTTTCGTGTGTACTCTTTCTTTAACCACATTATTTGCATTTACCAGTAAATAATTTTATAATCATCATCAACAATTTCAGCCACCATTCGTCCACAGCTGGACATAAGCCGCCCCCCCCCCCCAATAGACTGCAATAAAAACGGAAAGAACAGTCGGTCACTCCATCTAGTGGGGGGTCGTCCTAAACTGCGTTTGCCCATACGCGGTCTCCATTCAATTGATAATAATAATTATGAATTAAACAGTAGGCAATGACGTACAATCAATTAATATGAAAATGTTAATGTTGGAGATACATCATAATAAAAGTGTAAAAAACATTTCTTACTCTGCTAAATCGTCAATGACCATTAGTTGGGGCTTTGATGTCATTGTGACGGTAAATCGCATAAACATCCATTATATTGGCCTAATGTATTATCAGATATTAGGGTGACCTTGATACAATTACAGTCCAGACAATATCACAAGTTCTGAAATAGTTGAACGACCGCGCGATGGAAAGTCGCTGGGGAAACAAGCAATAAGAGTCGAATACTTGAACGTAGCGTTGCTATCCGCTCGGATAAAGTTGAACAGTGTTAGAATTTTGACCTCTCTTCAGGCAAAATTAGCGACGGCCTCAACTTGGTTTTTGTTGGTCTCTTCATATCTATCATTTCGAACCACACACAACTCACCTTTACGTTGGGTGAACGTTAATAATAGAAACTAGGGGCCCCATTATAATCCCATTGCTAGCAATATACCTAACCAGGTCGACCTCCACGCGGTTCCCCATGGGAATGACAGTTCCAGATTAATTCTTCATGATGAATTCATCATGGTAGGCTAACTGGCCTGTTTTCATTCTCATCGATCACCCTTCACTGGTGCTCCGCCAGCGTATCCCGTTAGCGCAGGCGGGGTAACCAATCCATTTTTATCCAACAAAAAAAAAAGGCCCCATTGCTGGAAACCATCGTGATGAATTCCAGATATGTTGATCAGTATGCCCATACTATACATAACTGACCTGCCTTTCTAACCTATCACCAGTCACTGATGTCCGCGAGTGTATACCAGTAATGTACCATTCCATCATCACCCATTAAAGGAAAACCCTTACGCGTGCTGCCCGCTCACTTAGAAGCCAAAGTCCAGCTTTTTTTTTATTTTTAGAGATTGCAACGCTGTTTACGTACAATAGTCCAAAATCTAATTCAGTCCAGACTGGCAATTTTTCAAATTTGTTTGGACCTTTTAAATTACGAAATACAGAAACACAAAATCATATTTTCTACGGAATCGTGACCAAAGCTACGAGCGTATCTAATGTCTGCGAAATCCAGAAAACTCAAAACTAATTACCATAATGCAGTAAAAATATTAGCCGAAGCCTCTTATTCTAAGAAAATGTAATTCGGTTTTAAGAGAAAAAATTGTTTTCCTCGCTTACGGGGGATTAGAGTTTGTAGAGCAGAAAGAATGACTAATGATGCTGGATCGAATCTTTTTTCACAATAAGGGTGGCGTGATTACGCCCCATGTTACATGACAAATATGTCGATGCAGACTATGAACGCTGCGACACTGGAAGGCAATACTTGCTCGTTATGGATCCTTGTGGCATGAACGTTCGAGTCCTAGTATCTAATAAATTCACTGTCATAACTTACCATTCAAACTGGAATCAACATGCAACGGAGCACGTTGCTCTAGAGTAGAAATAGACAGGACATTTTCATATTAACTGACAGTAAACTAAAGTACGCCAAGACAAGATAAATGGCAAAATTTGTCCGTAGCGTAAGCTAATAAAATGAACGAGACACTGAAAGTTGCAGTTTCGTTTAATCTCATGGACGCGGTAGCGGTAACGTATCTACCGACAGATTTGTTTGTCACTGTATAAGGGTCTATATTTTTTATTATAAAATGTAGATTGGTGAACAAGCTGACAGCCCACCTATGGAATGGATGGTGACATCCGCCTATAAACATGAACAGTATCATGGGGACATAACAGACTGTACTGTGGTAGCCATGGCACTGCTCCTGCCCCTCATGCGTTGCCATTCCTAAGTATTAAGGTAATATGCCTCCGTATCCTGTAATTCCACTGTCATATATGCAACTTATAGAAATAACTATATATAGTATATGTACGCACTTTTGTCTCTTCCTTCTGTTCGATTGAGGAGATAATCCTCCAGGAGGCGCGACGGGCGCCAATAACGTTCTTGTAGGCGACTGAGAGCAGGTTGCGCTCCTCCACCGTCAGCTCGTTGTCAGATACGTTGCGAGACGCCACGTTCTTCATTGCCTCCACCATTTCTGTAATATACATTACATTAGATATGATCGCCGGCGTTAGTTTTTAGAGAGCTCACGCTGCTTTGAAGATAATCACTCAGGGCAAAAAATTGGTGATGGTATCTAGGGACCTCATTTACTAGTTTTGTATTAATGAGTGAAAATGGAATAGTTATCCCCCGCCTCGCTATCGGTATACGCAGACCAGTAATCATAGGTGAGGATGAAAGCAGGTCAGTTGGTCCATAGTAATGAATTTAACAAGAATTATCCACTTTCGTTTCCAGGTAGGTAAAACTGCGTAGAGGTCGATCTGATAGGGTATATTGCGAATAATAGGGCTGTTAGACCTCATCACTAACAAATCCCTTTCCTATGACTACTACTATCAGATTTAGCGCAGAGATACGCGAATTTTACGATGCAAATCATCGTAGTTCTTTTTTTTAATGATTTCGTTTACCTTATTAATACCTTACTTATCATCACTCACTGGTATTTCTCAAATGAATACCAATTGAGAGGGTGGAGTTACCTTCAATTTGCGTATTTAAAATATAAGTATTGACTACGAAACTAAAGTCAGCCCTTTCATCCACGGGATGCAGTAAGAGGCGCCTAGACGAACAAAGCACAAGTGCAAGATAAAGAACACTTAAAATCCTAGTATGTTCATATTCTCTTAGAAAATAAATCCGTAATCAGTTCCAACTGTCATTACAACTATAAGCTAATAACCTCAATCGGAGGAAAGGAATTGTTAGTAATGCTGACTACCAGTCCCTTTGCTAATAACCCTATCAGGTCGACCTCTCCGTGATCACCTGAAAACCATCGGTTCTGAACTCCAGGTGTATTTATCAAAATGGGCTAACTGACCCGGCCTTTCATTCGCAATTATCATTTCTCGCCAGCGTATACGGTTAGCACAGGCAGGATTACCATTCCATTAAAAATTTCAATGATCAGTACCCAAATGCTATATACTTTTTGTGTTACTGTACTTTTGACTAGCTACTTTTTCAATCAACTTTTTATACCACAAAACCTTGGCTGTAAACAAACCTTCGAAAGTTCCGGATGTACATCAACTAGGACTTATTGGGCATCTTCGAGTAGCGATGTTTATACAAATTAACTTAGTACACATTTTACATAAGCGAAACTACGAGCAAGTGCATTGACTGCGGGCTTTTGAGGTTAGAAATTTCATGCCAAACACTACATCCGTGAAAGACTTGAATCGCTGCGGTTTCTAACAGATTTGCAGGGTCAGGGGGGACGAGAAAAATAACAAACAAGCCACATACAAATAAATGGTACATCCGGCGTCAATCAGTATTTAATGTATTTTTAAATAGTAAAAAAATAAAAGTAATATCTATACCGCAGTAGATGGTAGTAACAAAAGCATACGTCAGGTTAATGTATAGAAACATCGTCCCTGAAATGAGACCTCATTTAAAGGGGTGTACACGATGGGTTTTCTGACAAATGATATTTAAATTGTAGCCAAGAACAGCTCAACATTTATAGTTTTATTTATTCAATATACATTGTGTCTAAATAAAATTTCATTTGCCTAAAAAGCTTATGTAATTTTTAGTAACATTCTTTTCATGGGTATTCAATATTCCATCTAGTGGAAGTTATCTTACAATGTAGGGAATTGTCACTAAGAGGTTAGAGTCCTTTATTCTACTGGTTGCTGGCTCCTAAACTATATCTATGACCGAGTAACTGTCACTAACAGCCTGCTGAGAGGACAGAAGGGATTGTTAGTAATGGAGATTAGCAATCCTATTGCTAGCAATATACCCTATTGGGTCGACCTCCACGCGATTCCCCCTGGAAACTATCGCGATTTATTTATTGTTGAATTCATCAGGATGGGCCAACTCACTGCTTTATCGTCCTCTATCATCTCCCACTGGTGCCCCGCCCGTGTATATCGATAGCGCAGGCGGGGTTCCCATTCCATTATCATCCATTAAAAAAACCCAGCTTGCTTAGTTTTCGTTGCACAAAATGGAATAACAAACTCAGGGCCCACATGATTAAAAATGATAACAGTCACCTATAGACAGGAACAGCACTACTCATGCGTTGCCATTGCTGGGGACTATACATACGTATCCTATAATTTCTATAGATAGATAGATAAACACTGTTTATTGTTTCCTCCAAAAGATTACAATAGTAAACTTATTATAGATATAAACAATTACAAATAATAAATTATTTGATTCTATCATCACTCTTTCGTTCCACTAGGCAGCCAATCACCTGTCACATTCAATAGCATACTATACTCGTAGGAACGTCCTTCCTTATATCGTGTACAGTGTAAAACTATGTTTCAACTAAGCAATTGTAAAAATGTATTTATTATCAAAGTATGATTGTGTAAAAACAAAATTTTACATCGATTCCTACACTTGAGTCAATCGTTCCTTTACAGTACAGTAACTGTTTACCTATTATTTTAATTCATCACCGATAACACACATACGATAATGAACAATACATTATCGATCACTAATAACACTGTTATATATATATTTAGTGATCAATGCAATATTATCGTAAAATATGTAATCGGTCGATGTCTGTACACATACATACAGTTTAAAGAGAGAGAGAGAGAGAGAGAGGGGGGGGGGGGGTTCATAAGTTATGTATCTATTTCTCAATAACGTATTCTTAATTAACATCACGGTTTCCCAATGCGCTCATTAAAACTCGATTAACACTAATTAATATTATTATTATTACTAATTATATTAAAAGCAACAATTAATTGACGCTTCGTAAAACATTATAGATTTACAACGCCTATTATTTGTCTGCCTACATGTAATCAAACTACTTTCAAATAATATATGGTTTTCACATTTATACTACAACAAAACCTTAGTGAGAAATATGGGTTTTAAAAACTAATACGTGAATATATTTCCATGTTATGCACCATTCAAAACTTCAAATATTTACGGTAAAGGTTCCTAAGTCACTTCTCAGTCCTTATTACTTACCGGATCACGAACAAAGTCATGGCCAGAGGCTAGCATTATACAACGTACTATCTCTGAAAATACATTTACTACTATCTCTGTAGTAGGCGTGAAGATAAGTAGATTATTACTGTATCGAGAACCAAGTTCCGATTATGTATCCCTATCAATATCGTTTGTAGAATGGCCGACATGCGTTGCAAAACTTGCAAGCCTATTTGATTCGGACGCCATCTTTGAACGTTTTGTCAGAAGTCCTCAACGTGAAGTAAGCCCCTAATCCCATCCATAATGCCCAATAATAAATGCACACACACACGTTGAATCCTTTCACGACTAGGACGAGATTTCACGTTTAAACCTGGAACGAGTAGTCGGTCGTATTTCTAGCAAGCAATTTTCCCGTCAGATTACGCGATTCACCTTGGACAACATTCCAGTCAATTCGTTACGGCGGATTTACTATAACCTCCACGCGGTACACTCTTGGTTAATTAAAGATGAAGTTGTCGCGAAAGTTTTTTAATGGGTGAAGATGGAATGGTATGCCCGTTTGCGTGCGTCCCGTGCTGACGGGGTATCAATGAAGGATGACAAGTGAGGACGAAGGCAGGTCCATAGTAATCAATTAACAAGAATTAACCACTATGGTCTCCAGGGGGAACCGCGTGGAGGTTGTCGCGAGACGTTAACTGCTCTGAATTCTTCGCCATGTATCAATATCATCCCCTACTGGTGTATATCGCTAGCGTAAATTAGTAGCTCGTTAACATTTAATTTACATCGATTAAAACTACACGCAAAAGGCAGTAAGTAGTAATGTTTCAATTCGATCGGAGGAACGACGCGTATACGCATTTAGAAGGCGAACATAAAAAAATCCAAACCAATCGATCAATGTACAACCCTAAAACAGCAGAGTTCAAAATTTATGTTTTTCTTTATACCTTACGGGTCAACTAAAAATTTTCAAAGTTCTCGTGCGAAAAATACATTTGTTTTTATCTGCGACTTGATCCGTGCGACCAAGGTATGTTGATTGATCGGAGAAAAAGTAACCAAGCCCTTCTCCGTCTTAAATGGTGTAGCATATGTGTATAGCAAGCAAATAGCATCAAAATCGTAAAATGTAAAAAAAAAAAATGCGAAAGCTCGCAACGCAGATCTTGATCTACGAAAAATTGTTTGGTCTCATTACATGTAAAACCAAGTCAGTTATTTTTAGTCTTTAGTAGTCTTTTTTTCAGTTATTTTTAGTTTGTTTATGTAATCCCCTGTACCTTAACCTATCAATTACCTATCTCAACGTTTACAGAGAACGTATCAATATTAGATATTTATTTCTATAATAAAAAAAAAACTAACTTCTTGTTTATTGACAATGAAAGTACAGGGCGTAAAAATGCTGTAAGTGGCTTGCAAAAGAACGGCTATGCTCGACTCGGCGAGGGCGCTGCCATGCCTCCATTTTATGACAATTGGTTGAGCAGTTAAGGCGTCAAAAGGTCAGAAACTCACTTCAGATTTATCATATTAGTAAGGATTGGATACCAAATTAATAAATTCGCTTACTCAGTATTATGTTTCATGTATCATTTATAATGATCGTTTAACTGTATAAACGTTTGATAAAAAAATACTTAGAATTCATTCACTGCAATGACTAATATCCTTCAGAGACGAGGACTAGTCACTTATCCTCCTTTCGAAACGGATGTGACGTAAAATAGATAGCTGCAATTAGGATGCACTAATTATTGCACGCACAGACACGGGACATTATGTCCGCGGACTATTTCTCTTTGTTTACCTTATTATCCGACGTTATTAAATCCGACCAGAGATAATGCTTGTCGTAAATTTTCGTCTGACCATAATAAGACCCTTTAAATTACATACACGTAGCGTTGTGAAAATATAAGGTTTATATAAAGAAAAATTTCATACTCAGTAAAATGTGCTTAGTTTGTGTTGTTTATAACAATTATCAATTGTTTATTTATTGTATTGTAAATATTGTTAACAAATTACGTATAGGATAAAATATCAATAAGAGTCGCACAAAGAGCCATGCAGCGCGTCATATTATGTATTCACTAGTGTACACACACGTCTAGATTTGACGTAGAGTCAAGGTCGAGGATGTGAGTAAGCGAAACCGAGTCATAAAGCAAGAATGAGCAGAACACTGGGCTAGGAAAGAAGACAACCGGTGGATTTATTACGTATCTGAATTGACACCGACAGGAATAAGCAGCGAACTCTAAGAGTGACACTTGCCTGAATTAGGCCAACCATAAGAGAGAATCAGAGAACTAGGTAGATTACCAATGATAATAGACGGAAAGGGGGAGGGAGGGGGGGATTAGTAATGGGCACTATGGAGCCCCATTAGAAGTAGCAATATACGAGATAATATGCAAATGTATAGTATGCAACAATCAACAATTAAGTTTAGTGTACCACAAAAAAAAAACTACGTCAATTGTCGTAAAACCAGTTATTTTGTTTTGAAAACTGGACTATTAAAACCACTTTTGAGGCATTTCCTTTCAATAAAAGAATAGTTTTCCTAATTTTTAATTGATAGAGATATGAAACAAATAAAAAAAAAAAAATACAACTAAGTGGAGAATCCCCTTTTTAAGACAATTGAAGAAGTCTTGACTCGATTTTTCACTCGACATGGCCTATCCCAAAGTGGGCGATAACGCCCCCTTGTGGGCGCTGCAAGCTCAAAGGATGGCCGGTAAGAGAACTAGAAAAAAAAAGTGGGCGTTGTGTAGAGGCTTGGTGGGTGATTTGTTGATCTTAAAATAACAGTGGCTTTTAAGTAGATGAAAAATTGGGGGCGTTAAAAAATAATTTATTCTCACTGGGCAGTAGACAAAATAAGTAAGGGAACCCCCGGTTTAGCATAATACCTTTATGTGTCTACGCACAACGGCCCAAATGAGAGGCTAAGCGCGGAAACGAGAGTCCAATCTACATACCTTTATGTGATTTTTAATTATCATCAAATCAGTTTCTTTTGTGCATGGTGGTGTTTTATGTTTACCAATTAACTTGCTCAGGCATCAGCTGCTCATAGAATTAAGAGGACAAATACTTAAAGGATTAATTAAATGTTTAGTACAGAATAATTAAACCTTTTCCCTGAAAGTAATTAAAATGCAACCATGATTTTATGTAATTTATTACATTTACTTATTACGTTTAGAGGGAAACCCCATTGTTTATTAACCTTAAAAAGGGAAGTTTCTCTAAATATTACTTTTTTAATTACACAATTCTTTGCAATTTCATAACATTTTAATATGACCTCATACATATAGTTAAATGTAGCAATGAAAGGATTTCATTAAAATTGCATTTATTTACTTAATAAATCAATTAAAGCTTGATCTACATCTAGGAAATAAAATTTGAAAGTTATATACATTTTGAAGATATATTATTTACAAATTTAATCCACTTCCAATGTAAAAAAATCTATCTTAATATATTCTATAGCATTATTACATCTTCATTCTATGTATCACTTTCAAAATATATTACTATAAAAGCCTGTACATTCACAAGTCTTAGATTTAACCACTAAAATCTTAGATTTACAACCATGAGTTAATTTTTTTTTAAATGACAAAGGTGGCGAACAAGCACATAGCCGATCTGATGGTAAACAGTCACTGTGGCCTATTAAATGTAAATAAAGGATTTTATAAAAAAAAAAAATCTAGCTTTCACAAAACCAAACCTAACATCTTTCTGACCACACAACACCACAAAAGAAATATTTCTTATTATTGTATCTATTTTGGACATGTACAGTATCTCAGTACTTTTTAGTAGACTTTTACAATAACAGACATAATATTTAAACATGTTTAGTTTGTAGTAGTATTCAGGTTTGTTTTGGTGAAGGCCTTTTTTTTTAATAAAATTAGTAAATTATTAGATTTCCTAGTTAAATCTAAGATCTACCAATATACAGGCTTTTAGAGTAACATATATAAACAATTAGAGCAATCTACCTACAAAACTTGTCATATTCTTGTATTCAAACTAAGGAATATGTTCCTGAAGCCTACCCGAGTTACCTATATGCATGGTCTATAATAGGTACTTTTAAGGTTATACTCCATTTTATGGGGGTATACCCACATAATTTTTATATATTTAGCTTCCAGTCAAAAATCTTTCTTCTCTACTGGTTAAGCTTGAATTGTGTAGCCAATCTCTTATTACAAATATCTAATGTCATTAAATCTGTGAAGATATTTGGATGATTCCTAATTAGGCTAAAATAGGGTAATTCATAAATAATAAATTTGGTAGTTAAATTAATCACAACCTAAATTTACAAATAGAATTCTCCTCTTCAATTGAGTAAGCAAAGCTGCAAATCACAGCTAGTGTTCAATAAACCAGAAAATGAAATTGTTCATTCATTCGTTATCAATCTCACGAGTACAGTCTAAATAAATTTAATTAGTGCAATGAATCAATCTACTGCAAATTCAATTAAAGTTTAATTTCCTTGCATTTTTCCAAATTATATTCCTAAAGAACATCAGTTACAGATATACCTAAAAAAAAAAGTTAACTATAAAATAACATTTTTATCATATACCTTCAAAATATTTTGAAATAATTTACTCCCTCGTTTATATATGAAAAATAACTGTCATCAGAAAGTGCAGCTATAGTCAGCCCCTTTGCCAATTATGAATTAAATAAAAACATGAAGAATATGGATGGACATGTTACCTTCAGTAAAATTGTTCGATTTTATGGAGGCATTAGGAGGTACTGTATGCATACTGATGTAACTTACACTGAATTACTATAATAGTTGTTAGTACACACATAAAACCTCCATCAAATGTTTCTCTTTCATCCATTCATGTCTTCAATTGTCATTGATAATGAGAAACATAGAAAATTATGTTATTAAATTCAATGAAGACTATTGGATACAATATTCTAAAATTCTGTGATGAAATAATTTACTGCATTAGACCTTGTCACACTTTATTTATAACATGTTGCAAGAAGTAATGTTGATTTTATCACAAGGATTTTATATTATGCATCATAATTAGATAGCAATAAAATTAAATTGCTTTCCTGAATATTTTTGGTACATTTACCTGCAAATTACAAATTAATCTCAGCAGATCTATAGCTATGCATATTGGGCAACACAACAAAAAATATAATGAAAGCAGGTCAGACTTGATTCACAAAGTCTGGCAGATATTCTAGACCATACTTGAGTTTTCAGTTTCTGGGTCAATAGATATTCTCAAGAATATTACACATTGTATGAAGTGATGCAGCTCTTTATGAATGCTGTTCACCCAATTTGAACTGAATTGAAACAGCTTTATAACATTTCATGCATAAATAATTAGTATATAAAGAGGTACATTGTAGATTTGGGTCAGCAGTCATTTAATAATTGTCATTATATGACCTAATTAACTGTGACTCTCCCTTCTAATACATGAATTATTAATTATATACTTTTCATAATTAAAGACAAAGAAATAATGAAAAAATTTCTTTACAGTAATTTTTCTATTATAAAAAAGGCAGGGCAAGTCCATCTGTTAGGCTATGAGTGATTTTAGTTAATTTCGCGACCTAAGTTCAATGAACTAGACGTTGGTTCAATGTGAAGGATAAACTAGTGGCACACGGCCCACATCACTATCAGTGAGAGTGAGATTTATCTCGAGATAATTCACGACACAATGAGTGCATTATCTACATTCAATGATGTACATGATAATATTCCGTATTCACAGGTAGCTCTACCCGTCGTGCTAAACTGCGAACAATAGGTGAAACCAAAGAGGCGTCGCCACTAATTCGTGCTTCCTAGCAACTCTGGAACGTTCCACCAGCTGCAACAGATTGATTTGCCTAAAGTACGACATGCATGAATGACCTCCGACAACATCGATCGTACTCGAGCTCTGAGGCACGAGATATTAAGGAGACAATTTTTCATTTTAGAAAACGTAGTTTATGCACAGAAACGAAGACAGGTGTGTAATTAAATACCAAATTCTAATGTAGTTCCATCGTAATCTTTTTACAGTATAATGTACGTCTTTTCATTACTTCAAATATTACAAAAAACTGAAAGGGCATCTCCCACCGGCGGATGACGCATCGATCGCTGACCAAGCCTAACGAATGCCATTGATTTATTAAATTTCCGATAAAGTATTACAAATTGAGGGCAATACTATAGTTGTATGCCTGAAATATGTAGTTGGAAGGAGGTTCTAGACATTTTAGACTAAAATTTTATAAGTCTATCACTAAATCGTCTTTCAACTGTCGGCGAAAATAGGATACAATTTTCATCCCGATACAGAGAATATTTGCGAAAATATGTACTTACCGTCATAGCGCTCAGCCTGCTCAGCTAGCTTGGCTTTATACACATTATCTTCCCTTTCCGACATTGTGGATGACAAATGATTTTTCACTAACTAAAAACGAATGGCCAGGTCACTAATTCACCAAGATGGCCGCGCCCGCCAAGCGAATCCGAATTCGATCTTCAACTAAACTCCGCCCATGACGTCATAGAAATGGCAACTTCCGTTGATATATTGTTGCCATAACAAATATTAAAAAAAAATCAATGAACAAGATATTTTCCTTTTTAGACATATTCTACACCTTTTGTGCCATACATATAGAATAAATTTAAACTTAATTCGTTAAATTTTTATTAAATTACTTAGATTAATAAACAACCTATTGAAAGTAGCATTTTTGATAATTACTATAAGTAAACAAGCAGTAGTCTTATTATCTTGCAAAATTTTCTAATTAAAGATTTCTTTATGTTTTGTATTAAATGATAATCAATTTAGTAATAACAGACTACTACATATAAATCTATTCCTTAACATAAAATATTAGTGTCGAGTATATATAACTTATTAGCTTTCACCCGCGACTTCATCTGTGTGACCGGGATATTTTCATTGGCCGGGATAGATTGTAAGCTATGTTCTTTTTTATTTTAAATATATAGTGTGAGGAGTATGTTAAATTTCATAACAATCGGTTAAGCTATTAAGTACCACCAGTAGGTAACTAAAAGGGAGTAGTGTAGCATAAACGAGATTGATTTAAATTGACCATTTACGGAGCCGTAAATTAATCGTTTAACAAGTACGTCCATACTCATTTATATTTTACCCCACAGACATATTCTATCACTAGCTAATGCACGCGACTTTGTATTTATTATTACTTTGATTAACATTTTTAATCTTCTTATTGTAGTGAACTACTGATACGATTATAAAATAAAAGAAAATAGTTCTAACTTACGACTTTTAAAAAACGACACTAAACTTACTTTAATTGTATTACAAGAACATGGTATATAACCTTGAACTGATGTATCGATGTACATATTTACCTATTTATTATGTCTGAGAATACTGGATTAAAATTAATAAATGACGTGTCGTTCTCACTCTTTGTCTTAGGTCAAAATTACTGAAGTACATAGGCTGTGTACTAAGCTATATAAGTTATTATAGTTTTTAAACTATCCTACGGGAGTCCTTTAATTTTCAGTGGTTAAAAGTATTTAAAATGTTGACCGGGGATGCAAGGTACCGTCATACAAAATTTCATTTAAATCGATCCAACAGTTTCAGAGATTAGCCTGTACAAATAGAAAGAAACAAAAATTTTTTAAAAATCTGCATCTGTTCTATTTCACTTCTAACATCCCCCAGACTCGGTTTATAGTTATTTTTTTCTATGTACAGACATTCGACCACTACAGTTTTATTATACGTATAGATTTATAAATAAAATATGTATAGATTTATAAATTAAACAGGCGTGACAAATATGTATCTATGTATGTATTATAAGTCAAAGTTGGACTCTAAGAAGAAAGATTTTTGATTATACTGTTCTGGGTTAATTAAAAAAGGTGTTTATTATTTTATTTTCAAGGAAAACAAAATACAAGTTTATAATGGCGGCGCAGATGAGAGAGAAAGATAGAAACTATAGTGTCTTCCCTGATATACAATTCTTAGTAGTGTGGCCATTACAAGAAATCCAACCTGGTCCAGTAAAATTACTAAAGGAATTTAATGGGCTAGGAATAGACAGCAATGTTCCTCTTAAAATATCACTAAAGCTTAACTGCTTATGTCAATCCGCATCCCAAGCATAACTATTGGTTAAACCTCTTAATAGAAGGAGATCTATCTTATGTATTAATTCTTAGCATGTAACAATTTAGAGAATTTTTTATCGAGATAACAATGTTACAATAAAACATTTTTTTTTAATTAATAACAGATTTTATTTATTTATTTAATTCTTTATTGTACAAGAAATATAAAAATATACAATGATAATTGAATAATTCAAGTGAAATACAGTAACATAAAACAGATTGAAATACATAAATAAAGGTACAAAAGGCAATTTTATCGCCAGGGCAATCTCTTTGAGACGACCTTTGGTTAAAGAATAACATATAGAAGGGGGTAGGTGGCGCAATAATTTTTCGTGCATAAAATATAAAAACTAATATTGCACAAAAATATTAAATACGTATAATTTAATGCGTATAATTAAACTATTTATTATAATATATGTATATTGTTACCAAATTATCTGCATTCCCTTTAAGGGAATATAGTAATACATTGTATTTTGTTTTCGGCAATCTGCTAATATCACTGTGCATGCAGTGATATTATTTCAAGAAAAATTTGGTGTTCACGTAAATCGGACTCCATGCCTACCGTAATTATACATCACGTAATGAGTTGGATAAAGGTATTCAATGACCTTTAACTGCGCTGGGATTTTTAATTTATGCAGTAATTTGAAAGACTTAATTTATGATGAAACCAGATATGATATTGCAAATGTGGATCAATAAAAATCGCGAATCACACATACATTGAACAAAATATAACAGTAAAACGGACTCGTTATTACAAGTGCAAAGAAACTACGTAAACGCGCGTACATTTGTGTTAAAAATAACGTGAATTAATGCAACACTTTGTTTAGTGTAAATAATAGTGTAAACAAAGAAGTGTGTTGTAAATAAGGAGATGAACTTTAAATACGCCAAGTCATTGTAATACGCTTTGCAGTTACCACCATCCCTTTTTTAGTAACTAAATAGCTGACATAAAGTCTCATTTTTTTAAAATAACTCAATAAACAGGCGCGTAAAGATGTTACACTAATTTGACTGTAATACGCAATAATTTGTGTTGTGGAAGTTCACCACCTCTTTTTTATGTGACTAAATACATTTACGTTAGTAAGTAACGATTTTAGTAGGTTTATTAGTAAGTTACGATTGCAAGATCAGAATATCAGTGGTTTTAGTGAACAGCTGATGTTTGGTTTGTGACACGCTGTTGCAACGTTACGCTAATACTGACGGAGTGAGCGCGAGCACAATGTGATAGAGAAAAATGTAATTATGAGGACGTTTTAAATGTAATGGAGAAATTTAAGTATTTATATTTTCTTTTTTTTTAAATAATTTCATACTACTTATACATGAAATTCCTTTTATGCCCTGTATGTAGATAATTTGGTAACACCTTACACACACACACACACACATATATATATATATATATATATATATATATATATATATATATATATATATATATAAGCAGTTGTGTTTGCATGGCTGTGTTTCGGTTTGAAGAGTGGGATATATTGTGAATTTACTGGGTACAGAGAAATAACACCTGATTCCTCAGGAATGGCAACGCATGGGGGGTATCATTGGCGAAACAGTACACTCTGTTATGTCCATGGTATTGCTCATGTCTATAGGCGACGGTTACCACTTTCCATCAGGTGGGCCGTCAGCTTGTTTGCCATTCTAAGTTGTATAAAAAAAAAGAAGTAGTTTCTGTTTATTTTTTTTTTCATGACTAAATGTTGAAAAAAAGAAGGAATGTTGTTTTGTAATAGTGTAAAAAAATATTTAGTAGAATTTAATTACATTGTATCAACTTAAATTTTCATCAAATTCTCTATCGTTTGGTCAACACTTTAAATGTCAAACTTTAAACGTCATTTCGTTCCTCCGGGCGGCCATTTTCATAAACGAATCCGTTTTATTTATTTCGTTTAGAACTCGCTTTATGCATTTTGTCTTTAATTAATACATGTTATACGGCTATTCTTTACATAAATTCAAGTATATTGTTTGTTTTATTAATTCTTATATGACAATGTATCCTTAAATCGTACAGTATACTGAATAGTAGGGCTTTTTTCATGTGTTCACATCTATTTTTTATATTTACAAATTTTAGTTCCCTGTGGCTACCTTAATATTTATAACTTGTACTCATTTTGAGGCGCAACAATGTCTAACGTTGGTTATGACTTAGATACATCGGGCGGATTGATGCCGGTTTGTTACTTTATCAACTTTTTATTGAACTAAAAATCGTGTGCTTGTATAGGAATGGCGCCATTTTATATTAATTCTTATTGTATTTGTCAGGATGCAAATAAATTCTCTATGATATGTCTGTGATGCTTTTTAGCTCATACGGGCGCTTATAAAGCCGCCGGATGAAGACTTGAATGTCCAAAAGTCAAAGAAGTCTCAACATCCATACTATAAGAGGCCAGGCAAAGGTCACAACCATGACTCCTGCGATGCTTGTGGAGAGGGCGGCGATCTCATATGCTGTGACCGCTGTCCAGCTAGTTTCCATCTTGGATGCTAGTGAGTGGTTTATATGCTTGAATAATATAGATTTTTTTTAATGAATAGTAATGGAATGTTAGTCCCGCTTATGCTAACTGTATACATTTAGTGGGGCACTAGTAAGCGATCATAGGTGAGGATGAAAGCAGAGGGCCTACCATGAAATGTTTTCCAAAATTTCGGAGCCAAACGAAACAGAAATTTGATGTTAAAATTACGTAATACATACCGTTTGGAAATATTAAAAATGTTAAAATATTGTTCCTTTGGACTTTTATGATAGGATGTATGACGAACGAAATGTTAAACTCCATTTATTGGTCCGATTTTGGTATAAACAAAAACACGAAATTGAGTCCGAATTTTCGTTATTTCATTTCATGGTAGACCCGCAGGTCAGTTGGGCCATTGTGACAAATTCATAAAGAATTCACTAAGTTGGTTTGTTTGGACTGTATGGAGGTAGACCCGATAGAGTACATTGCTAGCAATGGAGCAGCTAGTTCCATTACTAATAATCCCTTCTTATATAGAAAGTGGCCATCTCCTATGTGTAATGTAGCTATTCTGTATAACTACCTGCAGTTTATTATAATACTACACTCCTCGCAAAAATTAAAGGAACATAAAAATTTTTGAAATTTTTGGGTAATTTTCAACAGGCTGTATTTCAGTGAAAAATAATCATACAGGAAATTTAAAAAAAGGGTTTTGAAGCTTGAAAACTCTAGTTTTCAGATTTTTTGGTGAAAAAATTTTTTAATTTTTTAAACTTCTTTCGAATTTTCAAAAAAAAATTTTTCTTAAAAATTTTCTTGATTTTTTTCGATATTTTTTTATAATGAATTTTTAAAAAACAAAAAATTGATTAAAAAGTGAAAAACAAATGAAATTATTGATTTTTGAATGGATTAGGGTGAGTTTAAGGGACAAAAACCTTGTTCCCTTATTTTTTCCAAAATTTCAATATATATATATATATATATATATATATATATATATATATATATATATATATATATATATATCGGCGCCCGCTTGCTGTGCGACCAGTAGTTCCAGAGATATTAGCAGTTGAATGGAAAAGGATGCTTTTGCATTCAAAGTTCGATATCTCGGAGACAAATGGTCGTAATTGAGCCATCCAAAGCGATTTTTGAAGCTGAATAAACACGCTAAGAGACCTATACAATGGAGTAGCTCGAAAAAATTTTTCCATGCCCATAGAGTGAAAAACGAAACCTAGAAAATTAAAAAAAAAATTATTTTCAGCTTTGTTTAAGAATTGCATGGAAACCGGAGCTCAAAAATTTTTTTCACCAAAAAATCTGAAAACTAGAGTTTTCAAGCTTCAAAACCCTTTTTTTAAATTTCCTGTACGATTATTTTTCACTGAAATACAGCCTGTTGAAAATCACCCAAAAATTTCAAAAATTTTTATGTTCCCTTAATTTTTGCGAGGAGTGTATTTTATCATATAACAGATGAGTAAAGTATATGCAGTTGTATATAGATACTTTAAATGTCCCTCTATGATATTATAGACATATAAAATGTATGACAATCATGGTGTACATAGAAATATAAAAGTTGGATGTAAAAGATAAAAAGATTAAAAACTAGCTTTTTATAATTAACAGAATAACTGTATATATATATATATACATACATACATATCTGTCACGCCTGTCTCCCATTAGGGTAGGCAGAAACAATGGAACGCCAAATGCTTCGATTCAAACAAACCTCTTTCCCTTCTTCCACATTCATCAATCTTGTCATACACGCTCGTCGGTTACGGGTACTTTTAATTTGGCCCTTCTTCAGCACGTCGCCTATTTGGTCGACATACGTCCGTCTATACCGACATCTCCATTCATTCTTGCTCGATAAATAATTCTTCTTTCATATATATATATATATATATATATATATATATATATATATATATATCATACAAATGAATAATAATATAATAGTATTCATACAATTGCATACATTTTGTGTGAACGCAACTCAACCTTTTATATTGAACTTGAATGTTGACCAAATATATAAGTGCGCACAATATTTGCACTTTTTTTTTAATGGATGATAAAGGAATGGTAATCTCGCCCATGCTTATGGTATACACTGTAGTGGCACCAGTGAGCGATGACAGGTGATAATAAAAAGGCAGGTCAATTAGCCTATCGAGATCAATATACCTGGGATCCAGCATGATGGTTTTTAAAGGGGACCCAGTGGAGGTAGACCTGACAGGGTATATTGCTAGCAATGGGACTGGTAGTCCACATTAGTAACAATCCTTTCCTCCCCAATGTTTGCACTGGGAAGTGTTAAACTTTAGCTCATTTTAATTGAAAACAACATGTCTAGTCTAGTTTCTGTCTAAAATTGGGAGATAAAATATTTCATTTAATATAAATATTATATAATAAAATTTTTCATGTTGGGAGAAGTATTCACGTTCTCTTCTTTACTATTTAAATAATTTAACAATGAAATACTCATTTATTTTTATTTCTTTAATTCTTTGTTGTACACACCAGTTATAAGAATATAATAGAGGTAATCAAAAGTACAAAGGTGAGCTTAACTCTAACAGAGTTTTCTTCCAGTAATACCCAAAGTGGAAAGGAAAGGAGGAGATTTATTTTTTGCATATGTAAAATTTATGCAATTATTGTTTATACATATTCTAATTGTAGCATAGTAACTGTTTATATTATTCCTTCAGCTTTATCCAATCTCTTAATAATTCCAGTGACCCACCTTTGGATGAGAATGATATACCAGCTGGGTTGTGGCTGTGTCGGGAGTGTCGAGCCTCTGATGCCGAAAAGCCAGCTAGTTCACGCAGCAGCCGAGCACAGTCCCCTGCTGATAACAAATCTGACACAGAAAAGAGGACCAGGTGGGTTTTGTTATAGTGGTACAGTATAAAATCATTGAAAATCTGTTTATCACTGCTGTATCCTCTGTCTTCACCTTTGTGAATAATATGTAAAGTGTCCTATGTACACACATACCAAATATGATTTAAACTCATTAAATTCATTCAAAAGTTTTACATGAAGAGTAACAAACATCCATCCATTGTTACAAACTTTTTTTTTGATTGCAAAAGCAGATTATAAAGAATCTGAGCTGTTTTTAAATTATATTTTTTATCAAGTGGCATAGTAAAATTGTGACCAATTCTTTATTTGTCCTCATAGAAGTATCAAGCTACAATGTCTTAAATACATTTCTTGCTTCACCCATTTTTTATATCTTATACTATTATTGTAACTGTATTCTTCTATTTTCAACCGAATTAAAAAAAGAAGGTTCTCGATTTGGTTGTTTTTTTTTTTATAAATCCATTAGTTGTAAAGTGATCTGAAAAATACGTTTTTATCTGAAAAGATATACTTACAGATTGTTCCTATAGAAATTTTATCAAAATCAGTTCAGCAGTTTAGTTTTTGGATTAAAATAACTGGTTTTGAAGTTAGTTTTTCATTTGTGGTACACAATCTTAAATTATCAATTTGTTCTTTTTAATAAGCCATAAAACAACAGACAAAAACTAATTAATTAACATGTAGTATGTTGGAATCTTTTCTTCATAAACCATGGGTATAATATTAAATAAATATCTATGTGTAACAATTATACATTGCAGGTCCCTTCGTAACAACCGTACCAATTCCACAAAGAAAAAGGTCAAAGAAGAGGATGAAGAGGAAAAAAAGGAGCCAGAGAAGGAATTGACTCCGATGGAGGTTCTAGTGAAGGCGGCCAAGATTATGAACCCGAAACAATTTGAATTGCCAAGGGAGATGAGAATACCTTGCATATTTCCTGGGACTGATAAAGGTATTTCGAATTTAAATAAAATGTATCTTTTTTAATAGTGAGAACCCTGCCCTCAATAACTAATAAATGTGTTAGAGGGAGAAAAGGGATTGTTAGTAATGGAGACTAAAAATCCCATTGCTAGCAATATACCCAACCAGGTCGTCCTCCTTGCGGTTCCTCCTGGAAACTATCATGGTTAATTCCTGATGAATTCATCATGATGGGCTAACTGGCCTGTTTTCATTCTCATCAATCACCCTTCACTGGTGCTCCGCCAGTGTATCCCGTTAGTGCAGGAGGGGTTACCATACCATTTTCACCCATCACTAAATGTGTTTAGTATGTTGATTTATTTTACTAGCACATTTATTTCAGTGAAATATTTTGAATCCTTATTCTTAAAATATTATAATTTTAAAATGTAATGAGTGTTAATTTTATGCTCTCCTTCATACTCTCTCCTAAGTATGTGAAGATAATGCATGAGAAGTATTTTTTTAATGGGTGAAAATGGCATGGTAACCCCGCCTGCGCTATCAGTATACACTGGCGGAGTACCAGTAAGAGGAGATAGGTGAGGATGAAAAAGCAGGTTAGTTAGCTCATCCTGACGAATTTAATGATAAATTAGTCACGATAGTTTCCAGGGGGGTACCATGTGGAGGTCGACTTAATAAACCTATAGGGTATATTGATGGCAATTGGGACTAATCTCCCTATTACTAACAGTCCTTCCCCCCATATGAGAAGTATTATGATGTCTCAAGTATATTTTATCAAGTCCATGATCTTGTTAATGTATGTAGGTAACAGTTTTCACTTTCCAGAGGGTGCACTCTCATTTTGTAATTTCGAGTTGCATAAAAAATGTTTAAAATAAGAATACGACGTTTCCAGAAGGCAGCAAGAACGGCGGCGCGTCGCTGGTGACGGTGGACGCGTGGGGCTGCGTGCCGCTGCCCGCCAAGACCTGCTTCATATGCCAGGCCACCTGCAAGCTGGCGCCGCTGCTACAGTGCGACTATTGCCCCCTGCTCTTTCACCAGGTCATTTCATACTCACACGTTCATACTTATGGCCATTTCAGTGACTGTCTGCTTTGTTTGCCAGGCCATTTGAAAGCTGCTGTTGCTGCAGTGGATTAATCTTTTGGTTAAATGATAATAACTTTAAAATAGAAATATTTTAAGTTAGTATCAGAATTAACTAGTTATATTGGGGACCCATATTTAGTCTATGGATGATCCACAACAACCTTCAAACCGAAACACAAGTTTTGATTTGAAGAGTGGGATATGACAACGAAATTACAGGGTACAGAGGCATAACACATTGTCCTCAGGAATAGCAACGCAAGAAGGGTATCATGGGCAACACAGTATACGCTCTCACTTCAGTCATGTCCAGGACATTACTAAATCCAACGTTGTTATATATAACACTAGCTGTTGCTCGCGACTTCGTCAGCGTCAATTTCTGTTATTATGATAAGAAGTTTTCAAAAGAATATATTTTAAAGTACTTCTGTGTTGTTTAAATTATGTTGATAAAACTCTTTGGCAAATAATTGACAATAATGCATCAATTTCGAACAAATTTGATTACCATAAAAAAAGTTTACAGTGAGTCAATCCTAAAAGACAGACATATATCCTCCTGGGCTTTTTTTAGATCATTTGAAGAGGAATAATTCTTTCATACATATTTTTTGGTAACTTGAACCATTTACGCAGCACATACAATGGAAGCCCTCAAATATGAGTGATTTTCCCCGTTTTTGCAACATTTTTCATTGATGCTTTGCTTCTGTTGTTTGTAGCGTGATGTTTTATAGCCTATAGCCTTCCTCGATAAATGCACTATCCAACACAAAAATAATTATTCAAATCGAACCAGTAGTTCCGGAGATTAGCGCGTTCAAACAAATAAACTCTTCAGCTTTATAATATTAGCATAGATGATGAATAATTCATGTCTATAGACGACAGTCCATCAAGTGGTCCATCAGCTTGTTTGGCTTTTTAAGTTGCATAAAAGAATATACATATTCACAAATGATACAGCTAATTTTAATATAGGAATGTTGTTACAGGACTGTCTGGATCCACCTTTGACTGCTCTGCCCACTGGTCGGTGGATGTGTCCTAATCATGTCGAGCAGTACATCGTAAGTAATCATTATGTACATTTGCCCTGTGTGTCCCAGCATAGAAAGGGCTATCCCTTCTTTACCGTGAGTGTCGTAAGAGGCAACTAAGGGAGGACGAGGGATGACAACAACAGTGTCCCTCAAAGCTTAACTGTGGTTACCTGCCTGCCAAGTATGGCAACTATTGGTGAAACTCCTCCATGAGGGAGACTTATGTTCAGCAGTGGACAGTTAAAGGCTGATATGATGATGATTATGCACATCATCTTTAATCAATCAGTCATCATCTCTTGTACATAAAAAATACAATCCTCTATAAATTTATTTTAACTATTAGGACCATTTGTAATTTTCATTTAATTTTAGAGGTTATCCCAAAAGAGAAATACAGTAAACATATTTCTTGCAGGATTGGAAGCTAGTGAATTCAATATCGGCGACGGAGCGGGTGGCGCTATGGGAGAAGTTCACAGGACCTGTAGACCAGCATGCCATCAAGGTGGACTTCATCAGGCGTGCCAGAAATCCACATCCTCCTTTCAGGTTAGTATGGTCACAGATAATACTATACTAGTACAGATACATCATCTTGAACAAACAAGTGAAAAGCTCTAAGTAGTTTATTCTTCGGCTTAATTTTTATTTTTCATATGTTCGCTAAATGTTCGTCGTTTAATTACGGAGTTCCTATGGCCACTTTGCAACTCCATCATCAGACCCTGGTTACTATTTAGTATCAAAGTATTTGTCAAGACTAATTAAACGAGCCCAAACTCTATGAGGTTGCGTTGTTTGATTAAGGAGTTCCTATGGCCACCTTCCAGCTACAACATCAGATCCTGGTTACCATCTAGTATTAAAGTACTCGTCAAGACGAATTAAACGAACCCAAACTCGATGAGGTTGCGTCGTTTAATTACGGAGTTCCTATAGCCACCTTCCAGCTACAACATCAGATCCTGGTTCCCATCTAGTATCAAAGTACTTGCCAAGACGAATCAAATGAGCCCAAACTCACTGGGGTTGCATCATTTAATTACGAAGTTCCTCTATCATATTAATATTGCATTGTCATCTGATTTGTACTTGTCCAGAGTTCAGTTAGAACAAGCTAGGTCACAATTAAAATCGAAAAACAGAAATACACGTAGTCGCTTATTAATCACAATAACATGCCAACACAATGTAGGTAGATCTCTAGCCGCAGGGTTGCCATTAAAATAATTAGTTGTTACTCAAATATTAAATATTTTTTCTTTAAACCTAGAGAACTTTCTTCATTGTACTCAAGCACAAATTTGTATCAAGTTCTCTACATTTTGCCATGTAACCACAAAGAGAACGAGAAAAAATCAAATCAAATCAAATCAAATCAAATCATTTATTGCACGAATATGGGTACATACATTAGTTGAAAAAAATAATTACATGTCCATTATTCCATATTCTACCATATCGGCATGTACAATATAAAATTATAGTAATAATAACTTATAATAATAAAAATAATGTCAATAATAATAATAAAATGTAAAAAATGTCAATAAAAATAATTAAATTGCATGTCTAATATTTATCACTGTAGTGTCATGCAACGTATAGTAACATTTGGCTGTCAAATATTCTTTTGCTTTTTTCTTAAATACATTTAAACTGTTTATTTCCTTAAATGCTTTCGGGAATTTATTATATATTTTAGAGACCATACCGAAAAAACTTTTATCAAATAATGCTGTGACGTGAGGCTGAACGCGAATTTTATCGGTATTACGGTCACTTTTTAACTTTTCAAATAAAAGTTTATTCTTTTTCACAAACAACATTGTTTCAAGAATATAAAGGCTTGGAAAAGTCAGGATATTCAGTCTTTTGAATGAAGTCGTACATGTATCAGTTCTTTTCAAATTGCACATAGATCTAATACACCTTTTCTGAGTCTTGAAGACTATATCTCTATATGTCGAATTGCCCCAAAATATGACACCATACCTTAGTAAGGATTCAACATATGCATGATATGCAGTCAATACCGCTGTCTGATTAACAATCTTAGACAACATGCGTAATGCGTATGAAAATTGGTTTATTTTGCTATTAATATTTTCTATATGATGTTTCCATGTCAGGTTATTATCAATCGTTAATCCCAAAAATTTCGTAATTTTCACTTCATTTATTTTTTTTCCATTAAAATCGATATTAAAAGATGTCAAATTATTTTGACGATTACTAAAATTCATAAAATGTGTTTTATCTAAGTTTATCTTTAAATTATTTTCCTTTAGCCAGTCTATTAATATTTTTATTGTATTGTTAATATTTATTTCAAGTTCATTCGAATTCTCATCACTACATATTACGGTACTATCATCTGCAAATAATATCATAGGGTTAGTAGTTATATTTGGGATATCATTTATATATATCAGAAACAATAATGGGCCCAAAATACTCCCTTGTGGTACGCCATATTTTACTTCTTTGAAGTCTGATATAAAATTAATTTCAACTTTTGATTTTGGACATATTCTGTTGATTTGCGTTGCTTGCGTTCTACCACTTAGGTATGACTTAATGAAATCTAATGAAATCCCTCTGATACCATATGTGTGTAATTTCTCAATTAAGGTCGCATGATCTACATGGTCAAATGCTTTTGAGAGGTCCATATATAAAGCACAGACGGGTTTCCTATTATCAACGTGGTCTACAATTTTTTTCAAAAATTTATATATAGCCAAATTTATATTTTTATTCTTTCTAAATCCAACTTGTTCCTCTACCAATAAATTATATTTTTCTAGAAAATTATAAAGAGCTTTATAAATTACCTTTTCAATTATTTTAGAAAATATAGGTATAAGTGCTACTGGCCTATACGATGACATACATTCGCGATCTGCTTTTTTATATAGAGGTTTTATAATACTTATTTTTAATTTATCGGGAAAAATTCCATTTTCAATACATAAGTTTATAATATAGCTCAAAATTGGTGCTATCTGAGTAGCTACTTCTTTTACAATTTTTGTTGTAATATCATCGTAACCAGTGCTATTAGTGTCTTTTAAAGATCTTATTATTGTCAAAATTTCATCTGGATTTGTAGGTCTTATGAATAAGGAACTTACATTATTCGATGTCATATTTCTTGCTTTGAAATTATCATGCGGTTTAACTTGCTCAATAAAAAAAATATTAAATAATTCCGCTATTCTATTAGGATCAGTTATTTTTTTGTGATCGTTGTTAATTTGTGTTATATAATTCTTAGTTTTATTTTTATATTCATTAATTATTGTCCAGGTGGCCTTCGTTTTGTTTTTAGATGTCTTAATAAAGTAATTGTTTTGTGCTTTTTTTGTTAATTTCATTATATTTTTTAGTCTACTTGAATAGGTTTTGAAGCACTTTTTATTGAGAAGATTTGGATCTTTTCTGTATTTCCAAAGCAGTTTTCTTTTCTGTCTAGAGCATTTTATAATACCCTTTGTAATCCATTTAGGTCGTTGATAAGAACGCATTCTGATTCTCATCAATGGGAAACACATGTCATAAAATAACTTAAATTCATCAAAAAAAACTATTAAATGCAGTATTTGGATTGTTAGTATTATATACGTCTTTGAAATGGATGGCCATTAGACAATGCTTAAATTTTTCTATATTTTCTTTACTATAATCACACTTCATTATAAACCAATATGGGTTACCAAACTTCTCTGAGACCGGACACATCAATAATTGCGCTGTGTGGTCTGAGAGAGCCAATTCAAGTATTCGAGTTTTACAGTCTTTCATATTATGTCCAAAATTATCAATACATGTACCACTACATAGACGCGTTGGATCGTTGATTGCTAACTTTAAGTTGAATCCTTGTAATAACTGTTTAAATTCGAAAGAATATTTATCGGCTTTCAACATGTCAATATTAAAGTCTCCACATAACACTATCTTTCTTTTTTTGAAGCAATACATGCTTAATAAATTGTTTAAAGTTTCAAAGAAAGTTTCATAAGATTCCTGGGTCACTTTTGGAGGTCTGTAAATGCATATAATTAAAATATTATAATCTGTCAATTCCATCCCTGTACATTCGATAATATTACTGATACTTAAGCTCTCTATTTCATTCATAACCTTGTATCTGTGATTCTTACGTACCAAGATACACGATCCGCCATGTCTGTTACCTCTAGAATAGTGAGTGACTAATGTATAATTGGGTATTTTTAATAGGCTTGTATCACTTTTCATCATATTGTGTTCAGTTATACAAATTACGTCAATTGCTTCATTTTTGTTCTCTAAATTATGTAACTCTACAGATAGACAATCTGACTTTCCCAATAAGCCATTTATATTTTGATGTAATATGTTAATATGATTAGGTGCGAAAATTATTGTTTGTAGTAGTATAATTGTTATTCTGATTGGCGTCCATATTAATACGAGAATATTCTTTAACCTCACGGGCATTGAAATGGTTCGCTTCGGTTTGTGTATACTTATCACTAGTTGTTGATTGTTTATTTAAGGGGGGCGATACATGTAATCGCCTTAATTTTTACCGTTTTTTGAGGACTTTTTAAACTGGGAAGGAATGACTGAATCTTTTTGAACTTTTTTAGGGTTATTTATTATATATTAAAATACACAAAAAAATTTTTTTTTTAAAAGGCTGCCGTAAAAATAAATCTGCCAAGACCCTCTCGGAAAAAGCCATCAATTTGCGGGCGTTCTCACTTTTCGTACGGTGATCTGAAATCAAAAAAAATAGTTTGTACGTGTTCATAAAACATATATCTTCTAGTTAAGCCTAAAAAAAAATTAAAAAAGTCACAAAATCGTAAATTGGCACACCTCAGAAAAAAAAAGTTCGATTTTTCACCTTTTTTTCAATGGTTTTTTTGGTAAAAGGGTTAATTTTTGAAAATTTTTTTGGAATGTTTGAGGTTTAACTAGAAGCTATTACTGTAAAGTAGATGTGTGCAAAATTTCATTGGAATCGGTTGAGAACTTTTTGATTTATCCCACCCGCAAATTTCAAAAATGTCGTTTTGAGAAAAACGCGTTTAAAGTTTTGACACATAGAAACTGTATGATTAAAGTGGCTTACCGATTAATCAGCGATTCCAGGGCCATATAGAAGTCCTTCGGTACGTTCAAGGAACTCGTTTTTCTTTGCAAGTTCCTGCAGACATGCTTGACGAGCTTGTTTGGTGGTCAAAGACGATTTTCTCGATTCACTCTTTGCTCATCGATTTTCTCTTTATATGACATGGATTGGCGGCCAATAACAATTTGCAGTGAGTTCATAAGTTGTAAGATAAAATTTAACCCATCATTGAACAACCCTGCAGATATAAAAGCACTAATCTCTACGATCTTCCGTCCAGAGTTGAGATGTTTTGGACAGAGGCGCCAGACAGTAGAATTATAACTTTCATTTGCATTCTGAGTGTGACCTCCTAAACATCTTTTAAGCAAGTCATCCCGAGATAAATCGTCAAAAATTGGCTTAATATGAGGTTGAACATCAGGATGTAATGGAGTTGGATGTTTAATTTCTTTGGGATTTTCTCCTAAAGCTTCAGCTTTGCGCCACTTGCACCAGCTATCGGAACCAGATGGACAGTACTCGTGACTTGGTTTATCATCTGTAGAGCACATGTGATAGTAAGTGGCCATGATCGCATCTTTCATGTCTTTTACACTATTAACGTTTCTTCGAATGGCCAATCCGTAATATAACGATAATTTTTTAATTAATGCTTCCGTCAATTTACCTCTTCCGCCCAGATGATTGTCTGTTTTAGTTTTTCGGAGACGAGTACCCATCCTCTTCTGAACATGGCCGATGCATTCACTTTTCACAACTCGAAATTCGTCGCCATACGGATTCAAATCAAGAATTCCTTTGAAGGTTTTTGAATCTCCATCTCCTATGTAGTTTCCGTATTTGACACCAAATAATTCTTCAGATCGTGAAAACATTTCCTTTACAGCTTATTCCATAGCACCAGAAGAACCTTTATGGTTTTCTTGGCAGTTTGGTTCATGTTCTTCGAACCACTCACGATATTCTTCAGTGTTAGTTTTATTTTTCCAACGAGCACAACCTGCACAGAAACTACTTTTAACGGCTAAATCAATTACTTTACCACAGTAATATCCAATAAGGGTTGTGACCCCATACATCGATTTAAAACCCCGCTTTTTCCATGTACCGTCCCCAGAAACTTTTAAATTTAAGATTGGCCGCTCATGCTTTTCGTTCTCACGTTTTTCTTCGCCGACAGCTTTTACACAAGAAGCTTGAAATAACGACTGTGTAGTGGTGTGTAACAGCGAGATTATAGCATTGTATGTACTTTCAGATATACCATTACAAATGTCCATCATATTACAAAATAAGTTAATTCCCTCTCTAGCAACACCTAAAAGACGCATGACTAACACTATTCTGCGATTTACTTCAAATCCATTATTGATTAATGGTCCAGAAGAAATGTTTTTGAGGCCACACTTGCATATCACGACGATTTTAAAACCTAAACCTCTGTTAGCACTTTCTTCAAATTTCACAGGTAATTTACAATCACGACATATCAAAATCTCTGACAATGCTGTAAACACGGTAAAAAACTCGATAAATCGATAGCCTAGAAGCGGACTGTAATGATAATTTTCTTCGTCAGCGTTAGAGAGTTTTCTCGCACTTGTACTTTGCGCTTCCGTATTTTCTTCATTTTTATTAGAGTGTTGATTTCCATAAAACTGTCTTTTTCGTGGTTTCGCACTACGGGTTGATATATTTCTTTTATTTTTAGGATAAGACTGCATTTTTATTTAACTTATTAATTTACTCCGCACAAAACGAATGCCAGAAGTATACTGAACTGAACTAAAATAACGGCAACACTGGTTTTAAGTATTTTATGTTAACTATATAGTCCTTGTATACCTAGAATTAAAGAAAAAAAAAGGTTTTTGGAACATCTGCTGACCCGGTTCGATCATACAATAGACCCCAAGAATCTACATTCGAAACGCAGGTAGCGAGAATCGAGCGCTCAGTTACAGAGTACAATAGCACTCAAGCGTCGAGTTGAGGCGTGGCACTTAAATGAGTTTTTAATGTATAAATAATGATAATTTTGTTTTGAATATTTACAGGCGTATTTTTGAGATGTTATTCTAACGATTTATGAAAAAAAGAAAAAATCGATTTTTTTTTTTTACATGTATCGCCCCCCTTAATAATTTAAGTCGGTAATTAATTAAATTTGTTTTGTATTCGATTTGTAAAATATCTTTTAATAAAGTCCTACTCACAAATAATGAAATGCTTGCCCTGTAAAGCCGTTGTCGAGAATAGTTCATGTCAATATACGTTACATTTTCATATTTACCACATATAAATTTCAATTCATTATTAAGTTTTTTCTCATTTAGAACGTGATTAAAAGGTACTTCAGAGATTAATACATTAGTATTAGATACAGTTTCTAGCCAAATATTTATACGTAATCGAAATTCATACGGGTTCACATCATTCGTACCTCCTAAGACAATAACAAAGTCATTACGATTTAATTTTTTGATCAAGTTTGTCTCTGTATCAAGAACATTTTTAATTTTAGCCCCTGGTTTCCAAAAACAGGACACACTATAGTTGGAACCCAATAGTTTTTGAAGATGACTCTGCAAGTACCTTCCTTGCTGGTCTGCTATTATGATAACGTGGCGCTTCTTCAAATCTTCTCGCTCATTAACTATATTGCTGCCAGAGCCAGCGATGACAAAGTCCAAAGCGGCGGTTATCGGAGGACATGTATTATTTATACTGGAATTTGGTTTATTGGTTTCGTCAGTTAAGTCGATATCGATTTGTGATTTTCGCGTTTCATGTTTTACTGGACTCTGTTTCTGATCGATAAACGGTGCGTCTGTAAGCGTCTTTCGTTGGTTTGGAGTGGATAAACTTGAAGTCCTTACACGTTTATGTTTTCGTTTCCTCAGTGGTGTCAAATATTTAGTGTTGGATACCTGTTTTCCAGAACTTAAGTTATCGTTGCTATAGAAACCTACCCTCTTGTACATTTCAATAATTTTCTGACACGCAGCTCAGATTGAAGATGTCTATTTTCACTGTTTAAATTTTCTATTTCTAGGTTAGCGCTGCTTAAGTCCATTCTAAGTTTATAATTTTTTTCCTGTATCTCAGCCATTGTCAGCGAGTCATTAAATGATGTATTTGGTAAACTCACAGCCGTTGTTTCAAATAATGAAGATTCATTACTGGAAATATCATTTAATGAATTTTGTTTAAATTGTTTTCTAACGGTTACATTTTCATTTTCCATTCTTAAGTGTTTTTATTATTAGCACAATATAAAATATTCCCTACTGAAACTCAAGATAAATAGCAGAGAGGTAGTGTATATCAACGCAGAGAAAAAGTGTGCATTTATGATGCAAACAGTTTATTCTGTATTTATAGTCACTCTTAATAAATTATTGGTCTCATTAATCACCATACATTGTTCTTAGCCCTTTACCAAATTAGGACTGCGTAATTATCTTGTATAAATAATATTCATTCTTCCCTTAACCCTTTCAGAATTAAGATGTCGCTGAATATAACAAGTTGAATTTTGTTACGAGTATACAAAGTCCAAAGTCCAACTTTGAGTTTTTTAAACAAAATTTGTAGGTAGTCCGTTAACTTTATAAATTTAAAAATAACCACTATTCTACATGAAAAATATTTAAAATGTATATAGATTTGTGTTCGTCACTATTAAAAGAATGTACTCATATAAACAAAATTTACAAGAATTAGTTATTTCCTCACAGTTTCTGCACAAATATAAAACGTAAAATTTTCATTGAATTATCAACATTAACTTTCAACCAACACTATCACGTGATACTTATACTATTATTTATCTATTTTTAATAAATTTAGTTCTAAATGTTTTCTTTATGAATATTAAAATAATATTTTTCCTAGAGACAATGTGTAATGTACCGCGCCACCTAGCGGAACTCACAAAATTACTATACTAATTTTATAACGCTGTCTGATTTACAGATACCACAAATGTAAAATAAAAAAATAAATAAAATAAAAAAAAAAGTAAAAACTAAGCAAACTTCTCCAAAGCTTTTTGACTTATTTTCAAACATTTTACCATGATTTTTTTATTTTTGTTTCACGAACACTTAATTTTTATCCATAATTGCGACAAAAGTACCCAAACTGGCAACGCTGTATCTAGAAATTTCGGGTGAACGGGTAAAACAGATTTAGTAGTGCACAAAATAGAAACAGCGTCATCTGTGAAATGATGTGTACAAACTTGTAGCACGACCGCGTTAACTAAACAATGCTAATTAGATCGAAGAGCAATAGTTTCCTGGTAGAAATAAAACAATTTTTGAATTTTAATATAACTAATGAGTTTTGGTTTAAGAATTTATTTTATTCATTTTTATGTTTTTAGGAAATTTTAAAAATAAAAGTATACATATATTATAAATGATTTTGTTTGTTTTCTAAGACTTACGGAAGCATTAATAGTAAATCGCGACTAGTATTGCCAATTATTAAAAATTTTTCGCGCGGCCATTTTTTTTTCGCCTTCGTGTCCCCCTTGTATGGTCATGGAAATACAAGATATTGGCTAAAATGTGCATGCCTGTTTGTTTATGTTATAAAAAAATAAAAAAAACTTTATAACTTAAATATGTTCGTTTCTTAATTTGAATTAAATTAAAATTTTCTTTATTCAAATAGACTTGTTTATACGATTTTTAAATTCTCTTATTTATAATTCTATTGCGGATTGCTTCTGTTTTAATTTAATCATTTCTAGATGTAAAATTGCAAAATGTAAAGAGGGGAAGTTATTTAAATTGGTTTTATAGGGGAGTACATTTTTTGGGTGTGTGACACTACTGTCTATTCTTTAGTGGCATTCACAATACTACTGTCAGTGAGTCGCGTTTCTTTCTATCTTGTATATTTGGATTGTGGGTTTTTTTTTTAACACGGGGGCAAATAAGCATTCGGCTCACCTGATAAGTAAGCGACTATCGCCGCCCATGATCATCCACAACACTAAAAGCATTGTACGTGTGCTGCTGGCCTTCAAAGGAATATTGTAGGGCGACCCCGGACGAGGAACTCGCCTGTTAGGACTCTTCACAAGTGTCGGGGCCGAGCCGGGTGTGGTTTCTTATTTAGACTATGTTCACGGAAGCGGGTTTGACACGCGGGATAGACACGAAGACGGCTAGGGACGTTACCGCGCCGGGCAGGACTGAGTGGGGATGTTAGCATGTCCGTGTCGCGCAGGGTGAAGGTGCCGGCGGGCGTGCGCGGGCGCGTGCGGGTGCCGCGCATGGTGCGCGCGCACTACGCGCGGCCGCCGCCGCTGCTGCCCGCGCGCCGCGAGTACGTGCGCTGCCGCGCAGGTCAGTAGCCACACCACACGCCACACACCACACACCACACACCACACACCACACACCACACACCACACACCACACACCACACACCACACACCACACACCACACACCACACACCACACACCACACGCTCCACTCACACTCACACTCACACTCACACACACACACACACACACACACACACACTCACCTATGTTATTATGCTCGCCTGGTAGCAGCTGCTTTCAACATAATCATTATTGTAGGAAATTATTAATCATAGTACATTACTGCAGCGGCCAGCAACCGGGGCATTGATGGACGAACGTACAAATGTGGGCCGAGGTATAGCCGAGGAACACATACGTGAGTCCATCAATGCCTAGTTGTGGCCAAGGCTTGTATAGTACTTTTCTCAAACAATGCGCGGATTTCAAAAACACAATTTTACTTTTTAAATTCAATGACGAATTACGAACAATAATAATTTTTCACGCACCATAATGTTCCTTTGTTTTTTTTTTTCAATAAACAGCTTTCTATTTGCAAGCCAGTTCGAAATTTAAATAAAACCTTGTATTAGTTACCTCCTTGGTAGCCATGTTTCGGAGTAAAAGATCATTCTATTTTTAAATTACAGGACAGATATGAGTATACATAGTAATTTATCTGGCAGCAAAACACGACAGATATAGATTTTCATACAACTTTTGCCGGCCGCTGCCCGCATGTATCTGGCCAGTACGGCAATTTTGATTTATCTCTAAGAAGATTGTCAAAATAATGCTCACATTTCCAAGCATGTTTAAGAAAAATATATTTATGTATCACTTATATAAGTATGTATCTATATAATATAATTTTATCTTTGGCTGTTAATTTGGTCACACAGAGTTACACTCTGTGTTCGTTGCACGCGTCCATGTAGCCTAACTTCAGGCTGCAGCGGAAATCAGTACTTTGCTTTTGACAGGGGTAGAAGGTAAAGGGGACACCTTGAGGCTCCCACTTAAACCCTCACAGGACGGTTATAAAGACTGGACTGTGCGACTATATACTAGTTCATCGCAAAGTTAGTAAAATCTCGATAACAAATATTTGAAGGGCCCAAACTAATTGCAGTGCTGAAGAATCTGAAGGAGAGCCGCGACTATTACGAGTCGGAGAGCGAGGTGGAGGACGAGGTCGAGAAGCCGAAGCACCAGATCTGCCTGAACATGTCGTGCCCGCAGTACGACGGCGGCCGCTGCCCACACGCTTCGCCGCTGCGGGCCGCCACCGCCGCTGACGCCGCCGACGACCTCAAGGCCATTTCGGGGCAATCCAAGGTTCTTATTATGCTGTCACAGTGGAATGCATAACCCTTTATTATAGCCCTTCACTGTCCACTGCTGAATATAAGTCTTTTCCATAAGGGGAGTTTTGCCAGTATTTGCCACGCTTGGCAGGCGGGTTGGTAACCGCAGTTAGGTTTTAGAGATGTTTTAAGAGGGACGCTGCTGCGCATCCCTCGCCGTCCCTTAGTCGACTCTTATGACACTCACGGAAAAGGAGGGGGTGGCCTATTCTATGCCGGGACCTACACGGCTAAATGCCTAACTCTGCCTGATATAAATTTTTGGCTTTTTTTCCCATTTTCGTTTAGCTTAATTGGTAGTTCATTTCGTTACCGTAGTCAATGACGTAACTATGATCATAGCTGAAACTCAGCGCAAATATATATATATTTTTTTTATACAACTTAGAATAGCAAACAAGCTGACGGCCTACCTGGTGAAAAGTGGTAACCGTCGCCTATAGACATGAGCAGTACCATGGACATAACAGAGTATACTGTTTCGCCCATGATACCCCCCATGTGTTGCCATTCCTGAGGACTCAGATACCATTGTTTAATAGATGACAATGGAGCGGTACCCCCCTTTTGCGTTAACGCTATACGCTGGCGGGGCGCCAGTGAGGGATGATAGATAAGTATAAAAAGGCAGGTCAGTTAAGCCCATCATGATGATTATACCTGGATTTTGACACGATAGTTTTCAGAGGACCACATGGTGGTCGACTTGACAGGGTATATTGCCAACAATGGGACTGGTAGTCCGCATTCAATCCTTCCCCCCTGCGTTGATACCATTATGGTGTTACAGCATTGAGTTGGTAGACCTGAGAGGATGTATTTCTAGCAATAATGTCTACTTCTTTATATACATTAACTTTAAGGGGAAGGGATTGTTAGTAATGCGGTCTGTCAGTCTCATTGCTAGCAATATACTCTCTTCAGGTCGACCTCCATATTGTTCCCCCTGGAAACAATCGTGTTGAGTTCCAGATGTATTCACCGTGATGGGCTAACTGACCTGTTTGATATGATATGATACGTGGGGTACTACGTAATACTAACTTTACATGTATATGATATATAATAAATAATATAACATAAATACCCAACTTCTGTTGATCCATTCACACTTATTTAACTATAGATTCTTTAGGACTTCCATCAACAATAATTGTGATATATTTTATATAATGACCATGTAGTTTACTTGTACACTCTTGATACGTCAGGGAGCTCCGCTCTGTTCAACGGTTGGACAAGAAGTGTCTCCCCACCCAAATGACAATCTTTTATATCCACACGGCCGAATTCGAGTAGACAAGTCAGTGAGACCACGTGTTCTTACAATTTCATTACTTTTTATTCAAGTATCATGACAATGAATAATTATAAAATTAATTAAAATATAAATCAGTGTTCTATATGTTCTATATACATTACAAGAATAATTTATTACCAAATTTGGTATAATAGTAATTTTAACGTTTTATTATATTTAAAGTAGTCAGTCTGATTTTTATTAATAAATGTAGGTACACATTTTAACACAAGATGTTTAAGAAAATTAATATAATTTAAAATAAATATCTAACAGAGGCGGGGTTACCATTTCATTATCATCCAATAAAAAAGTCCTAAATGACTTGGTAGTAATAAGATGCGTATGAAATAGCTATATTATTACCTACTTCATATACGTCAATTTCAAAGTGAGAAAAATAAAAGAAATAGACATTCCAGAATTTCAAAGTAAAATATACACCAGTTTTTTAAATTATCCCTTGAGGAAGACAATTACCTTGAGGAAGTAATCACATCCAATTTTGTGCAGTAGTTTTTACCAAACTAACATACAGACGGACGACATTTTTAAAATTATTGTTTTAGTTTTTTCGTGCTCTTATTATATGACCCTCATACAATTTTTTCTTAAATATCTCCCATGTATAGGCATCGTCTAGTTTCAATATTATAATATTAGATAATGCCCCTTCTTGCGTAGTTACAGTTCCTTACGTAAAAAAATACATATAGTAGAATCTCGATTATCCGAATCAAATAAATCCAGGCGTAGTCTGTATAACCGAAAATCCGGATAATCGATTCCAAAGTTAAATCAAACTAAATAATATAATTAAATTTTAATATTTTTTTTTTATATTATGTAAAGAGTTCTACATACGTCATTTAAACAACACGATATAAAAAGCTATAAAGATAATGGAATACATAATATCATTAATAAATCTGAGAGCTGTACAGAATAAGTCCGGATAATCGATTTTCGGATAATTGAGATTATATATTATAGATTGACTATATTTAAATGTCAAAAAATTTCTATTTCAATATTTCAAAATCAAAAATGTATTTGGTTATGTAGGTCTGTATTTATTATTATGATACGTCTTTTTTGGTATTTTTTTTTTAACAATTGAAAATAGTTCGAATTACAAGAAACCGCTTATATATATTATATAGGTTTTATAGTTTATGAATTCGCTTATATCTCGTAGATTATTTTAATGGGTGAAAATGGTATGTGCAACCCGTCTGAGCTGTCGGTATATGTTGGCAAGGTACCATTGAAAGGTGATAGGTGAGGATGAAAGCAGGCCAGTTGACCCATCACGACTTGATGAATTCCATAATAATTCCAAAAGAACCAACACTGTCCAGGGAGAATGGAGGTTCTCTGATAGGGTCGTTGTTATATATTGTTAGTTAATGAAGCTGTTGGACTACATTACTAACTCCCCCTCATCCCTCTAGTTGGGTAGACAGAGCGACGAGTCGAGTGAGTTGTCGGACTCGGACTTCGAGTACCTGACGGCGGCGGTGAAGAAGCGGCGGCTGTCGGGCGGCGAGCGGCGCCGCGGGGCGCGGCGGGAGCGCCTGGAGCTGCGCGCCGACGGGGACGCGGAGGACCTGCTGGCCGCCGTCGACGACCAGCTGCAGAAGCTCGACGACAGGCTCGTCAAGCTGCTGGCCTGGCAGCGGCTGCAGCAGGTAACGCCATTCGCTTCGCGTTCAAATTTACTTGGATTCCAGTAGGTTTAGAATTTTTTTAGCTGATGAAAATGAAATAGTAACCATGCAACAATAGAGTGAATAGCTGACAATAGGCGAGGGCAAAGACAGTTTAGTTGGCTCATTGTGGAGAACATGGCTTAAGCAGCCTGGTTAGTTAATTTGGTGCTGTCTGAAATAGAATGATTCATTTTCCTATAATTTTTTTATGATACCAATTATAACAGTAACCTAACGTGTATATTTTTATTTATGGTGCAATAAAGAGTTAAATAAATAAATAAGTTTAATTTTCTGGACTAAAATGAATGATATGAGAGTGTTATATCACGGTTAGAAGTTTGTACTTGCATTCTGTGACAGTTTATAGAACATTTGTTTGTGTACTGAAGTCTAATGAATATACTAAGGGATTGCTTACTATTGTGGCCATTTACATAAGTGATATAAGTGTGAGTATATTTACATTTATTGCCTGGCTTTTAAGTATAGTATTGAATGTATTATAAGGAATAAGGCAATGGAAATTTGGGGGTACTGTTTTAGGTTTTATTTGTGTAATGTGTTCATCACTGTGTTACGAGGGGAGTTGTTAATTGAGAAATAAATATTTATATTATTTTTAAAAATTGTATTTGTATTAGTCTATGCTCTATAAAGGATAGGAATTTGTTTTTCTTTTTTATTTAATAGAAATGGATAAATTTAAAAATGATTCGATGGATTTTGTTTTTATTTATAATATTTTATGTTTGTATGTGCGTATTCCGTACAAGCAAATCGCAGTGGAGGATGAGCTCTGTAGACGGAGTGGTGATCTCAAATGCATCGTAGAGAGGCAGTGTATGTAGTGTATGTAGTATGGGTGAGTGAGTGTTGGCTCGTGCGCGCGTGTGCAGGTGGCGTGGGGCGAGCAGGCGGCGGGCGCGTGGGCGCGCGCGCCGCTGGCGGGCGGCGCGGCGGCGGCCGTGCGCCGCTCGCTGGCGCGCGCGCGCCTGCAGCGCCACGGCCTGCGCCGCGTGCCGCTGCCCTCCGAGCTGCTGTCGGCCGCCGAGCGCCAGCGCATCGCCGCCGCCGTCTGGGGGCCGCCGCCGCCCGCGCCGCCGCCGCCGCCGCCGCCGCCGCCGCCGCCGTCCGCGCCGCCCGCGCACGCGCTGCATCTGCCGCCGCGCGCCGCGCTCGCCGCCGTGCACCGCCCCAGCAGGTACAGTTTGCTTCTCTTTTCAATATGTTACTTGAATGCGATTCAATATATAATTTCACTCTAACATCGCACCTCTAATTCCTAATATGAATCATCTCAACATAAACGTATATACACTACATATTTACATTTATTTATATTACACTACACATACACCCACTCTAACTTGCCTACCTCGCTTTGGAATCAAAATTTTTCTTTATATAAATAAAATCCGTTATTGGCTGTATTCATAAGAGACTTAGCATGTAAGTTATTTTTAAGAGCTATGGATTTTTGTATAAAATAAAATAAAACAAAAAAAAAATATAATAAAAAAAATATTAGATAACATTCCATCTATAAATTATTGTTTTTTCAACTTCAAACTTATACATTTACTTATTTATTTACAGAAAATACGAGTATAAAACTCATGTTTTATGACTTTGATGATTTATAATCATAATATACCCTTTAATCTTTAAATCCCACATACTCTGTTTACTCTATATCTACTCTACAATGTTTCTCTGCAACATTGATTTTTAAAAGAGCCAATGTTAAAATGATTTTAAGACAAACATCGAAAACAAAATCTATTTGTATAAAAAAATAATGAAACAAATACTTAATACAAATATATAAAAATCAACTATATAAGAGTAAAGTTGTGCTGCATATAGTATCATTGTAACTAATAATTAACATTTCAACATTAATACAATGAAATCTCGGTTATCCGTATTCAATAAAACCAAAGGTATTCCATATAATCGAAAATCCGGATAATCGATTTCAAAATCAAATCCAACTATACATATTTAATTTTTATATTTTTTATTACGTATAAATTTACATACGTCATTTAGACAATACGATATAAAAAAATGCCATCTACCTATTTACCCAATTAAAAGATAGTACCGTTTCTAAATCGGTAAATAGAACCGAGAAAAATAAGTCCGGATAATCTAATATTCGGATAATCGATGTTCGGATAATCGAGATTTTACTAAAAAAATATTTTGAATCCAGGAACGGCCTAGGCGATGGCCTTGGCGAGCCGATCCCGATGCGGCTGTCAGTGCTGTGGGTGGGCACGGACAGCAGCTGCGACGTGCGCCTCGAGCAGCCTCCGCACCTCAGCCGCCGCCGCTGCCGGGGGCTCTCCCCGCGACACGCGCTTATATTCATGGACGAGGTCAGTGCCCTCACTCACCACTGCTGGACACTACACCGCTACACATTTATTTATTTGTAAAAGGAAAACCACGACTTATTTATATAAAAAAAAATAATTACAAGATAACAACAATGATGCCACACACAAGGTTTTTATTAATAAACGCAAAATATTAAATTTGATAGTTGTCGCTTTAGATAAATAACCCAAAGAGTATATAGGATTTATCTGAGGCACATAGACTCGTGAGGCAAACATGTGTATTACATATTATATAATGAATAATATAAAACAAATATGCTTCATTTAAAAAAGATGATTGCCTTTCAAAAAATGAGATAAATACAGATAAAAAAAAATATTAAAAAAAAATATTTAAGAAAAAAAATATATATATACATATTTGTCACAAATTAGAGTAGGCTGAAACAATGGGATGCCAAATGCTTCGATTCAAACAAGCCTCTTTCGCTTCTTCCACATTCCTCAATCTTTTCATACACGCTCGCCGGTTACGGGTACTTTTAATTTGGCCCTTGTTCAGCACGTCGCCTATTTGGTCGACATGCGTCCGTCTAGGGCGGCCCCTATCGATTCAATTCAATTCAATTTATTTTTATTCGTTACAATATTGCATTGTGTTGAATATTTTTACAAGTGACAAGAAGATATCATAAAACATAACAAAAATATCTCTATTCATTATTGATCGATAAATCTCTTTCGTAATTCTTTCATCCATCCTCTCCAAATGGGCAAGTAACATTCTCTTTTTGGTTTTTGTCACTACGTCAACTTTCAGTCCATACTTCTAATTCTAATGCTGTAAGCCGTTAGTAAGGATTAGAACGCATTAATTTTGTATGTATCACATACAAAATTAACTCGGTATGGGAGTGGACAAAGGAGATAAAAATAAATTTTGCAGGTGACCCAACACTTCGAGCTGATCAATTACTCGGAGTGGGGTACGCGCGTCAACGGCGTGCTGTACACGTGCGACGCGACGCACAGCGAGCACGAGCCGGAGCACGAGCGCGAGCGCGACGCCGAGCACGACGCCGAGCACGACGCGGACGAGCCGCGCGAGCCGGACGAGGCCGAGGCGCGGGCGAACGCCGTCAGGGATATCGTCAGGCATCGGATGCCGCGCCCGTTCAGGTTAGTTCACACTGTTTTAACATTTGGTATGCAGTTTGTCACTGGAAATTCATATAAATGTTTTGATATGAATAATTCATAGTTGTTTTAGAGTTAAAATTTAAAAGCCTAAGGGATTGACGAGGGTCAGACTAAAAGTCCTTAGAAAATCAAAACCTGGTTAAATTAGCAAGTTTTTACCATTATTTTATGTTTTCAAAATAGTGTCCATTCACGACAATACATCGCTGCATCCGATAGAACCACTGAGAAAAGCACTTTGCCTACTCGTCCTTAGGGATTTCTTCGATGGCCTTCTGAAATGTAGCCACAGTTTCCTCGGAGTTTTTCTCTTATTTTTTGGAATAAATAAAAATCGCAGATACCCAAGCAATCGACTTTTGTACAAAGTGTCCCTCTGGTGATGTGTATGTGTGTGTATTAAGCGATACGATGTGGGGCTGCAGAGTGAACGGGTCGCTGCTGGGCGCGGACGAGGACTGCTGCGGCTGCGGCGCGGCGGCGGCGGCGGCGGCGGCGGCGGGCGCGTGGGAAGGCTCGGCGCTGCTGTCGCACGGCGCGCTGCTGCAGTTCGGCTGCCTGCTCTACGTGTTCAGCGTCACCGGCGACGGCCGTCCCCAACACGACGACCCCGCCCTCTAGCGCCCGCCCTAGTCTCACTCGCTCACTGAACTCTAATATCCTTTATGCATCTAATGAACTCCCAAGTACAGGAGTTCTAGCATTTGACTGTGTTTTTGTATTTTTTATGTATTTTGTAGAATTTAAAATGTTTTATTCTATTGTAAAATCTTTATTGTACATATTTTATATTGGACATGTTAAAACATTTAATATGCAACGGCGGACTTATCCCATAGAGCAGTGTTTCTCAACTTTTTTTGTGTCACGCCCCACTTGAACATTTCTAAAATTTTTATACCCCCCATACATAATTTTTCCCGACAAAGTTTACTTGACGACTCTAATCGCCCAGTTGATATTTTGGTAACGTCAAACGAAATTATACCTAATAAATTAAGCATTTATTTTAATTTACTTTTTTTGTTATATTTTGCATCGATATCTACTCGTAGCGTTGCATTTAAATGGCCCGAAGCAAGAGGGTTAAAATCGCTTCGAGTCCATTTTTTAATTGCCCCCCCTTAACTATAACATTGCCCCCCCCTGTGGGGCGTGGGCCCCACGTTGGGAAACACCGCCTTAGAGGATCGCTTACAGTCAACCTTTGAAAAGCTAAAAGTAAACTATAGAATGTACAAGGGTAAAAACTTTACAGCTAAATGTAAACTTAATAATATTTAGTTAAAATTAAACATATTTTAGATTAAAAAGTAACTGTATACACTTACATATGTAAATATATAAATAATAAAACAACAGTAATACCATATTATTGTATCAAACCGCGTTACCCAGTGTGTTTTAACTAGAAAATATAGTAATTTATACTTAAAAAATACATGATGAATATTCATTTAGATTTAAATTTCTCTCTCTGCGTGTGTTCAGTTCAAAATGAATAATAAAATATACCACGGACATTGTTAAACTGCTCATAACAGTCTCTTTGTGAGTTAACTGCGGGTGTAATTTTAACTATTTAAAGTTTAATATGTTATGTAGTAAAATTTGTCGTTAAGATCTTTGCCATGTGATATAATATCATTATAATTCATTAATATTTACGTCCCACTGCTGGGCTGGACAGAAATATATTTTGGTATATATGTACATATGTTATTCTCGTGTTTTTTGTGCTGGCAACAAAGTTATTTGAATGTATGAAAGTAGGGATTTGTTTGGTTAAACGGGAGTATTTGTAAATTGAGAAATGAAACAAAATCTTCTATATTAGTGTGTTCTGAAGTTTTGTTTGATTATCACAGAAATACTGTTGAAATTAAGTTGGTAATAAATTAAGTCTGCTGATGTCCTTATAGTATTGCTATGATTCTAGGTTAACAGGCGGTATCGAGTCCTTTAATTCAAGGCGAGACTTTGCCTCTCTTTGCATCTTCTACCGTCTGTATAACGTATTGTGTTCTGAAGATCTATTAGATATGATGCCTACAACCTCCTTTCACCATCGTACCGCTCACCGTCGACAGGGAATCTATCCTTACATCTTAGAAACAGAATAATCACACACAGTGCAGTTTTTTTTATTTGGGTGAAAATGGTACGGTAACCTCGCTTGCGCTAACGGGATGCGCTGGCAGAGCACCAGTATTTAAGGAATTAACCATGATAGTTTCCAGGGGGAACCGCGAGGACGACCTGGTTGGGTATATTGCTAGCAATAGGATTCTTAGTCTCCATTACTAACAATCCTCTCCCCCCCCCCACATATTGCGGTTTCAAAGGAGCTTCCTCCCGCATACACTTAGGCTGTGTAATAATTAGCTGAGGCTTTCCCTAGAGACTATAGCATGGGGTTTTTCAAAAAGGGCGTATGAAGGTTTTTTTAAGGATAGGCAATGCGCGTTGACATTCCTAGTGTGACAGGCGTCCATAGGCTACGGTAACTTCGTTTACCGGGGGGAAAGGGATTGTTAGAAATGGAGTTCGACATTGCAAGCAATATACCCTATCAGGTCGACCTCCACGTGGTTCCCCCCTGGAAACCATCGTGAACAATTCTTGTTGAATTCGTCACGATGGGCTAACTGACCTGCTTCATCCTCATCTATCATTCCTCACTGGTGCCCCGCCGGTGTATACCGATAGCGCAGGCGGGGTTACCATTCCATTATCACCCATTAAAAAAACTCCGTTTACCATCAGACGAGCTGTATGCTTGTTTGCCACTACACTCACACATAGTAGTATTTAAAAAAAAAAAAAAAATTTTTATTGTACTACTACAGTGGTGGACATCAGCAAACTGCCTTATGGTCGGGTCGAGTATTCATTAGTTTTAAATTTTTATTAAATTCTGTTGAAATAAATCGGCGCGTCCAGTTGTTAAGTTTTTCGACAGATGTCGCTTTAGTAAAAATGTACCGTGGTGCCATTTCTGTGGCGTCATTCCTCTAAAATTACAATTTGATACCGTAGCGAAATCTAACTCATTTTATAATAGGTTTAAGTTAAAACTATTGTAATTTTAGTTTATGATGGTCCATAAAATAGTAATTTGGAGAAATTAAATGTTAGGTTAAAAGATTGGCTTACAGTGTGACCATTTGTGGCAGATGGCTGTCATTTTGCCAAATTCCGCTCCTAAATTTTGTCTGTGGCATATCATGCTGATGATTTTGCTAAAGTGGCAGATTTAAAGGATTCCAAACAAATTCACATTGCATAATTTGAATTTAAAGGGGGGAAAGGGATTGGTAATAATGAGATTTAACAACCCCATTGCTAGCAATATACCCTATTAGGTCGATCTCCACGCGGTTCCCCCTGGAAACCATAGTGGTTAATTCTTGTTCAATTGATTACTATGGACCAACTGATTTGTCTTCATCCTCACCTGTCATCCTTCACTGGTCTGCCAGCGTATACCGATAGCGCAGGCAGGGCTACCATTTCATCATTCACCCATAAAAAAAAATAAATTTTCAATAAAGACTTAAAGGTTATGGAATGAGCTCCCTGCCGATGTTTTCCCAAGAGACTACAGCATAGGGTTCTTCAAAAGGGGGGTAAAGAGGTTTCTTGAGGGTCGGCAACGCGCGCGTAATACTTCTGGTATTGCAGGCGTTCATAGGCTACGGTAACCGCTTACCATCAGGTGGGCCGTATGCTTGTTTGCCACCTCAGTGGTATAAAAAAAAAGACGTCTCTTTTAAAAGTAAAAATCAGGCAGGAGTCTGACGCAAATAGTAACAGTGTGTTTTTTTTTTGATGGGTGAAAATGGTATGGTAACCCCGCCTGCGCTAACGGGATACGCTGGCGGAGCACCAGTGAAGGGTGATAGATGAGAATAAAAACAGGCCCGTTAGCCCATCATGATGAATTTATCAGAAATTAACCATGATAGTTTCCAGGGAGAACGGCGAGGAGGTCGACCTGGTTGGGTATATTGCTAGCAATGGGATTCTCAGTCTCCATTACTAACAATCCTTTTCCCCCCAAAAAGAAAAGCGACCTGAAGGTCGGCGGTTCCTCCTGGAAACCATAGTGGTTAATTCTTGTTCACCTGTCAAGTTGACCTTGCTCATCTGTCACCCTTCACTGGTATCCTGCCACCGTATACCGATAGCGTAGACAGGGTTAACATTTCATCTTTACCCATAAAAAAAATTTTGAATTTTCAATAAAAAACATCTCGTTTAAAAGTAAAAAAAAAAAAAACAAGCAGGAGTCTCACGCAAATGGTAACAGTGTTGGCTTAGAGAAATGAAGCTTCAGAATGAGTAGCAATGTTTTCGAATGTGTTATAGACGTGTATATAATAGGTAAATATTTCAGCTCACGTGTGTACTGTCATATCAATAATTGTAAGTGTTTCAGATTGTTTTTACATGGGATTTAAATGAGCGACGTCAGACGGCACAGTGCTGCCTCTGTATCGCGTTCTGTCAATCCGTTATGTACTCTATTAAGTATAAATATAAGGTTGTAAAACGTTTTTTAATTTTAATGCGACGTGTCTTAAATCTCCCGAATCCTGGTCAAGCTTTACAGACATGTTTGAAGGCACGTGTGCGCCTGTTTTTAATGATTATTTTTATCCTTTGGAAGTATGAAGGTAACTTTAACTTCGATTCGCCAATCATCCTTTATTAGTATAGATAGATAGATACTCTTTATTGTTTCCTCCAAAAGATTACAATAGTAAACTTATTATAAATATAAATAATTACGATATCATAATAAAAGTAATGTATAATCACAATTTAATAAATATTACAATAGTTTCTCAACGTTCTTGAGTGGCGACCCCGTACTGGCAAACGCGGTGTAGGACGACCCCCCACTAGATGGAGTGACGACCTCAAATAATGCATTTGCATTGCAAGGAGCCAGTGGACGCAGGTGGCTCAGGACCGTACCTTATGGCGGTCTATGGGGGGGGGGGGGGAGGCCTATGTCCAGCAGTGGACGGGTAATGGCTGAAATTATGATGACGATGTCGAATTTAATTCAATTATCTGCCATTTTTTAATATTGTATTATGTAATGTGTTCATTGAAGTTGTAATTTTATATAAAAACTATATTACGATTTATGATTACTAAGTAATAAATGCGCAACTATTGTGCTAATGTTACCACGCATCAAGGTTAGTTCTTGCAAATGTAAACGTATGCATTGTAATCGGTACCTGGTGGTATACCATACCGCTTACGAAACTCACAGGAAAGGAAGGGGTGGCCTATTCTATGCCGGGACCACACGGCCACACGGCTTTCGTGCATATACACACATATTTTTTCTTTGTGGTTTAAAATAGTTACCATGCAAATCATATTATTGTAATGTAAAAGTTACATTAATCGAATAATAGGCATTTATTTACATACATACATATCTGTCACGTCTATCTCCCATTAATATAGGCAGAAAAGCAGGCATTTATTTTATATATACAAATAAATTTATATATACTTAAAGTCTCGTGGGTGTCGTAAGAAGCGACTAAGGGAAGGCGAGACATGGCCAGTAGTATGCCTCTTAAAACATTTCCAAAGCCTAACTGTTGCCAATGTTCAATAAAACTCCATTTTCGAATAGACCATAGATAAGTTTATTTTTGTTTTAATAATGTTACAGAACCATAGACTCGCCAACAAATAATATATTACTACATTTATGCAACAGCCAATCCACCTGCAAGCATGGAATTGCCATGGCAAAACCTCCCAAGAGGAAGGCTTATGTTCAGCAGTAAAGTCTATTCTTATAATGTATTTAAAAAAAATGAAAAATAATTAAAATAAATTTTATTAAAATACAATCGAACTAGTTCTTGATTACAGATTTAATACGTCTGCACTAGTCCAATGCGTTATTTTAGTGATGCCGTTCACATCACTAGATCGGCTGCTGTTTTATGCCCTTCACATCACTAGATCGGCTGAGAGATAATGGTATGGTAACCCCTTCTGCGCTATCGGTATACACTGGCGGGGCACCAGTGATAGATGACTGATGAGTAATGAAAACAGGCCAGTTAGTCCATCCTGATGAATTCAACTAGAATTAGCCACGATGATTTCCAGGGGGAACCACGTGGAGGTCGACCTGACAGGGTATGTTTCTAGTAATGGGGCTATTTGACACCATTACTAACAATCCCTTTTCCCCCCGATCGGCTGCTGCTTGCTACGCGTTGTTCTACAGTTTGCTAATTGATAATATTAAAATATTTACAAAGCAAATGTGTGTATGTTTTTTTTTACTTTTTTTTTTTTGTTAAATTTGACAGCGATATTTACTCGTAGCATTGCATTTAAATGATCTGGATTAAGAAGGTTAAAATCGCTTCGAGTCCATTTTTTAACCCCCCCCCCCCCCCCCCCCGCCTTTAACTATCAAATTGCCCCTCTGTGGGGCGTGGGTAAACACCGGTCTAGATAATGTGTTAATATCACATTGCGAGACGCCTATTCGACTCGGCTAAGATGACAATATGATTTGCGTAAGGTGGCTATTTTAATCCCTATGGACATCATTGTTATGAAACTTTGTATAAGCAATGAGTAAGCAGTTTAAGATGCTAGAAAACGGTTATGTACTCACTGCCATATATATTTATTGAAATCTCTTATGTGACTAAATAATGTAGTCAAATGGATTAATATATCCATTGTATATATTTAAAATCTTTTTGGACTCCATTACGTAGTGTTGATAAGCTCTTGGGAGGGCTATGACAGCTACTTTGACCGTTTCATAATTATTTTATTGAAACTGGTATTAATAGGTAAGTATTACGTCTTACCGGTAATATTAAATATTATTGATTGGTTCCGTGGAGATTTTATCGTAATTTGTACAATAGTTCAGTTTGTAAATCAAAATATCTGGTTTTATCACAATGAAAGTGGGTTTTTTTTTTAAAAAAATATTTTTGACTATTTATTTGGAAAACAATAATCCTATCTAGTTCCATTAAATAGATACAATACTATACTGTCTCTATTTATTATTATTCGTATAAAAAGACATGTCATGTTTATTTCCTCATGAAAAATATATTGTAAAATAACTATTTTCTCAAACATGCTTGGAAATGTGAGCATTATTTTGACAATCTTCTTCGAGATAAATCAAAATTGCCGTACCGGCCAGATACATGCGGGCAGCGGCCGGCAAAAGTTGTATGGAAATCCATATCTGTCGTGTTATGCGGCCAGATAAATTACTATGTAAACTCATATCTGTCCTGTAATTTAAAAATGGAATGACCTTTTAGTTCGAAACATGGGTACCAAGGAGGCACTTATAAAAGGTTTTATTTAAATTTCGAACTGGCTTGCAAATAGAAATCTGTTTATTGAAAAAAAAAAAAAACAAAGGGACACTATGGCGCGTGAAAAATTATTATTGTTCTTTATTCGTCATTGAACTTAAAAAGCAAAATTGTGTTTTTGATTTCTGCGCATTGTTTGAGAAAAGTACTATACAAGCCTTGGCCACAACTAGGCATTGATGGACTCACGTATGTGTGCCTCGCTACGCCTCAGCACACATTTGCACGTTCGTCCATCAATGCCTCAGTTGCTGGTCGCTGCAGTAATATACTATTAGTGGTTTCTAATGCATTATTGTATTGACTAGTGTGTAATTTTAGGTTAGAGAATGATTATGTTTGATGCAACTGTGTATGGCCAATTCTGTGGTTGTTTTTAGATCGAAGAATGTGATATAAGGATGGTATTACATAGATGGATAAATTTTACCAAACGAGTCCAGTGTCGGACTTAGTATTGATGTTTATGTCAAGAAATATAAGTATTTTAAGGGAATCATTTGTTTTTTTTTATTCATTGATCGATCAATTTTCAAAATATTTAATTTGTAAAATTATAAGCCAAATGTTTTTGTAATATGAATAAAAGATTTATATCTTAAATTATACATATAATAAAAGACTCCAAATAAATTTGGATAGGGTAGGAAGATGATCATTTTTACTTTAAAACCTTTCGAGCGATGTCTAAAGTGGGTTTTTAATTCATCTGTAACTAGTTTTTACCCGCGACTTCGTCTGCGTGACTGGGATAAAAGTAGATGCATAAGACTCAGTATAGCGTACTTCTTCAATGGGTGATAATGAAATGGTAACCCAATGATAATGATATTGCTAGCAATGGGACTGGTAGACCGCATTACTAACAATTCATCCCCCCTATTATTTTTTAACAAATATTAAGCTGTTAATCGAAGATGCCTTCCTTCCTGTCAATTACAACTTTTAGTAAGATTGCGTAGTTTCTTTTGTCGTTGACACTATACTGTCTGTAGAGAATGCTTTTGAATTTTTTAAATTAAAAAACTAATAAAAAATAACAATATTTATTATAAAATAAGACTAATCATCGTCGTTTGGAATTTCCTCTTCGAAGTCCCTGACCTTCACATCGGCGTCTTCGCCATATTGTATTATATTGTCTATGGTCAAGAGTATATTCTCTATGCTCTCCTCGTCTTTTATGTTAAACGGGTAGAAACGCACTAGGCTGAAGTTGTCTATGACTTCACCTATCGCCTCTGTTAGCTTTGCATATTTCTCGTGCCATTTGGAGTCTGCGTTTCTCATATCTGCTAGAAGGATATGTGGGTCCGGATCTAAGTAACTGAAACAAAACCTTATTGGTTAGCTGCATCATTTGTAAAGGTGGCAAACATCTATATTGGGGGGAAAGGGATTGTTAGTAATGGGGTCAAATAGCCCTATTACTAGCAATATACCCTGTCAGGTCGACCTCCACGTGGTTCCCCCTGGAGACCATCGTGACTAATTCTAGTTTAATTCGTCAGGATGTGCTAACTGACCTACTTTCATCTTCATCTGTTATCCCTCACTGGTGCCCCACCAGTGTATACCAACAGCGCAGACGGGGTTACCATACCATTATCACCCATTAAAAAAAAAACATCTATATTTGTTATTCAATTAAGTTTTTACTCCGAATCGGATTTGAATGAAACAATGGATTGTTATCATATCGAATATAAGTCTAATATTATTTTTAATGCGCTAAAGGTATACGCTGGTGGGGCACCAGTGAGGGATGATAAGTTGGGGGGGGGGGGGGGGGGGGTGAAAAAGCAGGGTGATTAGCCCATCATGATGAATATATCGGGACCACGTGGAGGTCGACCAGGCAGGGTATATTGCTAGTACTGGGAGTGGTAGTCCGCATTACTAACATTTGCTTACCCCAGATTTTTTTTTATTTATTTATTCCTTATTGACCATTCTCTCCCAGTCGAACCTTTGGCAAAACAGAAATTTTATTATGCGGTGAAAAAAATTACAACACATACAATAGAAACTACTGCACAATATGATTATATAAATATACATACATAAAAATATACATATATAAATATACCTACACACTTATAGATTATTAGTATTTATAATAAGTTAAAATATTTCAGTTTTGAAACAGTAATACCAGCGTGTACTGTTAGCCTAGGTGGGGTTGCCATTCCATTATTATCCATTAAAAAATATTAATTATATCCAGATATTAGTGCTATATATATACTTACTTGTCAAGTTGATTTCTGGCCGATTTACTGAGTAGGTCCATCTTTGTTAAAATATTTATATGTGGCAATTCTAAATTCACCATCACACTGAGGGCTGCCATTGTGCCTGCAAAACAAAAGTTAACTGATGCAGATTATTTATTATTTATTTATTCATTAGTACAAATATGTGTACATGGCGGACTTAATGCTAAAAGCATTCTCTCCCAGTCAACCATAGGGAAGTGTCAGAATACTCGAATGCGGTACTACTAATTATTGATATACATACATACTAAAATTACATATATAAACGAATAAATATATATAAATAACAAGTATACTTACACATATATGATATATACTATATTATACACGAAATTGAGAATAATATAGAGCACTTACTGTTCGGGTAAAGATAAAAAGTGAGCGTGAACGCTTTTTTTGAAAGACGGTTTAGTCGGTAGTCTCTTAATGGCATCAGGAAGCGCGTTCCAGAGTCGTGAAGAATGTAGGAGAAAAGAGTTTGAAGCGTAACCAGTACGGTGAGAGGGGAAAAATAATTTATTTTATTAATTTATTCATACTTTTAACATAATTTATATGTAAAAAATCATAATTTATTACTATGCTACCTGATATGACATATAGATTCATTATTCAATATTAATATATAGTTTGAATTTAATAATCTATACTTATAATAAATCTGTAGAGAGGTCAATTCTGTACATGAAATATATTTACAAAATAACTATCAGCGGGTGATCAGTGATCGATACTGATGCCAAAAATGCAATCAGTAAAATTTTTGTCTATCTGTCTGTATGTTCGTTATAGAAACAAAAAACTACTCGACGGATTTTAACGAAACTTGGTACAATTATTCTTCATACTCCTGGGCAGGTTATAGTATACTTTTCATCATGCTACGATCGATGGGAGCAGAGCAGTGAAGGGAAATGTTGGGAAAACGGGAGAAGTGTTATGTCCATGGTACTGCTCATGTCTATAGGCGACGGTAACCACTTTCCATCAGTTGGGCCGTCGGCTTGTTTACCATTCTAAGTTGTATAAAAAATAAAGTGACTTCATTTTTAAGCTCCCGTCGCGTGTGCAGCCTTAATGGCCACTTTTTAAAATGTAAAAATGTCCACCTGTGCAAAGCCGGGACGGGCCACTAGTTATTAAATAAATTAAGCAAAATGCAATGTATACTAATGAATTACACAGTTGGAGCAATACGAATGACTCCATCATTCTGTACCTGACAAAAATTTAGCACCATCGACCATAAACTGTGAATCAATTAGGAACACTACACATATCCTGAAGTTCCACCTTTGCAGTGTGTCTACCAGCTTCCTTATCACAGGCAGGTGGGTATACAGTTCTATCTGGCCGGGACAGTCAAACAGAATGTAGTCATCGTCCACATCTCCGAGCTGTTCTTCCAGCCAATCACAGTTTTCTAAGAGAGTTCTGGAAATTAAGATAATAAGTGTAAAAATAAACATTTATTTGGATGAAGATGGAATGGAGACCCCAACTGTACTTTCCGTACCATCATCATCATCATCATCATCATATCAGCCTTTAACTGTCCACTGCTGAACATAAGCCTTCCTTTTTTTTTCAGTAGTTACCATACTTGGCAGACGGATTGGTAACAGCAGTTAGGATTTGGAGATATTTTAAGAGGGTTACTGCCTATCCCTCGCTGTCCCTTAGTTGCCTCTTACAACACCCACGGGAAAGAAAACGGTGGCTTATTCTATACCGGGACCACAGAGCTATCAGTATGTGTTGGCAGGATTCTATTGAGAAATAAAGTAAGGAGAACGATGTCAAGTTAGAGGCTCTGTTGTGATAAATTAACCATGGTTCTTAAGAAGAGCCGTATAGAAGTGATTTTCAGCTTATATTAATAGCAAAGGTGTACATTTTTTTATATACAAATGTTAAGATGAAGAACAGGTCACTATTAGAATGATTTTTAACACGTTGGGCCCGGCGCCGGTCCCTGGGGACCGACAGCGAACTTTCCGTGTGGCCAGCGTCAGTCCCTGGGGACCGGCACTAGAAATTTCCGTGTGGCCAGCGTCAGACATATTCAATGTTATAGGCAATAACTATTTCCAAAACTAAATTCAATTTTCTTTTTACAAACAATCTGTACACTTCGATAGGTCTTTTGTAACTGATCACCTCTCGAAGGTACGTATGTGGTTTTACTATACATCATAATTATGAAAATATGGAATAGAATCACACATACACCTAAAAAACGTCCAAAATAGCGCGACAAAGAATTCCTTATCTCATTAGTAATAAAGTAATCTCTTGGCGATAGCATACAACATTGTATCTCTCGCTGGCTGCTGGCTGAACGGAAAGGACAGCAAATTCGGCGCCGGGCTCAACGTGTTAATTAAATCTTTCTATTTTTTGATGACCACAATATAATAAGTTAATTTTAAACTTTTGTGTTGTTCACACATATTTAAATTCACAATTGAAACTTAAAAATCAGTTATGTAGGTACTAAATAATAAATAAGCTAAGAAATTTGAAAGGAAAAAAATATTATTATATCTATTATTATTTACATTTTGTATGTTATTTACACGTTATGGAATGGGCTTTAACCCTTAAATACCTGAAGTTTCAAATTTATAGGGGTTATAAATAGCATTGGGCGCCTACAATCGATTTTATTTTAATATTTGGCTGTTTACATGTTACCAAATGTTTTTTTCAAAATAAATATATAAAAATATTGTTTTGATTTTTTAACTATTTTCCCCCATTAGTAAACACAGTATAGGGTACACTTATATATTTTTTAATTAGATTTAAAAAATCAAGCTTTTAAGTGTTAATAACTGCGATACAGTCTCTAGTTGACTAATATAGTTATTATCGATCCTGAAAAGAAAACTGTAAATTAAGCTAAGGTTCCCTAACATTTTTAAATATTATTAATTAATTATTCTTAATCCTTTTATATATTATTACAGTATATAAATATTAATTAATAAAATTCCAATTAAAATAATTTTATTATAAATTCTTTGGTCTTTAAAATTATGGGCATATTGTATTGTACTAGAAATTTATAATATAAATCTATTTACTCAATACAAAACACCAGTCCCCCATTAGGTCCAAACTGCAGCTCCTCATCCTCCATGGCATCGTCGAGATGAATGAGCTCTCTGATGTCCACTAGGGGCTCATAGTCAAAGTGTTCTGCTGCCGGGTCCAAGTTCACGACTTCCACAATCCTTTTGCAGACAGCAGCATGCTTCACTATTGTTGAACAGTATGTGGACTGGAAATGTTTAAAAATTTTTTTTACATAACTTAGAATAGAAAACAAGTTGACGGGCCACCTGATGGAAAGTGGTAACCATCACCTATAGACGTGGACAGTACCATGAACATAATAGAGTATATTGTTTCGCTTATGATACCCCCATGCATTGCCATTCCTAAGGACTCAGGTGTTATTCCTTTGTACCCTGTAAATTCACGCCATATCCTACCCTTCAAACCGAAACACAGCCATGCAAACACAACTGCTTTACGGTTGAAACACGAATAAGACAGAGGTGACCAAGCAAATAACTCTTGTACAAAGTCTCCCTCTGGTAATATATGATAAATATATGAAACTGACACAGGCAGGGAATCTTAGTGGCTACCGATATCTCTAGTAATGTTAGAAATGGGAAAGTTGGCTTGTTACTTGTTGACGTCTCTACCATTTGTTATGAAACTTGTTATAGATATGGTATTAAGAGTGGATATTTTTCAACGAATGTATCCTCATTATCCAAATAGTTAATTTTTTTATTTATATGCACTTTTAAAATATAAACAAACCTATCAATATTATAAATGTGATATTTAATATGTTTGACAGTCAATATTATTGCATTTTTCTTTATCTAAACCAATAAACATTGATGTGTTGGAAAAATACAGGGCAATTTTTTTCTTTTCATAATACAGCTTTATTAGGTTCATTTTTGTGAAAATTCGAATAGTCAATATATGTATCACTAGCAAATGGAAGCTAGGGAGGTTTCCGAGGCCGGGTTTATTCTCTCTTCAGTTTTGATTTCAGCATATTTACGTTACAAAATATAATCGAAAGTAAAAAAATATAAATTAAATTATCCGTGCCTGGATAACTTTATTTTTTAATTAGAAAACGAGTATAACCGAGGTAGTTAGGCCCCTACTTGCCGTGGATGTTGGACTTGTATCCATGGTCCAGAAAAACACATAAGTTTTACGTTAATAAAAAAAAATATAAATTACCTTGCCACTTCCTGCCGGTCCCACGACCAGCTGTGCATATCGCATTTTATAACAGTTGTACGATTTCAAATGCTATCAGTATTTATAAGAAATAATAAGTATTATCATATGATTAGGTTACGAATTTATATGGAGGTTATAACACGACTTTCACAGATGCAAAACAATGTATATTACAAAATTATATTTATAAAGTCGATCGAAAGTCGATCAATGAACTGAATAATGATTTCACACCGTTCTGCGTTAATAATTTGTTTTGAATTGATGTAGAATGAAGATCGCTGTGATAATTTCGCAATTGTTTTGTTTTTTTTTTTTTTTTTTTTTTTTTGTTTTGTTCCGTTTGGAACAGGCTTGTCTAATTTGTCTGGAATTTTAACAATTGTTTTGTTTTTGTCAATACGTTAATGTCATCAAGATGTCAGTACAACAGATCAGTGTTGCCATTTTTGACGTTATTTCCCTAGTGATTTTAAAAATTAATCCTAAATTGGTTTATGAAGTATGTCAAAGTATTAAAATATTTTTTTCTAATATTGGTTATATCATTAAAAGGTAATTTAAATAATTTAATATTTTCTAAAGTGCGGTTAAGTACATTTCTCATATTCTTTAACGGAGAAATTTAATTTAGTGTTTTCGTACAATTATCAATAAATGCAACTCGTCAGTGCTTAAAAAGCTTCAACTTGAATCAGTGCGTAAAAATCCGTAATTATTTTTATTCTTTATTTATTATTTAGATTTAACCGAATTTTACTAATTGAAAGCTATTTGTTTCTCAAAGTGTCAATAATATTTTTTTTATTTATTTTCTTCTTATAAATTCTTTAAATATATTTGTACCAAAAAGTTCTGAACACGTTTATTAGCCTTAAAACAGGAGAATTTCTCTAATTAAGTATCATTGTAATTCACGTACTTGATATTTAACAACCATTAGATTTTTTTTTATTCGTAATGGCTACCTTGCACAGTCCATTACTGATACCTATCAGTAATGGAATGTGCAACTCACTCATTCCCTAATGTTTTTAGGGAATGAGTTCCTATTTTAATTTTATTTAATCAATACAGTAATTAATATAATGTGAAATAAGACAAAATACTTGTGAGCATATTTTTCCTACATCGAAAGTTATTTTTAGAATGTGTTTCCATTATTTTCTTGCTAGATAGGTATTTTTTGAATAATGATGTTTTGTTTTAAATTTCGTAAACAATTGAATTTTATTCCATTGTTTTGACAAATCATTGTGCATAAATTCCTAAAGCGGTAAAGATACACAAATAATAACTATGCGAGCTATTGGTATAGATCTAGGAACGAGTTATGTGTGGGAGTATGGCAGCGTGGTAATGTTGAGTTTATAGCCAACGACATGGGCAATCGGACGACACCATCATACGTTGCATTTACAGATACTGAGCGTCTCATTGGAGATGCGGCCAAGAATCAAGTTGCTCTTAACCCAAGTAACACCATATTTCATGTTAAACGCTTGATAGGCAGAAAGTTCGATGATCCCAAAATACAACAAGATATCAGGCACTGGCCATTCAAAGTCATTAATGATGGCGATAAACCAAAAATACAAGTCGAGTATAAAAGTAAAACGAAACGTTTTGCACCCGAGAAGATTAGCAGTATGATATTGAAAATGAAGGACATAAATGAAATATTAAATAGGAGGTTCGATTAAACAAGCTGTTATAACTGTGTCTGCTTATTTCAACGATTCTCAGAGGCGAGCGGCAAAAGATGCGGGGGCATATCAGGTTTGAATGTTTTACGTATCATTAATAAGCCTACCGCTGCTGTTTTGGCATATGGATTGGACAAAAATTTAAAACGCGAGAAGAATGTATTAATTTTCGACCTCGGCGGTAGAATCTTCGATGTCTCTATACTTACTGTAGATGAAGGCTCACTTTTTGAAGTTAAAACGACGGCTGTTGATACTCATCTTGGAGGCGAAGACTTCAATAACAGAATCGTGAATTTCTTGTCCGATGAATTTAAAAGGAAACATAAGAAAGAAATTAAGTCTAATTCTATAATCGTTGCGTCGTCTTCGCACTGCAGCAGAGCGCGCTAAACGTACATTATCCTCAAGTATTGAAGCTAGCATTGAAATTTATGCTTTGTATGACGGAATAGATTTTTTTTCACGTCTTTCCAGAGCGCGATTTGAGGAATTGAATGCTGACCTTTTCCATACTACATTAGAGCCTGTAGAAAAAGTACTCAAAGATGCCAAGCTCGAAAAGAATTGCATTCATGATATAGTTTTGGTTGGTGGATCGACTAAAATACCAAAGATTCAATGTTTACTGCAAAATTTCTTTAATGGTAAAAAGTTAAACTTTTCTATAAATCCCGATGAGGCTATAGTTTATGGGGCAGCGGTACAAGCGGCGATCGTTAACGGTGAGCGTCATTCAAAAATACAAGATCTATTGCTGGTTGAGGTGGCACCTCTCTCCTTGGGGATTCAAACGGCTGGTGGAGCTATGACCAAAATTGTAGAGCGAAATGCGAAGATACCATGCAAATATTCTCAGACTTTTACAACTTAATCCGATAATCAGCCTGCTGTCACTATACAAGTTTACGAAGAAGAAAGAGCTATGACGAAAGACAATATTTTGCTGGGTACATTTGATTTGACCGGTATACTACCAGCTCTTCGTGGAGTTCCACAAATTGATGTGACATTTGATTTAGATGCGAATGGAATAGTGAATGTTTCTGCTAAAGAAAACAGTACGGGTAAGTGCAAGAATATAGTCATAAAGAATGACAAGGGGAAGCTAACTTAGGTAGAAATCGAACGGATGTTATTTGATGCAGAGAAATACAAAGATGAAGATGATCGTCAGAAAGGATTGCATCACGGAACAAGCTTGAACGCTATGTGTATGGGATTAAGCAGTCCTTGGATGGTTGCAGTGGTAAAATAAGGGAACTAGAATATTCAAGGCTTCGGCGTACATGTGAAGATACCTTGCATTGGTTAGATGGTAATTCACTGGCAACTGTAGTTTTAGCATAACAGGAGCAAATGTATTTGCTCCTGTTATGAAGAAACTACATGGAGTGGGCAGCTCTAATTCCACACACAAAGCTGGTAACAGAGATGAAGCTCCCATTATTGAGGAAGTTGATTAAATTGTTATTTATTTTTTATTTAAAATACATTGTTGTTTTATTTTATTACCTTATCTTATCTGAGTTTATTCATCATCATCATATCAGCCTTAAACTATCCACTGCTGAACATAAGCCTCCCCCTTGAGAGTTTTTGCCTGTAGTTGCCACGCTTGGCAGGCGGATTGGCAGTTAGGCTTTGGAGATGTTTTAAGAGGGACGCTGCAGTTCATCCCTCGCCTTCCCTTAGTCGCCTCTTATGACACCCACGGGAAAGGAAGGGGTTGCCTATTCTGAGTTATAAATAGTATCAAAACTCAGGAATATTTGACTAAAGGCAACTTTCATTTGTTTTTAAGTGTATTGTACATTGTAGTACTTTTTATGATACTGTGTAAGTAGATTCTTACATTTATTATTTATACTTACGTTGTCCTTTTGAGCTATAGACGTAGTATCATTTTCGTGGATCTATCATATCTGACAACTTGCTTCGTCAATCTCTTTTAAATGTTTATTAGTTTTATATAGGATTTATCTTTAAAATGTATATCTTCACGCTATCATACATTACGGGATACGCACGCAGCGAACTGATTAACTGACAATGCGAACACTTATAAAATAAAACAAATATTTACTGATTAGCAATTTCTTTATTTTAATTTAATAACTTTAGAAATTGTTCGGAAAGAAGACAATGTTTCAGCATCGTTATTATTATGATATGAACAATAATAATTATCGCTATAATATTTAATACTATCCATTAATATCAATATCAGAGATAACGTACATCTACCATACTCGTCTATATATGTCTACTGGTAAATATTTACATATAAATAGTGCCTACACCAATATCAACGTAACAGTAAAATACAGATTGGGTAGGACGATTAAAATAAACGATCGCCACCAATAATTTGTACAGATTGCAAGCCATAGACAATCTTATATTGTCTTTGGGAATATAACAAATTTTAATATCACACAAATGATAATTTAGGGGGAAAAGGGATTGTTAGTAATGTGGAGCACTAGTTGCATTGCTAACCTTGTCAGGTTAAACTCTATGCGGTTTCCCCTGGAAACCATTGTGCTGAATTCCAGGTGTATTCATCACGATGGGTTAACTGACCTGCTTTTTCATTTTCACCTATTATCCGTCACTGGTGCCCCGCTTATGAAAAAAGTCCGAGTTTACACAGTACAACTAGTTTTTAAGAGCTATGTATTGAATTATTCTATGTAAAGCTCTAAAAATCTGGTTAATAGCTCCGTAAATATTTTTATCTGTCTGATAATCAATACACACATCAATAAAATGGAGATTTTCTAGTTTAAATACAGTGTACGATAGATGTACATGAATTGAATATCTGATTACGTCTATAAATAGAACCGTTATAAATGATATTAACATACCAAATGTGCTTTCAAAGAAGGAAGTTTATTATCCTGATTTGTTTATGTAATAGACGTAATGGTGAAAGGTGAAAACCCATGACGTGTTTTAATCTATACGTAATATATATATATTGAAAAACGATTAATATGTAAGCGTGAGTACGGGTAATGTCCGATTGCAACAAACCTATGTAACGGACAATCCAAGACGCAACAGGTGTTGACATATTATTTGGCAAAATACCCATCATTATTCTGTTATAGATTTATATAACGGTAAAACCCGATTTCTCACATTTCCACGGGACTTTCCAGCATCTTTCTTTTAAGTAGCATAATAGTAATGAATGTTTAATTTAAACAATAATGATTGACCTTGTTAGAAAAAAATATTCAATATTTTTTTTATTAATAAGAATAAAATATACATATATGAAGGTTTGCTATAAAAAAAAAAAGTATGTTGTTTATCTGATTTAGGTTCTATCTAAGGTCCTATTATATAAGTACACAACATTATAGGTATTGTTTAAATCCAGTATCCAGATTTTAAATCTATAAATATATAAATATATCATAAGTAGTATCATATTTGATCTTTCAATGTTTTTATTTAAAATTTATAATCAAGAACCTAATGGGGTTAATTCTGAAGCATCATTTCTTTAAAATCTTTCATCTTTCTTTGTAATATTTAAATTTTGATTCGTTGTCATAGGGAAATCTTTATTGTAATGACTAATATAAACTAATATTCTAATAGATTTAAATCAAAATTATTGTAAATTTGATTTGTGATTACTCATAAATCAAATTCGCGAAATTATCGAATTAAAATGTTAGGTTAAGTGATAGATTTAGAGAAACTTAGTCTGTGACCACAGAGAAGGTAACCACTATGTTATAAAATGGCTCAGTATTAGTACTATATTATATTATTACTTTCATTATCTATCGGTCAAAAACCTAGAAACATAGAAAAAGAAAAAATATTTTATCTATGCCTATATTCGTAGTTCCCTTGTAATTATGTTAGCGGAAACTCTAGTGTAATTGACCACATTTGATGTCATTGTTTAATTAAACACACATAAGTACGATGACATTTGGCAGATGTTACTAATTTTGACTTTAATAATATTAATACGATTAAAATGCTATAGGTTCACGGTTTTAACACCACATTAGAATGCGTGTCATTGTCCAGTAGACGTGTTACATCGATACGAGTCTACTTTTGTTTATTGCTTCCTCATCCGCCGATCAGGGGCCCAACTGGCCCACGTTTGACGATGCTAACTTTGGTTTTATTTCACTATCTATCACATTCACAATCTAAAAGTGGTATGTCTACTCGCATTTCGAGTTGTTCTTTTTTTTTTACAACAACTATTATAACTAACTAACTATACTATTCTTTATCTATGTTACAAACAATGTAACATAGATAAAGAATAGTAGAAAGTATAGATATTATTTGCCAGTACTCTTTTTATATATTTTGATTATTTTTGTTTCATTATTCAATAAGATGTTGATATTTATTTTTAATAGACGCGCGGAGTTTCTAATTGCAAACTGATTAATATTAGCTTTCATTGAAATAATTCGCCGTATCTATTAATTTATTGTATTTTTGACATTTTATAAAAGTAGATTTTTAAATATCCACTATGAATCAATAATAGATTCGGCTAAATGAAACTATATTATTTCCCGCCAAAAACTATTTTTGTTTGACCTCTGTTATTATTTCTTCTATAGATAATCTAATATTTCTCGTAATCATTCATTGAGCGAAAATAGCGCCTAAATGTTTTCTTCTCGTAATTCATTGTATGTATTTATATAATCTATGATAGATTATCGATACCTATCGGGGAAAATGTTTTTGGCGGGAAATTGCTAATTTGTTACAGTTGGTCGAATTTTTCGTTGTTTTTACGAGATATTGAAAAAATTGGATTGGAAACAATTTATAAATCTGTTATTTGTTAGATACGTAAAACTTAAGTAAGTTACCCACTAATGCTTTTTTAAATAAATATTTAAATAGATACCTACGTATTTAAACATCTGTACAAATTATTCGTGGCGAACATTCGAAATAATTAACAATATTATATTCATATAAGTACATAATATTCCCTCAAAAGCAAAAGCTATAAAATGATTAGATAATAAACATAATTTAAATGTTTTATTCAACGTTTAAAACTTTCCGTTATCCCTTTGTTTAAAAAGTTCGAAAATGAAGCTTCCGATAACTGTTAAACAGCCTAATTTTTTTTTTATAATAATATTGACTATTACACGCTATGTCTTATCTAACTTATTGTTTTATATATAACATCGATATGTATGAAGTTGGTATTTCTAAAACTGGATATAGATAGAGATTTCACTTTTTCGAGATTTAAAACTTTCAGACTGTCCATTTTTTTAATTGTGTTTTGAAAAATTTGGCGTCTAAACCTATATAAGATAATTAAATTTCGTTTACATTGTTTCTGATACATTTTAGAATGACAATAATTTTGATTATTCACGTTTTACCCTTTTAAGAAACTTGAATTTTGGGTCTATTCATCTACTTAACTATATATTAGTCGCTAGATCTGGCATTTCCCTTATTATGTACACTAACAACTGAATATAACTATATACACAATGATGCAAGGAGTACGGTTCCTCTCAATGTACATTATTACTTAATTCTCCTAAGAAAAAGGAAAATAAAGGTGAAACGATGAGAAAAAAATAATAAAAGAACTGAAAATAGATTAAAAGCAAATTTATTGCTAAAATAAAATAAAACTATAACCAAGCAATACATTATTTGCTTAATCGTAGACGTGTTTATAATTTGCTTCTAAATTTGTACGTTCTCTAAAAAATATATAAAAAAAAAAAAGAAAAAATGAGATGAGAAGACATAATTTAACGGAATACGAAATGATCGATGGAGTGAGCGTAATACGACATCACAAAGTTGAGCGGTCCCGCGACTTTTTATAAAATAGTCATAGAAAACATACAATAGTATAAAATAAACATTCATAATTTAATTGTAAAACTTATATAACCCAATTATAATAATATTTAAAACCTCTACGGTTCATATAACATAATAATACTTTTCAACTGGGCTCTGTATCATACCTTAAATTTACATCTGATTGCACTTTAAAATTTCATTAACAATTCAATGAACCTCACTATAGATAAGTTATCAGCAACATATCTTACACTTACGTGCGCTTTAACCTAACTATGTACACCGCCGTGGCCCACGGCTCACGGCTCACGCGGCTCACGGCTCATGCCACATCCCCACACATATTTGGTATATTTATTTACAATAATCCAATTAAAAATAAGCCGTAACTTAACAATACTCAGATATTTGTACCAGCGTACGTTTCCATTTACTATAGTAATAATAATAATAATAATAAAAAAAAAATTAAAGCAAAATGCATATTTTTGTATCGTAAGGTTTTCTCGTCCGACTCGCGGACGTATGCCTGGCATATCACGAGAACAATATAGGGTCTATTTACAGAGTCTTTGGCCTTACAATCGAATTATAACAAAACACATGTAACTACACATTAGTATTTGCACTGAACTCTTTCTACATGGGATGCAGTCGAACACGCCGGCCCATTCGATGGGCTCGCATACTTAACTAATAATAAATAACGTTCCAACGTGATATGGTATACCCGGAGAACACGAACCTGTTTCACACTGAACAGTTCACGGCACACACACTCTAATATTCCCATCGATCGTCCTCGGTCTCTGTTTTGATTTTGTCCTCTGGGAGGACGTCCTCTGGAGGTGTGTGGGAAGGGCGCGGTGTGTGCGGCGTGTGCGGTGTGTGAGGCGTGTGGGGCGTGTGCGGCGTGTGCGGCGTGTGCGGCGTGCGCGGCGGCGGCGACGCGGCCGGCGATGTGTCCCGCGCCACCGGCGCCGGCTCCACTCGCACAGTCTCCTCTGTTTCTCTCCTGAAGTCGTCGCTTCTCATCACGCACACGCCGTTGATGATCACCTCGTCGGGGTTCCGCGGCTTCTCGTCCTGCCAGTCGGGGTTAACCCACTGCGGCGCCGCCGGTTTCCGCCGACTCGACCGCCCGGCCGGCGTTGACGTCGCCTTCGGCTCAGTCTTAGATTCCCCGTCGTCGAGCGAGTCCTCTGAGCCGAGGTTGCTTTCGACATCGTCGTCCTCGAAGTCATCGCCTTCGGGCTCGCGTTTTAGAGGCATTGACAAGTCGAGACCGCCACTTTGGTCCTTCACTTGGTCGTCGGGCGGCACGAGTCCCCGGCTGATCAGAGCCGCGAGATTGGTATTTGCCGCAAAGTATGGCGGGTACGGTAAAGGTACTCCGGCGAGGCCCATTCGCTCTTTCTGCAGTTCGAGCAATCGCTGGTTGAGTAGCAATCTGAACTGTACCGGCTCGAAGGGCGCTGAAGACTGGTCGCGGGCCGGAGGCTCAGCAGGTAGTCCGTGGGGCGCTTGCTGCTTCAGCCGCATGCGATGGTTATGAAACCAATTCGTTATCGTTCTTGTCGATAAACCAAGTTCTCCCGCTAAGAATTCTATCGTAGGCATGTTTGGGTAAGGATCGAGAGCAAAAGCTAATCTTAGAGCTTCTTTCTGCTCTTCTGAGAATAGAACTCGTTGTTTCTTTGCGGAAGGCACGCCTGATGTTGGTCCCGGTGAACTTGAGTGGTAAAATTCGGACGTGTCATTGGAGGATGTATCAGACGAGTTATCTTGTCCGGGACCGCTCGACCGTCGCCGTTTGTTGGCTTCTCGTCTCTCATTCTTCAAGGCTTGTAAACGGTCTATATTGTGGGCGTCACTTAGCCACAGTTGCATTCGAATGAAGGGCTCCCGACCTTTAATACTGAGCATGTGCCAAGGTTTCGGTTTGGACAGGAGTTCACTGACCGATCCTTGTGATAAACCTAGTACAGCTTCGCCGAAAATCTTCTGCCCGATGTTATTTGCTAGTAACGCCTCTTTGATTTTTGTAGTAATTGTTTGCGTATCGAGATCTTGTGTTAGAGCTGCCATTTCGTATACACTGGGAGATATGTGTTGATGAAGATTGCGCATTACCGGCGGTTGGTGGTGGGGTTGAGGAGGAGGTGGAGGTTTTCTCTCCTTGTTGTTGTTATCGTGGTGTTGAGGCGGTATCGTCACAGCGTGGTGTGGCGGGAAGCCAGGGGGCGTGAGGAGCAAAGGAGTCGGCTGACCCAAGTGACCGAGATGTCCTGGCCCCAGGAGCTGTTCTTGTTGCATTTTGCTTAGTAAGGAGGTCGCGTCTGAGAGCATTTTTTGCGTAGGCGGCATCGGCTTATTCATGTTTGGCGGACATGCTGTGAACAAAAGAAAAATAAATGTTTACTTATGTAAAAAGTATTATTACATTTTATATGAATTTCTGTTTAATAATAAAGCTATTTAATTAAAAAGATACAGGTTTATACTAGTTTGAGTATAAATGCTTTATTTGAACTTGATGTCATATATTTTAGTGGAAACAGGATGTTGCAATAAAATGCTCAATTACTTGTAACGGTTCAATAATATAATATGATGAAATAAATAACATTATAAAATGACTTACGAGGTGCTCCGCTATAGTTTCCAGTCCTCATGAGCTTTTCTGGCGCAATTTTGTATTGTGACGCAACTAACTTATGGACAGCATTTTCATCTTCCAAGAACATCTTCATACGAATGAACGGTTCACGTCCCTTCTGTGTGAGCATATGCCATGGTTTCGGCCTCGCCAACAGATCGCTTACGGATCCCTGAGAAAGACCTAATACGGATTCGCCGAACAATCTTTGGCTGATGGAGTATTGACTAAGAGCTTCTTTCACTCTCCTTACAATGTCTTCTGTATTTAAATTATTAAAGAGATCGAATTGTTGTTGCGTAATTGGTGGAAGTACTGCTTTCATTGAGCGTTGTGGGGGCGCGTGATGAGTTGGATTCGTTGGCTGTGAAATAAGACTATTTGTAATCGACGCCATCCTCTGGAGAGGGCTCGCCGCCGCTGAACTACTAAAGTCCTCGTTAGGAGTTATCGCTGGTGGCAGTATTGCGTTCCCAAGCGGGCTGGACGCAGACGACCCTGTCGATTGTTGTCCAGGTTCTAACTTGGGCCTGACTAATGAGAAAGCGCTTCCTGCGTGCCTTATAGCCTCTTCAGCATCTATTGGCCTATCCTTATCACTATCAGTCATTCCATTCATTTTGGCATTTTTGTCTTTAGGTAGAGAGAGGTCTTGGACTGCTCCGGAGCCGTTCATGTGGTGGTTTTGAGCTTGTTGCATGACCTGCTGCTGTAGGGCGAGGAGGTTGGGGAACGGCGGCATCGCTGGCAAGTTGTGGAGGTTGGGAATGTTGCCACCGGGCTGGATTTTAGCCAGCTCTCTGTGGTAAGCTTCTAATGCCATGCGGATGTCCTCAGGCGGCCGCTCCATATGCGGTGGCATGCCGCCGCTGAAAAAAGGAGGAAACATGCTACACTTTAGTTTTTAGATTTGCTGTCCTCTTTTATATTATTAAGTTTTGTTTTGCGGGGAAGTCTAACATTATGTTTACCACAATTTAAAATTCCTCTTGATATAGATGGGATTATGGTTGTGACAATTATTGTCTACATTTTTTTTAAGTAGTCAGAGACTGTAGATAGAATGCCTGGATGAATATGTTGTTCACTGCAACTAAATGAGTCTGTGTTCACATTCAAGTTAGCATTATAAATTACTTCTTATTTTGTTCTCACACATACATCTTCTCATACATGATTGCCAGTTTAAGGTAATCATTTTAAGTAATCATCATCATCATCATTCCAGTCATCATCTCTGGGACTTTTCAATACAAATATAGGCCTTCATCTAAATATATGTTTTATTTTATTAGAAAATTATTACATTGTATATTATATAATTATTATAAGTAATTCTTATTGTTCTCACTTACCCCGGGAAACCTTCGCGGCTGTGGCGGACATCCTCCACCCGCCTGGTCATGATCTTGGCTAGCTCCTCCTGGTAGATGCGCGCCACCTTCTCCTGAGGAATGTCATCGTTCTCGTACTTTTTCAGTCTTTTGTTTTGACTCGAATCCTGAAAAAAGTAGTAGTCAATTTAGACACAGTTTTTATGGCGTCTTTATTTTCCGACTCTTACAACCTGGGAGCCTATCATGAAATAAAATTCCGAAGTTTCGAACTCAATTTCGTGTTTTCGTTTATACATAAATCGGCCCAGTAAATGGAGTTTAACATTTCGTTCGTCATAAATCCTGCCATAAAAGTCAAAAGGAATAATATTTCAATATTTTTAATGTTGTTAAACGGTAAGTATTATGTAATTTTAACATCAAATTTGTGTTTCGTTCGGCTCCGAAATTTCGGAAAACATTTCATGGCAGGCCCTCTGTTGTCTTTCAAGGCGACAGTTTACTAGATTACATTAGTCTGCGTATTTCTAGCCATAATATCAGTTAAGATCTTGGCCAAGCGCACACCAATTTTATAAGAATAAAATAATTATTCGACCTCTCAGGTATCACTGGGTCATGACGTTAATGAAATAAGTCGAAAATACAGTGTTATGGTCTGAGAGGCGGGATATGACAATGAAATTACTGAGTATGGAGGCATAAATAAGATCTTACGCTCTCATTATTCAAAAACCTTAAACGTCTCATAAACCTATTCTGGCTATTACATTCTGAATTTCAAAGAAAGTCAAAGTATTTTAATAGTTAAAATAGGAGGTTTAAATTTTCAACGAATATGTGCTTTAATCTTTTGGAATTCCTTCACGAAACTCAAAATCAAACCAAGGACCAAACGAAAATACAATACCTTATTAGAGAACGGCGAAGGGCACTGCGTCCTTGGAGAGCTGGAGTCTTCATTACTTCTAGAATCGTCGTTATTGGGCTGGCCCGGTGTCTTGGTGGAGTATGAGGCTTCATTCAACATGTGCATTAGTCGATCATCACCTTCTCCTTCCGGCCGACCGAAGCCGGGTCCGATTGTACCATCTTTTGTGCCGACTAGAAAAAAAAGCAAAATTATAATTTTTGAAATTTAGATTGAGGTTTTCCCTAGAGACTGATTAGGTTATTTAAGGGTTTACAATATGCGCGTGTTACCCCTGGTTTGGACACGCCTTTACCATCAGATGGGCCGTATGTAGTTTGTTTGTATAATAGTATCAAAAATATTTTAAATATTTTAAAAAATACAAGTGTAGGGAAACCATAAATATTATTTTTCAATATAAGCACTATTTTTTTTGTATGAGGATGCGGCCACTTAGTGCCATGAATTTTTGTGCTGCCTATTTTTTTTTAATTGTTACGGAGGCAAACGAACAGACGGTCCATCTGATGGAAAACGGCTACCGTCGCCCATAAACACCTGCAACACGAGAGGAGTTGCTTGTGCGTTACCCGCTAAAGAATTTTTTAATTATATGTATATGTTCTCAATAATTGTATGTAAATGAAAAGTACAGACATAAGAAGGTATGTAAAGTCATCCTTTAAGTCATTATTAAGTATCAAGTAAATGATTTAATCTCCACGCTTGTTATTATTATTGGTTATCAAGTAGTCGAATAAAATTTAATAACTATGAATTAATTTATATGCATTTAAATTAAACGTAATCTATCCAGTCATAATTATTCATAAACTAACTGACATACAGTTAGAGGTAGGTGTGCATAGTCAATATATCCAATCATAACTATAATTTCGCAATAGCGTTTAAACGCATAGGTACTTAAGTTTTAATTGCGTCTAAATTGCTCACAAACACAGACGCACGAATCACACAGTTTAAACTCTTGCCAAGTAATAAATACAGGAGTTATATTTGGTACAATTGAAATTAGGTGCATCATTAAAGCGCTACAGTGCAATGAATAGTGCTTTAAAGATAATCACTGAATGGGACCAGCCACTCATCGCCTAAGCCAGTAATCCTAAAACGGCGCACGCGCACCCATAAACAAGTGAAATTACGCGCGAAAACCGCCCGCCATATTGTGGTCATTCATCCTGTCAACATATTGTCTTTGGTCTCACAATGAAACCACTATTTAGATGCTGATATATGCAAAGCATTAGTTTAATTAAGACTCGTAATTAGCGGCCGTCTCCCGCTATGTGTTCGGAATAAACGCTCACACTGGTATGCACAAATATGCACATTGTGGAATCAAGTAACGTTAGACACTATTATTATAATATCAGGGAATATGTAAAGTTTTCTTTTTGCATGCACGTACTTATCTAAAGCAAACATTGTTGCCACTTGACTAATTTACTTTGTTTCTCAGAAATTGTAATATCTATAATGAATGTTTGATCGTATGATTTTTTATCAATTTCAGCGAAATTCGAATAATTAAGCTTAAAGCAAACAGTCGTGTCCTCTTTCTATCTTATCGGCGTAAGAACCTGCCTATCAGAGAAGTCGAGCGAAACGGCCGTATCATTCAGTCAAATTGTTTTATTTACTAATGACGCATCGGCGCAACGCCATTCGAGGTTTTTTGGAAAACAATATTTCATTCGTTCTGCGGTTTGTTTACAGCATCGAGGAAAGATCGAGCGCTTTCAGATGCAAACGTTATTGAGTTTATAATTATGCATTTTATCGCCTCCTCAAATGTTATTTTAAAACCGACAATATGTTCGTTAATTTCCCCCCGAAGTATTTCGTATTACTTGTTTATTTTATATTTTCACGAAACAACTCGAATTAACCCTTGATTAATTGACTGTAAAAAGAACAATATGGCGGCGGCGTTCCTGTTTTTCGAATTGTCTTTAAATTTATATATATATTTACAATGATTTTACGTTCAGTGTGGATAGAATGTTGGATTTATGAAGATATTCGTATGGTTCCTATGATGTTGTAAGAAGCGATTGAGAGAATGAAGCACAATATAGAGATACATCGCGAAATATATCAAGCAACCTGATCGGTGTAGTAGGCTAGAATGCTCCGTTTGAGAAGAGACTACTGTGTCCAGTAGTGGGACGTTTAATGGGTTGTTATGGCTTGGTAGATACAGGAGAGATTTCTATTTGTATTGAAAATGTCATGAGGTTAATGAAATTTTTATCTAAGCTAACGATTGACTTTTCCGTAGAATTGGAACGTTTCTCTCTAAACAAATAGGCTATATGCCTTTATAATTAATAATTCTTTTAATGTTTTAAAGGTAGTATATGCGCACATATATTTATACTTGTTAATGACAGTAAATTAACGTCCCGAGTTTTTTGATGACGTTGCAAAATGGGTGTCATTTTTAGATCATTTTGATTACAGTTTAAACAAGAATCAGTTGTTTTTTGTTTTCTTGTTTTTGTTTTTTTTTTTGTTTTAATAGACTAAGTTCTATAATGGAGCACTTGTTTAAACTTTCTCTGTACAATAGAAAATGATGTAAGATGTCAACAAATAGTGGCGTACAATATTCCCACGTTCCATTTGGCCCTCGAATCCGCGGGACATGCAAACAATATGTCCTTCTATAGAGTCGTACTTTGTATTTTTTGTGTGAAACCGCCATTCACAGACTCTTAACGACTTATGACTAAGCGAACGTGATCTAAATAAATTTATAAAATGACCGCCTCGCTCTTTTGATTATATCTCGTATGTCCATAATGTTCTTAGGTTGCAGCTCATAATAATAGTAGACAATAACTCTACATACGTGATTTGGTGGCATAATTGCCTTGTTTACTTTTTAATGTCTTGTTAAATTGGCACTTTATTTGGTCCGTCTTAATTTTATGTCAATTTCATTTAGACATATGCCCATAATACTTTCTTGTGTATGAGCAATTTAGGTCTAATTGCGTGTAAAGAGTTGAGTTACCTACTCGTGTACACTAAACCTGACAACCTCTATAACAGACAAATTTCGAAAAAAATTCAGAATTTAAAAATTATCATGTTATAATGTTACAATTGGCTTTGCTAAACCATCTTTCAAAAAAAACTTTCACGCTCATTTTTTTACTTTATCCGAGCAGTAAGTGCTTTATATTATTCTCAATTTCGTGTATAATATAGTATATGTCATATATGTGTAAGTATATTTGTTAGACATGTAATTTTAGTATGTATGTGTATCAATAATTAGTAGTACCGCATTCGAGTATTCTGACACTTCTCTATGGTTGACTGGGAGAGAATGCTTTTAGCATTAAGTCCGCCATGTACACATATTTGTACTAATGAATTAATAAATAAATAAATAAACCATGCACATAACAAAGATTATTCAATTTCTCATAACCAACTTTGGAATGTAGATCTTTAAGGAATATTTCTCTAGCTATCTTTAGTCTTCAGAACAGAATACAAAAATCCAAGAATTGTTGTTTTTACGGCAGAAATAGGTACCTGTGATGGTGCATAAAACTATAGTACCAGTAAAAAATATTGTAAGAGAACAAATTTTATTTTGACTAAACAACAAAGAAAGATATAAAATGTACATACTGTACGTACATAGTTAATATGTAATCGCTTTCTCTCTGTAATATTTTTTGTAATTGTTTGTATCTATAATAAGTTTACTACTGTAAGCTTTTGGAGGAAACAATAAAGAATACCTATTTCTCATAGTAAACAAACAAAAAACGGTCAGTAATTAAGTATAGAATAAGAATTAGAACTAAATAAGAGAATAACAAACCAGATAAACTTCAAATAGAAGAAGAATATGGAAAATAGATTTTAAATGCTGTTTTTTGTGTCACAAATCAAATGCGCTTACTTGTAGCAGGTTTATAAATAAAAAAAAAAATAGAGAAATAAAGAAAAAAGAGTTTATCTAAGTCCACATTTATAGAAAGATTGTAATTCAGATATTTGAAAATAAATACTCAAGCAGGACTTAAAGAACCAGACGCTCAAATCAACTAAACCATGCAAAAGTCCTTTTTAAAATACTTTTTTAAGCGCTACTCTTATGTTCCAACGGATGTGTTTGAAGTAACAACAGATAATATGAGTTTGTTTCGCCTCCAGTGTTTTATTTCGTTGTTTTATAACAACCAGTTAAATTTAATAAGTTCCTGATCAACAGAGATTAGAATGATCGTCGTGTACATGGCGCGGCGCACATCCATATCTAACCAATTATTTAGTTTATTTCAAATTCATTGTTCGACATACAAAACGTCAATAAATTTCAACATACGTCTATTAATGCCTTTGATCTTCTTGCAGACATTTTGTTATTCTGTATACATCACGCGGGCAATTACCGAGACGTGTCTCGAAATACTGTAAAAAAATTGAGGTTGTTTCCACTTGCCAGTGACGCAATGTGCGCCATTTTGAGACAAACGTCAAAGTCATCAACATGGCGGTGAGGTTCGAATTTCAAATTTGCAATTTTTAACAAGCACGCTATAGGTATAAAAGCCATATACTTTATACTGTTTCAGCTTAGGCTTAAAATACAGCCTAATAGGCCCCTATGAGTTACTGCTTTCTTATCTCAGCTCTCGATGGCTGTTAAAGCGATATGATCTCTTTTTATTGCTGCCATTACGATGTGCATTTTTGATGGATAGTTTAAAGTAAAAAACTACTTGGTCAATTAATGTCGTCCGGTCACGGAACGTGCGTATTTATCGGCCGGAGTTTGATTACAACGGGCCGAGGGACAAGGGGCGAACTTGTAAATTCGACTTCCATAATTCAGGGATAATATAAAAAGGAGAAATTATTTGTTTATGCGACATTATATCGCGTGCACGCACGCGAAAACTATTTCTTTGTAGCTGTTATTGATTGCTATTGCCGTATGAATATTCAAAGCCTTTGGAAAGTAAAGGGGGTGGGCCCTAAATTATCGTGTCACTGTGACATAGTAAAAAAATACTATTCGCTAGTAATTTGCTTCATACACTAGTGTGTGTACTAAATTCTAATAGGGAAGTGTGTATCCGCGATTGTAAATCAAGGTGGCGGGTAGTCGAAAGAAAGGGGTGAGAAATGTGCGCACTATACGTCACTGTGTAGATCGATGCTAATTTGCATTCGAGTCGTCGGCAGCGGCGGACGTCAGTACCGCTCGAAAGTGTTGCGGAGCACGGAAAAAAATGCTACATTTGAATTTTAAATTTGGTGCAAAAGAAATAGTTGCATAAACTGACATCGCAGTTAAAATTAGGTGCTAACGTATAATGCAACATAAAGGAGACAGCATTCGACAAAAAAATGTCGTACCATAAATAATAATTAGCAAGGGTAGAAGGAAACAAAATTATTACATATACACATGCGATTGAAAATGAGGACATTATAAAATTTTATAGGAAAAATTATAAATTCAAATTGAGTGGCGGTAATTTTTTCTAAATCGAATTTTCTTGATACAAACATACACTTTTTTGGTTTAAAATCGCTGTACGGATAATATAAAGTACGATGTTATGCAGGTACTGACCTGCAATAGACAAATCATACTCGCATCATATTTTTTTTTTCTAATTTAATGGCGTGCAACGACTCTTGTAAAAGCGAAGGCGAAAGAAAGAAAACACACTTTCTATTGTCGGATGTTTTCGATCGACAAAAAGCTTCGAACACTTTCTTTGTCGGATTGGATGTCGGTTGTATGTTTGACGTCGCGTGCGTAGGGCCAGCGATCGGGATCGCGTGCCAGATCGCAATCGGACGGGACGGGAGCACCGACCACAATTGATTCCACACGAGGGAAAGAAATATTTGGCGCGAGTGATCGACTCTACGAGAATTAGATAGACGAAAATATCGATCGAGTATACAATAGTATACAATATTGCCGTGTAATCCCGGCATAGAATGGGCTGTCTCTTCCTTTCCTGTGGGTGTCATAAGAGGAGTTTAAAGGAACTTAATAGTCGAGGGATGGGAAGCAGCGTCACTCTTAAAAGATCACCAAAAACTTAGTTGCCAACCCGCCCGTTAAGCGTGGAAATTACTAGTAAAACCCCCTATTGGGGGGAGACCCATGTTCAGCATGGCTAATATATTATATATAGAAAATCGATTGCATATCTTGACTTATTCTGTAATCAAATCTATTACTCGTTCAATGAGATGTTATCAGACAAATCTATTTTTAATATGAATTAATTTTATTTTATATATTATATTATATATTGCATAGGCTAATATTCTATGTATAGGAGATAAAAATAGAAAATAAGCATACAAAGCCGAGCCTATCTTGTCATTTCTTGTTATTGCTGGAACAAACCCAAAGTGGAAAGAAGCATCATTAATAATTGGTATTAATGTGTACCTATATGTGACAAATAAAAAAAAGTGTTTTTTTTTTAATTATTTCAATTGATTTTGTTATCAGACAGTAATTTAAGTGTACTTTTTATATCGATACAAAATTCTATTTATTTACTATCACGCCCAAATTCCTTATGAGGTAGATAGAGAAAGCCAACTACCAAAGTCCTTACGTCATTCTCTTTTATAACTTGTCTGTTATTTCACGCATGCACGCCGGTCCTGGTTGACTTCATCCTCACAGAATTTTAATCGGTCATTAACAACTTCAAATTGGTATGCATCTTCTTGAGCTCATAATGGGTAATAATAATAAATTATTGTATTTTTAATGTCTATTCAATCGAGCATTTCATCATAATTAGTTTACCTACCTAGTTGTACCTGTAGCATCAATATTGCTTACTAAAAACGGGATTTTAGGTTCGATCTTGTTGTGGTTGATTTATACTTTTGGCAAAATTCACAAATGTAACTTGATTCGCTTTCTTTTCATATATGTATGTATATAGGCAACGGTTATCACTTTCCATCAAGCTGACGGCCCACGTCAGCTTGTTCGCCATTTTGAGTTGCATAAGAGAAAATGGCGGGAAATTTTTCAAACCACTTTTATTTATATACATATATTAATATTTTACCTATTATTATAATCGTTTATCATCTATTTTATCCACAGATAAGGAATATTTATGCCTACTCTAATCATAAACAAAAATACATCTATAATTATGTTTTCTCTTGTCCCTTGTCCAAGCCCGTTCAACTCTTGTTTGTAGCACAAAGCAGTAATAGTGTAGAAATGTTAAATAAGGTTTGATTGTATCTACTTTCACTTTCACAATAATATGACAATTTGGTTGTGATTGCGTGTTGTCTTTTGCATAAATACAAGTAATGTTGCTTTTTTCTAGATATAATTTCTCAGGGTTGCTATAATTGTGAGAGTGATACAGGCATAGATTAAGAAATTTGTAGGACTATATTTCTGTTTGAAGGATGGAATATGGCAGGTTTCTTTTTATAATATAGGTGGCGAACGAGTACGCAATTCATCTGATACTGCCGTCCATAGGCACTTACAATATCAAAGGTATTGCAGGTGTGTTGCCGGACACTTAGAAAGGAATATGCTCTTTTCTTAAAAGTTTCAATATCGTATCAATTAAATAATGTATTAGCATACTATTAATCTTAGTCCTTAGGAATGGCAACACATGACGGATACCATGGCCGTTACAATATGATGTCGCTATTCATGATTATAGGTAATCGTTATCATTGCCCAAGTAAGAGATCAGTTTGCCTTTCCCGGTTGCATAAAACCCAATTATTATTATTCAGTTTTGACCAGGACTTAATATTCGTTGGTGTGTTCTAAAAAATATATTTACAATTGGAATCACATTTTATATTGCAAAAGTCGTCTCTTTCATTCACTGTCAAAAATCCCCAAAGCAAAGGTAAAAACATTAAGAGCACTCAACCTGCGGACGTCGCTAGTTGGTAACTAGATTCAATAATCAATTTTGCGAGCTCCGCGGGCCCGCAGAGACCATCGTATCTGTAGTGCAGATAAAAAAAAACAACTTTTGTCTATGGTCAATTAGTTCGAAGTTTTGACGAGTTCTATTTTTTTTTTATTTCGACAGAAGGACAATGAAAGCTGTGTTGGTTCGAAATATAAAATTAAAAAATAAATAAATAATCTCAGCTACACTGTGGCAATATTCGATTTTTGGAATAATTTTTTTTTTATTATTAATTATTAAGAATTAAATAATAATGTACAATACATAATTACTCGTTTAGAGATAATCATATTGAATTATGAATTCGCTATGAAATGTTGATCAGTTTCTTAAACTGTAAAAAAGCATCGAGAAGAGACACTCTCGTCACTAGATCGTACCCGGGCCCACGGGAGTTTATCCGTATAACTTTTAACGATAGCATAGCAAAGTTTTTTAACGAAATAACCGAATTGCCGTTAACTACGACTCGCATCTGTAATGCAGTTAGTCTCACCTGATCGTCTGACGGAGTTTTTTTCACGGTATACGAAATTGATTTTAAAGGGTTGTCTGTAAGTTAAACTTGTAGATATACTATAAATATTAAATGTTTTAATATTTATATAGTTTTTATATAGATTTAGTTGATTGAATTATTTTTTATTCTAAATATATAAATATCGGGATATGTCTATGGTATGATTTTTCATCAACACCGTGAAACGATGCCATTACCCATAGCATTGATTTGTGTACGGCGCTTTATTGATTGTGGTGTCGATTGATAGCGACGTGGCACGCGAACGGTAGCCATGCAGCCGTCATTGTAAGCGCTCAAGCGGTATAGTTGCAAAAAGTCTTATCCATGGTATGTTCCATAGATTCAAATAATATTTTTCTTAATGCGGAAAAGTTGTCATAGATCAATAATTATTGTAAACTTCAAATTTCAAACATGGAACACTGCATCACATTATATATTATTTCAAGTATTTGAAATATCATAGAAGGTTATAAATATCATGGCGGATGCTACCACCGAATCTCGAATTCATGGCGAAACAACGAGTCATTCATAGCTACGCATTAATCCTTACTAATTATGCAAGACAGGGAGCAAAGATGTAAAATGGTCGGTCACAAATCGCGTCCGAACTGACAGGCCAAACAACCCATCTTCTGAGACAGATCTGTGATATATTCGTCGGTTTCGCTAAGGAAACGCGCGTAATTAATTACAGGGAATAATATGTCAGGATGCACTTAATATCCTATTAAACTGTTCAGTTCGTGATGCTGTAAACAAAATGGCGCCCAAGGTGGAGTTTTCGCGCCAAAACTGAAGTACACATTTGTTAGAGAACAATAAATGCATATGAAAATAGACGACGTGGCATTCCGAAACAGATAACAGAATTTAATTTATTAAGTGTTTAGATTTACTTGAATTAGACTGCTATCTCGAAAAACATTATTTATTTTGATATTAAAAAAAATATATAATCTACATAAATATTATAGTGAGAAAAGATTTGATTTTTTGTTCGTAATGAACAAAAACATATTTAACCGATTTTAAAAATTATTTCCTCTATAGAAAGCTACATTATCAGCGAGTAACATGGGCATTTTTTATATTAAAAAAAAAAAACCGTGCAAATCCGGGCGAACCGCTAGTATATAGATGTAAGTACTAGCAATAGTATTTAGGTAAAATTTAAGATTATGTTTTTTTAGACACTTTGTACAATCTACATGAATCATTTACAGCACAGATGATACAATACTATACTAGCCCTATAGCATCCATTACAGTAAAGAAGTAATCAGTTTGGACAGGAGCCATAGACAAATTGTGAGTACTATATGCAGTTTTACGGCGATCGCATCGCGTTATAATCGAAATAGGAGCGTGGGCGTCGACGCATCGTCGACGCGACAGACGCGCGATGTATTTACGATCTGCGCGGTTTGAACGCGGCATTATTAAAATAATTACCTTTGCTTCGGCCGTCACTTCAAGTGTAACAAGAATGCCCTCCTTTATTGTTTTTTTTTTTCTCTGTGTTGACTTATGATACGGATACAGATAAAAAATGTAATGATAGACATGTTTTTAAGGTTTAATTTGCGTATGAGTATTGTTTTGTATTTGCTTAACCGAAATAATAAGCGTTTTCATTGATTGTTTTTGTAAATGTTTGTAGTGGTATAAACATTTGATGTGCAGGGATGAAGAGAATGTTTTGAGAGAAATATTAAGTATAAGTGTGAATGGTTATAAGGGTAGAGAGAGATCTAAAAAGACATGGCTAGAGTGTGGCAAATTGAATGGGAGTGAATACTGAAATGATTGAAATTAGAGATGAAAGAAAGGGGAAAATATATTAGGTCCTTCCAATTCATGCATTCTGAACACTTTTAAGTATTGTTAAATATAATTACAGGCAGTTAAAGAGTTCGAAAGTCTAATTTGAGAAGCAAACTTTAGAACTATAGTTTTTATATGAAAAATTGAAATTTTACAAAATTCTATTTGAATGATTCTGTATTATTTATGAATATGTATTGGTCCACTGCTAATGCCTATACAAATACTTATGCGCTAGACGTTTGGAATGGCGCGAAGTGTTAATAATCCTTAACACAATTAGCGTTTAACGCGCTTGCTAAAATAAGATTGCGCTAAATTATAGCGATCAAGCTGTTCTTCTAACAGTTACGCAGCGATAATAAATTCGTTACATTTACACGTCACAACTGAATTTAAGTGACTAGCTATTACGCGGGGGAAGCATTCGCCTCCCATTTTTATAGGTTTCACAGTAATTCTTTCCAAAAAACTATTTTTTTAAAGTAATATGACCGAACATGGCAAACAAGCATAAAACACTTAGCAGAAGTGGAATTTATTTTTAGAGAAATACATGATTTAAGTGCTTTCCAAAAGAAAGTTAATATTTTCACCAACTCTGTACTGATTTTGACAATAAGGTAATAGGATTTTCTATGGTATTCAGGGCTGTAGCTAGACCCAAGTTTAAGGTTAAAATAAAAAGGGTAAAATAATTTTTTGATAGGGCAGTAGCCTTAATATCTTTTGGGGTCTTTTTAAGGTAGGGCATTGCCTCTCAATGCTCCTTTCTCCCCTGGTTACGACCATAATGGTATTGGTTTCATATTAATTATGTTACAGTCGTAGTTAATTTTGTTACTTTTTATTTGTTGTATGCAAAAAAAGGAACGAGTTTCCCAAAGGTTTAAAAAAAAAAATAAGATTTATAGGTTATGTTTCAAAGATTCTTTTACACATATATAACAAAAAGTAATTTTTTACTGTAATTTTAATCGAAATATATGTATTTTGAAGAGTAATATAATAAAATGAGACTCGTGCTGAGTATCCAGGGATACCTACTAACTGACTAACATTACAGTTTACCTAATTAATTGTTATATTTCGGTAGACACCGGTAAATTTATTACTGGCCTCGTTTTAATGATATTTGGCTTGTGTTACATTTGATATAATAATTATTATTGTTAGGTACAATGTATTATTATAATATTGTAATTTAAATATGTTGGTAAATCTATTTAAGATTTAACTAGCAATTAAGGTTTTTTTTTGTAGAAAACATTTGGATTTAATCTTGTCTAAATCGGTGTAACGTCAACATACGAGTAAAGATAATTCGATTAAATAATAGAGTCATTAAATTAAAAATTCGAATATAGAATGAGAGGTTTGTTTTAAAAATCGAAGTAAATTTGAAAAAAGAATGCTGGAACACTTATCCTTAATCTAAACCCGTAAAAAGCATAATAGATACGTATAATAAGAGGTTATTATGAAAAAAAGTATAAGGTTGTCCTGTACTGTGGTGTTTTGTTTTGGAAATTAGTTCATTTCCAGTGGATTTTACAAGATGGACTGGTACAACTCATCTCACCTATCATGCTGCTCACAGTATATAGACAGGCAGGGACAATTCATTATATATATATATATATATATATATATATATATATATATATATATATATATATATATATATATATATATATATATATATATATATATATATATATATTAAGGACTTCAACCGTGGCAAAAAAGTTATTGTAATTTAAAAACCAATCTGAATGTATATCCTTTTAAATAAAAAGCGTTTCCTAAATCGGTTTATAAATAACAGAGTTATGAGGTGAAAAAAATACAGCTTAATTGAGAACCACCTCCTTTTTGAAGTCGGTTGAAAGAAATCTATTCCTGTCTATTATATTGTGATCGTAGTCACCTAGTACCTAATCAGTTTAGCCTATATTCCGGCCAGTACCTACCTAATTCTCAAAATATGCAATTCATGATTTTAGACACGATAATGTGACTATAATACGCTGAGATAAAGTCGAAACAGATGCGACGAGCCGAGTGACAAGAAGACAATTATGTTTTGTCTCGCTCACCTCAAGTCGTTTACGCGTTCAACTGTGTAACAATTAGGTATTATTATCTCGGACAGTCAGTTAGGCATAAAATCATAAAGTAAATAATGAGACGTGGTATTATAGACATAAATATTCCTGTAAAGAGGTCTGATTACTTCGTCGGAAGGCATCAAAGCGGCCGCGGTGCGTCGCGCATTCTTCGCAAAATTATTTCTTGACCCTTACACTAGAGTTTTGCGCTACTCCCCAACAGATGGCGTTACGTGTACATTGCTTCTCGCATACCGAACTTTTTTATTTAGCCTTTACTCGAGTTATTTCAGCGTAAACGCTCTTAAACGGCTATTTGGTTTTTCAAAGGTGCTTTCTAAGTGGTTGTCGTTGCGAACTTTTTTGCGGGAAATGTCCTTTGTAATAATACTTAGTAATAATTGCGCCGTAAATTAAATGTCTGGCTCGGCTATCGTAATGTTCATAAGTTTACGTGTGAGATCATTGACCGTGGAATAGTTGTTTATGGTTTCATCTAAGTAGTTAGTAATGTCGTTATGACATTTCAGTTTGTACCACTCGACGAGAGATGGCAGGGCACGGCAGTTTATCAGACAGACTACATTACATCTACCTCCTTGTTGGTTATTTGTCTCTTTGCATTATTTATGTTATTTTTTTAAAAGTATTTTAAGTAAATACTTTTATTTTTATAACACATGTTTATATTATTTTTATTCGAGAGAGTACGTTCGGAAACTTCGGCCCCTAACCTCCCGTAGTCCCGTCCAAATGTATCGAGTAATTATTATGTGATTATCAGTCGTTCGCCGGATTTTCGTGTTTGTTCAAAACTTTATGATTTATGAGAGATTGACCCGTTTGTTTCAACATGTTGAAAATACCCTAATGAAGGCGGACCCCTATTTTCGCACTTTGTTCAACGGGTTTCGATTATGTATGTTTCTGTTGATAACAAACTGTCCGCGGCACAGAAAAGGGATAAATATAACCTTCGTATCGCACGTTTGACAGTCGTTAGCGGATACCCTTCGCTTAAGTATCGGACTACTGGCGCGAATTGTTGTGTAGGTATTTGTTGCATTCGATGCTTCGTTAACTAAAGTAAGCATTCGAAACACAATTTTAATTTCAAATTCCACAAATTGTATTCGTTATTTGAATACAGATTTCAAATTGAGAATTACTATTTTCAACAGCCATAACATTCTGATATTATTGCATTCGAAATTCAAATTCGAACCAATTCGCTCGCGGTCGAGTGTGGTCGCGTTCCAAAGTTACGAACCGAAGACGCTAACTTCTCATCCATTTGCGTTCGATGTCCTCCCCGTCGAGTCCGAGTGTATTAGTGCACGCTTAATACACTTGCCAACTTCCAAACTTTGCTCAGTTTTAAACGCTTTTGACAGTCCCCCGCACGGAGTTTCTGGACGTGACCTGCCATTGATAACTTATTGCCTTTAACTCTTGCGACACGTAGGTACGTAATGCACTCTGTCTGCCTTTATATTGCTGTATTTTCGTGTCAGCATTGAATAAATTAATGACGTCCCTAAATACAATTAAGCGAATTATCCGCTGTTTATGAGGATTCTTTTTATTCTGATGCCATCGCACTTGCAATTGTCCTCTGCGTTTATATTATACACCAAAGTACCTATTTGTAGTTACATCTATACCTGCATATATCTACGCACATTAGTTTAGCTTACCTACTCGTGCATGGTACAAAAACATCACCAAAATACAAAATGATTTCTAATAACAAATTCGAACAGACAAAAGCACAATTGAATATTAAAATTTGCTTAGCGTTAAACTAAGAGCACTACAAGGGGAGTTTAGAGTAAAGGAGCATCGAGGACGCTTAACTTCGGGCATAAAGCCTTTGGCGGGTGTCCTGCGCCGGCCGATAGTGGCCCATTGAAAATAGATTTTCACGCTACACTTCAACCACTCTCGAGAGCCGAACTTTGTCCAAATATTACTGCGCGCGAATTCTAAATATCTTTGGTTGTTCCTTTTTTAAAACATTTCTTGGCTTTTAAAAAAGGAATAATCGTACAAAACTTCGAACTATAAACTGTTCCATTTTTAATTTACTACACGTAAACTTGAAACACAAATAGATCCATTTTTAAAATAGGATCGTTTGAAATACGTTAATTAAAACGGAACGCGGTTTTCAATCTATTTATGGTACATGTCTTTTCGAGTAATGTGGACGATGTATGCAAAATGGCGTTGCTGTTCCTTCGATGATATTAAGACCTCATTGTCGTGTGTTAAGGTCGAGTTTCGATCTCGATCGACACTAGTGAGCGTTTGAAACGATCTTGCTTGGACATTTCATCACTGAACCGTGTTGGCAGTAATAAGAGCAATAATTATAACCGCTATAACTACAGTTAATTGGACTGAAGGATTAAGTGAATAAATAATGCTCGGTTAACTTACACTGACGCCCAGAGCGCAAAAACAACGCTTTCACAAACTGTTGTGTGCTCGATACGGAGATGTATGCGTAGATAGGGTAATGAATTTAGTCACGGTCTATTGTTATATAATCCGCTTGTAATAATCCACATAGCAAATATTACTTTCGATGTAGTCATATTCATAAACAATTTGTTATTAGCTATAGAATGACGATAAAAATATTGCATTTGTATAACTGTACACGTGATGTTTTACGTTTTTTATAGTAAATAAAAAAAAAACAAAAAGAAAGATGTAATATGATTAACTTAATTGTATTTTTAATTGACTAGTAATATGCTTAATTTAAATTTCTTTACTATATTTTATTTACTAATAAATTTTTGTCCTATGGTGTTGCTAAGTGCAAGTATTTTTCCCAAATTGTACAATTATAATTCAAAAATAGAATGTAGAGTATATAATCAAGCATAGATATTACCAATAAGCAATGGATACTAGCTTTTTTGCCATGTTAACCATCATAAACAATTATCTCGGCTCTATGATGAACAATTGCTGCATGTACAGAAAAAGTATAAAAAGTGAACACTACGTTGACGGAACATGGCAAATCCAGTTTTATAATTAATAAATTCTTCTTTGTTTACCATCGTTTAGACTACGACTTACAGACTTTACTTTTCTTAATTATGTGTTTTTTTTTCTCTAATTTTCATAGTTTTAAGATGTACGAAATAGTACGTCAATCATAGGTCATTACCATCTTCTCGTGCATGGTTAAATATAAAATAAACAAATATCAAAGCAAGTAAACTGCCTAGTTTATATTCTTTTCGCGTATGTATGAAACAAGCGACAGAGTAATATATATTCTTATGTCTACACTACTTAAAGCAACCTCTTTTGTGGTGTCGAGCCGATTCAAATTATTTTTTTTTATTAAGAATTCTACCGCGAAATTATTTTGAATATGGAATTCCGATTACCTCACACTAAAGGTTAGTGATGTTAAATAGGTATTATTCTTGTCATGACGTTCGTTTTAAATATGGAATATCGATTTATTTTTTTATTATAGATACTCAAGTCGAGTGACGTTATTTTTTGTTAATAAACCTGTTTTTTTTTTGTTTTATTAGATGGTATTGTAGGTATTGGAACCATCATTTGCAAGTCTCTATAACCGTGACGTGTGAACGTCGAACACCATAACAACAGTTTCGCAACGAACGGACAGGACGAGCGTATGCATTATGTATATGTATCGTGGGAACTGGGAAATCGTGGAAATACGAAGCCATAACAACGCGAAATGACATGTTGTTGATTGTATAGGAGTCAAGCTTAGGACATAGCTAGGTACTTACTGTAACTGTTGTAACAAGTAGTTGAGTACCACTTATTGCTTATGCCATAAGTTTAAATCACATTAGAACATACATGTAGATGTAGTATCAAGTAACAAAAAACGTCCTAAAAATTCAGCTAACAAACAATTTTTATCACGGTGTTGGTAGAAAAGTGTGAAAGTATTGTATTCATAATACTTGTATTATAAATAAAAACAAATAAAATGATGATTTGTTGATATAAGTTTTGAATAACAAAATTAATACAGCCATAATCGTGCGTTACTTTTCTTTTTAAGTTACGCTGTACTTGATGAAGTATTCGTAGGGACTCGATCTGTGTATTTGTTATTAATTTAAGCATATATTTAGTATCCATAAATACCCAAAAGTATTTATATCGGAATCATTTACAACACTATTTTAAGAAAAAAAAGATACATTGCACAGGACAGATAGTATAGATTAAGAATAGTACACATGGATGGCAAAAAAATGACATTATTTTGACACGGGAATTTCTGCGCGTGACGAAACGTCATTGAATAGTGAAAGCAGTGTTTATGCGGTTAAACGCTCGTAAATTGGAAAGCATTATACAGTGGCTGTCACCTTTCCACCTGCGAGGTATTGACGTTACGACCTAATAGGATATTTTCCCGCCCATATACGGGACAAGAGATATGATATGGCGCAAAAACTATAAGGCATGTACACCATTCGCGTGTTTCTTCAAATACGTTAACGAAACAGCGATTTTATGACGCAATTAAAGCTTTCAATTAAATTAATTTTAACATAAAAAACAAGACTGTTTAATTTGTTACCGTCTATTAAAATATCCTTAATTTTTTACAATCAATAATATCTTTATGTCGATTTCTATGAAAATCGTCTATACAGCACGTTGAAGAGATCAATTATTTATTTTTAAATATTTTTTTAATCATGTTCAAATTTCGCATCTATATTAATTATATTTATAGGGTTTTACATAAATTTAATAATTAGTAAATTAAATAGGCTAGCAGTTAGTTGACTAAGAATCTATTTAATATGGATTCGAAGACTAATAATTTATAAGTTACCTCTGATTCAATATACATAATTTGTTAGAAATATTTTATGTCTATTAGCGAGGGTCGCTTCTTTCCACGAGGTGGACAGCAAGTTTTCCTGTCAAGGTTTTCCCAAGAAACTACAGCATGGGGTTCTTCAATAAGGGGACAAAGAGGTTTCTTCAGGGTTGGCAACGCGCGCGTAATACCCTTGCTATTACAGGCGTTAATAAGCTACGGTAACCACTTACCATCAGGTAGGCTGTATGCTTGATTGCAACCTCAGTGGTATAAAAAAAAGTTTATTTCTAATTTAAAATTTGGGTTTGCTCATAATATCTTTCTACATAAAGCAAGGCCGCAGAATACATGTGTTATAACTGAGATTTGGAAATCGACATGTCAAAATTGACATCTGTCATAATGCGTAACACGCACGTATTTTTTTTTTAATTGACAATGCGAGCGATGTGTCGTTTAATTTCAATTGATCCGATAGCAGTAAACGTCTCAATTATCGTGGTAATAAGTTCCTATTCCCACGGTATGGCCGCGTAGTTGATTATTGGTTGGTAGCGTGACCGACTGGTATCATTACGTGGACACTGATCGCTACTATCTACTCTTCTATATTGTCTCTAGTATCTATATTTTTTTTTATAATACTTAGAATGGTAAACAAGCTGACGGCCCACTTGTTGGGAAATGGTAACCGTCGCTTATAGACACAATATATACAATACTTTGGACATTAAATATCACTTTGATGCCCATGGGAACCCTTAATTCATTGCCATTCTTGAAGAGAATGGTGTACACCCTGTAATTTCACTATTACATCTCACCCTTTAAACTTACATACTTCACGATGGATACACGAGTGGAACAGAGATACGTAAACACATTTTTTATACTACTATGGTGACAAACAAGCATACGGCCCGTCTGATGGTAAATGAGGTTACCGTAGCCTATGGACGTTTGTAACACTACATACACTAACTAACACATACACTAAATAACACTAACATACACATATATGCATACATGTGAACATATATATGTATGTTACGTACGTAAGTACATTTTAGTCTCTTGATATTTTAAACTTTCTTATTGGAGATAATGAAATCAATAAAACCTACATTTGATATATGTCAGCTTCATTCCTATATGTCTAATCTACATTTATTCTACAGTACTAACAAAATTTTCAACTGCCGTACGATACGCGAACACAAATTCAAAAGGAATTCTAATCGTATAAACAGAACGGGGTACAATTTCGTGGGAAATAAGAAAAACGGAACCCTTCCGTATTATCTGAAATTCAATCTATTTGAGCTCATCCCTATCGATGGGACATTCCGGACAAAAGCTAATACACGACAGTCTATTGTCTTCCGCAGATTTATACTTTGTCCTGCATTGTCATTAATGTGTACATCGCTTTACAATGAGAGCGTTCTTTTTAATTCTCGAATTGTCCCTTTACGTTCGTATTACGTGTACTAGAAGTTTAAATTTTGAATTTCGAATATGATAGAAATATTGTTTTTGGTATTAATTCATTGTTAATCTTCGTGTATTTTGGCGCCATTTTTAAATAAAGAATATTACGACTGGTTTGATAAAGTGTAAACTGGAAAATAATAAGTTAAAAAGTAAATTAAACATAATTATTAAACAGTAGGAAAATTGCTATCTGTAAAATACCTTTTTGGTACCTATTTATTTAAAATAATAAGTGATCTATTTGAATAAGTATTGCAACATTGCGTTCTCTTGTCATGTGTTGTGGTTTTATATATACAGTTTTTATATTTAATAAAATATTTTATTGTAAACTACAATCTATAATATTTAAGGTCGATTTTGTGATATATTAAATATTATAAACCTGTCTGTCAAAATACAATACGTTAATTTTAGAGTTGGAGTTAGGAAGGACTTAATGACTGCAGACAGAACATTTTTTTAAAAATTCGCTGTTAATAAGTGAATTTAATTGTTAGGTTTAGAAAACACGTTTCATAATATGAGCCATAATCATAAATCATTCATAATCAGCCCATAATATGATTATGAGCACAGTTATGGGCCCAGTAGATTTATTTTTATTTTTTAAAGATTGTATTGACGTAGATTGTCTGTAGTTAGTTCTCATGTGAATATAAGATTTTAAATAATAACGTCATAGTAGAAAATAATATATTAATACTGACAGGAGATCGCAACGTCGCCATTTTGATTATTTCGAAGGCCTAGTAATGCATTGTGACGTCACATGTCTTTTCTATAAAAACAACAAATTCTGACAGGACAGCGCAAGGTCGCCATTTTTAACTCGAGAACCAGGCTATGCACAGTGACGTCACATGTCGTTTCTTATGAAAAGTACAAATTCTGACAGGAGATCGTAACGTCACTATTTTTATTTAGCAGCTCAGTCTATGCCTAGTGACGTCACAGGTCGTTTCGTACATTTGCGGTGCACTGTGCCGAGTCGTCGCTAGATGCGTGTCCGCTTACTTTTCATTGTTACAACACTTGCCCGTTGTTACTTGGGGGGCAGATAATATATTGCGGCGACTATCATTGTCGCTTTGTAATGTATCTTCGTGTTTTCCAATTGCAACTCTATAATACTGTTATGGTACAGTCACATGCAATTATATGTACACACTTAAGTACGTGCTTTGTTGCAACCAGTAACGTTTTTAACGATTCCATTTTTAAATATTACCCCAATAAAGTGTTATTGTGACAACGTACAAAAGTGTTTGCATGTTAATGCAGGCGACTGTACATAATGTTGGATGAATGTATGAGATAACACCACAATATAGTTATAAGCTTTTAAATTCAAATGAAGATTATTGGGCGTACGACTGCTTATAGAAATCAGTTTAATATTGAAAAACAAAATGGTTATATTTACAAACAGTAAAAAAAAAAAGAAATACGCACCAACATGATAATCAGAATATAATAAATAAGGTTATTACAAACTAAACTTCCATTATAATTTATAAAAAGAATGAAACAATAGTAATTGGTATTAAAACGATAAATTGGAATAACAGAACGAAAGCCCCGGAGGAGCGCGCTCGCTTGACCATGTCCCCTGCACCCCACTCCCAACTTTAACCCCCCTTTTCATGTAACGGGGCGGAAACACTGATCTTTCGAGCTAGGACACACAGGATAGGTTCAGGATAAAGGGTAGGGATCATCGCAATGGGTAAAAATAAAAAAAAATAACATTAAAAAAGTGCGTTTCCTAAATGAGCAAGCTGTTATTGAATCATCATTGAGTAATGATCGAACAACGCTGAGTAGGAGCCATTTAATAAGTGTTCAGAAACTTGTTTATAACGTTAATGGCCCCAAAGTAAACATCTCTAATATCTCTGCATTCTTCCCGTGATTGATGAGCCCTATTGTCAGGTAGACTCGACAACCGCTGATAACGGGTAACGCGCCAAACCATTCGGAAGATTGAGCTGAAGGGGCGGATTTGATCTATGACGAAATACGCCGTTGTTGGATTTCGTCATAATTATACGTTCGGCACGAGCTAGTTGCGAATATTGAATTTGGATTGAAATTCGAAGTGGTTCCAATTTTGAATTTTGAAAATTGAGGGTCAAAAGAGTAAACAGTGAGGAACTGTTGTTGTCTATTCCTAACCAGCCGTTTGTTAAGGAGTTAATTTTATGATATTAAGTTTTTTTAAGACAACAAACATGTCTGGCCTGGTTAGAAACAAACGAACAACTGCAATATTTAGATAGTATACCTTTTTTAGGAATGAGCGACTTGAGTAGCATCACGGCGGCCTCGTCGCACGCCCACGCGTGCATTTTCCTGTACGAGTCCCGCCCTTTCTCCGTCAGCTTGTCCCAGGGTTTCGGTTTTGAGAGCAGCTCCGATACCGTTCCTTGCGATAGCCCAAGCACATACTTTGCGAATAGTCTCTGCCCTATGTTATGGACTGACAGCAACTCTCGCACTCGCCGACTGATGTGTAGCGTGTCCAAGTTTGTATTCGCGTACTTGTCCATATTATATCGGAGCATCTCCTGTAGTCTCGCTTCCATCGGGTCACCCTTCGGTATTAGGGAGTCGCCCAGGCGTCCGACGAGCGCGCCGGGCGGGAGCGGGCCCATGTCCTCCGCGAACCTGTACGGCCGATGTTCCTCGAAACGGAACGGGCTCGGCGGTGGCAGCGGCAGCGGCGTCGGCCCGTTGTTGTTATGGTGGGTGGTGTTGTTGTTGAGGGGAGGCGGCGTGCTCGGCCACTCTTCCGCACCTGCAGTGAGAGTACGGTTACGCGGGAACACGAGGAGCGAGGGCTCGGGGAGGAGAAGCGGGGGCCGGGGGACAGGGTTTCACGCACGCTCGTAAGCGTCGCAACCATTCGGCAACGGTGTACGAATGTTTAATGCGTACGCGGCGTCTCTCATGTTTGCATGCTCCGAATTCTAAAGCCTACGTTTGGAACGATTACGCGCGTCCGTGAGCGGCATGGCAGAGGTGGTGGGAACTGGATTCCTCGTACTCCGCGCGTCGGACATAGAAAAGTGAAGCGAACACGAACTAGCTACGGACATACACAGGGTTACATCGAATGACGCGATCGATCGGGAACGACGACATATCGATACACGGCTGGAACGTCGACTCGGCAACGTGCTGCCGAGTTGTCGGTTCACCGATGGATTACTATAACTTGACCGGTTGACGGCGTCCAATTTTATTGAGCGGCCGACTATTTAGAGCACATTTATATTCTGTTTGTGTATATGTGTGTTAAGGTCAAGCTGCTCGGGTCAAGTTAGAACAATCGTGTGACGTACCTGTCACGTCTCGGCGCTCGGTGCTCCGTTCGCGCTCCGCTGAGCTGCGCTCGTGTGGTGGCGCTGGCGGCGAGCGCAGCGGTTCAGGCTTGCGCTCTAATGATCGCTCGCTTGGTCCCAGGTCCAGGGACCGGAGCATGCTGTAACAAATAGAAATAACATTACTATATGGCGGCGTTATGAAGCTCCAACATGCATCATCTAATCATTAGTGTCAATAAGCTTGATAGAACATTTTTGGTCTCCCAAACGGCAGTACGTTTTGGTGGAGATAGTGTATCATCATCATCCTGGTAAAGAAAAGGAGTTGTAATATATAGTCTCAAATCAGTATATCACATTTGTAGCAGGATCGATAAAAATTAGATCGCCATTCATTCATTTGGGATGGCAACTCCATTATCATATTTCGCCGATCAGGCAATTGTAATGTAAGGTACATTTAAACCATAAAATAGGGTGTTCGCAATAGAAAATGCGACATAATCAAGGCCGGGTCACCTTCGGTATACCTTAATAAATTGAGCGAAAGTGAATTGATTAAAACCATTCCAGGTGAATTAATTAAGTATTTTAATTAATAGGATATGCCGGTGCCCTTATTGGCAATATTCCTTTCATAAATTTATTAAGATTGAACCCTTTGAGGGGTTCCTTGGGCTGTTGCGAGATAAGGCGCATAGTAGCACTAATAATGGTGTATCAACGTGCTTCGATGTCGTATTTTGCCGATCTTGATTAGGTAAAGTCGATTCGATTGCTTTTTTATTTATTTCTTTAAACTTTAATGCGCAGTGAAATTCTATGTACATTTGGCGGACTTAACACCGGACGGTGTTCTCTACCAGTCAACCATTGGGCGAACCGAAAAATAACTACATAAATAAGATTTTTGTGTTTGTATAGATTTTTTTTTCTAACTGTGTGGTTTCGGCATAGAAAGGGCACCTTCCTTTTCCATGGGTAGCGTAAGAGGCGACTAAGGGATTTTAAAGATCGAGGGATGAGCAGCAGCGTCACTTTTAAAACATCACTAGAGCCTAAAGTTGCGAACCCGCCTGCCAAGCGAGACAAATACTGGGAAAGTCCCCCAAGGGGGAGGCCTATGTTCAGCAGCTGATATGATATGTGGCGTGATCGGAATATAACATATCAACGCTCTTTCATTTGTAGAATGTCCTAAGAGGCAACTAGCGTACCTATTATGAGATTTTTTTATACAACTAAGAATGGCAAACAAGCTGACGGCCCACCTGATGGAAAGTGGTAACCGTCGCCTATAGACATGAGCAGCACCATGGACATAACAGAGTATACTGTTTCGCCTATACAACTATCAAACTGAAATACAGCCATGTAAACACAACTGCTTCACGGTAGAAACACGAATGGGACAGAGGTTTCAAGACTTCAGGAGACTCAAGCAAATAACTTGAGTGCTTAGAACTTGAAATTTTGAGATAGATTAAATTGAGCTGCTCTGAAACTTTACTAATATTATAAATTTGAAAGTACGTTTGTTAATTTGTTACCTTTTGGTACCTTAACAGCTCAATCAATCGGCATGAAATTTGATATGATAGATAAATAAGATATTATTTTTTCACCAATACAAGCACATAATTCATGAATTCATAAGCGATATGCATTTACTACTTGGGATGGATAGAAGAAGGACATATAGATTACTTTTTGTCCCCGAACATATCCCGGTCACACGGACGAAGTCGCGGGTAAAAGCTAGTTGATACTAACATCCTAAACAAAACCGGTCATTTTGTGGTTTCACGTGACTGATCTAACCCAAGGTAAACCTTTCAAGTTTCCGAAACTTTGGAATGAACCCCCAGCAAACAATGTAAGGGAAGGTCAAGGAAAACTCAAAATAAAACAATATAAAGCCACTTGGTCAACATAATAACAGTAGGCTTTCTCTTATTCCAAACTAATATTATAAAGAGAAATTATTTTTGTACGTTCGTTCGTAATGAATAAACTCAAAAGTAACTTGAGGGATTTTAAAAATTCTTTCACCTATAGAAAGTTACGTTCTTATGGAGTAAAATAGGCTACTCGCCGTGTAGTTCCGGCATGGAATGGGCCACACACTTCCTTTTCCATGAGTGTCGTAAGAGGCGACTAAAGGAGGGCGAAGGATGGGCAGCTGTGCCCCTTTTAAAACATCTCCAAAGCCTAACTGCGGTTGCCAATCCACCTGCCAAGCATAGCAATCTACTGGCAAAGATCCCCCAAGCGGGAGGCTTATGTTCAGCAGTGGACAGTTAAAGGCTGATACGATGAACATAGGAAAAACAAACTGTGTGGATCCGGGGATGGAGCAGCTAGTTTTTTATAAAGAGATACTCGAGCGGGACCTAATGGGTTATTATGAAGATGACTAGAGAAAACTTACAGGTTGAATTTCACCAGCACTTGCATTTCTAATGTCCGTATCGATTCATTCAACAGTAATAGTAATGAACAATCAACTGTAATTAAAACTATTTGCTCAACAGAACTGAATATATTCCCAGACCAGTCTCCGCACAAGCAGTTCTCGGATCGTTCGACCGATTTGTAGTTCGTTGTTAACGATCAATCGGCCGACTGGTCGAACATCGAATGGAGCTCGAGATTTTCACACCTCCGACAATAGGGTTGCACCTTAATTACGATTTAATATATCGCCAATTATATCGTTGATCGGTACAATACGACCGGATCGGGGAGTTGCAGTTATAACGCCACCTGTACGAGCGCGGGCCACTTCGGCACTCGGCCGGATAAGCTAAGTTGTTCATTTGTTTAACTGAGAACATTTTGTATGAACTGTACATCTAGGTAGATGCTTAGTTAATTCTCCAGGTGATACTTATTATTTGATAGGCGAGGAGTGAACTTGCGTCGTTAGATTTCAAGAGTTCTTGGATTTCATGTTGAAGGAACTAATAGTTATTGTCTATTATGTCGTTTATAAAATATGTACATAGGAACTTCACTAGCTTCAGTTAAATTTTAGGAGTTATGAGTCTTTAGAAATATTGAAATTTGATTTTTTTTTTCTAATTAATAGAGTAGGGTTGTTAATAACTGTTTGTTAAATATATTGTCGTATAACAAAATTGGGAATTACGTTGATTCACATATTTATTCACATTCACATTTGATTCACTACTTTTTACGTAATGTCGGAACAAATGTCCAGAAAGATATAAAAAAAATATTGTTTTAGCATCTATTGCTCTTGTTATGAACTTTTATATTAATATTTCTTACACATCTTCCATGTACAGCCATTGTCTATTTACAAATGTATTACATTAATAAGATTTGTTTTCAACCAACTTAAAAAAACGGAAGCATCTCTCTTTTTCTAATTTTATCTTTATCTCTCTTTTTATCTTCTCTCAATTTGGTTGTATTTTTCTTTGTTTGTTACCTCATAACTTTGTTAGTTGTAAATTTATTTGAATAATTCTTTTTTTTTTATCTAAAAGAACATACTTACAGATTAGTCTCATAGTAATATCACATTTTATCAAAATCGGTTTTTGCAGTTCAGTTTTTGAATCAAAACAACTAGTTTTGTCACAGTTAAAGTCTTTTTGTTTATGGAACACAACCTCAATTATTGGTCACCACAAAATAACCTCCGTGTTTTGTTTCGCGCCAATCACGCGTAGTGCTGCGCTTAGTTCGCGAACGTTGTGTCGGAACTTTTATGTTTTCGACTTTTACGATGTTCCCGAATAAATACGTTATAAACGCGAGTGCCGAGTACGTACTGGTAACTCCGTGACATAGTTATGTTTTACGCGAACGGGGAAGTGGGTGAACGTCTATGATAGCTTAGAGTTTTAATAGCACGCCGAGCAGCGGCGGCCGTGGAGCCCTTGTTTGTCCATAACTTTTATAATATGCGTGCGTTTGATCGCCACCAACGCAGCGGTGAGAGGTTTATGAAAAAGCCAAGGGGAAATAATGATAAATATTTTACTTGCTGTGTGTGCGTTTCTTTTTATGTGTAAGTGTAATTATTATGTGTTTGTGTTGCTGATGTTATTCTATTAACTTTAAATTTCAATTCACTGGGTAATACTGCTACTAATCGTACGAGGACGGTACTGTCTATCAAGTGTTTCTAGGCCGCCTCCGTTGTATACAAAGGTCATTGACGCCTCTAATAATTAGATTAGGCTCGGTAATTTGATTATGCAATTAATGAATTCTTCAAGACATTTAGGTACATTGTTAACGATCATTTTCGTTAGCATTCGTTCGAGACAATTAATTTTGTATGCATTCCTTTTTTTTTGTTGACGATGAAAATGAATTTCGTCATAGGAATAAGGAAATAATCGTCTCCGAGGCGTCCATGTTCCACGCGAAAGCTTAAAAGCATCTTTGTCTTGCCCAAAAGCCTTCAGTTAAGGCTGTGTAACACACTGAATATTTTATGTACCGAACCGATGTGGGCCCGCCCTAGTTTATTACAGGTTTTTGAATTAATTAACTGTTATAATTTGCATATATTTATTAGATCAAAAAAGGGAAATTTTACTGAAATTAAAACATATGTATCAACATTAAACAGGTTTATCTGCTCGCCGTTTTTATATGAAAATATTATAATCCATTGATTAATTCAGCCGCTTTCATCTTTGGAAGTAACTCAACGGGAATTCGTAATTTATTAATCAATATCGAAACATCCTTCTGTCGGATTCCCCTAACTGTAACTAGAAATATGTCTTTGAAATCTCTGTTTAAAGGGTGAAAATTTCAACCCCCTAGTTATAGAATGCGATTCATTAATCAAAAACATGGTACAGATTCTCGATATTTCAAAGTTAGAATCGAAGTATTCACGAGTCGTCGATCAGATTTACGATACGCTCGTCTCGCTTTCAAACAATGACTTTGACGCAGCACAATCGAACATTATCAGTCAAATCATCGGTCGGCGATAACGCGACTCCGCCCAGTTCCGAACGAGTGACCAATCGATTGGTCAATACGATAACGCTGTTACGCCTTTCGAACCGTTCACGTGCGGAACCGTGCACACAGCACAACACTGTCTGTCGAACATTCAAATTTCGAACGCGGAGTACGTACTCCGATACGCGCCATTGGCTCGTCACCTCCGTTTCATTACAAAACCACTATTGACATGTCGCTCAGTTTTCAGAATTTAAATTTTTTGTCTTAATCAAACGTTTAAACGACGAAAGCTGCATTGTGTCAACATATTGTAAAAAGCTTAGGGCCGACCAGTATTCTTTTTATGGCATTAAAAAACGTCGGGGAGCGTAAATTAGTTGATAATTTGTGTGTGACAGTGTGAGGCTAAACTTTCGTTAAATGTAAGACAAACATCGCCTAAGCAAATGGAGACAGGTGTCCGCGATAGGCCCTCGCCATATTGATATATAGGAGGCAAACATAGTTCTGTATACCATATAATATAGACGACTGTTGTTTGTGTTCCCCGAGAAATATGTAAATCACATGTGTGTTTAGAAGCTAATTAAACAAGAGATAAGCGATGCTTGATTCTTTATTTGCCTTTTTAAATTTTAACCTAACGTTGTCAACATTGTAACTACAAAAACTTAAAACCACATCTCCAGTGTCTGGCGCTGTTGATAAAGATTTTTTAATTATTTGAAAATGGAATGTGTACTTCTTTCAAATTCCTTTGTGAATGCTGGCCGCACTGAAATTGTTTATGGTGCGTTTTATTTATTAGTCTGTAGCAATAAAGAGCAGGCTTGTAAATAGCATTCTAAATTTGAAATTGCTGGATTAATTGCAAGCCAAATGTCGTCGAATCCGGAATAACGGCGAGATTCGAGCGGGTATCGTCTAGAAATCAATCTATTCCGCCCCCTATTAAGCTTTAATCTTCGGAGGCTGGCTATAACTTAATCCCGGGTTGAGGAGCGGAATAAATAAGCAATAAACCGCTACAGGTGCCTCCAACTGTTTATATCGGGATTCGAACGCACATCTTATGGGATTACGTGATCTTTTGTTGGGAAAAGTAAGAAATCCGAGTAATAAAAGGCGGAATTGGTCCGATCATGGGAAAATCGTCAAATGTTCGCCTGTTTCGCGTGCCGGCGGCAATAATTGAAATGGGTGGTTTTATTTTTCTATTGTGTGTTCGTTTATTTTTCTATCAGCCCGTGTCGTGTGTGAAGCTCATATTTCTAAGGTGAGGGGCGACTTATCGTTTTCCTATTTTGTACGTTGGGGGTGGTATTAAACTATAGTTCGGATTATATATTGGTTAACTGTAGAAAGTACCGCAAGACATTGTCATATGTTTTGAGTCGTACCTACTGTATTTGCCGGGGGGAAGGGATTAGTAATGGAGTCTAACCGTCCCATAGCTAGCTATATTTTATAATCAATTGCTAATAATCAAACTGCGAATTAAATTGTCGAACCGCTAACACTAGGCTCCGAGTAGAGATGTAATAATTTGCTTGAATATGCTTGGTTTAGACATGAAACACATGTCGCAAAACGTGCGTAAACAAAATGGCAATTGGGGATTGATGGCTAAGATGGTTGCGGAACTTCTGGTAGTAATAATGGTGGTCGATCTTCGAGTGTTGGCAGTAACACATATACTAATGGTAGCGGAATTAAATAAAATAATTTTATTCTAATAATAATTCTAGAAGTTCCACAACTTTCCGTATCAGCCATCAATCTCCGACTGTCATTTTGTTAGCGCCCGTTTTACGTTTGGTAACTGAATTAAAATAATCTAAGCAAATAGCCAGTGATATGGATTTCCGCAAGGTAACACCCAGTTCAGTAACATATTAACATCACTGCTGATATATATATATATATATATATATATATATATATATATATATATATATATATATATATATATATATATATATATATATATATATATATATATATATATATATATATATATATATATATATATATATATATTTAATTATTTTCCGGTAATCAAATATATTGATCGATCGCCGCTACGTACACGCTGTAAACTCAAAATATGCGTTTATTGTGTTTGCACAAGCACGATTTTATGTCGCGACGTGTCGGCTCGTTTGATGCGACTTGCCCTTTGATGGCGGATCAAAGGCGCCGACTTCGGTCGCCATATTGGTAAAAATAACACATTAAAACATTTCAACGACAGCTTGTGAAGTTGTCATTGTTATAAATAGTCTATTGAAGGGTTAAACGTGAACTATCAATGGACTATCGGGCTTTTTGGAATTATTTTTGAATTCTATTTTGAATAATGGTATTTAATAGTCCGCATATTGTTTATTTGTTTATTTTTTTTTATAGATGATAATGGAATAGCAACTCAGCCTGCGCTATCGATACCTTTACGCTGATAGGTCGACCTGGTTGGGTATATTGCTAGCAATAGGATTCTCAGCCTCCATAACAAACAATCCCTTTCCCCCCCTATATTGAATAAGGTCATAACTGCAGTGTTTGAGGTTTAAATGGTTAGAAATTGTTCTAATTGCAAAAGTATTTTACGTTAGGTTAGTGTCGGGCAGATGTCAAATTGATTTAAATATATTGCTTTGGAATGTTAAATGTAATATGGCGATGTTTCTCAAATTTTTTACGACTCTAAATATTCTTTATATAGAATATATAAATATTCCAAAAAATTATGATAATTTTTGAAAGATATATAGATAATTAGCTATTAATTTCGTCAATAAACTATTATGTGTTAGTATAGTGTGATTAATGTTAAGTAATCGACTATTAAGGGTTCGTTTTGGAGCTATACTCATTATCTCACTCAAGGATGTTGACTGATCACTTCCTTAGCGATTACTCGGAAACTGATACGTGGGAATATGTATGTTTATTCTTTGTTATTAGCCAATATAATTAGTTATCTGAGCCGTCAATACGATTCTGACGGGTTCATTGTTATTTTTATAGTACTTTTTATCTTTATGTTTTTTTTTATAATTCAATTATGGCGCGCACTTGATTGTCTATGGTTTTGTTCAAGTAGGTTGTTACACGAGCTGTAAGTAGGTATCTACGTTGGGGAAACACTGTTAAGTTTTTAGAATGTTTTTCAAATTGTAATAAAATTCGATATTTGAATTTAGTTACTGCAAATAAAATTTACATAGGCATCTCATAGATAAAGAATAGTAGATACATACTATAGAAAGAGAATTCCGGGTATTATTATAAATCTATGCTTGAATAAATAAAAATCCATAGATTATATTTGAAAATAGCTTTGATGAACACAGATAATAAAGTTTACTATTCATTTCGAACCTGTTACAACGGATATCAAAATAATCGACAACGATAAACGTATTTAAGTTTCCCACTGACTGGCAGGATATAAAAAAAAAATTAGAACGTCTCAGGGAGCGATTTCTGTATCAATATTATTGAGTAAATATCTCGGGGGCTGCTAAATTCCGTATCTCGAATCGTTTAGCGGGTACATGAGACCGGCTCGGGACGAAAGTGGGACGGATTGGTAAAAAAAAGAGGTGCGGACCTCCTCCCGTTTTGTGGGAACTGTTTGGTGGTATTCTTGTATGTATTTGGATTTCTGGGTAAGTGGGTATTGACGGGTCATCTAATATGTACATACATAGGTGTGTTGAATGCTCGAGTGTGTACATATACCTATTTGTTATGAACTAATTCATTTTCCTATGATTGTCTATGTAACTAAGTACCTATTATTATTTGCAGAGTAAAATTTCTCATTTGGCGGAGCAAACAAGAGAGGTAGACAAGTTTTCACAATCTAAATTCAAATATCTTTAATCTAATGTGTTAACAAGGCCTGGATAAAGGGCCTGCAACGTGCAACACTTTCCAACAGTCGGGCCGTAAGCTACATGGGTGGCAATGTATCGTCGTTGTATAAAAACCATAAAAGCACTCACATAAAGAGAGTAAGTTCATGAAATCGATGCGTTTTTTTTATTGCCTTCACGAGGCGACGGCCAATCGTCCTTTGAGACTTTGAACATGTTTTCACAGGCTGTCTCTAAGAAAAACGTTAATTACTAACATTGTTGTTTGAACGCCACTTCCTCACAACTACAGTCATCGTTTTATGTCCATTTGAGTGGAATTGAGACGTTGCCCGCTTGTGGTCTCACGTGTTCCGAATGACAGATCTTTTAAGTTTGTTCCTGATGTTACTGGTTAGTTGATTAAAATTATTTTAAAGTGACTTCAAAAGGAAATAGCTTCTCAATTCGGTTGTACTCTTTGTTTTTTCTTTTTCTTTTTATCTTTGTCACCTCATAACTCTGCCAGTTCTAAACCGATTTGGGACTTTTTCTTTATTTTCATTTAAAAGCTACAATTTGTGAACCGATTTTGATAAATTTTCTACGGGAGCCATCTGTAAAAATATTCTTTCAAGTAAAAAAGAATTTTCCAAAAAGGTTTATAACTAACGGAGTTATAATTGGTAATAAACATTAAAAAAAATATAACCGAATTAAGTACCAACTTTTTTTTAAAATCGTTTGAAAATATTTGAATTTAGAACGTTAAATTATATTAATAAATTAATGAAGAAGTCGATAGGGAATACGTATTCATACGAAAGAACCTAAACGGTCTAAACTCTCTCGAACACTCAGGCTGTGAAATAAATTCCCTGCCGAGGTTTTCCCTACAAACTACAGTATGGGGTTTTTCAAAAAGGGTGTATTACGGTTTCTTCAGAGTCGGCAACGCGCGCGTGACACCCATGGTGTTGCAGGCGTCCATAGACTACAGTAGCTGTTTACCAACAGACGAGGTGTAGGCTCGTTTACCAATCTTGTGATATAAGGGGGAAAGGGACTGTTAGTAATGGAGATTGAGAATCCCATTGCTAGCAATATATCCAACCAGGTCGACCTCCGTCGGTCGGTTCTCCCTGGAAACTATCATGGTTAATTCCTGATGAATTCATCATGATGGGCTAACTGATCTGTTTTCATTCTCATCTTCACTGGTGCTCCGCCAGCGTATCCCGGTAGCGCAGGCGGGGTTACCATACCATTTTCATCCATCAAAAAACTTGTGATATAAAAAAAATTGCATAGTAATAAACAGTCTTTACTCATCAAAGAAGAACTACAGTTTTATTCGTCATAATTTTTTTTTATACAACTTAGAATGGCAACAAGCTGGCGGTCCACCAGATGGAAAAAAAATAACCGTCGCCTATAGACATGAGCAGTACCATGGACATAACAGAGTATACTGTTTCCATGATACCCCCCATGCGTTGCCATTCCTGAGGACCCAGGTGTTATTCCTCTGTACCCAGTAAATTCACGCCGTATCCCACCCTTTAAACCGAAATACAGCCATGCAAACACAACTGCTTCACGGTTGAAACACGAATGGGACAAAGGTACCCAAGCAATCGACTGTTGTACAAAAAATAACAATATTAAATCAACACGGGAGTAGACTATCGATTGCAAAGACAATAATTTTATTTTTTATTTACTCTAAAAATACAGCCGTATTTAAAACGTTCTTTTTGAGATTTTTTTTTTAAAATAATTTTATCGTTGTAAGGAAATAATACTGTCTATGTGTAATACAAAGCTAAGGCCAAGGAAGTGTAGATAAGTTTCTAACGTTACAGCCTCTAGCGCTGTTATCAGTCAAAGGTAGGGCCTGCAAACAGCCAGAGTACACTGTGAAAGTGTGATTAGCATGATTACACTGTGAAATCACTTGCGCGGTATTATTTTTGCTGCACTACAACTTGATTAGTTAATTTTATTTTACAGTGAAATATTTGCTTTGCCATGTTTATTTTGGTTTACAGTTATTGCAGTTTAAACTTATGGTTACTGATGCAGGATTCTTTGTTCGTTAAATACTCGTATAAGTGTTTAGACGTGAATAATTTAAATGCATTTCCTTTGACTCGTTTTGTGTCAAGTTTTGTTATACACAGTTGGAATTAGTTTTTTTATGCAACTTTAAATGGCAAACAAGTTGACGGCCCACCTGATGGAAAGTGGTAACCGCCGTCTGCAGACATAGATAGATAGATAGATACTCTTTATTGTTTCCAACAATCAGTGACGATGAAAGCAGGTCAGTTAGCCCAGTGACGAATTCCACTAGAAATAACCACAATGGTTTCCAAGTCTAGTTGGAGGTCGACCTGATGAAGGTGTATTGCTAGCAATGGGTTCATTAGACCCCATTACTAACAATCCTTTTCCCCCCGGCAACTGCAGTTAGGTACTTTCAAAAGGGTATCGCCATTTTTATATTCATTGATTACTACCACCGAGTCGTTGAGTGACTTGTACTTATTTCGTAAATACATTAATTATTATGAGCATAAATTGTTAATATTTAATAAAATATATATAAAATAATTAAATACAATAAGTATAAAATTTAGAAAGTATTTTTACATTTATTAATTGAAATATTTTATAACGCATTTTAAAATAAACACTGATTTGATGTATGTAGAAAGAATCACTGACAAGATGGCGGCTCATTTTGGACACAAAGTTAATATGTAACATTATTAATCAAGCTTCGATGGTGAGCGAGCATAGACAAAGCTAACGTACGCGTTAATAAACTTGATAAGTTATCACCAGTTCGTTCACCTCGGTTGTTTGAGCGAGATTAACAGTGTTTGTACTGTTGAAGCGCTAAGCCTTGACTGTGGTCGGAGCACGGTGACTATTATTGTTGATGTTGAAATTTACATACATAGCTTTTCCTTGTGCATTTTATAACAGTGGCAGTACGGAGGAGACGCGGAGTGAGGGGCGGAGGAGGGGGGGGGGGGAGTAGTGTCAGAAATTAATAGTTGATTGTATAAGAAAAAGAGTTCGCAGTATCCCAATACCGATTTAGGTTCAGATAATAATTTAGTATTATTGAACAGCTTAGAATTTTTATCTCTGTACGTTCCATGGTTCTTTTGGGAAACGTTCAGTTTGTCTTATTTATATTTAATTTAAGGTATAAAGGTATTGGAAATAATATCATCAGCCTATCGACCTCTATAGACTGAAAGTGTGATATCACAAGTCTATTAGGATTGTGGGCATGCCCATCGTGTCCACAATAGTGAATCCGCGCCTGACTAGACAATGTCTAGTAGGAGATTTAAGAAAAAATAATATGAAGTGTCCTAATAAAAGCATTTGTAGTCAATTTTTTTTATACAACTCAGAATGGCAAACAAGCTGACGGCCCACCTGATGGAAAGTGGTAACCGTCGCTTATAGACATGAGCAGTACCATGAACACAACAGAGTACACTGTTTCGCCCATGATACCCCCCATGCGTTGCCATTCCTGAGGATTCAGATGTTATTCCTCTGTACCCAGTAAATTCACGCCATGCAAACACAACTGCTTTACGGTTGAAACACGAATGGGACAGAGGTAAACAATAACTTTTAAAATTTCTATTATATTTGTTTCGACACCACGCATAATATATTGCACGTAATTGGATGCGGTTTCACCGTTGCATTTCTGAACGTCTTATGTTTTAGTTTGGTATTCCGAAAATTATAGTAACTTACAAAAGCTCGTTGGTAAATAAGTTTCAAGTTTGCTAGTACAAGTTTAAAACATATCTCCACTCACCTAATTTCTCTCTTAATGTCGTCATAGTCCCTCTGGTTGTCGAGCCTCGCCTCCAACCTGGCTATGTGCTGCTTCTTCTCATCCAGTCGCTCTTCGAGCCGCTGTAGTTTCTGCGCATGCGCCTCCTTCAACGCCGCGATGGACGCTTGCAACCGTCTCACCTCCTCCACTAGTTGAGCAATCTGGAAACAAATGAAAAATGTTAGGAATTGTACAATTGATATGAAGTATTCAATAGTAGTTCAGTAATATAGTTCTGAAAAAAAAACTGTTTATAAAATGTGTGATTGTATTCCGTTTGTTTCCATTTTTAAATTCTCTAGATGGTGATGTTCAGGATATCGTAAGAGGTGAATGAGGGGACAAAGTACATCAATGTGTCAGGATAGGGAAAAATGAAATGAAACCATGTGCCGAATCCTAGTGTGTTGTGACGACCATTCATTTGTTACGATTCCTAAGCACAAAGATATGCCTTCTTTCTCAACAAATGCACATCCTACCCGTCATTTTAAAATAGTCATGCGAGCATAGACATGGGATAGAATTATCCATGCAGATTAATTTTGTACATGTTGTTACTCTGTAATAGTTAATATCATAAACGTAGAAAGAAAATGTCAGGTGTTATCCTTTATCTATGGGCGTAAAGAAGTAAAATTGATATTGATGTGTATGTAAGATGGATACAGGATACTGGAACTTTTAAATCATTTAAAATTTATTACAGAAATATCAAGTTATGTATTTTATCCCTGATTGACGTAAGTGTTTTTTTCCATTACCCATAGAAATGTTAGAGAACACAGTCAAAACCGTAGGATTTTCTTATACAAAATACATAATAGAAATGAACTGTTGAAGCGTATTCGTAAAGAAGACTACTAAAAATAAATGAAATGAAATAATATAAAAGTTTTTCGAAATATTGCACTAAATGAATGACATATAGCTGAAACTTTAATTCTATTAGCAATCCCAACTCATAAATCTAATTTACTTTAATGGAATATGGTTCTACTAATTTTATTCGAAAAACTTTATATACGATAAGCAGTATTATAATGTTTAAAGTAATTAATTAATTAATTAGTCGATCGTCATCGATATTTACATTGAATAATAACGGAAAATCCAAAGTTATAAGTCGTTAACAATCTTAATTATATACCAAGACCAATACAACAATACAAATACGTATAATAATGCGCGGAAAACCATTTTACGTCAAGCAAATTGAATTACATATGAAATAAGGTAATATCTTTCATACCATCTACATATTTGGTAACCAACAATTAAGCGATAAGGTTTTTTTCTCAATAAATTTCTCTTAAAGAGAGTTTTAATATAAATATTTTTTTTTATACCACTGAGGTGGCAAACAAGCATACGGCCCACTTGACGGTAAGTGGTTACCGTAGCCTATGAACACCTGCAATACCAGAGGTATTACGCGTGAGTTGCCGACCCAGAAGAAGCCTCTTTACCCCCATTTTGAAGAACCCCATGCTGTAGTCTCTTGGCAAAACCTAATTTCAACCAATATCTAAATATCTTTATACCGTGCAATTTTGACTTAGAATAGGCTATCCCTTCCTTTCCCGTGGGTGTCGTAAGGGACGTCTAAGGGAACTTAATGGCCAAGAGATCGACTGCAGCGTTTCTTTTAAAACACCACCAAATCCTAACTGCGAGTGCAAACCTCAGGCAGGTTAAACATGGCAACTACTGGTAAATTTCCTGTTATGCGGAAAGCCTATGTCCAGCAGTGGACAGTTAACGGCTGAAATAATAATAATAAATCCCAAAATCAGCTAAACAGTGGGCTTCGAGAGGAAGGAGGTAAGAGACCAGTTATGATAATGGATGATGAAAGAGATGTATGCAAGAATAGAGGTTCTAGCGATGATCAGAATACAGATTGAGAAATCACAAAAGAATATACGTTAGATAATTTTAAAACTGAAGGTAATAAAGTACGGATTTGTACCTACGACACCATATAAACATTAGCAAGTAACATTTCCGTTTAACAATTCTATTCATAAAATCCGTATCGACAATGTGTAACATTAGCGACCTTGCGGCTTTGTAATAAGGAATATGAATTGATGTAATCGAGGTTGCCAACGTGTTATTTGTCGACCTTCGGTGGATATCAATTGTTGCAGCTGAGGTGGAGGCGCTCAGCCGTGAAGATACGTATCGTCGAAGATAGATGCGACGGAAATCACGCGCTGCTATCGTGCTCCGGCCTGTTAGAATGTCATGCGTCAATGGGAAGATGATTCTGATGATGAGACTAAGTTGGATTGTAGATAGATAGATACTCTTTATTGTTTCTTCCAAAAAACTACAATAGTAAACCAATTATAAACACAAACAATTACCAGAAAAGATTATACTGTGAAAACAATGGGCGGTAACAAATTTTTATAATATTTTATTAATATCATAAACATGAATGCTTGTATGTTTATTATGTTATCATCTTTAAATAGCTGAACAGATTTTAATGAAATTAAGTACACGAGCAGGTTATATCCCAATTTAACATATAGGTTTCTTTATATGCTGATTTACTAGCTAGTTATTACTAATCATGTAGTAAAAGTGTTTATCAGACTGTCTAAGTTCTAATATTTTACTGTTCACATGATTGTTTAGAGACATTACCCATAAAAGTTTACTTTTTACAAATAAGGCTTTTTTAAACAACGACAGACAATTCTCCCGATGGTAAGTGGTTACCAGAGTCTAAAGACGCTTTTTAACTGACTTCATTAACATTAGGTTTGCCATGTAACACGCATATGGTAATTCAGAAAGGATTTTATTTTTAAATACTTGGTCTGTTGTCTGGGCCCCATCGATTAGAATAGTGAATATGGAATAGTTATTAGTATAGATATATATTATATATTTGTAAAGTTAATATTGATTCATTGTAAATAAATTATTTCTTTCAACTATTTTAAAATTTAAATTGGAATGTTTCATAGAATATTAGGAATTATAAGGCTGTTCTTGGAAATCTATATTTTTAATAAAAAACATTTGTTTATTATAATTATGGGAATAAATGGTTAATTTCGAACATACATACACCGGAGGGAGACTTTGTACAAAGGTCGTTTGCTTGGACACCTTTGTCATATTCGTGTTTCTACCGTGATACAGTTATGTTTGCATGACTGTGTTTCGGTTTGAAGGGTGGTATATGGCAGTGAATTTACAGGGTACAGAGGAATAACACCTGAGTCCACAGGAATGCAACGCATGGGGGGTATCATGGGCGAAACAATATACTCTGTTATGTCCATGATACTGCTCATGTCTAGAGGCGACAGTTACCACTTTCCATCAGGTGGGCCGTCAGCTTGTTTGCCATTGTAAATTGCATAAAAACAATAAAATAATACATTATTAGTTTTGAGTCATTGGAAGAGTTATGTAAAAATCCTTAGTTATGAACACAAGGTCAAATTTAATGATTTTGTTATGTGGATGATCCGCAACAGCTCTAAGGCATTGACAAAAGCCAAATGAGTAATGATCTATTTTATAAACTTTTTGTTCAGTTACTCTGCTAATGATCGGTGATCGTTGATTTGTACTGAAGACGTTTCCTCCAAGAGCAAACCATTAGTGTTGATCACATTCGACTTTACAATGCTATCGATAGAGTAGATTTTCTAACGACTCATCTAATTTCCAAACTCATTAATTGTAATTGAGAGTGGCTGTTGTAACTGAAGCATAAGGTCCAATGTCGTTTGTTGGCGTCCAATGCCTTGACATCGATATCACATACACACACGCGACAAATACATAATGCTATTGTAAATATATCTTTGACGAGACCTTGAATATTTGACTTATAACGTAAAACACAGTAATAAATCTTAGGTTAGGTTTTAAGCCCGTAATGATGTTATAAAATGACGAAATCGCTATAATCAAATAATTATATGTTAATTACCACGGTATAGGACATTTACGATGAAAATATATTATCTGGGACTAGCGAGATTTACATGTTTATAATATTGCTAACGTATTAAGATAAATGTATCTCAGGTACACAGTAAGGCTGTGATGTGTTGCATTTCATTCCAATGTACATCTCACGGTGTTCCAGTTACAATAAAGGAATTACTCCTATTCTGTATGGCAATCCATGTAAACACATATTCGTCCATTCAAATAGTACGTCGCCACCATAAAAAGTATTAGCCGAAACGAAATTTTCCCGGGACAGAGCCGCGAGTAATTATTGTCTTAATTCGGCCCTGCCCTGACCGCTATTAATATGGTGGTGCAAGTGACAGGCTGTAGCAAGTGTTGTAGGCGATAGTAAAGACTACAGTTTTAACACAAATCGTAGAGGATGAGCTGGGTTTTCCGTTATAACAATGGCCGATTGACTATCATTGAAAATAGTAATTAATTCCTCTGTAGTACAAAAGAGTTCAGCGATAACTGTAAAAAACACGGCTTCGTTTGAAGCCGTTATAATTGTAATTCTTCGGCTGTTGATGTCATATTGAACAATCATCCATGTATGGCTAAAATCTTTGGCATTTCCATCATTAATTTGCAAATAATAAATCAAGTGGTGAATTTACTTAATTAACAATTTTTTCGTCTTCCCACCCACTCGAGCATCCAATCTGCGTTGTTCATTAGATTTATGGAGCTTGAAGTACGCTTTTTTAAACACTTCCCCGTTTTGAAGTGTGGATAAAATAATTTATAAACACTTCGTTACTGTTCGGTTTCTGCAGATCGAAAAACACGATCGTATAAATCGAAGTAGCGGTGTGGAATAGCTTCTGTGCAAACCGAAAAAATGTTACCCCGAGCACTAAAAATATACGGTCCAGAACGGTTAACGATTCAGACTACATATGCAAGGCATTTTAATGATAGGATGTGGCAACATTGTTCAGTTTATTGTATCGATTACTTATCTTTTAAGTATATTGAAGCGGCGTAATAAGTTGAAAGTATATTTTCTTATATGATTTTACGTAATTATGTTCCAATTTCGCCTAGTGTACTTTCAATATTCATTCTACTAAGTAATACATTTTCCGTTATATAAATTTTTTCAAGATTCATTTGTTAAATTTGAAATATAAATCTTAAAAAACAGATTGTAAAGTACATTTTTGGGAAGTAAGGACTGAGTCCTGATTTGCTTTCTCTTAGGAAAGAATTTGGTACACTGGTAGAAAAATAGTTTTAGACTTGGTCTGGATTAAATCTTCAAAAGTAGGTTATGTCTCAGTACTTAATTTTTTTAAGAGATATGCCTTATTGGTAATGTCATTGTAATAGGTGTAGAAAACTTTAACACAATGTTAATCCTTAACATATTTTTAGATATAACAATCAGTTTTTCTAGTACTTACATGTTAGTTTTTTTGTACTATAGTAACATTTTGTGGCAAGTTACATATTATTTGTATATGCGCATAAAGGGCTGGTACGTTATCAGAGTGACTACAACCGTCTCCAACGCTAGTCACTTGTGCCTTAACCTCGGTCCAAGGGTTGTTCCTTCAGTGAAGGGTTAAAGGGTAACCCTCCACAATTACCTACAATCATTACTATGGACAATTATGTTTTCGACCACCAACCGTCACAGTTACAGGTTTTTATTGAAGTCCCGCGCACCGCATTTTTAGTTTAATTACAACCTTTTTGGACTTCGACGGACCGGGCCTGTGATCACCCGGGTGTGACAATAGCGATTACATTGTATGCCTCTTATTTTGTGCACATCATTAGGAAATAGGCCCTTATAGAGAGAGATTTTGATAATTAAACACGCTATCGACAGTGGTGAAGACTTCAAACACAAGTTTTGTATCTGAAATCTTCGTAAAATGGTATCATGTATAAGGTGGGTTAAAGCAATAGCTGATTGACTATCATTTAAATTAGTAAATGACTCCTCTCTAGTACAAAAGATTTCAGCGATAACTGTAAAAACATGGCTTCGTTTGAAGCCGTGGTAATTATAATTGTGGCCGTGGTAATTATAATACAGCTGTTCTGTTTGTATCTGAAATCTTTGTAAAATGGTATTATTTATTTCTTAAGATGTACTACTGTGTTGTACTGATGCACAGTATCTACTTTTCTGTCAATAAAGGTGCTAGGGGCATAATCATAAATTAATGTAATAAAAATTGACATGTTATTGGTACGCATTTACTTTTTGTATATTTCAGAGCTTGATCCTTAACTTGTGACAAAGTAAATGAAAAGATTTGGTTTTTAGTTTCAGTAGAGTTTATCTTGTCATGTTCTTTGTTTTTTTTAATTTTGATGTCCGAGGTAACTAATCATTTAATTTGTACTTTTACGAATTCAACATCTTTAAAGAAATTAGATTCAAGATTAAAAACATAGATTCCACTAGTGTCTCTTCATATTTATAGTTACAAAAGAACATTAGAATGTTTCGCCTTCATTTGTACTTCAGCTAGATAATATTTTTCCATACATTTACATTCTTTTCGAAGTGCATGCGAGTGAATGCAAATAGTTGTGGTGGCCATAACTCTTGGCTTCTGTCTCCGGTCGGCTATCGGGTGGGGGTTCGATCTTTAGGTGCTAGCTGCTACGCGTTTCACACTGTACCGCTGTAAGAAACGGTGTTGTGAAAATGATTTGTGACATCGTGGATTTATGACACAATACAATTCATATATAACTAGCTTATACCCATGACTTTGTCCGTGTGACCATGATAATCTATGTCCTTCTCTATTGCATTACAGTAATTGGTAAAGCCGTTAAAGAGCTAAGAAGTAGCAAACAAGAAATAAACTCAATTTCACATTTATTAAGTACCATACAACCACACCAATTGCTTGGTCTTCAAGCTAGTATACCCTGTGTCATGAGACACCAGATAATGAATTCCTAGGAGTACAGTTCCGAATAATTTAGAACCGAGTCAATACAGAAGATTAATTTCTTATATTCACGGATGCAGCAATTAGTTCAAATGTAGCAGTTAGAGATATTTATTAACTATTGCTGTTGTACATTGCTTACCTTTCTGAATCGATCATTAAAAATAAGTTCTCAATGTAATTTTTCATTTTGTATATTTGTTTCATAACTTAGTACAATAGATAGACAGGTGCGTTTATATTAATTATTGCCAGATAAAATTAAACGTTTGACTGTTGTAATGTAGTTACAATAATCACTATATCATTATTTTATTTAACTGCAGCAATTGTTATTAACTGATCTGCATAAAACTGAAGAGATGAACTGAAAAGATATGAACCGTTGTTTGTAAGGTTCGTGTTTATAACTGGCATTTTATTTATTATAGCTTTGTCTGTATAATAGTCACATTATTCCATGTGACTAGCGTCACATAAGGGGAATCTTACATTACGTACTTAGATATTTTTATAAAGACTTCTGGAATGTGCATTTATTTTATAGACATCCTTTGAACAGAGACACAATCATCAATTTAGGAAAACGATAGTTTATTTTTTAAAATACAAAGGCTTAAAAGAAATAGAAATAAAATGCGATGAGAGTACATATCACGGACTGAAATGTTTCGACTAATAAAACAATGAAAATGATCCAATCCGTCGCCGACAATGCATCGTCACAAATTCGTACAGGACTCAATCATAAAAGAAGTTATGAAAGACAAGTGGGCGAATGAAAAAGGTATATCACGTTATTTGACCGTCCGAAAGAGGAATCCATGTCGGCGATCTGTCAAACTGGTCAAACATGAGGTTGGCAACGAATTGGCGGCAAACCGTTATTAACCGTCGAAATGTAAAGCGGCTAGAGGGAAGCGAGAAAACACACAATGACAACTCTGAATTCAAACGAGGAATCCAACGGCCAATACCGACTGTACGGAACAAAAAGACGTTCAGAAAGTATCTACGAGTGCTGAATTCCACTTTTCCTTTTTACGCTATCTATCGCGGCCGTGTACTGACGCGGCGTTTCATTTCGCCCCGAAATGATGAATGACGTGAATGATTGAACAGTCGGACACGAGCTTCTGTGCAGTTTCACTAAAAGATTCCCGACTATCCGTTTTGAATTTTATGCCAAACATTACAGTGTATCGCAACTGTCCATCGAAATGAAGTTACATTGGATTATTTTAACGTGTTTTATCATGACAATCGTTTGCGTACAATTCATAAATATTCACAGTTTGTCGGAATGCTTTTACACAATATAATTTGATAGACAATAAACGTCACGTGTCATCAATCAGGTGTCGGCATGATCGAATGTCCAACATGTAAATGGTAAAAATTAATAGTCCTCGCACAACGAACGAAAATGTATCCAGGCAAACGATTTTTCTATTAATACAACGGCATAAGGTTCAAAATTGGATGCGAATTAGATTTTGACGTCTGTAAATACGTTTTGAATTGACGTTGACAGGTAGTAAAACTGGCGGGAAACTTGTCTATGATTTTACGTGCCTAGATGAAAATAGCGAGGTTAAATCAATATATTTATACTTTGCAAAAAATACGGCGTCTTTTATGTTGTATTGTTATAGACTTCCATTAAATAAAATTACTATTTATAGAGCTATAAAATTTTGTCTTCAGGAATAGTTGACGCATGAGATGAAGGCTCGAAGCGTACTCTTTGATCAAGAGAGTCGTTAGCTTATTTGTCATTCTAAGTCATTGATATATAAGAAAAAAAAATTAGTTTATGGTTGTAAGAGAATATATATATATAATATATATATGGTCCCTAAGGGAGCGAATCCTCAGGCGATGGAGTGATGATTTCGAAATTCTTGCAAGGAGTCATTGGATACTATTGACATGGGATTATACTCTGTGGAAAATATGACATAGACCTATGTTCAACAGTGGATGATGATGATAGTAAGTTGTTTTTGAAACATCATACCGAGTGTTTCAAATTAATATTATGTGATTGTTTTATTTGAACTTCTTTGTTTAGTTTTTTTTTTTAATTAATTGATTTCTGATTTGTACCTTAGCAAAAAAAGTAGTATTTTTTTGTTAACATTTTCATAAGTACATATTATAATCGGGATGTTCTTGCATTTATCCTTGCATTATATCATAGCGTTTGGTGACGTTACCATAGACACTCGGATTGCATTCGTACAGGTTTCGATTCTGACTATGAAATGAAGCAATTATAAGTTGTGGAAGTTCATTTATTGCCTGTCTATCGTTTGCAGTTATAAAACTGAATGGAAAACTAAGTTCCGCTTGTTGTGGTTATAACTTCGCATTAGAGAGGGAGCGATTCGGCCGCCATTGTTAATCTATGGATTTGATAGTGTTGTAATAAACAATATATTGTTTATTAGTGACGTGATGAGTATCGATAATTGTTACAATTAGATATAGATGAGTATGTTTATTTATTAGTATTTTTATATTACTTATACATATTTAGTTTGTATGTCATTATCTATTTGTGGTTGCACGGCTGCGGTTTCGGTTTGAAGGGTTGGATATGGCAGTGAAATTACTGGATATGGAGGCATAACGCCTTAGTCCTAAGGAATGGAAACTCGTGCGGGGTATGGGCATAATAGTGTATTTTGTAACATCTATGATGCTTTTCATGTCTATGGGAGACTGTTGCCAGTTTCCATCAGATGGGCCGTCAGTTTGTTTGGATATATTAATAAGTATTAAATTTATTTTAATTATTACAATTAATGAAAAATATAACACAATTTGCTTACATTTTCATAAGTTCTATTAAAATAGACTGTACATATCTTGTCTAGCTAAATGAAAGAAGCCTTACTTGTTATGACTAGATACTAATTGCGAGGATGCTTAATTTAAATTCGAGAAATCTTTGCCCAACAATGAGATGATAAACTCTTTGTATTTTATTTTTAGAGAAACCTATCTTTATCCTGCGACTTCGTCTGCGTTACGGGGATATATGAGTATTAATTGACTTGTCTTTTATCTTATATAGAATATGTACCTGTACTTAAATGTTATATTGGGGGAAGGGGTTGTTATAATGGTGAAGTTAGTCCCCATTGCTATCAATATTCGTTATCAGGTCGACCTCCACGCGGTTCCCTTTGGAAACTACCGTGACTAATTAATCGTTGAATTCGTCATGATGGGCTAACTGACTTGCCTTTTTATCCTCACCTATCAGCTCTCACTGATGCTCCGCCAGCGTATACCGATAGCGCAGGCGGGATTACCATGCCATTATCATCCATTAAAAAACATGTCATATTATTATAATTTGAAAGACGTTCTTTTTCTAGCAAAACAACCTGTGACACCGCGACCTTTCCATGATTTTCTTTGCTCGCCCTGTTTTTTAAAGTTCGTTGCTAATTCCCTATCAATGATAGGAATTTTAAGATGTTCTTTGTAGCGACGTTTTTTATCTCCTCAGGATACAGAGTGTGTTTTCAAATGAGATATATCATTTATGTATGAGTGGGCTACAGCCATACATTCAGTGCTGTGGCGTTTCTTCGTCATTGTGACAAAATCTGCAAACTACCAAATATCATAGTGACTTGTTAAGATTTTAATGCGCTATGAGGTAAAAACGAACAAATAAACTCACTTTCACATTAAAGATTTTAGTAAGCATTATATTCTTTTTTTATAAGTCTCTTTTCGGACATAAAATTTCTCCTTTGAATTGGGCTAGCGTATTTTAACTGCATGTATATTTGCACGCGAAAACAACAATCCAATTACGAACATTCATTCGGAATTAAAAGGAAAAATTTAAATTCTTTCACGTTACCATTGTACATATATCAAGGGAAGTGAAGGTAGATATCTGTACTAGATTATTTTGAGTAACGGCCCACGATGCGGGGTTGCCAGTGTTAAAAAAGTGCAATTCGTACACAATAAATTATTGCGGCGCAATTAACACTCATTGGTTTTAGCATTGGGCGAAAGGTCGTATAGATAGAGTGTAATTAGAGTCGCTTTTAATTCCATTATTATTATATTAAAACACTTGTACTTGGTTGTATTGTATTCGTATTTATTGTAAAAAAGGTTTTTCAAACAACTTAAAAAATAAATAGGTTTTCAATTCGGTTGAATTTTTTTTTTATGTTTGAAGCCTCATAATTTCGTCAGTTATAAATCTATTAGATTTTTTTTTATCTGAAAGGTACTCACGGATTAGTATATACATTTTATCAAAATTGATTCAATAATTTTCGTCAAAATATGTGAAGTCGGTTTTTTAAGGAGCACACTCTTTAAATATATTATTTACACAGGCAACCGGTTTATAATAATAAAATTACTGTGTTCTAAGGGGACAATGAGCACAGCCTTCATATCGAAGTAATTATGACTATATATTTATCATAATTATGCAATAGATTCTTATTAAGCTATCGCTAAAAAAATATTTTTGAGGGTAAAGCAGTATTTAAAAACTTCAGTAGCAAAATACAGAGTAGTTACAGTTTTAAGTCTTAGATTTACGTGCAACGTATCCTACGATTCGTATTTTAGTTTATTATTCGCACTTTTTAAACAAAATCAAACAAAAATATTGACAATTCAATTGTTTTTGCAAAATGACAAAGAGTTTCGACATTTTTCTGCCTTTAGCCTAATTGACGAGTAATTGTTTTTCTATTAAAAAAAAAAATATAACGTTTCCATTGCAGCGTTTGTGACAGCAGCAAATAGTCTGGATATGCAGCTTCCTCTCATATTAATGGAACTGTTCAAAATGTCGGTGTTTTAATGTAAATTAGTTTTGTGTATCGGGCACGGCGTCAGCTGATTTACAGTGCGACAGCCGAGCGAGCGCGCCAAACTGCAATCTAGATAATTATTTTAATTTAGTTGCCTCTTTTATTTCATTCTATTGTTTTTTTGGTATTCTAATGGTAGCATAGACAATATTGAGTTTTTTTTTATGGATGACAATGGAATGGTTACCCCGCCTGCGCTAACGGTATACGCTGACGGGGCACCAGTGAGGGATGAATACACCTGGAATTCAGCACGATGGTTTCCAGAGGGGACCGCATGGAGGTCGACCTGATAGGGGATACAGCTAGCAATGGGACTGATAGTCCGCGTTACTAACAATTCCTTTCCCCCCGACAATACTGAGTTAAGTGTGCAATTTTAATTTTTTTTTCTTAGAATGTGGGGTGGATTGTCTGTCTGTTTTATTACAGTATAAGCAGAGAAAACTCTACTCTATTTATTGTATCTGCGTTAGATAGGGAAACTTCGAATTATAATATATATATATATATAAACTATAATATTTCATATATATACTAATATATAAAATTAACATAAGTTTGTGATATTTTGCGATCTTATTTATTTATTTATTTCATCGACTGAGTGTGCTTTACAGTCTCCCAACACGCTCACTCAAGAAAGCATCAGTACAATAACACATATGTATAATTATACGTAATAATATTAATTACATTTAAATCATATAACAATAATAACAACTATATCTTAAATTTTAAAACACAAACACTTTGTGATCACAATTTTTTTCATCCAATCCATACATATATCAATAGTTTTATGCACTTTTATTACTGTCCTTAGGTATACAAACTTGCCAGTGTTTGCTTTCTTACTTAGATAAGTCGATGCACAATTTAACTTATTATGTTTAAAGTAGGTGTAGCGAACTCTTTGCTACATTTTTACATTCTTATTGTCATTCGAAATTTATATATTTTTTTGACATATTGTTTTTACATATTGTTCAAATATATTTTGCTAATATCTGTCTCCTCATCTTTTCTATGGTTTTCCATTCTAAAATCCTCTCATTGCATATTAAAAGTATTATCTCCGTTTCAGTAGGACATATTTTTTTTTTACTAAGAATCGAACTCCAGACGTCAGTCACCAAAACGATTCCAATTTCAAATTTAAACGTTCTTTATTAAATATATAACATTCAATAACAACTCTTTTTAAAAACACCAATAATAAATCTGCTTAACATTGCTTTTGCACACTTTGCCTTAAAGTACCAGCATTGCTACTTTGATATGGGAAATAAAAAAAATAAAATATTCAAAAACTGTATGTCAAAGTGAAATTTGTCAGACAAAATAAAAACAGGAACGCGCCAGTTTGACTATTGGCGCGTGGGTGATGGCTTTCCGATGGAGTTGGTTGGGCACAATCGACGGATACCGTCGGATGTGCCGCGACGTGCTCCATCCGAGGAACTTCACCGGAGATTGACTGAATTGCGCCCTTCGTAATGGGGTGCGTTCGGGAGATTTTCATAAGGCACCCCTTATTCTGAAATGGGCTATCACTAGTACGACATTCTTGATTAGGCACGAATACTTATTAAATATTAAACATGGTTTAAACTTACTTTAACGATATTAATAATTTTTCATTATGTAAACATTTAATAATGCATTTTTTTTAATGGATGATAATGAAATGGTAACCCCACCCGTGCTATCGGTATACACCGGCGGGGTACCAGTGAAAGATGATAGATGAGGATGAAGCAGGTCAGTTCACGATGGTTTCCAGGGCGGACCACGTGGAGGTCGACCTAATAGGGCATATTGCTAGCAATGGAGCTGTCAAACTCCATTGCTAACAACCCCTTTCCCCCTCTGCATAATGCATTAGTTTCATAGATCCAACAGCTTCATTCTCTGTGACTAGTTTGTGTAATTTACATGTTCATTACTTAATCATGTTTGAACAGCTCGACGGATTATAGCAAACTTTGGTGCATAGATAGATCGCATCCAAGATCAATATAAACCTCTATATATAGATTAAATTATTTATAAGAAGGGTGACAATTCCAATTTTAAACTACTTTTGACGAAAACTGTTACATTGGTTAATAAAGGAAAAAAAAAAAACAAGGATAGGAAAATGATGATCCTAAATAAATACGTATAAGATTTTTTATCCTAATTACCGCAGACAAAGCACCAGATTACAACTAGTTTAATATGTTAGTTAGATAATTAGTCAGAGTTTTCCAATTAGACAATGCACACAAGAAATGAAGCGCTAAGGAATTGAGCAAATAGTATGTACAAGGGGAGAAGGGACGTGGATACGAGTGTTGCTAGAAGTGATCATATTTTTTTCTATCATCAACTTAGAACGGCAAACAAGCTGACGGCCCACCTGATGGAAAGTGGTAACCGTCGCCTGTAGGCCTCTGTCCCATTCGTGTTTCAACCGTGAAGCAGTTGTGTTTGCATGGCTGTGTTTCGGTTTGAAGGGTGGGATATGGCGTGAATTTATTGGGTACAGAGGAATAACATCTGAGTCCTTAGGAATGACAACGCATGGGGGTATCATGGGCGAGACAGTATACTCTGTTATGTCCACGGTATTGCTCATGTCTATAGGTGACGGTTACCACTTTCCATCAGGTGGGCCGTCAGCTTGTTTGTTATTTTAAGTTATATAAAAAAATCTTTTTTTTTTTTTATCTGAAATAATACACTTTCAGATTGGTTACACAGAAATTTTATCAACAGATTTTGCCACGACAGAAGTCTGTGTTCTTTTTTGGCGGAACATAATGTACTTGTTTCTTTTTTTTTTCTAGTCTATGCTCTCAAATTTTTAAAACACGATTGCTTACAGTAAGTAGAGGAAGTTGGTACTATTATATAGTTCGTCGCATAGATGGGCTGTCACCTACGCGTGCACGCCATTGTATTCGAAGGACGCCGTACACTGGCGATCATTATCATTGTCCGTAATGTGCATATAATTGTACAGCCAGTGTACTGATTATGGCTGTCAGCATCTTAAACGCGAGCTGGTACTCGCTTCATTATAACTGGATTGATATTGCCATAGACAAAAGAGTATAAACGAGTAAGTATAGACAATAATTTTAGCTATGCTCCCTTCTTTGTTCGTATGACAGGAATAAAAACAGGCTCATGTCTATAGGCGACGGTTACCACTTTCCATCAGGTGGGCTGTCAGCTTGTTGGCCATTTTAACTTACATTTCCCGAGGGTTTTACAAGGTTAGGGAACTTTATGATTGAAGGATAGGCAGCATCGTCTTTCTCAAAACATCACCAAAACCTAATTATGGTGCCAATCCGCCTGCCAAACGTGGTAACTACTGGCAATACTCCCCAATAGCAGGACATCTACTGTTTTAATAGAATCATTAAAATAAATAAATGATATGAAATTAAACAAAACAGTTTTTTTATTTGTACCACTATTGTGCGTCCTACGTACTTTTTAAGTGATTTTTAAAAAAGTATTTTTCAATTCATGTGTGTATTGTGTGGCGATGTTATTACTTCGTTAATTTTAAATCAATATCAATAATTATTTTTAATAATGAGTTTCCAATAAATTTTGTTACGACTGAAGCCGCCATTTTTCTCTCTATGCTATCGAACTCTATAAGCTCTATAGAATATTTGAAACAGCTGTTTTTTTTTTTTTTAATTAAAAAATATCTACGTATTTGTTCAGCAGAGATATTCAAGTTCGTAATTAGTAATATTAATCGAAATTAGTTTCGACTACTAATTATAGTCGAATGGAGAATTAATTATAATCGACTCAATTATTTCACACCGAACATGTGGTTATTGTGACATTTACCACGTGAAAATGTTAAAAAGGCAATTATTACATGAAAATGGACTGTACGTTGTCATTACAGCGCGCACAATCTTGACATAGATTAAAAATATCATATGTCGAAGATATGATACCTTCTCGGCTAATGGCATAGAAGTATTTGTTCCTTTGCCTCGTGCACGATTCTATTTTTTACGAGGAATTCCCGCCGCGCGGTCACTGTAATTATAAATAAAATTGACATTAATTATGTACGCCATCTTTTTTAAGTGTGTTAGCGATTTCTAGAAATAATTCCTTTTACAGGAGAAGGTAAGCGTATGTAATGAAACGTGGTTATTAATGTAATTATTATAATTTAACAAGATAGAGATGAATGTCAAAGATTGTCAATTTGATAGATATGTCACCCGTTCTGAAAACGTCTCTCAGAGACATATTATACGGAATGCTTGCGGGTAATTATTGACAGTGGAATTTGTGGTACGTTCTTAGATATGTAAGTGCTATAGACGGTAAACTTTGAATGAAGTATCGTATAAAATAAATTTACATGCACTTTAACTGTTTGAAATATATAGGAATTACAGAATAATATATATAATATTACAGTTTTATATGTAAAAATACTTACTATGTAACAAAACAAATCTCTTACAATTATAAGTAATTTTCAAAAGCTAACAGGTATATTCTGTAATTTTATTTTAAAGTTTAGCTAAGTTGTCGCCAATTTAGAATCGTTTGTAATAATTGCCTTTGCAATCAATAGAATCAATTCCCGTGTTTTTTTTATGGGTGAAAGTGGTATGGTAACCGCGCCTGCGCTAACGGGATACGCTGGCGGAGCACCAGTGAAGGGTGATAGATGAGAATGAAAACAAGCCAGTTAGCCCATCATGATGAATTCATTAGGAATTAACCATGATAGTTTCCAGGGAGAACCGCGAGGAGGCCGACCTGGTTGGGTATATGGCTAGCAATGGGATTCTCAGTCTCCATTACTAACAATCCCTTTCCCTTCTAACTCCCGTATTAACCCCATATAAATATAGTCACAATTGAAAGAGCTATATTTTTTATTCAATAATAAGCTTTTAATACTAGCTATTGTTACTTATTATTGAGAGACGGGTTTTTTCAGGTAGAAAAACCTGTGCGACCTTTCCATGATGTTTTGGTACTCGTCCTTGTTTTTAAAGTTCACTGCACATATAGGACAATATCTGTATACTAAATTTTAAATTTATAATGTTACTAATAGTAAGGATTAGTGACATACAATTTTTTTTCGCGCATCCATTCTTTTACAAATCATAGCTTTGCAGTGATTAATTAAATGGCACATCTGTACTTACATACTCATTGGTGAAGTCACAGAATTATAGACAGGTTTCTAGTAAAAAGCACCGTCTTGCTCCATTTTGTTATAATTAACAACGTTGACATTTTAATAGTTTTAAAACGAAAAGAAATAGTGATGTTCCTACTGCATAGTTTATGAACATGGCGGAATCCGTTTGTGTGTTTATTTAGAAGTTTTTCATTTTATTTATTATTTACTTTAATATTAATACTTGACTTTAATTTTGTTGTATAAAACATAATGGCAGCTTTTAAAGGGATTACATGAGATCTAAATTTCTTTAACATATTGCAGTAAAAACATACATGTTAGTAATAATTTATTATTATGAACTATTTTTTTTTCATTTTAATTTGTCATTATAAGTAGGTAATTAGGGATTAGCTGTGGATTTAAATACTGGCAACATTGTTTTAAGTATTAATAGGTACCTAGTGCAATGAACTCTGTTCGATTCTTTATATATATATGTATGTATATAATATAATAAGAAATTATGTATGAAAAGTCAATTCCACATATATCGTGATATTTTCGTCAAGTGTGAACTGATTATAATAATGATTTTTGAAGGTTGTCTTTTTTTATTATTTATCATTATCATCTCGACCATTATTTGTCCACCTTTTTTTTATACAACTCAGAATGGCAAACAAGCTGACGGCTCACCTGATGGAAAGTGGTAACCGTCGCCTATAGACATGAGCAGTACCATGGACATAACAGAGTATACTGTTTCGCCCATGATACCCCCCACCCCCATGCGTTGCCATTCCTGAGGACTTAGGTGTTATTCCTCTGTACCCTGTAAATTCACGCCATATCCCACCCACTGCTGGACATAGGCCTCCCCCATAGTATCCTGCATCCATAGTATTTTATTTTTATATAAAATTATATTAGATACAATGAATAAACAAAATGTACAATAACAAAAAAGAGACAAATTCTCTTTTTAAACTTGAAAAAGTTAGGACTTAAATTTTAAAGATTTTTCTCTTCAATTTCACAAAATCTGTAAAATCGTTCAAAAATAATAAAAATATAGTTTAACTACAGTTTATAATATTACTAAGTGACATATACGAATCGCGAATACCGCCTAACACAAAGTTAATTACGTTAAAACACACGACAAAACGACACTCCATAAGAGAGATACATTAAAAAATCAATAGCAAAACCGAGGTCGTACAATTAAGAATCCGAGCATCCCTCAAACGTCGCAGCACCCTTGCCACTACACGTATGCACCGGCAAACATACCGTAAACAAGCACACGTGCTTTATTACAACAGGCAAAAAGTTCAAAATCGGTTAGCACAATGCGAAACAACGGCAAATGGTGTTAAGAATTATCCCAGCAAAAATGTTGAGGGGAAGCGCGGGCTATTTAGGCAATATGCAAAAGTTGGGGTGGTGGGCGTCGAGGGGGGAGTGCGGGGGCGATGTCGTGATTAGGCCGTGTGTGACGATGCGCATCTTATGCCCGCATTACCCTTTCGTTTTCCTTCCGATAGCCGCCTTTGTGAGCCCCTTTAGTTGTCTGTGCAAAAAGTACGAGATCACACGATACCAATTTTCGTCTTGCTTCTTTTATTTTGAAGGCCATCGATTTTGGAGTGGCGTATCGTTCTCTCTATGACGCTGTAGGGGTGTTTATTCGAATATTATATCTAGGAATAATGTGCAAAGTTGTGCTCGATTCTGAGGCGCGATTTCTCTAAACAATGCAATCCATGCAACCCGCCACAAAATAAAGTCCCATCCCTATTATCTGGATGAGTGGCGGTCCTTCACTGCGTTTATCAAGGCGACTTCTTCCACGCACTGGGTGGCAGCGTCCCTTTTAAAACATTCCCAAAGACCTAACTGCGGTTGCTAAACCGCCTGTTAAGCATGTCATACTTGCAAAACCTATATACCACTGAGGTGGCAAATAAGCATACGGCCCACCTGATGGTAAGTGGTTATCGTAGCCTATGAACACCTGCAATGCCAGAGGTATTACGCGTGCGTTGCCGACCCTGAAGAAGCCTCTTTATCCTACCACTACATACCAAATTTCTAAGTGATTTGTCAAGCCATTAACGTGCTGTAAGATAACAAACAAACAAGGGGAGAAAGGGATTGTTAGTAATGGAGACTGAGAATCCCATTGCTAGCAATATACCCAACCAGGTCGACCACCTCGCGGTTCCCCCTGGAAACTATCATGGGTAATTCCTGATTAATTCATTATGACGGGCTAACTAGCCTGTTTTCATTCTCATCGATCACCCTTCACTGGTGCTCCGCTAGAGTATCCCGTTAGCACAAGCGGGGTTACCATACCATTTCCACCCATCAAAAAAAAAAACTTATTTGCACGTTTATAATTTTCGTTAGGACTGGGCATGTCACATACACCATTGGCATAGGCAATGTATTTTTGAACACATATTAAAAATACGTTCATATAGTTAGTAAAAGAGTGTTGACATTTAGGTATTTAACTATAGCTTGACATCATGACGGTGACACGACACACCTGGTATAGGCAGATAATAAAACAAGGTCGTTGCATTAAAAAGACTTACTCGACCTGGGAATCTAAAGCTTTTAGTCATGCGATACTCAAAATCGAATGAATTAAGTCTTATAATAAAGGAATTAAGTAGTACACGAATATAACATAATCCAGGTTGGCTAGGAAAGAAAATGGATTGTTAGTAATGGGGGTCAGCAGCCATATTACTAGTCAATATACCCTATCAGATCGACCTCCTCGCAGTTCAACCTGAAAATCACCTTGTTTGATTCATCGCGTTGAATTTGACACGATGGGCTAACTGAGCTGCATTTTTTTTTTCTCTTTTTATCCCTTACTGGTGCTCTGCCAGCGTATACTAATAGTGCAGGGGGGGTTACTATTCCATACATACATATCTGTCACGCATGTCTCCCATTAGGGTAGGCAGAAACAATGGAACGCCAAATGCTTTGATTTAAACAAACCTCTTTCGCTTCTTCCACATTCATATTATTCTATTATCATCCATAAAAAATATCCAGGATGCAGGTACATTCTGGTAAAATAGGTTTATATAACTCGAATTGTGGAGCCCAATTGCACACCATGTCTCACCTCCTGTCTTGTTTTTTGTGTCCTTCGTCCTGTACGAAGGAGCGTCTGAATAAGGTCAATAAAATAATAAAGTTTCTAAGTTTTGATCCAAATATATTTAGGTATATATTTGCCTATTCATGCGAAAGAATAAGTACTTACTACACGAATACCAATTTTGTTACTCAGATAAATATGTTTCATTTTTGTTTGTCATTACATCATGAAACTTGGCGATGTTTCATACTCTATAATTGAAACTATCTTTCTTGTAATTTTCATCAAAATCAGCAATATCATTTTAACACCTAACAAACAGAGCGACAGCTTCAATTTCGCATTTATATAATAAAATTGTGGATGATGTATGTATGAATTGATAAAATAGAGATAGCTGGTAGATTTTAGTTTTACGAACGTTGCCAACATGTTGATATTATTTTCAGTCTCCGGTGATTTCTTAATGATAAGATAATTTTTATCTAATCGGATGTAAAGAGCGCGATTTTATGGACGCCATATGTAATGATCAATTATAAATATAATATATTAATTGAGGAAAGACAATTAATGTTTAATCTTTTCAAATAGCACCAAGTAATTGTGCAACACGCAACGCAATACAATGTGGCATGTTTGTGAAGATGTGGCCGGAATGTAAAGACTAACTTTTGAAATAACGAGTTCGGATTCATATTTAAGTTTCAATAGAACGACACGGAAGTTAGTTTCAAACTGACACAATCTAAACGTAATCCCTATTAGCGAAATCGACTACATTCGCCGGGGGTGAACTCGTTAACACACTTTCCAAGTTTCACATCGAAAACTACCCCGTTTTGACTACCAAATACGTTCACCGAGGACAAACTAATAAACGTGAATGTTTAATATTCTACCAAATCTTCGACGAGGCCCCCCCACCCCACAATTTCAATACGAGCTTAAGTAATATCGAATTCAGGAATCACATTTCGACGTACAAGGTTGTAAAAGACGCCGGGAGCCGGCTGCAGTTACGGCGTTTCGCGCGGAGACGGACGCGCGCGCCTGATACAGACGTTATGGACAATTCAGAGAGTGATTTCCCTTGAAACCAATGTAGCATATAAATACCATTATTCTGAAACAATTCACGCTTTCGCCCCCGTTGTGTTGTTTTGAAGAAACTTCCCAAAAGATTCATGAATATTCCGAGCCCTATTCTTAATCTCAATTTGTGTTTCGAATGTAACACGTTAACAACATGCGAAATTACAAGTCGATATTACTCCATATATCTATTAATTATATTTAGTACATTATGAACATTTAAATTTCGAACAAGAACGTATGTTTTATCAGTGGGTAATTTTTAAGACATAATTACAGAATGTAACGTAAGATTTTAAGTATAGCTCACCGAACACGACTCCTACACAGTTATGTTTGTAGCGCGCGAATTGTATACGGCTAATTAAATTATAAGAATATATATTTTTGACTTAAGCAGGCAATTCATCAAGCCCACCCCACACCCGAACACACACACAAATCTACTAATGAAATCAGACATCCCGACGCAATTGTAGATTCAATTAGTACACAGCAGTTGCCATTCTTATCGGCGGAGACGATTTTACGAACGAATTAATCCGAAAACATACGATTCCTATCTCCCCCAGCCTCCCCGTCTTCGGAAGTACTTCAGCATCGATGTCGCATCGGCATTGTATTTGCTGGCTGTAATTAAGAACATGTGGATGGAGGCACAGATAAGCAATGAAGTCGAAACTTTAAGTGAAAACAGTTTAATGACTATTTGTTCAGTATAATTCAAATATGGAAGACATATAAAATTATCGTTAAGAACCAGACTTAGTGATAATTAAATATACTGGCAATAAAAATAATACTGGCAACTTTTATTTAAAACGACACCAAATTAAAAATATGCGAGTACGTAGTTTCTATTTATAAATCATCCATAATTAATTTATATGTTGTTCTGAATAGAAAATTGGGTAATTGAATTCGTTTGCATTATAACAAATTAAGTGTCTTCGTATCAAATCGATTGACGCTGTCGAATTTGGAATAAATTAAATCAAAACAAACCATAGAGAATTTAAAAGGGACGATTGTATAGACAACTCTATTCTGTAAATCAAGGGCCCAATCAAAACATAGTGCTGTGGAACTGATCGACTAGAACCGATAAACCGTAATCGAGGGGTGGAAAAAAATGGTGATTTTTTTTTATTATCGCTTATTGATCAATTGCTCACGCCTTAGTATTGAGGATTATTGATAGATTGTTATTAATGCGCACAGTGCCGTGGGGTGGCGGTTTTTTTCAATATGCGACTCGTTGACGGTACCACAATTGGTTATTGTGTAATTCTTTTGTACACAATGCTCGTTCGATTTTTTTTTTATGATGACGTTTGTTTGCTTTCTTTTTATTTACATGTTTGAGCGGACTGTTTATTGAATGTTTGATTTGGTTTGATCGAGGGTGAATTTTTAGTATCGCACTGTGTGATATTTGCGGAATTGTTATTGAAAAAATTAGGGCAATCGTGTAGGCAACAAAAATACGAATGTCGCCATAGCTCAGAAACGAGGTTTTGATAAAATGAACAAAAACCACAGACAATACAGTTACAAACAATATATTCCATATTCGTGCTCACACTTCAATATGCGAAATTGACACCGCAATATTACAAACAGAAATAAGATTGCCTGGAGCCACCCTCGGGTGTATGGGGGGCACTTTATTATATCCAACGTCTTCGCGATTGAAACCAATTGTTAATTGAGCTATATCTATGAAAATTGCGTCTGTGCGAGATTCTTATCGGTATCCGCTGTTAAATTTATTGTTACAATGGCGGATTTTCGGTTTACGCGTAACGGAACGTGATTTTGTGAACGTTTCGCTTCGATGATGCTATTAATTTCTTACAGCATTTATACAGCTCCGAACGCAACGTCTGAGCAATATTGACGACTTCGAAAAAGGAACGATTTAGTCTATGGTTGTAGAGACGTAACTGTCAAAAATAGGCGGGAATTTCGGTGCGCCGAGGAGGAGGATTATTTAGCAAAACAATTTACTTAATAAATTCGATATCAGAAGGTAGACCCGACAATAGTTAGACAAATGAATAAATCCAAATGGAAATTTCCCCATTTGTGAACAATAGTTAGATTTTAGAGGCTGTATCTCATACAGACAGATTGATTGGGCCCTTCGTTGTTAACAGTTGCCTAGTATGGATACAGTTGAGCGCGCTACCTAAATAATTGCTTTATGTTTTTAAAGAGGTATTTTGAATTAAAGTTCCTAATTAATATCATGAAATAATGAAGTACGTGAAAAAGGAGGTAATTCTTAATTGGCCTATACTTTTGTGTTTTTATTACACCGCATTTTCGCCACTGCTCTAGGAATTTGACAATTTATATCTATTTTGATATTTTTTTTTCAATCGAGACAGGATTTGCCTTTATATTAATTCTGTCGCGACTGTAATAGGTAGCTATTTTAATTTACTACGAAAAAATCTTAAATTTATCGTTAATCGAAGTTCTATTTTTAAAATATGCGTAAAAAAAGTTTGTCATATTTTATTGTATTTTTTTTTTATTCTAAATAATCACTGGCCAGTTATTAACTCTTGTCAACTTTATGGTCTAATTAATATTTTTTTCTTTCACCTACGCTGCGTTCTATTGTCTGTGGTTATAATCTTAAGTTTCGACATAAATCGTCTCGTTGCGTTCACATAAATTTTGGATCTCTCTCCATATTTCGTTACCTGCGCCGTTTGTTACGATTTTATTATGAAAATGAATGGCAGGCGTAGGGTTGGAGGGGGGGGGGGGCAGATGGTCGGGTGGGGGCGAGGGGGCAAGTAGACGATCAAAAGGGTTCCTAATTCGTACGTTCGGTACACTATAGCAACTATGAATTTTATGGGACGAATCTTTTATAGGTTAATCAAATTTTGTAATATTAATGTCCTCAATTCACATTTCGCAATTGCTTTTTGAAATATCTATTATATTTCGAATATTGTTCTATCATAACATTTTGTGTTAATGCGAGATATGAATTGAATTTCGATAATTAATACTTTTAAAAGTTAATACGTACATTTTAAGTATTTATTTAGATGTCTGTCTGGATAAGGTTGCTTATCAATAAAGGTTTATACCTGTTTTTATTACTTATTTAGTATTATAAATGTAAAAGTGAGTTTGTTTGTTACCTTATAGTGCCTTAATGGCCTTAAAAGAAGGATATAGGTTCCTTTTTATCTCGGTCCCGCGTAAAATTTCGTTCTTAAAGTTATAAATTTGAATTAAACATGTATTGATAGCTATAAGTTTTTCCCATAAGAGTTTTACATTATCTTATTACTATATACAATAATATACAAGTAACCTGGGTATAAGTTAGGGTATAATCTATCCGGGGACCAATTTTTATTACAGTGTCTTCAGCCACTTAGGTGTCATTGAGTAACAAACATAAACACACAATTTTACAAACTTTTATACTTATATGTTTTATTGAATTAATTTAATGTAATATATATATATATATATATATATATATATATATATATATATATATATATATATATATATATATATATATATATATATATATATATATATATATATATATATATATATATAGTTTTTTATGGTGAAAATGGTATGGTAACCCCGCCTGTGCTAACGGGATACGCTGGCGGAGCACCAGTGAAGGGTGATAGATGAGAATGAAAACAGGCCAGTTAGCCTGATGATCATCATGATGAATTCATCAGGAATTAACCATGATAGTTTCCAGGGAGAACCGCGAGGAGGTCGACCTGGTTGGATATATTGCTAGCAATGGGATTCTCAGTCTCCATTACTAACAATCCCTTTCCCCCTTATATATCTCTAGCTGTCCTGTTGAATATGGGCCTACCTCATAAGAGGGGTTTTGCCAGTAGTTGCCACCTTTGGCATATATTATACAAACATTTTGTCTGTATATTATATTTACCATTAATTAGCTTCAGACCTCACCTCAAAACATGGACTCGCCTCCCATTCCACACCATAGCAACCGATATACAACCGACACCGTAACATTACAAACATCTTTACGATTATTTTCATTGAACACAAATTCGTTCGCTTTTGTTGTTTTATTTTTGATATTCGACTTCTTTGGAAGTAATTTGTGGTCTGTATACTTCAAATAATGTTCATATATTGTCGAGTTTTGCTTTGTTACCGCCCTTCATTATTTAGTTTGTCGTTTTGAGAGAATTAATTGGAATTTTCATTGTTCAACACACGTGTAATTAGAAAACGCGCACATGCTTGAAGAAAATTGTTCTCGCGTAGAACGGAACGTAACTAATGGTGATGGAAATTAAAAATGGAATCGAGTTTGTCTTCTACAATTCCGTTCTATTTTTGAACAGTATAAATACGTTAATTTTGCAATTTTTTTTGTTATACTTGTATTGGCAAATAAATTGACGTTGCATTTGATGGAAAGTGGTAAATCTAGCCTATATATGTACACTGGTATGAACAACGCCATAGATATTAGATGTTCTTCGTACGTTTCCATTTTTGAGGACTAAGAATAGGCCACCTCTTCATTTCTCGTGGGTGTCGTAAGAGGCAACACCCACGAGAAATGAAGAAACTAAAGTTTAAAGTTAATGTTAGATGGGCAGCAGCGTTCGTCCTAAATCATTACCAAAGCCTAACTGCAATTGCTAACCCGCTTTCAAAGTGTGGTAACTATTGCCTCTCTTAATAGGGGAAGGACTAGTTCAACAGTAGATAGTTGATGGCTGGTGATGATGATGATGAAGATGTTATACCTTCGTGCTACTTAAGACTACTGCTATATTTTATCTTTCCAACCAAAGCACAGTCATACAAGCACAGTACTCTCACAAAAAAGACGAATTTAATAACATTTCAATTATTAAAAACTATCAAGTCCTTTAAACTATACTTTACGCCCAAGATATGAAATATAGGAATACTCTATCTTCGCCAAAAAAAAAAAAATAGCGAAGGCAAAGGAAGCGTCCGTGCGGCCATAACATTTTTCGCGCCAACAGTTGTTCCGCACACGTTCGGAAAGCGTCTCGCAGTTGCGCATACATATCTAACATTAAATGTAATCGCCGAAACCTGTGAAAATATGTAAATTGATCCTTGGAGATGCCGGACGGACGGACTGAGTGAAATTTGAATATAAACTTTCCACAACCATATAAGCGTCATTTATTTCGTCCGCTCATAAAATATAATGATTTTTGACGTAGCTCTCGGCTATATTAATTTCGGCCCGTATTATGGGGGGGGGGGGGAGGGGGAATGTAACATATATCAATACATAACGTATCGTATAGTATGCACACGAGGAGTCTTCTAATTAAAATATACATGTAAAATCATGAGAGACACAATATCAGAGAGCGATATCGCAAAAGCAATGATCTTCTGAAAGGGTAAAACCTGGAGCCATTTGTGAACAGTATTGAAGACGAAGAAGGACAAATAGACAAATTTGTATTGTCTTTGATATAGATTAAGCAAGAATGGAAAAATTGGGAATAGTAAATGATGGCAACAGAACGAATGGTGTATGGTAAAGTAATTTTGACGTTAAATTCGAAATCCAAAATTACATTGAATGTGGTCATTCAATTTTACATGAATGTATTGTAGACCATCTTTTTGCAAATTAATTTTCGAAGTAGCTAAACCAATAAAATTAAACTTCAGGAACACAAATGTGAAAATCACATACCATTTGGCGTAGTACTTTTTGTATAATGCTAGGACGAACACACAGATGGAGAGACAGACAGATTTCTAAAAATTGTAATTTTGATATCTAATTGGTCTTATTGGAATCTTTCATATTAATTTTCCTTAAATATTTCCTATTAACAGACATCGCCAAGTTACAATTTTATTATATTAAAAAGCTAACGTTATTATGTATTTAAATATTGATTATTGAATTTAACAATCTTGTTACCAGATAAAAATAAAGAACTACATGGCTGCATCCAATCTGTTGAATGGAAGCGAGAGTTCGAGATATAAAGTCATAAGTTTTTGCAACCGCCATGCATGAGGTGAAGACAAATAAATAAAACTGCATAATCTCGTATTTTAAAACTTATTCGAAAATTTTGCCAACAATAAAAAATAGAAAGCCACAAAATGGACGCCACTCGTCTGAATAAGAGATCGGGAATATTTACATAAAAAACAAATAACGCAAGTTGAGACGGGATGCGCGCATAAAATTAAAATCGATTAGATATTTTACCCTTCGAATTAAATATCGTTGCCCTATCTCACACAGACGAGTACACATGGCAAATATGGATTACATTTTTTCGATAAACATTCGAGAAATATCTTGAAGTTATCAAGGGAAACCTTCAATTCAGAAAATTATCTACATTCCCAATTAGAATTTGCAACTAAAGTATCTTTTTAAAAAGTTGCACAAAACAAACATTCTTCCGAAACATAAAGAACAGATATTTAAAAAAAAAAACAGCACGATACCAATGGGGTGTAGCTTAAAATATCGGGCCGCGCTTATTTGCATACTAACTAAAATAATTTATTATTTTTTCTCGGAGGGGCGACTATGTGGGGTGGGATTGTATACAATAGGAATAACTAGAAACTGAGTGTTATTGGCCTGATCGCAACACTTTCGTGCCTCAGAAAACATTTATGGGAAGCCGCGTTTGAAGTTTGAATATTCCGAGAATGATATACGATAGACTATAAACTAGTTTTGAACAAATATCAAATTAAACATACACGGAAATGCAATATTCCACGGCGAAACGAGATGCTTAAAAGTTGGAATCAAAGCTTCGGAAATCAGCGTACGGTCGGCAAAGGAAGAGCGGCGCGGTGCCGTGATGCGGCGCGCTGGTCGCATCCTTACAAAATATCGTGTGATTGCGCGGAACGAAACGTAAAACTTTCAGTGCCGACTCGTTGCGCGGAAAAAGTTTGTCTGTGGTGTTTCGTTTGTGTCACGTATTGTCAAAGTTGTCGAACGCGCCAATGTCGTACAACAATGCGATTTTCGAATACTACGTTCCAAATTCAAATTTCATGTTTTCTATTTCATGTTTCATGGCGGGAATTTTTTCCTATACGCAAACTTAATATGTCAAGACTCAGAACCGAGCCATTACAGCTCATAACAACAAACAACTAAACTTTGAAGTGTTTGGAAATGTACTGCGCTGTTTGTGTTGACGCTGCAACATCTAGACGGAGGATTTCGAACGAAATTATCAAAGGGAATATTTTAAATATCTATACATAAACATGTTGTGCTAGGCCCTGTCCAGACAGCCTCACACCACCGCCGCAAGATTTATACACTTGCCGGTTTCATATGCGATACTGTTTAAATTCTACGATTCACTGATGCATTATATATTTCGATTCGTTTTTTTTTTAAGTCTGGCCGCACCTTTTGTTTTGTTCAATATTGATGAGTGGTCATATTGTGGTTTTAATTTCAACTCTTTGATAAAATGTACGCAGAGGTCGCAATTGGAATTTGTTATGAGAAATGTGTATAATCACGCGGGTAAACTCAGATTCTTAGGTAAATTACCATGGCGTCACAAATATTGTTATGTCAAATGTTTATTTCGAATCCAGGTGCAATGTTGTCATTACATATTATGGTGGAGGAACGTTTTTTATATTCATAGACAACGACTTTTTTTTTACAATTTTATTTGACACAGGCACACTGCCTATACAGCTATAATGTATCCATAAAATTCATGAGTAACTAGTAGTAGCGTTGCCTATGAAATATTATCAAAAAAAAAAACGTGCGTGATTAGTTATTTCGTAGCATTTTTTTTCATTCAAGCGTAATGATTCAATAACAAAGGGTTATATTCGTATGCAAATGGCGGCGCACAATAGATTGGCACCGACAATCTTAGATCGACAATAATCCTCACAAATAATAATTTTGGGGAGTTGATTTGAAATTATACGGTGCGCTATACAAAATTTATAGCTTTAGAAGATTCGTGGGTACATAAGAATTATATTCGACGTGGTTCTTAGGAAATATTTTATTGGACCGTCTATGTAATTATAAAGAGTTCCATTGTATGTTAGCTATTAAAATTGTTACTAACGAATACATAAATATATTAATTATGTATTTTCAAGTTGATAAGTGAATGTCGTAAGAGGCGACTAAGGGAGGGCGAGAGATGGGCTGCAGCGTCCCCCTTAATACGAGTACATGTCCAAAGCCTAACTGCGGTTGCTATTAGAAAAACCCTTCAAGCGGGAGGCTTATGTTCAGCAGTGGACAGGTAAAGGCTGATATGATGAAGTAGATTTGACTAAATGCATTTACCGAATAAAAATAGATAGGTTTAATCTGTCACTTATGTTCTTTGACTCCAGAATATGCAGCAACTAGGGAAAAAATATATAAGTTAATAAAAAGGTGTCTTTTATGGGAAGGTTGGGCTTTCCCAAGAGACTACAGTTGGGGTTCTTCAAAAGGGGGTAAAGAGGTTTCTTCAGGGTCGGCAACGTGCGCGTAATACCTCTGGTATTGCAGGCGTTCATAGGCTACGGTAACCGCTTACCATCAGGTGGGCTGTATGCTTGTTTACCACTTCAGTGGTATAAAAAATAGTTCTGTACCCAGCAGTGGAATGGTGATGAAATATTATGACGATACTGATGAAGTCATTGCGACAACTAAAATTTATATTTTTTTTTTAGACACTTCAAAAAGATTATAAATTCGCTTGTATTTTTTTATCTTTGTTACTCTCTATCTTCGTAAATTTTAAATCGATTTTGATTATTATTTTTGCATTTTATACGTTTTATTCGCTTTTTGGATAATAATATATGGATGGATAATAATATAATTGGGTAATATTGGATATTAAGACTATGTTTTTTTTATACAACTTATGTTAGAATGGCAAACAAGCTGACGGCCGATCTGATGGAAAGTGGTAACCGTCGCCTATAGACATGAGCAGTACTATGCACATAACAGAGTATACTGTTTCGCCCATAATACCGCCCCATGCGTTGCCATTCCTGAGGACTCAGGTGTTATTCCTCTGTACCCAGTAAATTCACACCATAGCCCTTCGAACCGAAACACAGCCATGCAAACAACTGATTCACGGTAGCAACACGAATGCGACAGAGGTACCCAAGCAATCGACTTTTGTACAAAGTCTCCATATGTTTTCAGCAAAATCTTATATTGTAATAAAATTTATATTATACTTCATAACATACTGAAATATATGGCATTTTGTTAATATATTTTAAATTAAGAATATTTTAAATACGATGTATTTTGTTATGAAATAAATAAATGAAATTAAATATAACAAATGCAGTGAGTTCGAAGTTCGAATAAAGAAAACATCTAAGCCTTATTTTCTATTAAAAAAAAAAGTAATAACAATTGTAACTCTATGAATATAATATGACATTTCATCATGGAGTTACCTTATTAAAACAACGGACGCGGGGAGATGCATCGGTCGAAAGATATCGCAGCAAAAGGGGTTGATTTGATTGAATATCTGTTATTAAGGACCCTCCAGCACGCACACACGGATAGATATAAAATAATATACACATTAAGTTTATAAATATGCATGAGTTTTGTTAAATTTGTGTGCGCCGCTTGCGTGTGTGTGTGTGTGTGTGTGTGTGTGTGTGAGTTCAATACACTCTTGATTAATGGATGATTCTCAAATGAGTATAGTAGATATAGGAGGGAAAATTACTTTTATAGGTATTTATATATATATTTATATTTCGTGTGGTCCCGGCGTAGAATAGGCCACCGCAACCTTTCCCATGGGTGTCTAAGAGGCGACTAAGGAAGGGCAAGGAATGGGCAGCGTTTCTCTTAAAACATCTTTAAAGCCTAATTGTGGTGCCAACCCGTCTACCAAGCGTGGCAACTACTGGCAAAACCCCCTAGGGGGAGGCTTATGTTCAGCAGTGGACAGCAGACTAGCTCTCTACCTGTTATTTCATATGTGTGAGTTTCAGACAAAGGAAAACCAATGAAATAGATTCTAGATGGCGTGTCAAGATAAAACATATGCACCAGATTCTCAAGTTAGACATTCAGTAATGTAATTGTGAAAATCGCATCCAATTCGTTGCAGTAATTTCTGTGCGATACCGGAACGTGTAGATAAAATTTCAAAACTTTTACATTTTTGATTCAATGGCTCTGAACAAGACCTCTAATATACGTTTTTCTTAATTACCTTTCATGTGCAGATATGGTTTAGATATTTTTTGCCCAAAGGCACCAGTGAGAGATGGTAGGCGAGGATGAAGTTAGGTCAGTTGACTCAACGTGACAAATTACACAAAAACTAACTACAATGGTTTCCAGGGGAAACCGCACGGTGGTCGACCTATCTGTATATATCTGTATTTATATAATGAAATTTTAAGATAACAAAAAGGATACTTTGTACAGAAATCGATTGCTTGGGTACCTCTGTCCCATTCGTGTTTCAACCGTGAAGTAGCTGTGTTTGCATGGCTGTGTTTCGGTTTGAAGGGTGGGATATGGCGTGAATTTACTGGGTACAGAGGAATAACACCTGAGTCCTCAGGAATAGCAACGCATGGGGCGGTATCATGGGCGAAACAGTACACTCTGTTATGCCCATGGTACTGCTCATGTCTATAGGCGACGGTTACCACTTTCCACCAGGTGGGCCGTCAGCTTGTTTGCAATTCTAAGTTGTATAAAATAATTAATTGAGAACCCCTGTGTTGAAGTCGGTTAAAAATAAGTCTTTGTTACCAACTCCAATAAATATATAATAAATTCATTCATTCATTATATTTGAGAGAACAATTAATTTTCGTTGGACAAATCGCAATTTTAGAAAAGGCATCATTAGATATCTGTATGTGATATCAAACATGGCGGAAAGTGAATTAATTCACAATTCGCCAAACAAAAAATATATTGTTCATTGAAAACAATAAGGCGGCAGTTTTTGAAGGAAGCCTCACGCGCGTTTGCCTAAATATCTGCCATTAATTATTCTACGCCATCGAGCCGGAATATCATCCTACGTTTATACGTATTTTATATTGTATATATATATATATATATATATATATATATATATATATATATATATATATATATATATATATATATATATATATATATATATATATATATATATATATATATATATATTAGATATATACAAACACACACACAATCTAGTAACTATTGTTATGATGTACTATAGTATAGTTTTTTTATTTCCTTCTAAATTTTATAATTACTCTAGCCACGACAAATTTATATCGCCATGTCAGTAAAAACCTGTTGTTGGCTTTTAATATGGATAAGTTGTTGTTATTTATAAAAAAAAATGTAATAGAGAATGACATACAGATAATAAAAAAATAACAGAAATAAATAAACCTAGGATATATATATATATATATATATATATATTTCATAGAAATCCATTCAACCGTAACATTGTAAAAAATATTGTAAAATTAATTAGCATGTTGTAAAAAAAAAATACCGTCACAAACTCACATCATTATTAGTCTCCAAAATAAGAAAGAATATAGAACAAAACTGATATTATCAAAATGTGTTCAGCATTAATATTAATTAATAGTACATTCAAATATGAGACTGCCATTCAAAGTAATGTTGCATGGCACGACACGTTCGTACGACTGTATCTGACAGCTATTTTTATACCTTGAAACACTTCGAGATATGTAGATTTGATTCACGACATCACAACTGTCTCTCTTATGATTTACGATACAAATTCTGCACACCAATCTATTTTTATTTGACTGACATAACGCACAATCGAATTGGCAAGGGGCGATGTAGATGGCGCTAGTGTCAAGTAGAAATGTCATTAATAGGGCGTCGATGTCAAGTGTTATTTGGTAGTCGGCAGCCGAAGCGATCGGGCGCTTGACAAGTGACGGAATGCGAGGTGACGTTCCGACTTGAGGCGGCGTTTGGGTTGAATTGTCCCAATTCCAACCCTCAGTCTGCTGGTCAAGGGCTTTTCTGTAATTGTTAATTGTGTAACGAATTATCTCACTGGTTTATAAACGACTAGCTTTTACCGGCGTCTTCGTCTGCGTCACTGGGACAAAAAGTAGTCTTATGTTGTTCTCCATCCAATATAACATGTGTATATCAAATTTCTAGTATTTGGTCAAGGCCCCAAGAGGTGACAAACGATCTCACATACACATTTATCATATTAGTAAAAATATCATTATTTATAATAAATTAAATTTTGATTAATTTATTAGTTGTGCTTTATTTATAATAAAAAGTATTTTTTTTTTCTAAATTGGTACAACTAAGCTGTCGCCGTTTAACCTAATTTTAACATTACAAATATTTATTTTTTGTCAATAACAAACACAATATTTCGGGTCACCTTGAGTGCCGTGATAAAATACTTTGGTACGAGATATCTAATAACAATACATGACTACAAATTTTTCTGAGTCATGTTTTTTATACACTTCATTCATTAGTTAAGCTAAATATAAAATATAAAGCGAAAGAGGATTGTTTGAATCCAGGCATTTGGCGTTCCCTTGTCTCTGCCTATCCTCTATCCTATGGGAGATAGGCGTGACAGATATGTATGTAAGTATCAATATAAATTAGGTTACAGTCTTACAAGTTGGTCTTAATTTTTTTATACTATTTAACGTAAGAAAAACCGGATTAACTTAAATTTGTTTAGTTGAGAAATCTCGACTAGCGTCCGGACCATCCGGGACCTTTAGTCACGAAACTAGTCGAGATTTCTCGACTAAAACACATACAAGTTAATCCGGTTGTTGTTAAATTAAAATATTATGTTTGTTTGCGAAACTTTTAACAATAAATTTTCTGTATAATTTATATTAAATAATAAAGTTGGTATTATTTTATAAAATTAATTAGCTATTTTAAAATTTTCCACATAGAGTTCAATTTAAAATAACTGAAGCGAGTAAAGCTGAACACTTTACCGATGTAAATCGTCCATTAATCATTTTATTCCACTATAAAAATCCGTTTCGAAATTTGCACGAATTAAACAAATCGATGTTATAATTAAAAATTTACACTGCCACTAATAACAATAGATGTCGCCGGAGTCGCTCCGGATTTATCTAAATGGATTTTTTTTCTTGTTAAAAAATGCATGATATGAATATTCGTTGCCACGCCTCGTGTCGCGTTATGAGCGAAGCGGTTTAAGTTATAAGCGATTACAGTTTTAACCTTAAGATTAGAACTCTCATGTAAAAATCAGGGGGTAGTTTTTTTTTTTTATTAATTATAATGAAACGTTAACCTCGCCTGCGTTATCAAACCGAAACACAGCCATGCAAACACAACTGCTTCACGGTTGAAACACGAATGGGGCAGAGGTACCCAAGCAAACGACTTTTGTACAAAGTCTCCCTCCCAAAGTCAGCCTTTAACTGTTTTGCTAGTAGTTTCCACGATTGGCAGGCGGGTTGACAACCGCAGTAAGGTTTTTGGTGATATTTTAAGACAGACACTGCTGCCCAAATCGCGACCTTTAAATTCTTTTAGTGACTTCTTATAATACCTATGGGAAAGGAAGGGGTCGCCTAGTCTGTGCTTTGATCATACGGCAATAAAGAATATTAGAACATTTAAAAATGGAACATATTTTAGGTACATGCTGACAGCGATTTACGGAAATCGCTGTAAGTCCATAACTTGACGTCATTGGTAAGAAGGGCCCTTTTTAACAGGGTTGTTCACCTTGCTGTATCGAAAGGGTTAATTCTACGTAAGGGTTATTATAGACGAATCGCGATTATATGTTCGATTGTGAGTTACAATCAGACGTATTCTTTTTTTTTTTTTTTAGAGGGATGCTGGTCGCCGCCGTATTGGAAACATTTTATATGTTTTATAATATCTTTAAATTGTTCGTTCGTTGCCTCTCGTTGTTTTAATGGCTCAACCAATTGCAAATAGATTTGGTATCTACTATTTGAGACTGGGTAGGATATAAGCTACTTTCTGTATCGGCAAATAAACATATCCCGGTTAGGCGGACGAGGTCGCGGCTAAAAATTGGTACATTATAAAATACAGTATTTTTTTTTATACAACTCAGAATGGCAAACAAGCTGACGGCCCACCTGATGGAAAGTGGTAACCGTCGCCTATAGACATGAGCAGTATCATGGACATAACAGAGTATACTGTTTCGCCCATGATACCCCTCGTGCGTTGCCATTCCTGAGGACTCAGGTGTTATTCCTCTGTACCCAGTAAATTCACGCCATATACCACCGTTCAAACCGAAACACAGCCCTGCAAACACAACTGCTTCACGGTTGAAACACAAACGGGATAGAGGTACCCAAGCAATCGACTTGTGTACAAAATCTCCCTCTAGTATTCTTGAGCGTTAATGAATAGAAAGCAAAAAAAAAAAATACAATAGGTAATTTAATAATTATAATAAAAAATACGCAATGATTAATTACAAAACTACGTTAAGTTCAAATAAGCCATAATTTCATTATAAAAACAATACGAAAAAAAAAACTATCTAATTTCTAGACTTCTAATTTCATTCTGATTACTAGTTCTTTTGTTATCTCGATTGTTGATTATATTTTGTAATTGCCATGGCGTATAAGTACGTCTCTATTTTACGTTAATATTATATTATGTGAATGTAAATTACTTCGCGCCTATAACGAATGGACTTTAACGTATTTTGCGGCATTTTAATGCGAACGTTTAATTTAATTTTCTTCCATATGTCGAGGGATGTTACTAAAGAAAAAAAAACTTTAGAGTTGTGTACCATAGTTTTTTTTTGTGCAACTTAGAATGGTAAATAAGCTGACGGCCCAGAGGGAGACTTTGTACAAAAGTCGATTGCTTGGGTACCTCTGTCCCATTCGTGTTTCAACCGTTAAGCAGTTGTGTTTGCATGGCTGTGTGTCGGTTTGAAAGGTGGGATATGGCGTGAATTTACTGGGTACAGAGGAATAACACCTGAGTTCTCAGGAATGGCAACGTATGGGGGGTATCATGGACGAAACAGTATACCCAAAAATGAATCGAGTTACATTTATTTTAGTATTTATGTATACTGTTGATAGATTTTTCATATTATCACGAGATTTAGTATTCAAAGTACCATATTACTTGATAAATTAGTACTTACTGTGACGTAATAGTGTCTGTTTTTTTTTTAATTACAAAAGACTACGGCACACACGAGGGCAGAGTTTTAATTGTTATATATTATTCAAGTTTAATGTGCAACTTGGGTATGTAATAAGGGTGGGTACTCAAGGGATTGGATAGGGGTTCAAAAATCAGCAGCGATTGAGTTCTATCGAGTATCTCTCCAGTATACTTTGGAGGGTTTGTCTGTGTGTATGTGTGTGTGTGTTTGTGTAAGGGGTGACAGATCGGGGGTCAACTTTTTCAGACACAATGGGACGGTACGATGTATCGATTTTGATTCGATTGGTCGTTATCGATACATGTTTTCTATTATATCGCTATGATTGGCACATACATAGGGTTATTTTTAAACTATTTGAAAGAGGTACTCCTAAATTTTGTGTTTTTTTTTTGTTATTCATCCGTACCACTTTTTATGCTGTGATTTTAAAATGTTCATAAATGAAATTAAATATGTGTAACAAAAATTTTATGTAATAAATAATGTTAAAAATAAAAGTGTGTTTTTTTATTTGTTTATTGCCTCGAGTCGTTGTAATGACTTGACAAATTGTCATGAAATTTAGCATATGTGAATACTGCTTGTTTGCCATTCTAAGTTGTATAAAAAAAAACTACGTATTCGTGATTCATGTCTTGTAAAAAAAAATATGAATTAATTATAACACTTTTTTTTTTAAATATAGATATTTTTTTAACAACATTTATATAACAAATATTAAATGAACTAAATTAAAGTATATGAAATTGTTAATTTTTGTTATGTGTTTAACTACCTACATGTAAAAATAGCTTTTCGTATGTAACACAATTTTTTAACAAATTTTATAAATATAACAGTGTGTTTGTTTGTTTGTTACTTCTTGATGCCTTTACAACTCAACCAATCATAATAAAAATTGGCATACACATGCTATATATGATTAGGAAGGATATAGACTACTTTAGCTATCTCTGCCTACCCTCATTGGAGACAGGCGTGATAGATATATAGGCTACTTTTTTATCCCTATCAGTGAATATATCCCGATTGCGCGGAGCCACGGGTAAAAGCTAGTAAATAAATATGAATTGTAAAATAAACGTAAACCTAAATATAATTAGTGGATAATGCGTAGGGGGTGGACACCAATCGATTGATCGCAAGTCGCCGCCAAGGGGTGCTGTGCCAAAAGGGGTAGATTTAAAATATTGCAAGGGGCGCGCGATAGCATCTCTATGTAGTCTATGGTCATTCGTTAGACAATAGTTGCGGATCGAATGTACTTTACTATAAACAAAAAAATGTCGGAATTTTTTTATTGTATTTTTTTTTATTCTATTCCACCAGTTATCGAACTAATGTATTTATTTTTATAAAATTAGTGTAGAGCAGTGTTTTTCAACGTGTGAGTTGCGACCCCCTGGAGGTCGCAAAGCCTCTATAGAGGAGTCGCGGTATATACCTTAGTAAAAAAAACATGAAAAATTAATAAAAAAATAAAAACCTATGATTCCTCCATGCATAGATATAAAAAATAAAAAAAATCCTTACAATATCTCTGTAACATTATAAAATACATGAAAAAAACAGAAGGTCGGGGTTCGTGGAATAATTTTTCATACTAGGAGGGTCGTGTCATGAAAAAAGGTTGAAAAACACTGCTCTAAAGAGTATTTACTCTTTTGTTGCTCTCAGAGTAATTATGTAAAAATAAAGTAGCTGGCCAAAAGCTAGTCAAAGTATAGAAAAATAATTGTTTTATTTTTCAGTTTGATGAGTGGGGTATGGCAGTGAAATTACTGGGTACGGAGATATAACATCTTAGTCCTCAGAAATGGCAAAGTATGAGGGGTATTACGAGCATAATAATCTATTCTGTTATGTCTATGGTACTGTTCATGTCTATAGATGACCGTTATCACTCTCCATTAGGTAGGCGGTCAACATGTTTGTTATTCTAAGTATCATAAAAAATAATAATAATTTAAAATTCGAATTACGTTCCAAAGTTCGAGAGTTGACCCTTCAAACGCCGCGGCGTGAACTACTCGCGTTCGCGTATCGTCGATCAGCGGCGCCGAATTCAAAGCGAGCAAAAACGAAACGAGGTCTGTAAGACTTGATAAATGCAGTTTTATTATCGGACGACATGCGATACGCCTGATTATTTAGCGAATAATGGCGGGCTATGATAACATTTAAAGTTTTTCAAACTCGGAACACGGGGTGCACCGTGTTCCCCGTTAAGGTTATGTGCCGTGTTGCAGCCGACACAGTGGTGCTTGTTCGAAAATAGTTTCACCACTCGCGTGACCGGCCGCGTTGTATTTGACACGGAATTGTCTGCAGTTTTCACACTCAAATTTTCACGTTTAACGTCTCGCTTTTGGGCGCAATTAGCGATTGTAATCTCGTGCTGTACAGAATTATATTTATGCGCTGTTCGTAGAATAGTTTATTAGGTATTGAACTTAAGGTTAGCCTTGGGTTTAAAGGTTGTGTTAAATAATTAATTACGCTTGTCAAGGATATGTTTTGCTTTTTTCTCGAGATGAAGATTTTTTAGACCACAAAGGAAAACATGCATACAGCCTGTTTGACGGTAAACGAAACTGTTGCCTGTGGACGCATGCAATACTCGGAGTGTCGTATTTGTTGTAAAGTGTCAAATATATATACAGTATTTATTAGAAAGAAATATTGATACAGAGAAAATCGTGTATTTTTTATTAGAATAATGATGGGTAAGAAAACAAATTAATAGTAACAATGAATGGTATTTTTAAAATTACGTCAAAATTTTTGCCAAGAGTATTATATAGAAAATGTATATGTAGACATAGTGTATTTAATACATTATACATATTTTAAACGTTTAATTACTTTCTTCAAATACAACTCGTTAAAACAATCTGATACGTCGCCGGTAAAGTTTTATTAAAATTATTAGTTGCAGCGATCAATCTAACGTTATTATTCCATAATATATACTTATGTATGCGAAATAAATATTAATGACATACACACACACACACACACACATACATACACATATCGAGCTAACCCTTTCTTGTACCCCTATTCGTATAGAATCGGAGCCGAAAATTTTACTAATAAATGTGTATAATTAATCATTCAAATGTGGGTAGAGGCGGCTGCGAAATATTTCATGATGGCGAAAAAAAAATCTTTGTTATACAAAATGTTTTTGTTAAGTTAAATCTCAATTCTGTAATTAATAACAAAAAAAAAAAGAAATATAATAAATGTTAATATTGTTTAAGTTACTTCAATAATTATGAGATTAAAGATATATTAAGAATTTTATAATAGTTTAGGTAAAAGCTTTAATTCCAGTCAATATTCGAAACAGTATACTCTGTTATGTCCAAGGTACTGCTCAGGTTTATAGGCGACGGTTACCACTTTCCATCAGGTGGGCCGTCAGCTTGTTTGCCATTCTAAGTTGTATAAAAAATATTATAAAGCTCTTTTAATACTTAAATTGTAATTCGAGTTAATATCGAATCTGCGACCTAGTTTGTGTGATCCAATATTCTTAACAATTTCGGTCTCCAAACCATTATGTGTACACATTTAGTTCCATACAAATTCCAAGTCATCAAAAATCAATGAGCCACCAGAAGACACGTCTAAAAGACGTGACGCATAAATCATCCCCACAATGGTTACCTATACAAACATCCACATGTTTAATTAATTAAAATTATTAATGACACGGCGTAATAATGCGAAATCGATACGTCTTAGTGAAGCGGCCGACATAAAAATGCTGCAGCATTCAACGGGTTATTAATTTTGTATTGCGAATATTCGTTTTTTGTTTTTGTTTTTAACGACTAGAATATGCAGATGGGGGCTTTACGTTTTCTTTTATTGACAGTTTATGGTTCGGAAACTGAAAATGTTTGATACTTGGCTGGTTAATGGATGAGCAATGTAGCAGTTTAGAATTATGCTCGGATATTTTGCACAGAGCTGTCATATTTTGTAATAGATATATTAATTTTAATTTATAAAGAAAAAAAAAACATTTAATTAATAATTTATAGTTGTCAGTTATACTAGTCAATCAAGTACAGTCTGATTGACAGTGCAAAATATCAAAGGAAGAGATTTCGTAAAATTTTATTAGTCATCTTAAGAAAAAAGCGACCAAAGAGGTCATCGTGGCGTTGAAACGGTTTATTTAAAAATTAACTTTTCTGACACTCAATCATTTGAATTTAGAATATACCAATCTATTTTTAAATTCCAATCATTAGCGCATAAACAACTATTTTGTCAGTTTGACAGCCGTGAAGTATTACTAGCCAGTGTTCGTTTTACTTTTATCGGCGAACAAGTGACAGTCGATAAAGTGTGCTTTATAAAAATGAACGCTTTTAATCGTCACACGATTCGAATAATCGTTTGACTCTCCAAGATTACAGCTATTAATGGGCTGTATTTAAAACAATTTGATGGTATTGACAAATTTCGACCATTAATTGTTCGATTGTGATGCTCTGTGGTGAGTGTTTTAATGCGTTGATTGTTTTCATATCTCGCTGTCAGCTGTCACGATTATTGATAGACAATTCCTCTTTCTATTTATCCTTAGTAATAGCCTAAGCAGTGTCTAAAGTATACTGTGACTTGAATTAATACTTAGGCACTATGACCTTACGGAATTGAGATGGCATTGCTCCCGTAGTTCTTCTGCCTTACCTGAAACAACAAAACGATATTAAAGATTTTTTTTTTAACATTGAGTGCATTAGAAAATAAACTTATTGTACTAGGGCATATAATAAATTATTGATTGAAGATTTAGCCATAAAGTCACAGTTGCATCGCATGTTTAAATGCGACACTGATATTTATATATTTATTGAGTTCATATTTCGAATAATGATATATTTTTTTAATTATTATAGTTAACAAGCCAGACTTATAGCCTATAAACAAAAATACTTCCTTACACTATCAGTCAGAGATTCCGATATCGAAGGAAAAATGTGACTCTAATTCTGTAGCAACACGCAACGCAATTACGGCGGCCATATTTAAATGTAACAACAGGGAATTGGGCAAGGATTCCCGCCAAACCATCTGGAAACTCGAGACGGGGGACGTCTAGTGAGCAATTTATAAAACCGAATTATCCGATAACCGTGCCGATGTTAAAAGACCTATTCTTCCGTAGTATTAATCTACAATCGATGATATTTAATTTGGTTGGGTTATGCATCAATGGTTTTTAATCTCTCTGGTTTCGTTTATTGCTTATTGTAAAAAAATAAGATATTTTTTTATTTATTAGGTATACAAAACAATGGTATGAACTAGATTGAGACCCAGACAGCTGAATACACAGCATGGTTAAAGCAGTTAGCAAATAATGTTAAATTATTAATATTAACCAGAGGAAAGGAGATAATTTTACCAGAGGGAGACTTTGTACAAAACCCGATTGCTTGGGCGCCTCTGTCCCATTCGTGTTTCAACCGTGAAGCAGTTGTCTTTGCATGGCCGTGTTTCAGTTTGAAGGGTGGGATATGGCGTGAATTTACTGGGTACAGAGGAATAACATCTGAGTCCTCAGGAATGGTAACGCACGGGGGGTATCATGGGCGAAACAGTATACTCTGTTATGTCCACGGTACTGCTCATGTCTATAGGCGACGGTTATCACTTTCCATCAGGTGGGCCGTCAGCTTGTTTGCCATTCTAAGTTGTATAAAAAGCTGATGAAGCTGTGTTCAACTATATAGATTTGTGCGTTTGCCATCCCACTTTTGAATAAACAAACTATTATGACTATTACAATTTTTTACAATTGCTTCTTAATGATAGTAAATAATGTAACTCTTTGATTAATATCTAACTGTTAAGAGGTTACGTGATTAACAATTTATCACTGTAACGTTATATACCTAACTACAGTGTGTTTAGAAATTAATTGATAATGTAACTGTCACTAGATTATATTAAATAGGCTAATAAATATGTTAGTCTATGGTTTTCTATTCCATTTTTAATTTTAAAATTAGTTGTGTGGCCCCTTTTTTTTATACAGCTTAGTATGGCAAACAATCTGACGGCCCGCCTGATGGGAAGTGGTAACCGTCGCTTATAGACATGAGCAGTAGCATGGATATAACAGAGTATACTGTTTCGCCCATGATACCCCCCGTGCGTTGCCATTCCTGATAACTCAGATGTTATTCCTCTGTACCCTGTAAATTCACTGCCATATCCCACCCTTCAAACAGAAACACAGCCATGCAAACACAACTGCTTCACGGTTGAAACACGAATTGGACAGAGGTACCCAAGCAATCGACTTTGTACAAAGTCTAATAAATTCTAGTACTTTTTTTTAAACTCACGAACATAACCTTCGTTCTAATGATACTCTCCAACTATCCATCCCCTCTCACCGTACTGGTTTTGCTTCAAGTTCATAGTTCGAAGGATAAGCAAGCTTAAGCGACAATGGGCTGATCACATAGCTCGAAGAATCGGCATTCAATGGAAAAGAAAGGCTCTTGTGGGAAACGCACTGTAGGTCAGTGGATGCAGGTCTTAGGACCGTTCCTTATGGCAGTCTGTTTTTTTTAATGGGTGAAAATGGATTGGTAACCCCGCCCGCGCTATCGGTATACACCGACGAGGCACCAGTGGAAGATGATAGGTGAGAATGAATGCAGGTCAGTTGGCCCACCGTGATGAATTCGACAAGAATTAAACATGATGGTTTCCAGGGGGAACCGCGTGGAGGTCGACCTGGGAGGGTATATTGCCAGTAATGGGGCCATTAGACCCCATTACTAACAATCCCTTTCCCCCCTGGCAGTCTATATTGGAGTCCTATGTTCAGCAGTGGACGGATAGCGACTGGTATGGCGATGGTGACACTCCTTGAAACATGTTCAAGTTGGCAATAAATTAAAACGCTTACTCCATCTATGTATATCTATGTCTCTGTACCCAACTATGTATGTGGTCAAATAAGAGATATATTTTTTTATCAGCACTCAATTATAAACAAGAAATACCGGATACGCTACGCCACGCGTATATTTTGTATGAAACTAATGCAAAATAATAATTATATATATATGTATATATATATATTTATTGATGAACTATATAAATAAATCAATCTTTGACCCCCGCACGTATTATCACAATGTATACATTCAATATCAATATATGACATGTGACATGTATGTATGTAAGTTTATTAATTATCCCACCAGCCCACCAGAGGGAGATTTTGTACAAAAGTCGATTGCTTGGGCACCTCTGTCCCATTCGTGTTTCTACCGTGAAGCAGTTGTGTTTGCATGGCTGTGTTTCGGTTTGAAGGGTGGGATATGGCGTGAATTTACTGGGTACAGAGGAATAACACCTGAGTCCTTAGGAATGGCAACGCATGGGGGGTATCATGGGCGAAACAGTATACTCTGTTATGTCCATGGTACATGCTCATGTCTATAGGCGACGGTTACCACTTTCCATCAGGTGGGCCGTCAGCTTGTTTGCCATTCTAAGTTGTATAAAAAAAAAAGTAGAATTTATTAAGAATCGATTAATTAATAATCGATTATTCGGCATCACTAGTACAGGTGAGTGTGTTTCGCTATGTTGCCACGTTATTTGACATTGAACAGACAACAAAAGATGTGCGTTACGAATTAAAAGCAATTACTAACAAGCTCGTGTACCATATGAAGGGTAAGGCCGAGCACGAGTCGTGTGCGCGGCTGTTAGGGAGCCTAGCCACTTGTTAGCGTATCGCACGACGCGACTCGCAGTCTCGACGATTAGAGATCGCTACGACGTTGTTTTTTTTTTTATACAACTTAGAATGGCAAACGAGCTGACGGCCCACTTGATAGAAAGTGGTAACCGCCGCCTATAGACATGAGCAGTACCATGGACATAACAGAGTATACTTTTTCGCCCATGATACCCTCCATGCGTTGCCATTCCTGAGGACTCGGGTGTTATTCCTCTGTACGTTGCTTCCTTTGGGACAACGATAAAAAGTAAATTTCGAAAACTAAAATTCGACTATTGAGAAATTACTCCCTAAAAGGAATGCAACAAGATTTTTTTTTATACATTTATATAAAGTATATTATATAAAATGTTACTAACTTATTAATCCTTTTATATCATCTTTCTTTGAAAACTAAAAACTCCTACAAAACTACTTTAATTATTATTATGTTTTGTCACTTTCATTCACATTGAGAATTTAGCATAAAAGAAAGGGACAAAACAGTTCAATATCTAAAATAGATTTAAGAGAGGTTTGACCTTTTTATTACTAACTAGCGGCCCGTCCCGGCGTCGCACGGGTGGACATTTTTAACATTTCCCTTCACTTCTCTGCTCCTATTGATCGTAGCGTGATGAAAAGTATACTATAACCTGCCCAAGAGTATGAAGAATAATTTCTATAACGAACATACAGACAGACAGACAAAAATTTTACTGATTGCATTTTTGGCATCAGTATCGATCACTAATCACCGCCTGATAGTTATTTTGGAAATAAATTTCATGTACAGAACTGACCTCTCTACAGATTTATTATAAGTATAGATTTTTTTTTAATATATTAACTTTTATTTCTTTTCAGTGAACGCAGCGACTTAACAGTACAGTGAGAAGGGTCCCCATTAAGGGTTGCGTCTAAGAAATTTATAAGTAGGTCCCGGCATAAGGGAATTAATTGTATTATTGTACGGGATGAGGGATCGCGGAAGAATTATCAATTAGAGAAAGAAAATGTCGAATTGTACGAGGGTATGTGTATAGGGTTGTCACAATTCGTTTTGTTTATAAAATAATAATATATTTTTCAATTGTTACATTTACATAAATACAAATTGTTCTATTCAAAGTTTAATTGTTTGTATGTAAAATGTATAAATAGAAAAACGTATTTTCTTTAAACTTTTGAGAATATGTATTTTATCTATTTTTTTTAATATTTATTTTACCTTTATTTATATATATAATCTAAGGTGTTGGAATTCACTGGAATATTATTTGGAAAATATATGTTACGGTTAAAAAATATATACATTTGGCGTGCATTGCATTTACAAAACGTGGCGTGTGTTAACTCCACGATTCTATTGTCAGCCAGATTTGAACTTACGATCTTTGCGAAGTTATAATAGTGAACCATTAGGAATTGCTGCTCTTAGCTTGAACTTGAATAATAAACTTAAGATAAAAAAAAAAAAAACTAGTTCAAAACGTGACAAAATTAACACGATTAGGATTAGCACGAGAGCCAAATCTATCGATAGTAAAAAGAATTAGCGAAATCGGTTCAGTTAAAAAGAAGATATTGCATAACACACACACACACACACACACACACACACACCCACACACCATACACACATACTCGAACAAAAAAGAAAAAAATAGAAAGATTTTGGGATGACGTTAAAATGAGAACAAAGTTATAGCGTTATTCAAATTTAAACAACCTCGGGAGAGAGTTAATATATAAAATATAGATTCTGTAATTCAATATAATAGAGACAAAATAAAAAAAAGTGAAATAATTCCCTCAAGTGTTCCCGTTACCCGTAAATCAGCGTCCCTGGCATGCCGTCCCGGGGAGGCTGCTGGGGTGGCTTCGATTTTCCGCAACATTCGTCTTAGCATTAGTACTTACAACTCTCCTTGTTTTCCTATTTAATTGTGTATCGGTTCGCCCCGACCGCCCCTATACGTATATATTATATATATATATATATATATATATATATATAAAAAAACTATACGTTCATAAAAAGTAGATTTGTCGTATTCCAATATTATGTTTAAAATTTCTGTGTACACTTAAAATTTTATGGACATTGAATCAACAAAATGGCGACCACAGACAATCGGAGTATAGAATGACCGTCTAGATGGAGCAAGTGGTATAAAGAGGAACGATATGATGCCCACATGTGGGCATCATGTTAAACAATTCCTCTAATCACAGTCCGTCAGTATAGGAACGTTAGTAATGGTGTCTAATGAATCCATTGCTAGCAATACACCCTATCAGGTCGACCTCCACGCGGTTCCCCCTGGAAACCATAGTGTTTAATTGTAGTAGAATTCATCAGGATGGGCTGACTGCCCTGCTTTCATCGTCACGTATCATCCCTCACTGGTGCCCCGCCAGCGTATACCGTTAGCGCAGGCGGGGTTACCATTCCATTATCACCCATTAAAAAAAAATCCATTGCATAAACTGTAGAACACGCAACGTAAGGAATAATGTCTCCTAAAATTTAACGGTTCGATATCATTCGAGAGCATGGGATCATCACAGCGCGTCATTGCACTGTCTCGACTATTTACCGACTAAACTATTTCTACATTACTAATGGAACTAAGGCAAAGAAAACAACACAAACAGCCGAATCTAATACAAACATGGCAACCAATAATAATAGTATTTGAATTCAATTTATTTGGCATCGGAAATGGCTTTCACCCAAAACAAAACATCTATACGTACACGAGACATTAAACAATTCATCTAATGATTGTCTAATACATTTTGGAACAATGCAATTAGAACTACAAACGTCAATATATAAGATTGACATTCGATCGAAGACACGCGAAAAGTTTGCGGGTCAACAACAGCGTAAGTACAACGGGCGCCAAGCGAATTTGTACTTTAAACACGTGCCCCACTTGTTTTGCACAGAGTTTCCGAATGACAGACAAATCATTAATTACAAAAGGCGTTTCTAACCAATCTATCGGAATAGTTCCCGTAGGAAGCGCCACTAATGTATTGTCGTTGAATTAATGGCGGTTTATGACAGCTAAAATTAGTGTACGATGGATGTCTCAAGTTACATTGATATAGTTTACATCGATTTGTAAACTCAAATCTTCTATATTATTGCTTTAAAGTTATTAATAACAGTGTTTTGATGGCAATATTTTAGTATTAAGCCGACCATTACACGATCAGTCAACGACAGTGTTGCCAGATCTCATTTGAATATTGCCAATGTTTAATACTGTGGGAATTATATGAAAGCCATTTATTTGTTGTATGTTTATTCTAGTAATATAATTAATAATGTAAAATTTTGTACCAGAGGGAGATTTTGTACAAAAGTCGATTGCTTGGGTACCTCTGTCCCATTCGTGTTTCAAGCATGAAGCAGTTGTGTTTTCATGGCTATGTTTCGGTTTGAAGGGTGGGATATGGCGTGAATTTACTGGGTACAGAGGAATAATACCTGAGTCCTCAGGAATGGCAACGCATGGGGGGTATCATGGGCGAAACAGTATACTCTGTTATGTCCATGCTACTGCTCATGTCTATAGGCGACAGTTACTACTTTCCAAGAGGTGGGCCGTCAGCTTGTTTGCCATTCTAAGTTGTATAAAAACGTATTTTTGGACGTATATACATATGTTTGTTCATCAATGACTCTTAAATGACGAATGAAATTTGATAGGTTACACTCGAATCCTACTTAACAAACAAGATGTTTTACGTACTGATTTATACGTGCAATGCCACGGGAAATAACTAGTTTAAAACAAATTTATTTTAATAGATTTTGTTACTAATTGGCAACACGAACAGTTGGCTTCATATGAAAATAACTTTGATGAAAAGAGATCGACCTGTGATATGATTTTATCTTCAAATAAGACTGTTTTTTTTTTGTTTTGGCATTATATCTCTGGATATTTATACACAATATCTGGCAACATTATTAATGACTGATCATATCTGACCGTGTAATAGGCACCTTAGTTAAATCTGATTTTCGAATTCATATTTCGAACGTCGCTGCTCTATGGACGGCCGTAAAATAATTTCACTTTACATCATTTGACATGAAAATGAGCATGCTCCATAGACATTACCGAAGTATTACAAGAAAATTGCTTCCCGCGGGATCGAACCCATTATCCACGGTAGCGTACTTGTTTATTGTGCACGGTGAATTTACTCAACCGAGTCGATATAGAATCGTAAATTGACTAACACGAAATGTGAATATCATTGCAAAAAGAAAACATAACGTTGTGATTGATATGACAGATCGATTTCAGAGCCCATAAAAAAGCTAAGTTTATCGGAAACATTGAAGTTTGTGTATGTTTGTCATTTGTCAATTTTCAACAACAATAAAGCATTTACTGAAAAATCTTTTTATTCACTTGAAGATTATTTTAATAAACAATTTTAAGGACAATTCTATGGATTCATTTCTAATCATCGAGTTAAGTTTGTAGCCAAATGTGCTGAAATTTTCTTACGAATTTTATAGAGTCGTAACACCTTAGTCCGGGGGGGAAAGGGATTGTTAGCAATGGAGTTTGACAGCCCCATTGCTAGCAATATGCCTTATTAGGTCGACCTCCACATGGTTCCCCCTGGAAGCCATCATGAACAATTCTTGTTGAATTCGTCACGACGGGCTAACTGACCTACCTCATCCTCACCTGTCATCCTTCACTGGTGCCCCGCCGGTGTATACCGATAGCGCGGGTAGGGTTACCATTCCATTATCATCCATCAAAAACACCTTAGTCCTAAGTCATCACATGACAGTGCATTCCGCAATGTTCATGGCGCCGTTCAAGTCTTTAAGGCATAGAAATAACTGTTACATTTATCTAATTATCACAATGTGAAATTATTATTTTTATTCACACGTGATAAATCACCTGTGATAAATCACAACATGTGATTTTCGCTATAATATTTCTGAGAAACTTTAATGAAAGAAAAAAAAACCTCTTTCTCAAAGCGTCGTAAACAAATATATGATATGAGTAGCAGATATTTGTGTGCACAATTCGGGGAGTCAGGAAGTTATCATTACTACATATATGTATTATAATACGTATAGATAGTTTATCGCTTTATTTTTTTTTTTTAATTTTAAACTATGGTTATTTAACTTATCAATTTATTCATGTTGGTCGATTCGTAATGTAATGCAATGTAAATTGGACTCTCTTTTCCGCATTTTTTTTTTATTGGATGAAAATGGAGTGGTTACCCCGCCCGCGCTAACGGGATACGCTGGCGGAGCACCAGTGAAGGGTGATAGATGAGAATGAAAACAGGCCAGTTAGCCCATCATGATGAATTCATCAGGAATTAACCATGATAGTTTCCAGGGGGCACCGCGTGGAGGTCGACCTGGTTGGGTATATTGCTAGCAATGGGATTCTCAGTTCTTCGTTACTAACAATCCCTTCCCCCTCTCCCCCTTGGGGGGGTTTTGCCAATAGTTGCCTTGCTGATATTATGTGAATTTCAAAGGATATTTAATAGATATGTATTCTTCTATAAATTATGTTAGTATTTAGTTAAACAGCGTTCGATTATTTGTTTAAACACCCCCGGCCACCTGACGCTTTGTTCCTATAGAAATACAGGAATTAATACGTACATCGATCAGCGTATCAAACACGACCTTGTGTCTTTACAATAGAGTTCGAATTTGTACAAAACAACCGCCCCGTAGGGAAGGGATTGGAAAAATACAATTAAACTTTCGTGTCTTATTTAGGATTCTTCGCTTTTGAATATCTGCGGGTTCTGTGAGGATTTGTATAGATTATTTATAAGCAGTAATATGCTAAGTTAAGGAGATAGAGACAGGGATCAATATTAATGTACATTATTTATTTTATTAGTATTAATTCTTTTTGTTTTATACAACTTAGAATGGCAAACAAGCTGACGGCCCACCTGATGGAAAGTGGTAACCGTCGCCCATAGACATGAGCAGTACCATGGACATAACAGAGTATACTGTTTCACCCATGATACTCTCCATGCGTTGCCATTCCTGAGGACTCAGGTGTTATTCCTCTGTACCCAGTAAATTATGTATTGATTGATTGATATGGGCATGATGGTGATCGATATTTATAAAGAGAATTGGGCTTAAATAATGATTCTGCGTAATATATTTTAATTAAATAGGATAATATAAAAATAGACAAACAAATAAAATTATCTGATATCAAGGCAGCTTTCTTTCTTTTAGCGTTTCACATAAATTAAAAATATTTAATCAAAAGAACAAATTTTCCTTTGTCTACAAACAAAAAAACTTTACGAAAAAAAAAAACTATTATATCGTTTTTAAAAGTACAACACTATCTCGATTTACAAAGTTTTATTTTTAAATTTAGAATGTTAGATAAAATAATTCTTCATTATAGTTATTTATCTAAGCATGTGATTGTAATGTAATTTCAAAATTCGAATTCGATTATATTTCCTTTTATTCTATTTTTTTTTATTGTTGTTTTAAGGGCTTTTACCTTCTACAGGTATATCAGTACTATCGTACGCTGAACTGATTTCTCAAACAACACTTTATCTACTTTCCCTAGACGCGGAAAGAGAAGAATTAATGGACATCAACAATTTACAGAGATGTTCAAAAATTTCTGGTTTGAGTTCAGTACAGTTCAGTGACCAGTACTTTCCCATCATATATACATAATATAAATTATAAAACACTAACCTCTGACAACGGTTGTTTTGTTTGCGTTCGTTTTAACATTCGATATTTCTAATCAATACTGGTTCATATTCAGAATATTGCACTATCACTGCGTAACGGATACGGGCGTTATCACCGGCGGCTCACCAAATTGTGTACGAAAATAAATAAATAAAAAAAAAATATATTTATACGTTAAATAAACCATTATTATCTGAATTTATACAATAACTATAATATTATTTATATGTATATATATAATTAATGCTGATTAAAGATCGATCTTACGGCATTGTTGTCAAAGTTTCACATGTTTCATATGTTACAGTGACCGTTTACTATTAGACGAATATGGCGTGAATTTACTGGGTACAGAGAGATAACACCTGAGTCCTCAGGAATGGTAACGTATGGAGGGTATCGTGGGCGAAACAGTATACTCTGTTATGTCCACGGTACTGCTCATGTCTATAGGCGACGGTTACCACTTTCCATCAGGTGGGCCGTCAGCTTGTTTGCCATTCTAAGTTGTGTAAAAGAAATCTATCTATGAATACCTGTTAGCATCAGAACTTCTGATTTGGCAAAAGTATAAAAAGCAATTAAAAGTACTTTTTCTTCGGATCAAAACACAAAAATTGGGGCTAGTTTGTGTAATAGAATTACACATAGATAACAAAAATATGCGCCCTTCAAACCGAAACGCAGCCATGCAAACACAACTGTTTCACGGTAGAAACACGAATGGGACAGATGTCCCCAAGCTGACGACATTTGTACAAAGTCTGAACTAAATTAGAAATAAAAAAAAATCATTTCACATTAAAATTTATTGTTATACATTTATTATTTACTTATATTTTTTATAAATGGTGCAATAAAGTGTAAATAAATAAATAAACAGGTACATTATATCCCTCTTAGAGTTTATATTAGGAATGTCTGTACGCGGCGACCCCCAAAAACTTTGACGAGCACTGCCACCAACAAATTTTATCATGGTCGCGCGTTCTCGCCAAATAAGCAAGGAATTGTTAGTGTTGACCCCTGACCGATAAGACCCCGGCCATTGACTCAGTTCGATTAATCGATTCAATACAATCGATTGTATTTACCAATCGATATTACACGCGCCAGTACTTGCGTCAGCCGATAAGAACATTTTTAGAAGTTTTATGATTAAGTTGCATCCAATTTAAGTGACTTCATGGGATATAACTATTACATAATATTTACAAAAAGGCTTTTTTTTTTATGCAAGATAGAATGGCAACAAGCTGACGGCCCACCTGATGGAAAGTGGTAACCGTCGCCTATAGACATGAGCAGTACCATGGACATAAATCTCTCTGATAAATCGTTTGCAGGTAAGCATTTACAGGGGAATAAAAATTACGTACTCAAGGTATCATAGTTTACAAATATGAAGTTACTTTGAATAATACTAGGGTAAAATAGACGGCTTTAGGCGTGTAGGTCCCGGCGTAGGATAGGCCAGCCCTTCCTTTCCCGTGGATGTCGTAAGAGGCGACTAAGGGAGGGCGAGGGATGGACAGCAGCGTCCCTCTTAAAACATCTCTCTCTGTGATTGTCAATCCGCCTGCTAAGCGTGGTCACTATTGGCAAAACTGTTAATTTTTTTTAACAACACAGGTGGCAAACAAGCATGCGGCTCACCTGATGGTAAGTGACTACCGCCGCCCATGATCACCCGCAACACCAACGGCATTGCAGGTGTGCTGCCGGAATTTTAAAAAGGAATATGCTCTTTTCTTGAAGGTTATTATGTCGTATCGGTTCGGAAATACTGCTGCTGGAAGTTGATTCCAAAGAGTGGTTGTGCGTGGAAGAAAGTGCCTTGAAAAAAGCACGGTGGAGGACCGCCACTCGTCCAGATGGTTGGGATGAAATTTTAGTTTTGTAGTGTTCTAGGTGAAGGCTTATGATGATGATGGGCTTATTATGATGATGATGAATTCAGATTATCCTTGAAAATCTATCGCGTGTGCTCACCCACCGCTGGCGTCTTATAATTAATTCCGTGTAAACGCAAGTAAGTTATCGAGCGAGAAACATTACAATAACAAAGGCGAAAAATACAGGAATATTAAAACGATCCGTTTGTTGGCGTGTCAAAAAATTAATATTAACGATATCTCAAAAACAATGAAGTGGAGAGAGAGAGAGACAGAGAGAGAGAGAGAAAAAAAAAGGAAATAATTTATGCAAGACATTTCTTTTGATGCCATTGTTTCAATGGCCGGGGGTGCGAAAATATTCAATTAAATTGAATAATATATTTTTTCGGCGCGCCGGCTCGTGAATGAGTTGGTAATTTTTAATTTTAATAAATTATTTTGATTGGCCATCCGAAATGTTTGGCCCGCAACGCACGCCTGCCGCCGAAGATTTACGGTGTAATGAGGGAGGTGATGCTTCGTGGCGAGTATTGTGTCACGTACTCAGCACTTACACTGCGTGACAAAAGTTTGTAGATCACATTCAAAATGACATAAATAATTTACACTATTTTCTGTTATTATGTATCGATATTGTTGAGGCTTGTTTGAATCGAAGCATTTGGCGTTCCATTGTTTCCGTCTACCCTAATGGGAGACAGGCATGACTGATATGTATGTATATATATTTAATATGTATTCATTATTACTAATCATTTTGTAAGCTTGTTTCTGTTCCGCCAGAAATACTCTTTACATGACCCTTAGTTGATAGGTTGAAAACGTCTTATGGCGTTATGTTTGCATATATATATATAATGTATAAATGAAGATAAATAAATAAATGTTTTAAAACTAATGTGTAGGGGGAAAGGAATTGTTAGTAATGGAGACTGAGAATCTCATTGCTAGCAATATACCCAACCAGGTCGACCTCCTCGCGGTTTCCCCCGGAAACTATCATGGTTAATTCCTGATGAATTCATCATGATGGGCTAACTGGCCTGTTTTCATTCTCATCTATCACCCTTCACTGGTGCTCCGCCAGCGTATCCCGTTAGCGCAAGCGGGGTTACCATACCATTTTCACACAATAAAAAAAAAAAAAACTAATGTGTAAATCGAAAAGTCTAGACATAAACAAGATTCTCAAGCGACTTTAAAAAGAGAAGAAGGTATCTATCTAATAATATAATATTAGTTTATTACATCTTCACCAATTCTGGGACTGAGCAGTGGGCCCCATCTATTCATTTTATGTCTTATGCAATTAGGTGTAAACATTACATTATGTTCGACACTAAACAAACATTTATAAAATTGTCCTCTTAATTAAACGTCCCATTTTAGGTCAATAGACTAATAGAGGACTTTATCTAATACGCCATAATAAATACATGATAAATAAATAATAAAATATCAGCATTACTATCATAGACGATGTTACGACTGTTTCCAATGTTTGATAATGCAGACAGACGAAATAGGGTCAATAAGTGATTCAGAGTTAAAAAAAAAAAAAAAATAAAAATAAAAAAGGATCCCGCATCAATAGATCTCGTTCGATTAACAGCAGCTGGACATTCAGGCCAGATTTATATCCGTATGAATGGGTGGTATACGGCCATACATGCAACAGTTCCAATAAAAGCGATACGATCAATAAAAAACTTTATTACCATAATAATACAGTTGATCGTGTAACACCCGATATGTGAGGCCGATTGTGTTAGCGGGCGAACTGTACGAAATTCGATTGAATGGTGTTTTATTAGGAACCAGTTCTAACCGGTTCGGACCCCACGACACGTGGTCACTTTTGTCACATTGAATATTAAAAATTATCGGTTGTTTTGTCCGCCAGTGTATTGTGTGTGCCTGTGCAAGTAATATTGATGATTTATTCTCGTATATTATAATATTATTATGAATTTAGACTTTTGATAGTGAGCAGCGAGCTTTCATACTGCTGCAATAAGACGCAGTAGAAACGGCTTTATTTTGCAACATTTATTCAGATTTATTCATATTATTTTTCGATATTATTACTGTCAACGTTTTGTTACAATATTTTAAGTTACAATCCACGTAAATCACTAAATATTTCTCTTTTTTTTTATATTAACATATGTATTCGAATGGGCTCTGTAATATCAAAACTTTCTATGTTCTAACACCAACTATCGGGCGGAATGGATTGCTGGTAATGGGGAGGTTAGTCCCCATTACTAGCAATATGTACAATCAGGTCGACCTCCACGCGGTTCTCCCTAAAAACCATCGTGACTAATTTATCGTTGAATTCATCACGATAGGCTACTTGACTTGCCTTTTCATGCAGACCAATCATGCCTCATTGGTGCCTCGCTAGTGTACATCGATAGTGCAGGTGAGGTTACCATTCCATTATTAATCCATTAAAAAAAAATCTATCCATACTAATATCTGTTGATTTTTATCAAAGAAAACCTATTTTAATCTTTATCGAATTTAGATAAAAACTAGTTCTCAATTAGCAAAAATATGTTACAAAGAGACCGAATTGTCTGCTCCTTTTCAAATTCGAATTTAAACGAAACCGATCGATGTTTGTAAACTACGAACCCGTAGTCCGGTGCCGCATGCCCACCCCATCAATTCTTAATGAGCGAATTAATAACATCTATTGTTTTTTTACATAGAAATATTAATAACAATCCTGCTATTGTCTGGCGGGGAGAGGGTGCCAAGAAAAATGTTATTCCATTGCAAACGGACCCGCTTGAAACGGAGTACCGATCGGTTTTTACATTAATTTTAATAAAGACAATAGTAGCGTGTGGTTTGGACAAGTTGTAATTGCATTTAGTCGAAACCTGCAGGTAAGTACGAAGTTTCAGATTCAAGTTTTGATTTCAGTTTTGGAAATTATTAATCAGTGTAAGAATAGCATTGTATTACATTTAATACACTCTTAGTATATGTAAAATTTTAATGTATGGTATATTTGGAATAATGAAGAACGCTTCTAAATTATTTTTTTATACAGCTTAGAATAGCGAACAAGCTGTCGGCCCACCTGATGGAAAGTGGTAACCTTCGCCTATAGACATGAGCAGTAGCATGGACGTAACAGAGTATACTGTTTCGCCCATGATATCCCCCATGCGTTGCCATTCCCGAGGTGTTATTCCTCTGTACCCAGTAAATTACGCTTTCAAAAAAGATTTTTTTACAAATTCTAGAACCTGAATATTACAGTTTAAACTCTCTCTTTCTTTTTTAATATAGGAGTTTCCCCTTGTCGGTGCAACTAATTCATGCATCCTCTTCCAGCCAGCTCTATTCCAGGCCAAATCTTTGACCTTCCTATACGACATGACACCTAGTGTTTCCTTTATCTGTTCTCTAGGGACAAATAAAATGTAATATTTTATTTCAAATAAACAATACGATGGTGATTTGTATTCGTCTAGTTAACGTTTTCATAATATTAGGTCCACATTACATGTGAAAGATCTATTGTAACATAATAAAAAAAAAACAACAAATATTGAATTTAACTGATCACCAACAAAGTAATTAAAAGATAAATGACCGCAAAACGAAACAAATATAAAACCATCTATTGACTAAAACTAAAAATAGACGTAAAAACGTCGAACGTTAGACAACGAACAAACGATAACATGGCGCAATAAACGCAAATTATCAAACCGTACTAATTAAACAGTAGCTATTATGAAGGCGAAATTCGTCAATTACTCAGAATTCTGTCTACCGATTGAACAATAGTAGTCTTAATGGATACATGTACAAATAGGGCTCTGTACCGATAATATGTCACGAATCATCCACCATACTACACAAAGTTTATAATGAATTGACATATTCAACACACGTGTTGGCGGGAACATGTGATACGCGCAGTCGAACGCTTCACTCTGATCTAAAAGCAACTTTACCCGTTCCGGTATTGAGTTCAAACTTATTGGGTGATTAACGATCGAGTTACTTGCACGTTGATGCAAATTGGTTCTTAAATGTTAAGAGGTAAGATCTGTTTGTTGTTGTAGATAAAGCAGCGGGATTTATAATAGGTGTAATTTTGAGAACTACTTCATGTTATTGAAATTGATGGCAGGTAATGTAGATTACTCGATATTGTTTTTAAGACTGCTCGTAGTTTGATGTTAAAAAGTTTTGAAGGATTAATACCGTTTTTAGTTCCACGTATACTCTGTTTTAGTGTAGATAGATAAGATAGTATAATAAAAAAGTTTTTTAATAAATTTTTATTTAATTAAAGAGCATACATGTTTTTCGTGATTACTGTTTATATTCATAATATTTGTGTATGGATTAAAAAACGTCATCATCATTTGATCATCGTTAAAAAGTATAATGTGACAAGAAAGTGATAGAAGTTTCAGATAACAATCTGGTTAATTGAATAATTTTTGACAAAATTAATAAAGTAAAAAAAAAATACTGGTAGATATGTAGTTTGCTACTATTTACTACTTTAAAAGAGTTTCATTGTAACCTCATTTTTCATAAAAACTAAAACCTATTACACTGTTTTGTCACTTTCCTTCAAATTGGAAATTTAGCGTACAAGAAAGAGACAAAACGCATATTTGCATATTAGCATATCTCTTCGGGGTGCTGCATGTCATGTACCTACTTGTATATGTAACTTCTTATTGTACCATGTAGCAAGTGAATAAATTTGATTTGATTTCTTTTATCACTAGATATTGGACATATACTGGGATTCTGTTATAATTACTGAGTATTCCGTGTAGTCTCTGTTATCCTCATTTCTCTGCGACGTGTACAGACAGCAATATGCGTACAACAGAGTAATGTATAATTAATTAGACGGTGCGGGATCAGAAACTAATCATCGGCCGTTGAGGTATTGTAATTGCGTATTAATATTGATAGCGCGATCGTGTCGCGATCGAACTCATTATGCGGCCATACATAAAACATAAGTTGATCAAGCACAATATTCTGCGAATGGGATTGTTGGAAACGGGGACTACCGACCCCATAGCTAGTAATAATAAAGGGATTAATATAAGAAAGGGATTGTTAGTAAAAGTGTTAAATAGCCCCATTACTAGAAATATAACCTGTCAGGTCGATTTCCACGTGGTCCCCCCTGGAAACCATCGTGTTTATTTCTAATTGAATTCGTCACGATGGGCTAACCTGCTTTCATCCTCATCAGTCATCTATCACCGATGCTCCGCCAGTATATACCGATAGCGCAGACGGGGTTACCGTACCATATCACCCATTAAAAAAATATATATATACCCACTCAGGTCGACCTCCCCTGGAAACCATCGTGCTGAATGAACCAGGTGTTTTCATCACGATGGGCTAACTGATCTGCCTTTTCATTCTCTCCTATCTTCTCTCACTGATGCCTTGCCAGCGTATACCGTTAGCTCTCTTTTTAAAGTTGGTTGAAAAAAGGTTTTTTTTGTAGAAGTATTTCTACCAAAATATTAATCACATCTTTTAATCAATTGTACATGATAATTCTATGCACTTATACATATGTATATATATTTTTTAGTTACGTATTTATTTATTTATTTATATATTTGTTCACAATTTGTGTTTGTTGTATTTACATTATTTTCACCGGTACCTGTTTATGTAGGCGTTTATATCCATGTATGTATTTGTATATGTATATATATATGTATATGTGTGTGTAGGTGTATGTATATAAATATAATAATGAGTAGGGATAATATTTATATTATTATATGTATCACATCTCCCATATTTAGAACTGACAAAATTTTTCATCGTGCCTCCCACCAAACTGTTTATAATTACTCCTCTCCATCCAAAGGTTGGCTGGAAGAGATCGCTCTTAGCGATAAGGTCGCCCATTGTTTTCTCACTGTGATTATTTCTTGTAATTATTTATATTTATAATAAGTTTACTATTGTGATCTTTTGGAGGAAACAATAAAGAGTATCTATCTATCTATCTATCTATCTTTCCTGCACTGGATTAACCAAATAAAATTATTTTCTCTCTAACTACACTGGGTTGGCTGGAAGAGATCTCTTTCAGAGATAAGTCCTCCCTTGCTAACAAGTTGTTAAACTAATCGTCGCATATATTGTTTAAGTGCAATAAAGAATATATATTATTGGTCTTAGAATGGACAAGAAAAATATTGTAATCAAGATTTTTTCCTAACATTTCATAACGACGAGTAACGATGTGTGTTTTTCGAGTAAACACTATGATTCTATGTGTTTATATACTAATCTTGTACATATATTGTCCTTACCTGTGAGTCATACCAATATGAAATCATTATTCTCATTAAATTATACTTTTTTCTCTTCTTTTTTTACTGTAAATTATTTTTTTTTTAATTTATATATTGATATATATTTTTAATTTTGGTTATTCTTAGTAGTCTTTTTTTATACAACTTAGAATGGCAAACAAGCTGACGGCCCACCTGATGGAAAGTGGTAACCGTCGCCTATAGACATGAACAGTACCATGGACATAACAGAGTATACTGTTTCGCCCATGATACTCCCCATGCGTTGCCATTCCTGAGGACTCAGGTGTTATTCCTCTGTACCCAGTAAATTCACGCCATATCTCACCCTTCGAAGCGAAACACAGCCATGCAAACACAACTGTTTCACGGTAGAAACACGAATGGGACAGAGGTACCCAAGCAAACGACTTTTGTACAGTCTCCCTCTGGTGAAAGAATAAAAGAAACAGCGCACGTTACAGACATACAGACCCATTACAACTTTTATTAAAACATCCGAGGTACGTCTCTGTAACGAGGTATTTTCAATTTGGCTTGTAACTAAATATCTGCGCTTTTCCACTCCGATATGACATCTCAAAGGCGTCCTCCCAAAATATAGTAGAAACAGATGTATCGTATTAAAACGCTCTCCAAACGAAACAAAGATGTGGAACTTTTGTGAGAATAAAAAAAAAACATTGCTGCCACGGATTTCGGATGGGGGTGTCGCAATAATACCAGAGGGAGACTTTGTACAAAAGTCAATTGCTTGGGCACCTCTGTCCCATTCGTGTTTCAACCGTGAAGCAGTTGTGTTTGCATGGCTGTGTTTCGGTTTGAAGGGTGGGATATGGCGTGAATTTACAGGGTACAAAGGAATAACACCTGAGTCCTCAGGAATGGCAACGCATGGGGGGTATCATGGGCGAAACAGTACACTCTGTTATGTCCATAGTACTGCTCATGTCTATAGGCGACGGTTACCACTTTCCATCAGGTGGGCCGTCAGCTTGTTTGTCATTCTAAGTCGTACAAAAAAAAAGTGACCTTAATACCACGACGTGTGACAATTTCATTTCATCGAAACTTCTTGACATATGTGTCACTGTTTCAGCAATTTACAGTGAGTCAGTAATGTACACTAATGATTAACTATGAGCAAAGTATACACAAAGTGATCTCATTCGAATATTTTTATCGAATCCGCATCTGTATCGGCTGTTATCAATGTTTGAACGGCTTAATATATCAAATGGCATGATAAAACAATACACCGTTTGCTTAATAATGCCAATGACGTAACATATGCCAAGAATTACTGTGTAATAGAAACAAAAGTTCGAAAATAAGCAAGTCTTTGATGATAAATAATTTATCGCCCCACTAAAACCTGCATAAGAAAGAAATGTTGATAAACATGGAACATTAAATATCTAACTGTTGACCATCGTAAAAGATGGAAGCCAGACGTAGATCATACATAAATATCACTTCGTAGGAAGTATAACTTTTATTAGTTTGGCGCAGTGGAGTCGCACTTACGTAGTGTAATTTAAAAAAGAATTCCACGCATAATTTGCATGGAAACACATTCGTTTGATGTGCTATCTCGACTCGGTGGCAGCATTCGACATCAGTGATCGTTCTGATTTTTCTCTACGCATCGAGTAAATTGATATACGACGCATCAGTTTCTTTAAGACCGCATACATTTCCGATTTTATCTCCTTGCCGCCGACTAATGCGAGTGTTGCGGGGCGCCGCTAATAGATTCAACAGGTGTGCCACAGGGTGGTCCAATTGGACCTTCTCTCTTTTTATTTACGTATCCACGAATTCACGAATCCACGGTGACGTCTCGACGCGTGTGTTTGATTCATTTGCTTACGTTGTCGCTTTTTAATACTGATTTACAATAAAAACAGAACTATATCACCGGCGATTGATGTGCGTTATGATTAATGTTCCGTCTTTGATCTTCACTGCTATGAATCTATCAAGTCGGCTTCTGAATATCGACGCTCGCGGTGTGTATAAATAAACCGGGACGAATTCGAGAACGCCGCCTTCGTTTTAGTTAATTATGTGGTTATTAAAGAAACATTGCTGACTGTTAACAAAGTTTCCATTCGGATAAAATCTCAATACGCTGTGATAGTACACGCACTCTCTTCCCGGTCATTATTGACGTTACATCACGGAGTCACGCCAGAGCGTTGTCACGGCACCCACAAATTACATATTTATATCATTTTTTTCGTCAGCCGGAGCTAAAATTGGACTAATCAGCATCGAGTACAAAGAAGCAGATCGCTTTCATCATCGACACGATGATGTTTACGTCGAATCTTCTGAGAAACGGGCCCCAGCATTCAATACTTGGAAATAAATATGTGAGTTTGACATTTGCTTTCATGTGTTCCCTCGCGTGTTTCGGCTGTAATTACGGCCGCGTGTACCGTCGCCTTACTGCTTTGTACTTAAAGTGTATATTTCTCCTTTTTTTATCTAATGCAGCTCTAGTAGGTTTTTTTGTTATTAAATTATCGTGCGTGCCGATTTCTGACAAGATGATAGGTTGTGTTTGATGGCCCATCTGATTGCCTCTTGTCGACATTTCGAATTCGGTGCTTTCTCTTTGATTGACTACGCTTAGTATTAACAGCGTGTAAAGGTTATACATACCTATCTAATTCTGATAGCCAGAGGTCATAAATTTATCTGATTCATATTTGACGTCCTTATTGAAATAAAAACAGTTTATTACATCTACTTATATCTCGATGATATCGAATCTCACCTAAAGACTGTTACTGCCCTTTAGCGGTCATATTTATTGTATCTGCCTCAGTCCGCATGTTTATCCAATAAGTACCATCGATAAATGTCAATATAGTTTAAAATAGTGCATATCGCGTGCCGCCATCATTAGTCAAGCACGTTCAAAGATAATTCACTGTCGAACGGCTGGCTTTACGACGTCCAGATTTAATAAGAGAAATGTGTTCCTTCACCAAAAATAACAAAATTAAAATAAATCGAACGACAGACAGACGTCATAAACTAATTTCGAGTGTTTTCGTTTTGGTTAGTACAAAAATAGCGTCATCAGTCTTTCATGTTGCGCTGGAGTGACATTAAAGTAAAGAATTTACAGTTTAGTACAGCGCCATCTATGAGGGCGAGATGAAAGTAGCTTTTTATTGCCTAAAAAGAAAGGTGTTTATGATTTATGCTTGGCTATTATTGCTTTTGAAAATTAAATACTCGCTCCTGTTTCAATACTGACTCGATGTTTTCGGTATTTTTATGTGCTCGTCCCGTACCTGTTTATGTTTCAGAGTCAGGTGGCTTGCAGTTATTGTGTTTGTCTGTGTTGTAAAACATATGAGATAATTTATAACAGATTTAGAAACGAATCTCGGAATAGATTTTTTTTTTGTACAGATGCTAACATATCTTATCTCGCTTGTACGATGATAAAACAAACAGCTCTTAATGCTGTTTAAAACTTAACAATGACTGAGAATTACTCTTAATTGGCCATAGACTAAAATAAATTTGCGCGTAGACGAAGGACGGATAAACGAAAAAAAAAAAATTGTATAAAGCCAAGAAAACTGAGGCGAAGTTAAATGAAACCTCTGATCCAATCAAAACCGATTCGGGGAGGGCCTAATCAAGAAAGTTGTTTCAAAAATCGTTTATCGAATGTCATCAAAAAGAAATAACATTTCACCAAGTCGTACCCTTTTTGTGAACTTAATTAAAATCGAGTAACATCTCGAATTCGTGAAAAAAGTCAAGAACTTTGTCCCCAGTGAAGTTAATAAGAGAACCATAGACGAAATATTTTTTTTTTTTTTGGCAAATGTTGATAAAGAAACACTATGACGGAGTTCCCTCTTGTCTATTGTCGCGGCTTTCTCACAATCGACTCCTTTGTCAAGTTTTTCCCCTTTTTGCACATTGAAAGAGGTAATTTGTATGGTTTTCAGAAGTTTTCAATTGATCGTTTATATAAACATTTTGGTATTGTAATTATGAAAGAGTATTGAGAGAAGCTTTAGATACATTATATGAATATAATTCAAAACATTTACGTAATGCGCAATTGTTTTACAGTGCTATGCGTAGATGGATTGTTAGTTGCTTCGGGCCACGTAAAGCCACATTAGAGGCCTTGATGAACAGCGAAGGTGGTTAAGAAAAATTTGACATTAGAGGATGACTTCTTCACACGAGTAATAAGCAAGTAATACCATAGACAAAATGAATATAAACAAATCACGTAAACAGACCTTTTGCATTCGAATAAGTACGGGCCGTTATCGAATTGTTTATGCTTAGTTTTGTTTTTAGTATTCGACATAGAATTGCTGGACGATTATCGCCCTTAAATATACAGGTGCAAGAGCAAAGAAACAAACTGTTCAACTACAGTTGTACGTATAATGCAGGATAGTCTAGGAATTTTGCTTTACAAAGGTGTTCGTTACCATGCTTAATAACTGCTTTTATTCAAACTAAATGAAGTTTCAGCGTTGTTTAAGAATTCTATCAGATTTCCTATGCAATCTTTGTTTATGTAAAGTATTTTTGTACCTAAGTATTGTTCTTATTTAATATTAATTTTACTTGATTCAATATTATAATTTTGATAGTTTGCAAACATGTTTGTTACGCAGTGATATTTAAACTTTTAGATGAATTTGAATGACAATAAAATAGGTTCTGGATTAGTGAATAGTTTTGTATCGTTTTTTGCTCCAATTCACGGGAACGATGTTGGTGTACGAATGTAGCATGAATGAACGTAGTAGAATGATAGTATTTTATATCATCATCACCATCATTATCATATCAGTCGTCTTACTATCTTCTAGTTGATCATAGGCCTTCCCAAAATATGGGGTTTGCCAGTGGTCATGCTTGGCAGGTGAGATGGCAACCGCAGTTAGTCTTTGGTGATGTTTTAAGAGAGACTGTGATATCCTTTGTACAAAAGTCGTTTGCTTGGGTACCTCTGTCCGTATTCGTGTTTCTACCGTAAAGCAGTTGTGTTTGAATGGCTGTGTTTCGGTTTGAAGGGTGGGATATGGTGTGAATTTACAGGGTACAGAGGAATAACACCTGTGTCCTCAGGAATATCAACGCATGGGGGGTATCATGGGCGAAACAGTATACTCTGTTATGTCCATGGCACTGCTCGTGTCTATAGGTCACAGTTACTTTCCATCAGGTGGGCCGTCAGCTTGATTACCGTTCTAGGTTGTATAAAAAAAAATTCCTTCAACTATTAAGTTTCCATTGTCATTTTTTATGATACTCACGTGAAATAAAGCACGGCACACGGCAAATAGGGAATTATTAAGCCATAATTTAATAGGAAATAGTATTTCATTATAGGCGATGACTAAATAATTTATTTTACTTATTTATATACAAAAAAAAAAGCAACTTGTAAGACATTAAATGTGTCATTTGATAGTAATGTGTTGGGGCAGGTTGTCAGTACATGCAGGTGGTTTAGGACCGTTCCTTATAACCGTGTATTAGGGAGGGGAGGGGAGGAGTCATCAGTGGACAGTGGAAAGCTAAAATGATGATGATGTTTACATTCATATTTTACTCGAATTGTCGGTGTACATAATTAGTTAAATTTACCACAAGCGTGCGCTCTATTCACGGCGCAAAATCTATAGGCGCAACAAAAGCGTTGCGAGAAAATTCGCTTTCGCCATTTTTCGCATTTGGTTTTTGCTATGTATTCGTTGCTTTAAATTCGGCGATTGAATGGACTAATGATTCTGTAGTATGAATGGGTGCATTCTGAAAGAACACTTGTTACTGCTTCGTCTTTGAAACTCGTTTTTCGCAATACATTTCGGATGCGCCACTTCAAATATGGCGGGTGTATTTTTGTTTTTTTGCTCTCTTTCTCTGTCTCTCTCTTTATGCAGTAGTTTGTATGATTTGGTAGCTATAAATTTACTGCGATTTAAAACCAAAATAACATATATATAATTTGCAACACCCTAACAGGGTTCATGTAGAGGACAATTTATTAATGTATTTAACAACTTTATAATCTCATGACAATTAAACAATATTAATAATTATTAATTAATATTAATAGTTATTGTTAAAGATTTTGTTTCACAAAAAAAAAACCGACTTAATTCTTTTCATTAAAAAAGAATCATCAAAAATGTTCAGAATTGGCGATAATATTGCGTACAATGTAAGTATAAAGCCCAATTAAGAATTCAGTTAGTTCTTTTTGGATTTGATGGAAGATGGAGGTTTGTGAGTGGGTGAATAGTTTATGATATCTAACAATTGAGTGTAACATTGGAGTAGTTTAGGAACGATCCATTCGAATTAATAGTATCGATTTAATTGAACTTATCGATAATATTGATTGATGGATTGTTGAGCGTCAGTCACTTCGTTAAGATAAATTTATCAGGATGTTGGCTTCGAAACAACTTTGTTTAAAAATATACCTTATGGTGTTTTATAGATTGGCGTAAAATATATTAATAGGAATTAACAATTAATCGATACATGAAGATTTTCGGAGTTTAGTATAGTAATAATGAAGCTATGATTATGTTTACTGAGATTTAAGGTCTGATTCTTTGTTGGACTAATTTAGATGAAGAATTTAATTCCTTTGGGCTTTGACTTTAGCGTAACTTGTAGAGCACTTCCATTATGCTGAGTAAAAGATCAGATATTTTCAGATAAAGAGAATATTGTTGAAAATTGCCAGTGGGAGACTTTTTTTTTCAAATGTATGTAACCAGGAGATATAAAATTGACTGCCAAAAGCCTCTCTTTACATACATTTATTGCTGCATCTAATTCTATAAATTTCATACATATCCGTCAGTTCAGAAGACTTGGTTCCTTCAAACATGATTATAATAGATACATCTAGTCTTTTATTTTCACATGATACATCTATGTTAACATCTTTTTATTTGATGGTATTTCCACATGCCCAAATCACGTTTCATTTTTACATTGATATTTCCTTCAAATCTTCTTTCGCTTTCACACAATGTATTTTTTGCGACGTAGTTATTAGTTTTTATGTTTTTTTTTTATACATTTAAAATTCTACAAACGTAACGTCATCACTTTGTTTGCCGAAGTTGTTAATGTGACAATTAATTATTAGAAAAACCAAAGCTGTCGCCCTATCCTTGGACGGTTTGGCACCACGATAATCAATCCGAAAGACGGGCGAATCTGTTGCCAATTCCAATTAGTGGGAACATGCTCGCTAAATGTGTGCTACATATTGGCAATCAGTATTAATTATTATTAAGTAGTACTTTTATTTAATCGCTATGTGGTTCCAGCATAGAATGGATCACTTCATCCTTTCTCGTGGGTGTCGTCGAAGTAACGTCCTTCTTAAAACATTCCCAAACCTAAGCCAATCTTCCTACTAAACGTGGTAACTAGTTGCATAACCAATATGACGAGATCTATGTTCAGCAGTAGACAGTTAAAGACTGACATGATGCTGATGATGATGATTATGATTTTTATTCAAAAGGTGACAGTAAGAATGGAATATGTCAGTAATTCTTTTCATTCTAAGCTCGTCACACTCGTAAGTGGAATTAGAAAAACAAAGCACTGTACTACTACAAGGAACTAAAATCCTGTACTAAGCTGGGGTGAACATTAAAGTCTTTTATAGAGAGAGATCTAAGCCCATCAGTGGACAAGAGTGGTTGTTATACTATTTAGTGCAATGATAATGAGTTCTCTACTATATTTGGGGGTATTGTGGCTGTGGTTTGCACGACTCACATTCAAACGTCAAAAAGTCTTAAGATCAAAAAACCAAAAACGTTGTATCAATTGGAACTTTTGGAAAGATTTGAGACTATACTCGAAGATAGAAGATATTATACTATGCAAACAAACCTGATGGAAAGTAAACTAAAATGTACCATGGACAAATAACTGTTTTAAACCATTAAGTTATCTAAAAATATGTCACAACTGCTTGTTGAAACACGAATTATCGTTTTGTACAAACAAATTGTAAACTAAAATGTCTAAATAATTTAAACCATTAAGATCTAAAAATATGTCAAGTTGGACAGTTAGTTTAACTTGACTTATTACCCATATAGGCCACGTATGTTTGTGTATCTGTGCGTAGCTCATAAACTATATTTATTTAGTGCAAGGATTACCGTTCGTTCGGTGCCGATCAATCATTCCATTGAACATATCCTGTTTCCTCCGAATAGGGATGCTCTTTGCCGATACCTTATCGATAATTTATCGAGTCAATATTTCTTTATCTAAATCTTATTAAACCGGCTTTGAAAAGAAAGAGGTTCTCAATTCGGATGTATTTTTATATATCTGTCACCTCATAACACCTTCAGTTATAAATCGATTTGGAAAATTCTTTTTTTTATAGGAAATACTTAGAAATTAGTTCCAAAGACATTTTTTTCAATATGAGTTCAGATTTTATTATTTAGATAAAATAATTGGTTTTGTTACATTTGGAATCGATTGTTTATGGAATTTAATATTTTTATTATTTTTTAACTTATTTAGGTAAAAAAAAAAACAGTGACAAATAAAATAATGAGCCGAAACACTGAAAAAGACATATAATGTGTAAAATTGTCATCAGCACCGTTTACCACAGCTTAAAAAAGCGTTTTGGTTGTAATCCGTGGCATTTCCCGGTTGTTTTAAAATATACGATGTGTTAATTTATGGTATGGTCTATTTCAAATTTAAAATCCGTTCAGCCGTTTAAGCGTGATTGAGTAACAAACATCCATATATCTTTAGAATGTTTCGCGTTTTGATATTAGTAGGATTGAAACTTGCACTTGCTCTGTACTAACTTGTATGTCCTTGTACAGAGTAATTTGTAAATCGTTTAAAATCAATTAGAAAAGAAAAAAGGTTACCAAATTTATAAAATATTAATCTTGGTCTTTTTTTGTTTATTTTTTTTTAGTTTATAAATTTCGTTTCTTTTAGATTTTTATAAAACATAAAAGGGATTGCAATTTTATTATAATGTAATAAATAAACAAAATCTACTTCGAGTAAAATAAAGGAAAACTGCCTTTAAAAACAAAATTCTCGATAAGATTATGCGAAATTTTATATATATTTTTTATTAAGTTTCGACATTTTTCGTCATTCGTGTCAGGAATTTGTTTAACCTTCGAGAGACGTGTAAGTATTGTGAGTTTAATAAAAAAAAAAAAAAACATAACTGTTTGCAAAAATGTTAAGTGAAAATTACAAATGCAGTGCGTTATGTCCATTGTTTCTGTAAATGATCCTTCTTAATTTAAATACGATGCATTTTACATAACATTGACGGCTGCAGAATAAAGGCAACGACATTGGTCGATGCAACAGAAGAAGTTAAGATTATATTTGTCTATTTATTTATTTGTATGTGTATTTGTGTGTGTGTCTGTATGTATAAGTTAGTGTGTGTGTACGTATATATATTTCCTCCAATATATATTTCTCTATATTATAATCATTTGGTTGGACACAAATTAATTATAAATTATATATTTTTCTTTTGTGTAAAATAAAAAAATAAATAATATTTTTGTAACAACGAATCGATTAAAATATCGATACAGTCCCATCCCTAGGTTCGGCCTGTCAAATCCAATTCAGCGATGCCCCCGCGTACATAATTGATTTATTGATCATACGTTACATTCGATACGAGATGACTTGCGCGCGCGCATCGTCTCTTAACTACAAGGCTATTGCATCCTTTAACTGTAATTTTCTAACCAGTTAACCGGGTGACCTCAGACGCATAACTCGAGATCATTGCTGGGGGAAGAACGATAGAGATAGTTACGCTTATTTTTATATAAGCTGTATCCCGCGTCTCCGCTCACGTGAATTAGTACATAAAGTATCCTATGTATTAAATTAGGATATAACCTACACTTGTGTCAGATTTTATTCAAATCCGTTCAGTAGTTTTTGCGTGAAAGAGTAACAAACATCCAACCATTGTTCTAACGGAATAGGATATCAAATCTATAAAATATTGATGGATTCACTTGTGAAATTTTCTAATTTAATAAGTTCACCAGAGGGAGACTTTGTACAAAAGTCGATTGCTTGGGCACCTCTGTCCCATTCGTGTTTAAACCGTGAAGCAGTTATGTTTGCATGGCTGTGTTTCGGTTTGAAGGGTGGGATATGGCGTGAATTTACAGGGTACAGAGGAATAACACCTGAGTCCTCAGAAATGGCAACGCATGGGGGGTATCATGGGCGAAACAGTATACTCTGTTATGTTTATGGTACTGCTCATGTCTATAGGCGACGATTACCACTTTCCATCAGGTGGGCCGTCAGCTTGTTTGCCATTCTAAATTGTATAAAAAAATTTGGTGTTATTATTAATCTTTTTATAATTATTTGACTATGGCATCGATCGTCAGTGAATAAATTAATGGTTGAAATGAGGATTTGTTTCAACCGTTATTTGACCACTGCTGATAGGCTTCCTCATAAACTGTCACCAGGAAATGTTTCTAGACACGTGCATCCCTGATGTTATTTATCAAATGCCAGTAGAAATCTTTAGAGATATACTAGCTGGCCCTGCAAACGTTCTAGCATATAAATATTTATATTTGGATATGGACACCCAAGGAACCGAGAGAGGGGGAGAAGGAATTGTTAGTAATGGGAATTAGTAGCTCCATTACTAGCAATATACCCTGTAAGGTCGACCTCGTGGTTCACCCTGGAAACCATCGTGATTGATTTATTGTTAGATTCGCCACGGTGGGCTTATTGACCTGCTTCATCTTTACCCATCATCCCTCACTGGTGTCCTGTCAGTGTATATCGATAGCGCAGGCAAAGTTGCCATTCCATTATCATCCATAAAAAAAACAACCCGAGGACCCGGGATTGCTCGACTAGTTACTATTTTGTTACTGTAGTTATTATTCAAAAATTTACCTCTTTCTCCTTTGCAGCCAGCTCATTCTCGTAGTTGTTCCCTTGGTGGACAACAGGACTGCTTCTAGATGAATCGCTGTTGCTCCTCCCCGTCGCGGCCATTTCCATCTTATGTTCTACTTCTTCATCAATCTCGGGCGATCTTCTCTTCTCCTCTTTTATGTCTTGACTGAATATGTCTATTCTTGTTTCTGTCGCTTGGTCCCTAGTGGGTTCTAAGTGGGAGCCATTGGTTTTTGGCGGCACCGTCGCTTGGAGAGGCGTGGGGCTGGTGGTGGCTAGTTGTTCCTTCAGTGTGGTCACTTCTTTTTCGGCCAGCGTGGCTCTCTGCAAAGATGGAGAAAGGGCTTATTAGAATTTTGTAAAAGGGCAACACGAACTTAAATGAGAAAAAGGAGATAATTCATTGTTTAAGTTTGGAAGGAAAAGTACAATATCCATGATGCTGTTCATGTCTATACTTGTTTCCTTCAGGTTGGCCGTCAGCTTTTTTGCTATTCCTAGTTGCATATAAAACCTAGTGTTCATAATATTTTTTAAGCAATCTTGTACAAATTTATGGTCAAGTAATGGGCAGCAGCGTCCTTTTTTTAAACATCTCAAATGCATAACTGCGATCACCAACCCGCCTGCCACGCGTACAACAAAACCAGCATCTTTGCCTCGCAGTAACCCGCTAATCTTAGTAACTAATGATTCGAATTGAAAAATTATTTTAGTCTTGGACGGCCTGTTTATCGAGGAAGGTTGTAAGCTATATAACATTACGCTACGACCAATAGGAGCGGAGTATACATTAAAAATATTTATAGAAACTGAGAAAATTGATTTCTATTGAGAGCTTCTGTTGGAGACGAAGTTGCATGGACAGCAAGTACGAGTGTAAACATCCGTACAAGCAACACGTATTCCTGTAATATCTTCATTGTAATAGTTAGTTTGATTGTAACAATTTGCATAAACACAGGAAACATCGATTTAATGAGTGAACAATATTTCATTAGTGTTTGTAATCTAATTATCAGTTCCCATAGCCATTTGTTTTTTTTTTCATAGTGTAATAGCTTTGTTGTTGTTTCCTGTACCATTCAAACGTGGACCATTGAGAAGTAATCAGTAGATCTGAACGGATGTGAAACCACTATCGGGAATGGCACTAAATGTTTGCTTTGTATTGATTGTGTTTTTTTTTTATAAGACATTTGCGAGGCCATTGTTCAATTTGTTGTAATAGAAACAATGAATGAATTAAGTTAGATCATGGACTAACTTAATAAAAAAAAAAATTGCTCCAAATGCAAGCTGGCTTTTTTTATAGCACTGAGATGGCAAAAGAATATACGACCCATCTTATGGTAAACGGTTACTGTAGTCTCTGAACACCTGCAATACCAGGAGCATTACGCGCGCGTTGCTGACCTCGGAGAAACCACTTTATCTCTTTTTTTAAGGATCCCACGCTGAAGTATCCTGGAAAAGTCTCGACGGGGAGTTCATTTCATAACTTAAGCGTTCATGGGAAGAAATATCTCTGAAACCGCGCTGTACACGACTATCTAGTTTCTAAGGTTTTGATGGGTGAAAATGGTATAGTAATCCCGCCTGCGCTAACAGGATACGCTGGCGGAGCACCAGTGAAGGGTGATAGATGAGAATGAAAACAGGTCAGTTAGCCTGTCATGATGAATTCATCAGCAATTACCCATGATAGTTTCCAGGGAGAACCGCGAGGAGGTCGAAAGCTAATGGGATTCTCAAATCCCTTTCCCCCCAGTCTAAAGCGTCAGTCTCTGTCGTATACGATGGTAGAAAGTGACCGTGGTATTTTACTTTTTTAACTCTTTTATAATGTGTAGTTTGTTGTATTTTAAACCAAAGAAAATTTTATGAAGCAAGTTCAAATCATTATTGCATAAATTTACAAAGAATATTAAATTTAACTTAAAAGCTTAATGATTTTTGTTTTGATTAACGCTGTTCCTGGGTTTCCGTTTGGTATGTATATCTTTATCCTATATAGCATTAAATTCTTTTATTGCACCGTAGAGTTTTGATCAATAATAAATTTACATTTAATAAATTCAGACAACAAATTTAAACCTGAAGAACACAGTGGTGTAAGTAGCAAATTGTGTAAAAAGAAGAACGATTGTTTTAAAAGCAAATAATAAACAGATAAAGGAAACACTAGGCGTCATGTCGTATAGGGAGATAAAGGATATGGCCTGGGATAGAGCTGGTTGGAAGATGATGCATGAATTAGTTGCACCGACAAGAGGGAACTCTTAAATGAAAAGAAGAAATGCTTCAAATAATAAACAATTAAAATGTCCCGCATCCCGATCGATGTAAATTAGTTTTTACAACTGTTAATTTCTATTCATTCATTTCTAATCCCGCCCTTGCTGTTTCCGTTACGAATTCACTAATGAGTCATTAGTCAAAGAAAGCAAAAAATATCTTCCAATGTGTGTGCTCGCACGCGTGACGTATGTGGGCAGATAACATCGTCTGTACAAGATTACCTACGATGTTAGGGTGAGGAGAGAACAGCCACGTTCTCAGGTGATCTTACGATTTTATATATATATATATATATATATATAACAAGAAATTATAACAAGCTGGTAGAAAGAGGTTCACTATTATTCACTCTTGCGCCACCTACTCCCACTTCTATCTGTTCTCCTTTAACCAAAGGTTGTCTGTAAGAGATTGCCCTAGCGATAAGACCGCCTTTTGTACCTTTATGTGTATATTTCAATCTGTATTTATGTTATTGTATTTCATTTGAATTATTCACTTGTCATTGTATATTTTTATTTATGGTGCAATAAAGAGTTAAGTAAATAATAATAATAACTACCTTCATCAGGTATTGTCCATGGACATTACAGAACATGTTGGATATTTTGAAAAATCTTGATAACTTAATTTATACATGACTGTAAGTGTAGGAGAACTAAAAGAGATAGATGGAGTGTGTAAAAGAAATGGTCACACAGAAGTTAATATTGAGATAATTAGTTATTAAATTAATATTCAAATATGTACATATATATAAAACTAATATATTTCATAGAATCACAAAAAAAAAACAAAAATTAAATTAATGAACGAATATAGTGCCATTCACGATCCGTACCCGACCCAAAGGTCCCCATGACACTTGCGGCATTTCCGCGTTGGATTGCCAGAGATATCCTTCGAGCCAGATACGAACCAGAACGGCGATCATGGCCCCTATTTGTAATGAGCAGACTCAACTCTCTTATGAAGGATTTTGCTTCCGCTCCCCACATGCCCGTAGTCTCAAAAGCAACGGGAACGAAGATAATTAGATGGCTGTTCGGAACCTAGTGTTAACCGTTCGGTGTCCCAACTGCGAAATATAAATATAGTATATACATATATAATATTCTATTATTATACTCTGTACCAAAGCATCACGTGTACACTCCGCTTTATATCTACACACAGTCGCGTACGCATGTATCATTACAAATTTCTCGATGAAATCACTGATATTTGGATTAATAGCGTATGTTTTTTTTTTGTAATTAATGCCTTATCGAGCATTTCATTACGTTAGATTTCATGTTAGATAGAGTAACATTCGCTGTTTACTTGCCGTTTCTAAAATTTACAACACTCCGTATATATAGCAGTACGATGAAAACTTAATACACTTGACCAACTTCGAATAATGCGCGTTCTTATTTTTCTATCAGAATAATATTATGGTTAAAAAATAGGCTTTGGTTTAAAATAAAACTTGATTGAAATGTATTCATTTGAGATTGTTTTGAAAAGTTCTTTAGTAATCGTTAATTAATTACAAATATATTCATAAATGCCAGCGTACATGAGTATAGAATTTACAATGAGTCAATAAATCGTTTAGCGGGTAATCTGCACTCATTCGAACGTTTATATTGATTGACTGATTGAGGTACAAGAAGTATCTATAATTTTACATAACATAAAACATAAAATTTTCAATTTATCTATAATTTTGTTTCAACTGTGAAGCAGTTGTGTTTGAATGGCTGTGTTTCGGTTTGAAGAGTGGGGTATAGCGTGAATTTACTGGGTATAGAGGAATAACACCTGAGTCCTTAGGAATGGCAACGCATGGGGGGTATCATGGGCGAAACAGGATACTCTCTTATGTCCATGCTACTACTCATGTCTATAGGCGACGGTTACCACTTTCCATCAGGTGGGCTGTCAGCTTGTTTGCCATTCTAAGTTGTATAAAAAAATAAAAAAAAAAATCTCAATTATTCATAATATAAACAAGTAGGACTTCTGAAATGAATAAGAATTATAAAAAAATCGGTTTAGAATTTGTAATATATTATTGTCCTATTAATATTATAAATTTGAAAGTCTGTTATGAGGAATGGATATTTGTTATTTCATGCAAAAGCTACTGAACGGATTTGAACGAAATTGAGTACACGGGTAGGTTATATCCTAATTTAATACGCAGGATACTTTGTGTACTAATTCATGCGGTTAAAACTTTAGGATTTTCTATTAAAAAATAGAAACTAATTAAGATTGACTGATTGAGAATCTTCTATTTTTCGAAATTGCTCAAAAAATAAACAGTAATGAATAATGTTTGAGAGAGTAATTTAACTATTCTATTAATAAACATAAGTACCTACAGTCCAAGGGTATAAATCTATAAAACTGAAACTCATTTTTGTGAGTCATAGACAATAAACGACAGGAGCGATCAATCACGCTCAATTGAGTCTATGGCACAAATCACACATTACGTAATCGGGAGATGACAAATCTTTACTCTAGTTTCCACCTACGGTTTTTCGTAATAAGTAGTTATTGCTACTTATACGACAGCAAAACGAAATGGCTTCAAAGCTGAAGTAAAGGCTGAGCTAACTAACTGAAGACAATATACAGAAATTAGGTCTATAGTTTACTTGAAAGCAAATTTTGTTTAATAACTTCAATTTTCAATTGTGTTGATAGAAGGGAATGCTGACTTGTGACGCAGTCTATTTCAATAGAACTTTAATCATAAGGTAATCAATTTTTATTGAAATTATCATAGAAACGATCTCCAAAAGATATTACTAAAAAATCGATATATTTAATTGATTGAATAATTTTTAAATTGTACTACAATTGGTTATTGATAGACTGTCTTATATTAGAGACAATTGTTCGTTTGTTTACAGTTTTATTAAATTCTATCGAAACAGAAATGCAGTAGTAGAAATGATATAAATGCAATATAACTATAAAGTTTAAAACATATGAAAATAAAAGTCTGTTTGTCCGGTTGGTTTTATATACGTAAAAGACTGTCAAGAAAACAGTTATGAGCTGAAGCTAGATTTATTATTTTCTGTTATTAATCTATGGTGTCTGGTGCTCTTTTGTTATTAGTAAAAGGTCTTCCCCATCTATTTCCAAAAATTTCTGATTTTGTGTTACTCAAAACTAGTTCCTTTTAGCTAAGAAGCTATATTTAAGAAACATTATTTTACTAAACCTAATAATTCTGTGTATTCCCACCTTTATGTTAGGCAGAAATTAATTTATAATGTAACAAACATGAAATAATAAAAAACTGAACGTATAAATATCGCGTCTAACACGTGATATGGCAGTAAAAATGCACAGATCGGTTCAAAGACAAGATATAGATCAAACAAATATTGTGCGTTAACATACTTTATTAGATGAAGACAAACAAAGCTCTAGACAATAAAAAGATTCCTGATAAAAAATACAATTTACAATAAAAGAAATACCTCTCCACCGATGTATGAAACAGACTGTTATCTTAATTTAAATATTAAAAAGAATTGTTAAGGTTTGGACCGAATAATTTTATGTTTACAACTAGAAAGTAGACGCAAGCAAAAAAAAAAAATAATCATTATGTGAGTTCATTAAAAATCATGAAAGTAACCCATTCAATTAAATAGATGCGAGATCACCAAAGCGTCACACGTGAAATTGTGTGAACAGAAACATAAAAAAAAATAATAATTTTAGATCGTTAAATATAACCGAAGTCGGCACATGTATTGCTTGAAATCTCTTTATAATTGTAATGATAATAGTCACAGACACAGTTTACGGAATTATTGCGCTTATAATGTGAGAAAAGGCAACTACAATGTCAATAGAAAGTCCAAAATATAGTTCAGATAACATGCGATAAGTATCTCTGATGACATTGATTAATTGTGGCCACGGAATAATCATTGATCATCTAAACCATGTAATTCAGGACGAATATTCAGAACTGTAGGGTCAACAATGGAAAATTTGTATGAAGAAAAAAATCTTTAGAATAAAAGAAAATTAAGAGCAACTTTTTGCAAAGTCATGACATTAGAATCGTTACAGGGAATGAAATCGATTACACGAACAAAACAGTATTTCAAATTGGTATACGATTAATCGCCGTTGATCAAAGAAATTACGAAACAGTAAGTGCAAGATGTAATAGACAACCAAATCGGGTTACAATTAAAACATTAGTTGATGCGTTCAGTGACTTCTGGAATGGAACAAAGAGTGTTATCTATCGGAGCCATCGGATCCAAAATTCTAGTTTGTTTGTGCAATAGATTAAGTTAAAGTAATTTCGGTGATTGTGCTCTCACGGCGGGCAATTATAATAGCGGTAAAGATAGTTAATGATTCAATGATTATTTTAAATATTTTCCATAGTAGTAGATACAGCAGCCATTCTATGGAACAGTTTCTCGAGATTGTTCTTTTCAAATACACCGTTAAATATTTCGACTAATTGTAATATACTCCAACTAAAAATGAATTTAGTATTTTATTTAAATTAAAATGGCAAACAAGCGGAAGACTCTAATGGTGTTATATAGTAACCGTCGCTTATAAACGTGATTAGTATTATGGACATCACAGAATACACTGCGATGCCAATGATATCCTTAATGCGTTGTCGTTTCAGAGGACTATCAAGTAGGGGTGGGTTATATATGGAAATATCTATATATTTTGGTTACAATATCTATGTATAATACTATTCCAATATCGAATATGTTAACAGTCTGTTATCCAAAAATAATATTGGATAATAGATTTTTAACATATTCTAAAATAGATAACCGACCGATATCGAACCGGGCGATATCGAAATGGGCGAAGACCTTCTTTTCGCCGTCAATGTCCAGAGGAACACGATATATAAATATCGGATCGGTATCCATACTACCCATGCCTACCATGAAGACGTGCCGGCGAAGATCTGTAAATTCACTACCATATACCAACTTTCGAACAGAAATATAGCCGCTTCACGGCAGAAGCACGAGTTTCTATTTTTTGCTCAGATATAGATATATCTGTCCAATTATTCAGTATAATAACCTTATTAGCATTTAAATATATGCACATTAACATAAAATTTGCAACTCTTGTTATATCTTTGAACCGCAATACTTCGTGCACTTAAATCTTGGAATAACCAAGTCAGAAGATCCCAAATATTATAAACAATCGATTGATTAATTCCAATGAATGGACAGAAATTAATACCGAGTTCGGAGGGTGCGATTGAAGGCTCGCATCGCTCTGTATTGTTCTAAACACAGCTATTGTCTCAGTCTAATCGAATTCGATTTGTTTATGCCTTCTTTGATTTTGATTCTCTGTTGCCAAATTGTTTTCGAAGTGAATGGTATCGAGACTTGACAATTATATTGATTTTCACAGATCTCCCATCAAAGACTGTCACTTCTGTTTCTGAGTTTTCGAAATTTCGCGACGATTCGTTTTGCAAATTTGCATTTGAATTCAATTCGTTTAGAATTAAATTTTCATTGAAATTATTGGTTATTTGATTGACTACTCTCAGATGTCCAAAAGTTGATTCCGTGAAGTTTAGTGGAATATTCAATTCAGTTCAGTGATATGTACAGATTTATATATCTATTAAATGTAAAGTTACAAGAGTTTCTTAGTTAAGAACTTAGTGAATTAACTCCTTGTGTAGTTATACTTTTGTTGTAACTCAAAGGGGAAGGCTGCGAACGCAATAATTTGAGATTTATACCTTTCTTTCTGTTTCCGTTCACACTTAAAACTATCGAATGTGCCTAATGTCTGTACACGAATGCGACATTATAAAAACTTGGCAACGTTTTCGAGTGATTCACTTCGCGATATTAAAAGCGTAGTAGTATATTTATTTCCAAATGTTTATAGATACATGAATGAGTTATCGCGAACATAAGGTTTGAAGCGAAATTTTCTATCGTAACACCAGAAAAAAAAAACTGTGTCAAAGCGATCTTGTAAAATATGATCGAATTATTTTTGGAAGTCGTGTTATGTCAACATTATTAGAGTATGATAGAAAATTAGCGTTGTATTAAATAAATTTAACAATTTATATCCATTGCTGTGGACAAAATTTTTATTTATACAACTTAGAATGCCAAACTAGTTGACGGCTCACCTGATGGAAAGTGGTAATCGTTGCCCATAGACATGAACAGTACCATAGACACCGCTCATGATACCAATTATGCGTTGTCATTCTTGAGGACTAAGGTGTTATGTCTGTGTACCAAATACAAAGTTTCTGTCTGGTTGACGTATGATTCAGTTTACTTACATTTCGCGAACTTATTGGTATACTACTTAACAAGTACAAATTGCAGTTATCAATATGTTTAATTTCCGTGTAAGACAGTTATAAATAGTTCACCCATTCCTTTTCCGTGGGTGTTGTAGAGCGACAAAGGAACTTAATGTTCGTGGGATGTGTCTAAGTGCGATTGCATACCCGCCTGCCAAGTGTGGCAACTAGTGGCAAAACCCCCCTTTATGGGGGAGGCATATGTTCAGCAGTGGACTTTAAACGGTTGATGTAATAATACAAAAAAAATATTTAATTAGGTTTATAAATAATTATTATAATTATTTTTATTTTATGCAACTTAGAATGGCAAACAAGCTGACGGCCCACCTGATGGAAAGTGGTAACTGTCGCCTATAAACATGAGCAGTACCATGGACATAACAGAGTATACTGTTTCACCCATGATACCCCCATTTCTGAGGACAAAGGTGTTATGCCTCTGTACTCTGTAAATTCACTGCCATGTCCCACCCTTCAAACCGAAACACAGCCATGAAAACACAACTGCTTCACGGTAGAAACAGAAACGGGACAGAAGTACGAAGCAAACGACTATTTTTACAAAGTCTCTTTTTGGTATATGGGTTGGCGTATCGCCTAATTTATTAATCTTATTTAGTAATTAAACTTTAAATGAGTAATTGATTTACATTTTTTTTTTTAAATTCAAAGACACGTTATTGGTTACCAACCGATTTTAAAAATATGGAAGTCTTTAATTAGGTTGTAAGTTTTTATATTTGTCACCTAATAACTACGTCAGTTCTAAACCGATTTGGAAGGATCTTAAAGAATATATTTACAGATTGGTCTGATAGAAATTTTCGAAATCGGTTTAGTACATTAGTTTTTAGATCAAAGTAACTAGTTATATCACAATTGAAGTACTTTTTTGTGGGTCATAATCTTTAATTATTTTGAAATCCGTTGTATATATACCCTTTCCGCGCCTGCGAGCACCGACGGGGTACTGAGCACAGCTCTCTCGGAAATTTTACGAGTTCGCTTTCATTATTATTGTGATGTATTCTTGTTTTATTATGATTTAGAAACGTAAGCGTTACATTTTAAAACTCATCGCGGTCCACGCTCGCCCGGCTATCAGAGTCGTGTTCGCGTATCGTATTAATTGGTCATTTCACATTGCTCTTAATTAAATGTAATTTTTTCGGCTTTATGTACTTATTTTGCGTCGGTTGTACTGTGGCTAGTAATTATTGCTGATGCGAGCCTGTTTTATGTATAGGGTGAAATCGAAATGGGTGAAATTTTAGGCCAGCTCCTCTTGTTCTTACTAACTTTCCCCCCGGAGGGTCAAAGGCAATGTCCTACTATACACAATTAAAAAACACGGGTCGAAAATTGAAATTTTTGAGATTGTTATGTATAATCATTATCATTATCATATAAGCCTTTAACTGTTCACTGCAAAGTTTAAGCCACTCCCTTGGTGGGATTTAGTAGGTGATACGCTTGACAAGCCGATTGGCAACCGCAATTAGGTTTTAGAGATGTTTTAAGAGAGACGCTGCTGCCCATCTGTTGTCCTCCATTAGTCGTCTCTTTCGACACCCACCAGAAAGGAAAGGATGGCCTATTCTATGCCGGGACCACACGGCGACATCATATTAGCTGTTAACTGTGTGCTGAACATAGATTATAAATAATACCAAAAACACATGACCAACTAATACGGACGCTATCTCAATAATATCAATATATTCAAAACGGCGCACACAAAGTGCAGAAGTACAAAAATATCGATCAAGCCGTCATAAACATTCGGGTCGAACGGGTGGCGAATACGAATCCCGGCGTAAAACAACCCGCGGCAGCCGCCAAGAAAAATTAACGCGTCCTCGCAAGGGTATGGTCAGTCCGACCCCGCATTATACGGGGGCCGGCCACTAATTAATGGAAAAGGATTAAATTCGTACCGAATTGAAATAAAATAAATATGATAAAGGACGCCTCTCCTTGGACACGGGTGATGGGGAGCGGGGGCGCGGGGGACGGTTGTGCCGAGGGTTGCCCGCCGATGCAGACTTAATTGTTTGTGCTACGCGATTTTTAGACGAGTCCATTCAAGGGTCTGTATATATTGTACCACTTGTGTACTGCGGCTTCGTAGTACATAAAGTATCCTGTGTACTAAGTTAGGATATAACCTACACTTGTACCAAATTTCATTTAAATAAGTTTGGTAGTTTTAGTGTGATAAAATAACAAACATCCATCCATTTATCCTTACAAATTTTCATATTTACAATATTAATACGATTGTAAGTTTGTCTGCACGATACAGTATACCAACTAACCTTCTGGTGAAAGCAACACCGTTAATATAAGAATTTAATCCGTGTGTTGGGATTTGGAATGTAAACAAGTTGACAATGTTATGGAAAGTGGTAACAGTTGCGTATTTAGACGTAAACAGCACCGTGGATGTCACAGTGTGTTATACTGTGACGGACTAGCTTTATCATTCTTGAAGATATATCTCCGCATCTTATATTTTTACTGTCATATATTTTTCCCAATTTCGAAATTCAAATTCAAATTGTCTTTATTCAAATAGACTTTTTTACAAAGACTTTTTATTTGTAATTTTTACGAGCTTACTGCAATGTTCCGAATGTTGTTTTCTGCTGAGAACAATCCGTAAGAAACTAAACAGTTACTCATTCAAATCTCTATTAACATTATGTGTATTTATTTAAATATACTATGTCTAAAATAATACATTTAATTCGAAACACAGATGTACAAATATTACTAAATGTCTCTTGTCTATGAATCAGAGTAAAAAGTAATTTAAGTCTATCCGTGTGCCAAATTTAATTCAAATCTGTTCTGTCGTCACAATCACATGTCCAATGGTAAACATGTAACATTTTCCAATTATAGGTAAATTAATAAAAAAACTGTCCTAGTAGACAGGGGCCCAGATAATATACATTTATTTCAAAATTACACAGAAATTAAGTAACGTTATCAAATCATATCCTGTGATTTATTATCCAAAAATTATTAATTGACAGAATCGTAATTTCAATATCCGAAACCATTTTTCATCTCATTTGCCCGCCCTATAAAGTGCTTACCAACTTTAATTTTATCCATAAAAAAAAAACAAATTGTCTATGAAATTTCATTTATGAGTTTACATTGGTTTTGAAATTAGAACTCGACATTGAGAGGTTTGGAAAATAAATTAAATGAAGACAATGCGGAAAAAGGCCCCAATCAAATTACGTTTTGGACTATATATAAAAAAAAAAAAAAACGTTTTCGAGTCTGTATTTGTGTAATATTGAACACACTCAAGCCAGTACCTCTTAATCTCTCACTGTCAGTTTTAATTTGCCCCGAGCATCGAATTACCTTCGAGTTTTATTTTCTGCTCACCAGTAGACGAGGCTAAGGAAACGCGTTTCGACAGCCAAAAAATAAAGCTAATCCCGTCAGGTATGAAATATCGATTGTCGAAATGTGTTGGGAGAATAAATTTTCAGTAAAAATGTGGACAGGTGTGTTTTTCTATTAGGTACGCGGAAATCGTTTGGTAGTGAGATGATTGAAACCATAAAATGGTCGTAAACTAAACTGTATATATAGTTATCTAACGATGGAAGCATGCGTTGTTTCCTGAAATTTATATTAAAGAAGAAAAAAAGAAAAACAAAATGGCGCCAATATTGCTTAATAATAGAATAGTTAAAATTTGTAATGGTAAGTGTTACTTTTTTCACGCTTCTTAGAATGGCAAACAAGCTGACGACCCACCTGATGGAAAGTGACAACCATTGCCTATACACATGAGCAGTACCATGGACATAACAGAGTATACTGTTTCGCACATGATACCCCCCATGCGTTGCCATTCCTGAGGACTCAGGTGTTATTCCTCTGTACCTAGTAAATTCCCTGTAAATGTGTTACTCAATACGGTATAAACAATTGGATGAATTTGAATGAAAAACACATACATGGGTAGAGTTTATTGTTAAAATTTACGCAAGTCACAGTTGCTCATGATTAAGAATTACGAATTGATCCCGAAACTAGTCGAGCTTTCTCGATCTAATTACATGTAGGTTAAACCAGTAGTTATTATATTAAAATAAAGATGGATAAAGTTTGTTCTAAATAAATAAATATATACAGGATATCTTTCATTGTTTAACCAACTTCACAAAGATGGGTGTTTTCAATTTAGTTGTAATTTTTTGTTTATTACCTCATAATTCAGTCAATTTAAAACCGATTTGGAAAAATTTTTTTTATCTTAAAAGGACACTTAGAGACTGGTTGGAATATTGATATACATACATATATACATATCTGTCACGCCTGTCTCCCATTAGGGTAGGCAGAAACAATGGAACGCCAAATGCTTCGATTCAAACAAACCTCTTTCGCTTCGTCCACATTCATCAATCTTTTCATACACTCTCGCCGGTTACGGGCACTTTTAATTTGGCCCTTCTTCAGCACGTCGCCTATTTGGTCAACATACGTCCGTCTAGGGCGGGCCCTACCGACATCTCCATTCATTCTTACTCGGTAAATCTCTTTCGTAATTCTTCTTTTATCCGTCCTCTCCAAATGACCAAACTAACGCAACATTCCTTTTTCGATAGTGATATATTGGAATTTATTTCAAGATAAACCTCTCTGGGGTCAGTATTAGACTATGAATGAGTAAAACTATGATGACATAATATGCGATTTAATGAAAAGCATTGTGTGTATGTACGGTTTTAATTAACGAATGCTATGTACTAATTAATACACGTAATATAAAGCAATTATTCATTATAATATACATATTTATATTTTGAAGCATGAATTCGTTACCACTCTATGCCGATGTAGTGTATTTTAATTAGAAACTGACCATATTATGTGACTTTACCTGCGTTGATCGGAATAAATAATTCAAGATTGTGTTTCTTTTTTTTTTATACAACTTAGAATGGCAAACAAGCTGACGGCCCACCTGATGGAAAGTGGTAACCGTCGCCTATAGACATGAGCAGTACCATGGACATAACAGAGTATAGTACTCTTCCAAATACCGTCTTTGATTTCGGTTAAATATCTGATATTTTGTTTTACAAATTTAACTATTGAATCCAATTTTGATATTTCTATAAGATCAATTTGTAGGTAAATATATACTTTCAAATAAAAAAAAAAACATTTGTTTTACAACTGACGGAGGTTTGAGGTAACAAATATACAAAAAAAAAAAAAAAAAATATAATTGATTCGATTACCTCCTTTTTAAATTCCTTTAAAAAAGACAACTTTATCAGTCTCGAAAACAGAAAGCAAAATGGCGTCAATCGATACAAAATCCACGAGCCACTAAACTAGGGTAGACGACAAACAAAACCCGACCGTACCCAATCGAGAACTACATAATCGAATTACAATTCCGAATCGGAATTATAAATATAGACAGGTATAATAAGAGGTAGCTAATCATTATTAGATATCGAATTTTCCCAACTTTGGATTCATCCGCTTTCTAATTTACTAATGAAACCGGGTGCTATTAGCTCGCCCCCTTCCCCACCCCGGGGGCAGGGGGAAAGGGGTAAGAAGTGAGAATTTTCGTCTTTTATACGTGTAGAACGATAATCCGATTGCGCGATACCACTCCACATTCGAGTACTCGTGTGTACTCGGCTCGGGCCTCGGCGAAACTCGCGTTCCGGTTATGACATTCAATTTCGTTAATTGGTTTGTTTAATGAGAATTAATGTTTGAACGATGTACCGATCTAATTATTCTTATGGCGATATAGTAGCACAGATAATATACTACGGTTTATTTTAATAGATTTAAATGAAAATGTAAATAAACGAATAATTCACTCGATTATGAATAGACTGTTCATAATCGAGTGAGTTAGTCGCTGATGTTGAACGAATCGAAAATCGATTAAGTGATCGAATGTTTCGATTTGTTATTAATCTCGTTTAGAAAATATTATGTTATTTGCATACGTTTTTTTAACGCTAGCTTTTTTTTTTATTAATTACACTCCTCGCGCCAAATAGCTACCGCCTTTTTCTTTTCTCCTCTACCCAAAGGTTATCGGAAGAGATTGTTTTAACGATAAGACCGCCTTTTGTACTTCATATATTTAATACAAATACAAATGACTTTATTGTGGATCATAGGTCAAATTAATGTATTACATCAGTTAAATAGTATCTCCATGTCCCGCTATATAAGCGTACAATATATGGGAACAGTTAACAGTATACAAAACATAACATTTAAAATTATACAGTGAAACAAAATATATTTATATGAGACATTATTTTTTACAAATGATGACTATTTATCTTTATCATTGATATATTCGTTTAGGCTATAATTTAATTAATATATACATATATTTATATTATCCTTTAAATGGTGCAATAAAGAGTAAATAAATCAATATTTTTGTGATAATTTCAACAAAACTTTGTTATTTTTTAAAAAGCTCTGTCGAAACAGGCTATAATTGTAAACATATTGATGTAATACAAAAGTTGTATGCATAATATTGAAACCACGAAACTAATCAAAAACTAAAGAACAAGTGGAAATAATTCCGAATCCAGCCGTGCCCTGTGCCGTATTGTAATAACAAGCAAATATTGAGTTAGCGAACTAGCCCATACTCAATAAAGTCGAATTGGAGTTCGCACCTGTATTTGCTGAATTTGAAACAGACGCGTCAAATGTGGTTTGATTTTTGCCTATAAGCGTGATGTCTCTGTGAGACAAATTCGTTGGAGGAAAAATGAATCTGATTCAAATCTCACTGGGTATATAATAATTATCATTAATAGTCCTTATTCGAATAAAAATAATAATTTATTCTATGTGATAATATCTGAAAAACATAAAATTAGTGGTATAATTAAACAAATAAGCACATTAATGTATTCTTATATTAGACAGAAATGTTTGAATGGTCATATATTGTTATAATGATGTTAATCTGGTCATTATTATTATCTTAATAGCTATAAAAACTCGAGCTGCATATAGTTTTTTCACTTATTACAAAAAAAAAAGACAGAATATCTAGTTCATATTACTAAATATAGTTATTTATATGTGCGGTTTTTCAAATTAAGTCTATCTAATTTTAAATTGACATGTTTTTCTACTGCTTTTCGTTTACCCTTCTTGATATTTCTAAGATTTCTTTATAATATAGTTACAATAACCTCTAAAACTAACTACCTTTCTTTGAACGCCTAGATATCATTATTTTATCAGAAAATCATTTCATACATGGTACCAAAGACACAAAGACAACCATTACTATCCAGTGTCCTCGAGTTTAGGGTCTCTTTTTTATCTTTGGCGTTTTTGGTTTCCTGTATTGATCAATATTTCTTTTTTGTATGACACATAGAATAGCATTGATTTAGTTTCTTTTTTTATATTTTTTTTTATATAACTTAGAATGGCAAACAAGCTGACGGCCCACCTGATAGAGAGTGATAACCGTCGTTTATAGATATGAATAGCATCATGGATATTGCAGAATACACTTATCCGTTGCTTCTTCTTATCTTGGTGGATATCTTTTATTTATAGGCGTTTTTGATTCGCTTTATTGATTAACACATCTGTCATATGATGCATAGTCTATGAATAGGGCGGGAGACAAAGTTCAGAAATCGACTATAGGCGCCGCGATCGGCGGCCAACTTGTTCCGTACTTGTGGGACATTTATTCGCTTGTTACGTCCCAAACTTTGTCCCGAGCTGTGTGCGCTCTAAATTTACCTACTGTTTATTTTATTGAGCACATTTGTTTAGCGTATGGACTGTAATATTGAATATTTGATGCTGTTTAATTACATTGTTGTAAATTTATAGAGTTTAATCAATTAATGTTTATTGTATGGCGATATATCTATGTACATTAATTTAAAAATATTTCTGGATCTATCTGTGTGTACTACATCCTAGTAAATGGATACCACAGACTCCAAAGATCATGAGTTCAGTTCCCAAAAAAATTCTAGGATAATATTTTTTTATTTGAGTTAGACTGAGTAATGGTAGGTACCTATACTCTGTCAGAAATACAATCTCGGATCTTTTAAGTCAAATGTTCTCTTGACATTTTACTTTTCATTAAGTGAGGTAAGATTAAGCAGAAATCTTAGCACTATCTGTGGCCGGGTCTTCTTGTACAGCAGCGCTAGGACGAATCTATCATCCAATAAAAAAAGTATTTACGTACTAACTTCTGCTTCGTGTAATTACTGTCTGTTAATTGTATCAAGTTACAAAGTAACGTTCGAACCTACAAACTTGCATCCGCAATCAAACTTCGACCCGACAATGATCGTTGCCACATTTTTACTATAACATTGTAGGACAATCTAAAAACATATTGTAGGGTAATTCGCTATCGGGGATCTGTTCCTACGTCCACGTTCGTAATAGTTGAAGAACAATGGCTGCGAAGTTTGATAACAATCTTAATTAGTTGCTTTAAAATAATGTTTAAATGCGAGCTTTAACCGTAATCATAGGCTCGGTTAGGTACCGAACAGGTGGGATGAACGGTACATTCAGATTTATTAGACCAGCGAAATTGAGTTTCTTGCGAGCGATTCGGGTGAGTTTTTTGAGGTTACAAAGTTGGTTACTAAGTTGCCTATAATCTTACCAAAATTATAAATATAAATGTTATTTTTTATGATATTTAAAATGGCAAACAAGCTGACGCACCACCTGTTAGAAAGTGGTAATCGTCGTTTATAGACTTGAACAATAGATATCATTTATAGTTTAAAGGGTGGGATATGGCGTGAATTTACAGGGTACATCCGAGTCCTCAGAAATGGCAACGCTTGGGGGTATCATGGGCCAAACAGTATATTCTGTTATGTCCATGGTACTGCTCATGTCTATAGGCGACGGTTACCACTTTCCATTAAATGGGCCATCAACTTGTTTGCCATTCTAAGTTGTATAAAAAAAAAAGAAACTAAATCGAAATTTAACCATTTCGACTTTCAATGCGGAGCTAGAGTTTGATGATAAAAATCTTTTTTAAGAAAAAATCGAGATTACCTTTTAAAATATTACCTATGCTGCAAATAGAATCATATTTTGCATTTATAAAGGCGCGTTATTATGTAATATATTTCAATTACAATATACCATCACCCCTTTTCTTGAGCAACCCCAACAGGAGTGCGCCAAGGAGCGGACACGTTCGCAACAATATTAAATCTGGCATGTAGCTCGTTTGGTATCGACGATTCTGCTCAATAAAGCTCTCATTGGCGCGTTATTAGGCCTTTATCTTATGTCGTTTAAATGTCAAAGAATAAAAAAAAACAGATCGGAGAAAGTAAAAGCGAATGTATTGAATGAATTAAGGAATCTTCATATTGTTTATAATATACTAGCGACACGCCCCGGCTTCGCACGGGTGATGTAATGTACATCACATCACATTAGGAACCTCTAAAATTATCAGTGTTTCTCTACTGTATTATGCATGTATTATATATATAAACTTTCCTCTTGAATTACTCTATTTATTAAAAAAAACCGCTTCGAAATCCGTAGCGTAGTTTTAAAGATTTAAGCGGACATAGGGACGGACAGATAGCGGCAGCGACTTTGTTTTATACTATGCAGTGATTTAAGCCACTCCTCTCTTTCGCATGGGTATCGTAAGAGGTAACTAAGGAAACTTAAAGGTTGAGTGATGGACGGCAATGTCCCTCTAAAAACATCACCAAAGCCTAACTGGGTTGCCAAGTCGTCAACTAAAATACGACCACTTATGGGGAAGTCTATGTTCAACAGTGGACAGTTAACGCCTGGTATAATGATGACGATGATATATTATTATTATTTTTTTATACAACTTATAAACAAGCTGACGGCCCACCTGATGGAAAGTGGTAACCGTCGTCTACAGACATGAGCAGTACCATGGACATTACAGAGTACTCGTATACTGTTTCGCCCATGATGTCCCCATGCGTTGCCATTCCTGAGGACTCAGGTGTTATTCCTCTGTACCCAGTAAATTCACACCATATCCCACCCTTCAAACCGAAACACAGCCATGTAAACACAACTGCTTCACGGTAGAAACACGAATAGGACAGAGGTACCCAAGCAATCGACTTTTGTACAGAGTCTTCCTCTGGTGTAATGAATAAATGAATAAATATAATAGAATTGACAAAAATAACAGCTGACCGTGTATATTTCGTCCTCTTTTTACTTAATTGTAATTTACATAAGAAGAAAGGAGGCAATCATATGATTCACAGTTTTTATTTTATAATTCCTTATATGTTTTTCCTTGTTGTTAGGGTCGAAACCATTATCATTAGGAGTCAGCGTTATAAACCACTATAACATCGTTACAAACAATCACTAGCGTCGTCGACAATGCGACATATCTCATTTATTATAAATTAATAAGTCAACCAGTGTGTACCGTCTGTTACATATACAAGTGATCTATGACACAAAGGGAGGCGTTATTGTCAGCCATCGCTTTTATCTCGACTCCGCTGTCATATTTAGACGCATATATTAGACGTTTTGAACTTGTAATAAAAGCTGGCATCGGGAAAGACATATGTCAAATCTTAAAATTCATCTAGACACGGCTCGATGGTGGCGGGATGTTACAGTTACAACGAAATGGGAAGGAATAGACGCAATTTATACGGCTATAATTGTAAGCAATAGTGGTAGCCATTTATAATTGAGAATTGGCCAAAATATCACGTAACATATATATCATATAAATAAACAAATAAAATAAATAATAAAAAAAAGAACATTCTTATTTCGAATTCGTTTATAAACTATAAATTTAAAAAAAAATCATTAAATTGAATAAAAATGCTATCAAAGATTTATTTATGAACCTCATTGACAACATTAGTGATGTGTCACGCCTGATTGATCGATCGTTTTCTGAATACAAACGAGCGAATGAGTCGATTGAACTAAATCGATTGATTGATCGATGTCGACACACGAACGAGTGAGTTCTCCGAATGTGACCGGCTTTGGAACGTTGCCATCTTTGTTTTGTATGTCCAATTTACATTTTTGAAGTGATTTGTCGGTATGTATATCGAGTTACCGAGTGATGAAAGGTTATTAAATTGGTGAATACGAATAATGATTTGTGTTAACGAAATATATGTTATTTTTTTAAATGAATTTGACATTTAATTTATTTGAACAGAAATTTTATATATTTTTGAATACGTGTACTTTGATAAAAAAAATAGGTCTGTAAGAAATATAACAAGACATGATTTATAATTTGTTCAATGATATTGTTAACCTTTTTATATGAAATATTTATATTAAAAAATAGGTTACTATAAATATAAAATTGTAATTTGTAAAATCGGTTAAAAATTGTTATTTTTATGTTCGGTTTCAACTAATTTCTAGTTATATACCCATTAAGTTAATACAGTTATTTTGGAATAAACTTTGAAAGTAAATACACTAGGTGTTTAATAAATTAAAAGTCTGTGCAGACGATAGAGTCAATAAAAGGTCCCTGTGTGTAAAGTCGCAAAATCAACTATGTAGCTAGTAACTAAAGCACTTTGATATTGCAAATCTTAGTAAATGAAATGAAATCAAATCAAAAGATGAAATGAGCACAGTGTATCCCCGCTCAATATTGACAGTATTGATTATATAGCAATGAGCTAATTGCTAACGTAATTATATAAAGTTTAAAGACTCTATCAGTTGGGAAGAAAATCAAAAGCGGGACTGAAAGGGGCCGATCGGGACTCCACCTGGTGGAGGGGAAGGCGAAATAATTAAAAGGCGAACAGAAAACCGACGGAAACTTAATTCCGATGCCTATTTGTAGCTCATCGAGTTCCGTCGAAGTTTCTCCGAGTTCCGTCAAGTTCGCAACTCCGCTGTCGCTACGGAAATATTTGCCGTTCTCGACTTTTAGTTGATAATGTTAATTTATAATCACTGGTAATTGGTTATTATCTGTCTGTGTTGTTAATTAACTCGGCCGACCTGGGATTTTCGTTTTTTTGTGTGTGTCTGTGTCGCTTAACAATTAACGCCTGCTTTTGGTAGTTAATCACAGTTCTATATGACTGTTAAGTTTTAAAGTTATAACTAATTAGTTGATTTTAAGTAATTTATTTAGCATTAATAAATTCACGTTAAGATTCAACAATTCACATTAATAATGTTAATCAGTTAAGTATAAAAATTAAATATTACGATTTTTAAGAAATATATATATTTTTTTATACCAGTCTGATGGTAAACGGTTAATGTAACTTATGAATGCTTGAAATAAATTTTATATGTTAAGTGTTTGTATGTAGTATATATATAATTGCTTATTACAGATATAGCTGGAAGAGCCAATAATCGATGAGATAGGTTCTCGTATAGTCAAACGAAGCGTAGAACAACGAATTCCCATCAAAATCGATTGAATCCTTTCAACGGTACACAAACGGAGTTCACTACAATTTTATTATTAGCGCAAGATATATCAGACCGTCGATACCAATTGTATGATTAACTGCGCAGATGCATCTCTGTGTACCGAATATCCTGAGGAATTGTTAATAATCACCGTACAAGATAAAGTTTCATCCCAATCATCTGGACGAGTGGCGGTCTTCCACCGTGCGTTTTTCAAGGCACTTTCTTCCACGCACAATCATTCTTTGGAATCAAATTCCAGCAGCAGTATTTCCGAACCGATACGACAACATAACCTTCAAGAAAAGAGTATATTCCTTTTTAAAAGGCCGGCAGCACACCTGCAATGCCGCTGGTGTTGTGGGTGATCATGGGCGGCGGTAGTCACTTACCATCAGGTGAGCCGCATGCTCGTTTGCCCCCTGTGTTGTAAAAAAAAAAAAAGTAGATTGAATCCTTTCAACAGTACACAAACGGAGTTCACTACAATTTTATTATTAGCGCAAGATATATCAGACCGTCGATACCAATTGTATGGTTTACTGATGCCCGTATATCCTAATAATAATCAGAGATGTTCCCAATCAACTATAATTACTCCCAATACATCAGGAACCCACGAGACGCAAATCAAAGGGGCAAAAAGGCATCAGTCGCGAGTTAATTAAACACATCACTAGTTCAGCTCGGATGAGAGCCGGGTTGTCATCGATTCGCACCTCATTTAGCTCACGATTCGATTCTAATTGGAATCGGATTCTTGCTCAGTGGCACGGCGCGAGGGCGTCGCGAGAATAAACGGCAAATTTGCGAACGCACGTGATTGTACGTGACAAAAGAGTTGCGTTTGACGGTGTAACATAATCGTGTACCATCGATTTGTCTCGTTCTCAAATCGATATATCACGGTCTAGTTTTTTTTTTAAATTTCATAAATAAATAATTCTTCTTTTTATATATTTATTTATTTTATAATACATAAGTAGATGAGTCCTCTACGATCAATCTCATTAGATATGTTTACAAAATTATATTAAAAAAGAAACAATAATGACATTTAAAAATATAAATAAAGCATAGATTAAGGCAATTTTAATATTTTTAAACTACTTTTTTTCTCCAAGGAAATCGTCAATAGGCGCAAATCGCAGTTTGCTTTTGAAATTTTAGAATTAGTTCTTTCAGAAGAGTCACGTCACTATTTGGTTTTATTTTCTTTTTTTATGGTACTCTAGAATGGCAAATTGACTTAAGTTACTTATTGACCAATAAGAATAGCTCTAGTTGGACTGGGCGTAATACATTTTGGTGCATCTCCAACAGGATTGTCCAATAAGCTGTTTTTATTATCTATTTACTTACTTAAAGTTTCACAGCTTGAATACTAATATTTTCTGTAAATGCAAAGTTGAGTTTTCATTGAAGATTTGAAACTTAAAAGTTTATTTGCAAGATAATGTGGGAAGCAAACTCTTTGGTATATATTCAAAATAAAGAATCAGTGATACTGAATTAGCGAAAATAAGGTGTAACTAATCAATTCAATATTGCACTGATAGAGAAGTTGATAATTTTTTTATTTTTGATTCATTAAAATTGAATTAAAATACATATTAGCTAACATACACACAAAAATACAACATTATAATTATTAATATAATAAACGCGAAATTTTGTAACTACAGATGGATTTCACGCAAAGACTATTGAAGGGATTTGAATGAAATTTGGTACACGGGTCGGTTATATCCTAAATTAGTACATAGGATACTGTATGTATTGAAGCGGGTACAAACCATACACAGCAAGTGTAAAATATGGATTGAAATACAGTTTAAATATAAATTTCTATTTTTTTTTTTATTATGAATGCGTCTCTATCACTAGCTGCACTGTTTCTCGCAGCGTCGCCTCGTCAATAATTTTAAAATGAATCGATTTGAAATTTTTTTTTATGCAACTTAAAATGTCAAACAAGCTGACGGCACACCTGATGGAAAGTGGTAACCGTCGCCTATAGACATGAGCAGTACCATAGATATAACAGAGTGTACTATTTCGCCCAAGTGTTGCCATTCCTGACGACTCAGGTGTTATTCTTCTGTACCTGTAAATTGACTCCATATCCCACACTTCAAACCGAAACACAGCCATGCAAATACAACTGCTTCACGGTAGAAACACGAATGGGACAGAAGTGCCAAAGCAAACGACTTTTATACAAAGTTTCCCTTTAGTACAATCCGTCTCGTACGGTAACTAGACGAATATACTTTAATAGAATTATCATTTGTTTACGAGAAAAAGGGCAAGGGGCCGTGGCGTAATGGGATCGATCGGATTAAAAGTGAAGTTTGGGATTTTAACGAAATTGAATTAATTGCGATGGATTCTGATAAATAACGTCGCGCGCCCGATACGGGAAGGCGAACTCCGACGTGCCACTTCCACCGCTCGGGAGTACGCCATCTTTAATTCTCAACCGACTTCAAAAATGGAGGAGGTTCTCGATTCGGTTGTATTTTTTTTATATGTTATTTATCACATATTAATAACATAGGATTGTGTTTAAAAAAATACTGACTTTAGTCGTAGCAAAATCAGTTATTTTAATTTCAAAACTAAATTATTGAATTAATTTTAAGAAAATTTCTATAGGATCAATCTGCAAATATATCGTTTATAATAATTCAAATCTTCTTTGTTTTTGAAGTCGTTTAAAAACTGATTATTTTTACGAGTAAACATTCTCTTAAAAGGATGATCACGAATTATATTTTAGCCTGTATAAATAACTAATTGTTTCTCACGACTTTGGTCGCATGCATCAATACACAAAGTATCCTATGTACTAAATTAGGATATAACCGACCCGTGTACTAAATTTCATTCAAATCCGATCGCTCGTTTAGTGTGAAAGAGTAACAATTATTCATCCATACAGGATAGTATACATTGAAATCGTAAATCGATTAAAAATACACATGGAAATCGGTATATTCGTTTGGGAGTTACCTACAGACATATAAATAAACACACAAACAAAAGCTTTAAACAAATAACACACTTTTCCACGCCGGCGATTAACAACGACTGTTAAAATTACAAATTCAGGTACTTAAAGTTAATCCATTTGATATTGAAAAGTGAATGTATGTATATGTATGTATGGGTAGCTGGATACGTGTGATTATTGAATCTGAAAGTTAAGCACACGTCCCTCCAGTTAAACCAATTTGGTCCCATTTTAAAATCCTCCTCAGAGTTGGTTCCGTAGAAAAACTTCTAACGAACCCTTTTTAATCAATTAATTACTGGATTCCGACATATTGTTTTGATTAGAGCATTATTTGTAGATTCATGGTTTATGGACGTAGTTTAAATTTGTCTTATCCTTATTAATACCATTACCATCATCATCATCATCACCATTATATCAGCTGTTAACTATCCATCACTGAACATAGACCTCCCCCTATCGAAAGGGTTAGCCAATAGTTGCCAAACTTGGCAAACGTGTTGGCAGCCGCAGTTTGACTTTCGGCGATGTTTTAAGAGGGACTTCGCTGCCCATCCCTCGGCTATTAAGCTCCCTTAGTCGCCTCTTACGACACCCACGGGAAAGGAAGGGGTCAATCATTCTGCGTCGGGACCACACGGCAAGTTATTGATATTTTCTGTTTCGATAATTATTTTGTTTGTTACCTTAACCAATTATTATGAAATTTGGTATACCCATTTTATATGGGATGGAGAAGGATATAGGTTACTCATTATCCCGGTCAGTAAACATATTCCGGGCACGCGGACGAAGTCGCGGGTAAAAAATAGTAAAACATAAATTTATGGAAAGTTGTAGTCTTAATAGGCTGCATGTCTAATTTTAGATTTTATTCCATAAAAAAAACTGTCTTAATTCAGAACATCTTGTAATAACAACAATACGGGAGTTAATAGCATTCGATTGCAAAATAATCATTAAAATTGATGCAGAATTTGTGACCTAAGATTGAATAATTTTGAAAAATATAATCCGTAAAGCTTTGAAGTACAAAAGAATCATTAAAATCGCCTATAATTAGTTATATCGTACATATAAGAAATATACTACAGTCAAATTGAAAATAGAAACTTTTGAAGTATATATTTACGTATATATTTACGAAATTTAGGTTCACATTTTCCGAAACACTGAATTCAGAGGGTCTGCTATGAAATGAAATTTCGAATATTAGAACTTAATCTGGTGTTTTTATTCATATCGAAATCGTCCCAGCAAATGGAGCTTAACATTTTGTTCGTCATAAATTCTAACGTACTAGTCCAAAGGAACGACATTTTATCATTTTTAATATCTTTAAACGGTACGTATCATGTAATTTGAACATCAATTTTGTGTTTCGTACGATCCTGAAATTTCGTAAAATATTTCATGGTTGGCCCTCTGTATGATATTTCCAAAGGTGTTCAACTACTTACTAGCGAATGAAAGGTCAATATTACAAAGCTATGAAGTCCACTAAATCTGAGCTTACAGCGATACCACTTTCAATATATCCTTTGATGTTAATTAATAACGCTTTGAAAGTCGATTTTTCGCTCGACGGTATCGCTTCAGACGTTGGCAACCTTTTTTGTGTTCGGTACAAAGCGTCCGAGCGCGCACATAAAAACCCCTTTAACTTATGATGAATTAGCGATCTCCTACGTTTTATGTCTCCCGCGTTATCTGCGCCCCCTGGTCAACCCCACGCCCCCACGCCCCCTGGAGGCGAGTGCGTCAATATGAAGGAATTAATATGGGTGGAAAAAGTGTAATGCTCAAGTAACCATTAGGCACTGCGAGTTTTAATAATTGAGAATTTGTGGTTATATTTTTGTTCGATTGCCAAAAAAAGGGTAAATATTTTGGGGTATATGTGTGCTCGGTATCTTTGGGAATGTATAGCTTAATGGCTTTGTGGATATTTAAGTGACTTTCGAAAGGAGGGGGTTCAGAGTTTGTATTTTATTATATGAAATCATTTCTGAAATTATTTTAATAAATCCCTTTACAATCGATAGGGTTCGATCTCGTTGGTTTTCTATAAACTTTTAAATTTGTGACAAAGTGATGAATAAAGTAAACTTTTTTAAACCTATTTATAGACATACTTCTGCGTTCTAAATAAAAATGTTTCAAATCTACGAAAGATCACGTTATTATATGTTGCGTTTTATTTATTTTAAAATAAGTAAAACGATATTCTGGTTAATAATATTTTTTTTGCTATATGATTGATACTATTTATAAATTCGGAATTACGAACATTATTAAAGTACGTAAATGCAGTGGCCTTCGTAAAGTTATAATGTGGTCGAAGTTCTGCAGTCGGTTCATACATAATGTATGAACTCACTGCAGAACTTGGATCTTGATATGTTATGAAATATAAATTTAACATTATAAAAAATAATGTTGTTTCTTTACACTGTGACAGAGTAAGAACATGTATTTTTCCTTTTTCTTTCAAACCATAAGATAGAATAAGAGGCGATTTGAAAAACAAAGCGTAACACGAGTATACCTGTGCTGGAGAATAACTTTAAATAATTATATAGCTATTAGTTACATTTCGCTGCTTTAACCGTAGTTATATTGTGATATTAAATAACCTATAACCTTTCTCGAGAAGTGATTTATCAAATGCAAAAATAATTTATCAAATCCAAATACTAATTCCAGAGATTAGCACGTTCAAACAAAAAATCTCTTCCAATTTAATATATAAGAATTGATTAGAATGAATAGAATCCATCCCAATAGTGGGACTATGCTAATATATTGTATGTAACAGTCATTCCCTTCATAGAAACTAAAATTCGACAAGTCACCGGACGAAAATTGTCGCCACATCAGACAGCGCTCAAAGGCCTCCGCGTCGTATTAGCTAATCCTTTCCCGTAAAAACTTGAGCCCCCGAGCTCGTCCGATAAGGGAGATGTTTTGATATCCCCCATCATTCACTTATTCATACAAGTATATAGGTCCTATAGAAAAACATTGACGTAAAAAGTGGGTTGAAAATTAAAGGGTGGGGCGGAGGAAATTCGGAAAAGGTTGCTAACCGCTGTCGAAGTGACCGCTGAGAAGGGTCGGTATTATGTGGATAACGTCGTTATGTGTTGATCAATTTTAATGCGTGCCCGTACCGTACCGTCCGAGGAAAAAGTAACATTACATAATCCGATATGAAAGTCTTTTTTTTTTTAGATTTTTTTTATTTATTCGTTATAGGTTTTAGATATTGGTGATTTTGAATTAGACGGGAATGATGTGTTTTATGCGGATAACATTATTATTCTATTAATGTAATAAATGCGAGAGTTTATATATAGTATATAGTATGGATGTTTATAATTCTTTCACGTAAAAACTACTGAACGGATTGAAATGATTTTATGGTACATGGGTAGGTTATATCCTAATTTAGTACACAGGATACTTTATGTATTAATAAATTTTAATATAGATATATATTTTTTTAATATCTTGTATCAATCAAAGTTCTATTTGTAACTATAAGCTTACAAGATGATTTTTTTAGAATATTTTCTTCATCTATTATACATTTCTGATAATTGGTAAATATAATTTGTTATTTATTCGTTTATTTATTGGTATACAGAGAAATATTGCGTTGGTAGAAAGGAAGGTGGCTATAAATAAATAAATATCACGATTAAGGATCACGGATTGATATTGAAATTAGTCGTACTTTTTCGTTCTAAATACACATTAGAAAAAAAAAAAACAAAAGTGCTCGATACACGAATGAATAAAGCGCGTAAAGAGTTTTAATTATCGTTAATAACATGTTGAAAAACATGTAACTCCATTGTAGCGAGGAGCTGTTTCAAAGCGTATCCACCAATAGGTAGGTTACACGTTGAAAAGCTCGCCGCACGTACACGCGCGCGGCGCCCGCATATGTCGTTCACAAAAGAAAAACAGGCGTCTTTCGTACGTCGCTAATTTGTGCCTCTCTTAATTACCGTGATGTGGGGATACCGAGCGGCGAGAGGCGAGAGGCGAGCGGCGAGCGGCGAACGAACGGGCGACGCGTTTGATGCGGCATCGGTATGTAATTGTGTAAAACAAAAGTTTTTTTTTTTTGTATTTTTCCCTTTGTTCACCTCCATTAGAACAATTCTAATGTGACGTTTTGTTTATAATAATAATAATTGTTATATTAAACACTTATGTTGGATTTTTGTTTTCAAGTCTTGATTATTGTTTGTCAAAGTAGGTATGTCAGTTAAATTCTGAATATACTTACTACTTCTACTTCTTACTTAATACTTCTATCAGACCTGATTTTGTATATATTTTTTTAAATATATTATACATGTATTCTGTTAATAATAAATACATAAATGTGTGCCTTAATAAATAATTGAAAGTTGAAGCAATTGTATTGTATTGTAAAATCTTTATCGTACATAATTCAAATTGAACACTGATAAATGATTTAATATACAATGGCGGACTTATCCCATAAAGGGATCTCTTACAGTCAACCTTTGAGAAGCTGAAAGAAAACTATAGAATGTAAATTTGTTTAGAATAGTAAAAGTAAGTTAGAATATAATATCTATATAAGCTGTATCTCGCGTCTGCACGCGCGTGAATCAATACATAAAGTATCCTATGTATTAAATTAGGATGTAACCTATTCGTGTATAAAATTCGTTTTACAGTTTTTGCGTGAAAGAGTAACAAACATCCATCTATCATTAAAAATCCGCATTTACTATATTAATTTATTTATTTATTTATTTATTTATTTATTTACTGGGTGAATACAGTCTCCCAATACGCCCACCCAGGAAAGCATGAATACAACAACATATAATATTACATATATAAGAATAATATAAAAAGACTTAAACAAAAACGTCTGAACACAAATACTCTGTGGTCACCCGACGAAACTCCAGCAAATACATCCAATTGCGGATACTGGCTCAAAACATCATTGAGTAGTTTCAATGCAAGAGATAGGGGAGCCTGCTTAGCGAACTCTGTTCTTCGCAATGGAACATCGAACAAGTGCCGTCGACGTGTTCGCACGTAGTTACTGGGCGCTCCTATTGATATTGATTCCAGTACAGTTTGGTTACACTTTTCTTTAATAGAATAACAAGGGGAAAATCTGAATAACAATAAAAAAAAATAAGTTACAGCCAAAACTAGAGCAATTAAAGGTCCATAGTGGTCCAGCTAATCACAATTATTACAATAATTATAAATAATTGTCCCATTAATAGATAATAGGACAGATCCCCTGAGCTGATAATCAACCGTCACTAATTGGAGAGACATTATAACCTAAATAAACATATTTTTACTAATTATCAGTGTCTATTGTTTAATTAATTCGCAGCTGTGTTTAATTAATTTGAAGCTGTTTTTTACACACATATATATATATATATATATATATATATATATAAATATATATATATACTTTATTGTACTTAAACATACAGTAACAACAATAAGTTAATAACAACGTTAGCAAACGCGAACTTATCTCTAAAAGAGATCTCTTCCAGTCAACCTAACGCAGTGGCATACAGGCAACAGAGTGGGCAGTAGTAGTGCTAAACAGAAGTTAAAATAAATATTTACATAAATTATTATTATAAAAAATACAGCCAATTTTATTTGCTGATAATGTAGCTTTCTATACGTGATAGAATTTTCCAAATCTGCTAAGTAATCTTTGATTTTATTTATATTTCTTTTGTTTTGTATATGTATTATTTTATCTCTTTTTACTGTGTGTCTATGTCTGTAGTTATTTGTGTGTTATACGTAATGCAAATAAATTATATACCTATGTATAAAACAAAAAATCAAATCTTTCGTTTAGATTTATGTATCGTATGTATCGTATTAGTTTAGATTAATGTACTAAAATAACTTAAGTTTTTTTTTATGTAACTTAAAATGACAGACAAGTTGACGGCCCACCTGATGGAAAGTGGTATCCGTCGCCTATAAACATGAGCAGTACCATGGACATAACAGAGTATACTGTTTCGCCCATGATACCCTCCATGCGTTGCCGTTCCTGAGGACTCAGGTGTTATTCCTCTGTACCCAGTAAATTCACTGACATATCGCACCCTTCAAACAGGAACAGAGTAAATAAACGTATTTTTATATACATATTATCAGTTGTGTATACTTTCTGTCTCTATAATTATTTAACAAGTTTTATTTATTACTCTGTAATCGATTTAAACACAAAAATAAACTTAATGTCATGCTTGTAAATTTTATTTTGTATTGGCCATGATTATTCAAATATAAATTATTGTTTATAAATAAATACAAGGCAAAAATATATAAAATATTTTTCTAATAACATGCAGTAGGGGGGGACAGGGATTGTTAGTAATGGAGACTGAGAATCCCATTGCTAGCAATATACCCAACCAGGTCGACCTCCTCGCGGTTCCCCCTGGAAACTATCATGGTTAATGCCTGATGAATTCATCATGATGGGCTAACTGGCCTGTTTTCATTCTCATCGATCACCCTTCACTGGTGCTCCGCCAGCGTATCCCGTTAGCGCAGGCGGGGTAACCATACCATTTTCACCCATCAAAAAAATTAAAAATAATAATATGCCGTATCCATTGTCACCAATTATTGCATTCACGCGAGCCGTCCCGTCACTCCATTATAGATTCTCTTTTCATTAGCGCCAGTATCTCGAAGTTCGGAGCGGGTTACAGAAGTTCTTTATCGAACTGTGTTCTATAAAGTTTCATTTAAATGGATACGAATGTTTATCTGTTGTTTTTTTTTTATTTTTTTTTTTAATTAATACAATATTTGTTGTTATTTTAACCGTTATTTGTTCCACTTCTGAACATAAGGTATTCATCGTAAGTGGAGTTTTGTCAGTAGTTGCCACGCTTGGCAACTGCAGTTAAGCTTTTAGAGATGTTTTTAAAAGGGACGTTGCTAATAATTGGTATGATGCCTTATAGTTATAGTATTTGTCTAATAAATCTAGTATGTCAAGAGAAACTTGACGATGGAAATTCAGAAGCATTTGGAATTGGTCTACCTAATTAAACCTAGGTCACTTTATGAAAGTCTCTTTTCTTGTTTGATTGACGCAGCTAAGAATCGAACCTAAGACCGTTATACTAATAACTGACTGGCCACTGATAACTCACCTCATGGTAGTAACTCCTGATTTTCATAATTTCAATGTACAATATAATAAGTTTATCACTGAAATGTCCGTTCATATGCACTTTTGGTGTTTATCATTCGGAAATAGTCCGTGTAATTCACACACATTTGTTTATACGACAATCTGAGAACACAAATCGGAGATATTTAAAAAAAAAAAAAACTACTTGAAGAAATAAAAAAAAAAAAGAAAATATTACACATTTTTTTTTATGTATTTGGAAACAAAGTAACTATTTCATTAATAGTTAATTTGTTTCCAAAGTATCGAGAATCGAATTCGAAATACAATATTCAAATAAAAAAAAAAGAAATAATAAATAATTAATCGCGCGTATTTTCCCCCCGGAATGTCCCGCGCAGCCGCCGCTGCGTGTAAACAACGAGAGAGTGTAGTGTTCGCGCGACCCGTGACGTTGTCACAACGGAAGCGCGCGCGCAACTGACTAGCCAAGATAACCGAGCCGAGAGCATCTCCATGCCTTATCTGCTCATTATCATACGCTCCCAAACACCACCGTTTCCCATAGCGCCTTACAAATGCGCTCCACTCATTTGCATCGCAAGAAAACGTATGCAAATACGCGTTCGAATCCGATCCTATTGTGGTTCGATATTTAAAAATCGGGATCGACCTATCAATCGGTTAAACAGGTTTAATGCGCGCTCTTCTTTTGTACATTTGAAGAAAAAAGTCTCAGATAGGATTTGGGGTTCAAACGCTTTAACCCTCCGGTACAGATGTCAGTGTTGCATTCTATTCAATGCATTGTTGGTGTGATTCGGAAATGCGTTTTTTATAATGCGATGCGCGTATGTGACAGCATTAATATTGAGTTTGTTATCGAAAATATTTCTTTTTTTTTTTTTTTTATCTCATTGTACAATGACATAATCGGCGATTTGAAAGATTGTGCCAGTGACACGTTCGAATTTTAATATCCTTGTTACAGTTTAGAGACAATTTTTAAAAATGGAACGAAATATTTAAAATCAGTTTCCTTTTTTGAATAGCGACCGTTATTAATTTTTAATCGAGGTGTTATTTTTATAGTTTTTACGCTTCTCATCGTCCGCGGACACCGTGAAAGTAGGACAGGGGGTACATAATTACCACATTTCTGTACATCCGATCAATCAACCCCTTTCGTGAGAATTTTACCCTAAAGAGAGTTGGCTAATTATTATTCGCATATTAAACAACTTGAACCGGCTTCGGAAATAACTGTTGTAATTATTAAAAAATACATATTAACATATGCAGATCGATAGCGAGGGCATAAATCATAGAACAATTGGGCGGGTCACAAATTTATGTGCGATCGAAATGTACAGACTGGTTTTTGGGTAATGTTGGCCCTTATTCTTTTTTCTTTTTAATTTATCGGTGATCTTTACATTTGGGGTTGACAGTCGATCGGCTGATAGTTTTTAATTATTTGCATATTAAGATGGACTGGTTCGATGTGAGAAAGTTCGGGACTGTTTGATTTATGTTTACGCTTAATTGAATTTGTTGGATGGATACTGGATAGTTGGTGTACCTGGAAATTGTGTTACTCCCGGTGTATTAAAGTTTAAATTATTAAACTGGTTTTGATCAATTTACATGTTTTTAATAGTTAATTGTATATTGCTATTGTGATATTAGCCGTTAACTGTCCACTGCTGGACATAGGCCTTACCTAATAAGGGATTTTTGCCAATAGTTGCCACGCTTGACAGGCGGTTCGGCAACTGTAGTTAGGCTTTGGTGATGTTTTAAGAGGGACGCTGCTGCCCATCCCTCGACCATTATGTTACCTTAGTCGTCTTTTACGACACCTACTATATTATTATATTTGTAGTATATTGTTTAATGTCCTAGTATTTACATGACTTTAGAAATATGTATATGTTAGTAAATTAGTTAATTTCACTGTTTGTTCTATGGTTGACTGGTAGAGAACACCTTAAGATGTTTTATTCGCCATCTGTATCTTATATATATTTTTTTATGCAACTTAGAATGGCAAACAAGCTGACGGCCCACCTCATGGAAAGTGGTAACCGTCGCCTATAGACATTAATAGTACCATGGACATAACAGAGAATACTGTTTCGCCCATGATACCCCCCATGTGTTGCCATTCCTGGGGACTCAGGTGTTATTCCTCTGTACCCTGTTAATTCGAACCATATCTCACCTTTCAAACCGAAACACAGCCATGCAAACACAACTGCTTTAAGATTGAAACACAAATGGGACAGAGGTACCCAAGCAAACGATTTTTGTACAAAGTTTCCCTCTGGTGTTATGAGGTTTAGCTTTAGAACTTGATTGTAAAAAAAATTATGAGTTTTTTTTAATTATTTTTTTAATTATGTCAAGGTTAACAACTAAAACGTTGTAACCAGCATGATCCATTTGATAGTTGCAGCTGTACAGCCACAGATAAAAATATTTCGTGTACAAGTGTGCACAGGAAATTTGTAGTTAGCGATTTCCGCCGCGAAATAAAGCAAATTAGACAATGATTCATCAACACGTTTAATGCTTTTTAACTGGCCAACTTGATTATAGTGGGGGGAAAGGGATTGTTAGTAATGGAGTTTGACAGCCCCATTGCTAGCAATATGCCTTATTAGGTCGACCTCCGTGTGGTTCCCCCTGGACAATTCTCGTTGAATTCGTCACGATGGGCTAACTGACCTGCTTCATACTCACCTATCATCCTTCATTGGTGCCCCGCCGGTGTATACCGATAGCGCGGGTGGGGTTACCATTCCATTATCATCGATTACATTAAAAAAAAAAGAATTGATTATAGTTTATGGTGAGGTCGCTACATATGGAACGGTGTGAGGCAATCATTGACTTGGCCGATGCTTGTTCAAATTATGATATACCTAGAAATAATCATCATCATCGTCATATCAGCCTTTAATCGTCCACTGCTGAATATGAGTCTAATCTAGTCTCTATAACCCCCCAAGGGTTTTGCCAGTAGTTGCCACGCTTGGCAGGCGGTTCGACCGCAGTTAGGCTTTGGTGGGGGAGAGGAATTGGGATTAGCTATGTAATATATTGCTAGCAATGAGGTTTCTTTTTCTTAAGATAGTTCTCAAAACTTTATTCTATCGACAGGACTTAATTTCATACATACATAAGTATCTGTCACGCCTGTCTCCCATTAGGATATAATGCCCATGCCCATTACCACTTTCCATCAGGTGGGTCGTCAGCTTGTTTGCCATTCTAAGTTGTATAAAAAAGGGTAGGCAAGTAGGTAGAATTTCATTAATAAGAATTAAATAATTTATTGCCATGTATTGCCCTGTGGTCCCGGCATAGAATGGGCATCAAATGGGCATAAAATGGAAATGGTGTCGTAAGAGATGGCTAAGGGAACTTGGTCAAGGGATGGGCATTAACGTCTCTCTGTAAATATCACCAAAAGCCTAACTGCAATTGCTAAGTTGTGCAACTCCCCTGGTAAATGGGAGAGATCAACGTTCAACAGCGTCGAGTTAACGGCTAATAATTTATTGTATTTCACTATAAATTAACACGTATGCTTATGCTTGTTTGAACAAAAACAAAAATAATTCTAAGAATGTCTTAATTAGTGTTGATTTCAGTACAAAACTGGCGTGAAAGTCGTAAAATAATCTTGGTATGGAATTGTTATGCGCAAGCGCCGCTCTTTGTGTGCCTATAAAAATTATCATTTTAATGTGTACCAATATAAATATTACTGTAAAATATATTTCCGAAATTACCGACACAAATAATAATAAAGAAATACAATAGCCGCTAAGAAGGCACGGTCTCACACGCGTTCAATGCACGATTCGTTGACTCCGAAAGAATTTGGAAACGAACTGTTTTAGTGAATACATATTTTTTTAATTAATTATCACCATTACGATCGCCGGGGATGCGGGTGTATGTGTGATTGTGGATTCTATTCGTAAAAACATAAGGTCCAATGTGAGTGCGCGCGGCGGTGGGCCACTTTTCCATGAGAGAATATATTGTTTTGGCCAATGAATGAGCCCGACGATCATTGTCCAGATTAGTGCAATTTGAATTTAGAATTATCCGAAGTAATTGTAAGCTGTAAACAATAATTCAAATTAAACATGTCCGAAATATTTTTGGGGTACCGCAGCGGTTTCTACAATGTTTGTGAGACCCATTCCAACCGGTAGTTGTCAATGCATAACTTTGGTTGGCTGGAGACGTTACATAAATTATGCACTAAACAGATACGTAAACGTTTGGGATTCTAAACATCCTAGAGACTACAGTATGGGGTTCTTCAAAAGGGTGTATTAAGGTTTCTTCAGAGTCGACAACGCGCACGTGACACACCTAGTGTTTCAGGCTTTTATAGGCTACAGTGACTTTACCATGAGACGGGCTGTATGCTTGATTGCCACCTTTGTGCATTGGTTTAATATCGTTTTTTTCTATATTCATAGATATATTTAAATTCAAATCGTTTTTATTCAAATAGTTTTTTTTTTATTTATTTTTTTATTTTTATTTATTTTTTTTATTTATTTGTGGGTCGTATGCTTAATTGCCAACTCAGTGGTATAAAAAAAATATACCTACTTCCAATAAGTTGAAAAACTTACATTCTGTTAGTAGAGTCCATTATAATCCACGCACACATACGTCATTAAGGGTACCGCAAGGCTTCTTTGTTGTTTCGAATGGACCGACTTATTTGTCACCACGATGGCCATCCAAATATGCAATAAATAATAACAACAGTAAAAAATTTCTATCGACATGAATGGATTTCAACGCTTTTATGAATGTAGGTACTCGCTTTTACTCGGGGCGGGGGGGGGGGGGGGGGGATTGTTAGTGATTCGAACTACCAGTGCCATTGCTAGCAATATACCCTGTCGGGTTCACTTTCATTTTGTCTCTCCTGGAAATCATCGGGCTGAATCCCAGGTGTGTTCGTCACGATGGCCACCCCTTCTTCCTCGTGGGTGTCGTAAGAGGTAATTAAGGGAGGGCGAGGGTTGGGCAGCAGCGTCCCTCTTAAAACATCTCCAAAAGCTAACTGCGGTTTTTTTTTTTAATAGATGACAATGGAATGGTGACCCCGCCTGCGCTGTCGGTATATACCGGCGGGGCACCAGTGAGGGATGATAAGTGAAAATGAAAGAGCAGGTCAGTTAGCCCACCGTGATAAATACACATGGAACTCGGCACGATGGTTACCAGGGGGACCACATGGAGGTCGACCTGATGGGGTATATTGCTAGCAATGGGACTGGTAGTCTGCATTACTAACAATCCCCTCCTCTCAATAACACCTGTGTCCTCAGGAATGGCAACGCATGGGGGGTATCATGAGCGAAACAGTATACTCTGTTATGTCCATGATACTGCTCATGTCTATAGGCGACGGTTAGCACATTCCATCAGGTGGGCCGCCAGCTTGTTTGCCATTCTAAGTTGTATAAAACAATCCCCTCCTCCTCGCCTAACTGCGGTTAGGCTTTAGTGATATTTGCTTGCGTGGTAAATACTGGCAACCTCTCAAGGGGGAGGTCTCGTTTAGCGATGGACAGTTAACGGTCCATATGAAGATGATAATAATGCAGTCTCATTATAATTTGTTCAGTAATTTATACAAAAGTCGTTTGCTTGGGTACCTCTGTCCCATTCGTGTTTCAACCGTAAAGCAGTTGTGTTTGCATGGCTGTGTTTCGGTTTGAAGGTTGGGATATGGCGTGAATTTACTAGGTACAGAGGAATAACACCTGAGTCCTCAGTAATGGCAACGCATGGGGGGTATCATGGGCGAAACAGTATACTCTGTTATGTCCATGGTACTGCTCATGTCTGTAGGCGACGGTTACCACTTTCCATCAGGTGGGCCGTCAGTTTGTTTGCCATTGTAAGTTGTATAAAAAAAATACGGAACCGATGCACCGACGAGCGGCTCCCTCACAGCCGCCATTTCGAAACCATCGGCAGGCTGTATCGGGCGCGACGAAAACGTACGTTGAACCGGTCACGGTACACTTAGTTGGCTGTTTAATTAATATAAATAAATTATGAATAACGCGTTTTATAACCGCTGGCTCATTATCAGATCGGGGATGGTGCTCGCCGTTGCTGAATTTAATGTTTTATCTACCGTAACCATTATATTTGAACATATAAATGGTTTTTTTTTTCAACGCTCCGGTTGGCGCGCATTTACATTCGGTAATAGAAATGTGAAATGCTCGATGGGACGTCCCTAGTCGTTTGCGCGGGAACTTTTATTTTTTAATTAACTTTTTTTTTATAAAGTGAGTTTTTTGATAGGTGGAGGTCGATTAAATCATAGTTTTATTTATTAAATTTTAATACACTAAGAGAGTGTAAATGGCGGATTTAACCATATGGCGTTATCTACCAGTCGACTGTAGACAGGAATAACAGAAAATGTAGTTGACGGTGCAACGTAATGAACAAAATTAATTTTAAAAATGTAAATAAAAAATAATATATATATATATATATATATATATATATATATATATTATGACGCAGTGTAGGACGACTGGATGGAGATGGAGTGACGACCTGAAATGCATTGCAGGGAGTCAGTGGATGCAGGTGGCTCAGGACCGTTCCTTATGGCAGTCTATGGGGAAGCTTGTGTCTAGCAGACAACGAATATAAAATATTACTATTTCTAGATAAAAAGAATCGATTTAGTTTATGCTTTATTTATTTAATTTTAGTTAATAAAAAAAAACAAATTAAATTTATTTTAATTCTAACATTTGTGGCTTTATTTCCCTATTTGGCTTTACCTACATTTTTATAGGTATTTTTAACTCATCACTGTACGGATTAATACTTACCTATCCATCGTTAAAGGTTACACATGGGTACTACACGACTAGTATAAATAAAACTCTCTCTTAAAATGATTTGTATTAGAACAGGGCTCAACTAATACTGGTGAGTTCTCTTGAGGTATTCCCAAAATGACTCAATATGAGAAATCACGTAAACGTGTTTGTTTGTCCGTTTTCCTGGTTCGTCTTTGTTTCTAATCCTTTATTTAATACGTGAATACTAATATTGCGTTTAGTTGTTAATGATGATTTTTTTAGACCTAATTTTACTTAAAGAAACGTTTGCTTGGGCACCTCTGTCCCATTTGTGTTTCTACTGTGTAGTGTAGCGTGTTTGCATGGCTGTGTTTCGATTTCAAGAGTGGGATAAGGCAGTGAATTTACAGGGTACAGAGCTGAATAACACCTGAGTCCTCAGGAATGACAACGCATGGGGGGTATCATGGACGAAACAGTATACACTGTTATGTCCATGGTACTGCTCATGTCTATAGGCGACGGTTACCACTTTCCAACAGGTGGGTCAGTTTGTTTGCCATTCTAAGTTGTATAAAAAAAGTTTTAGAAATAAATTTCGACCCTGGCTTAACGTAAACATTTTTATTTTTCCATTATTAAATAACACTGGCCATATACAATAAATTTTTGTAAATCGTTCTTAAAAAAAATAAAAAAAAACTTTTATCACGTACCTGTAGCCCATTAAAAGTATAAAGCGCTTGAAAACTTGATTATAGATAGCTAAAGTCAAAGTGCGTGTAACCGATCATCCCCACGTCTCAATCTACGCGCATTTAGATTGCCCTTTCCGAACGAAACCTCATTACTTCCCGAAATATAACCTCTATGGAGGCAATAAATAATCTAACGGCGCGCATATTTCAAAACAAGAAAAAAAAAACATAAAATTTCTTTGCCCCGCGCGTCTAATGTTAGTGAGCGTTTCCATTGTTGACGGGTTATGTGTTCGTACAACGAGATTTTTTTCTATATTCTGAGCGAAGAATTTCATATATTGATACGTACAATATTTGGTAATAAAGGTGTGAACAATATTGTTTGATATTTTTTTTATGTACCATAGCTCAGATTTTTAATTAGTTAAAAATTTTTAATTACTTTAAATTTTTTTATTAAGCATGGCTGTAAGTATTAGTTATTATACATTCTTTATAATATTGTAAATGTTAAAGGGAGTTTATTTGTTTGTTTGCTACCTCTTAATACCTTAATGGAGGGGGGAAAGGGATTGTTAGTAATGGAGACTGAGAATCCCATTGCTAGCAATATACCCAACCAAGTCGACCTCCTCGGTTAATTCCTGATGAATTCATCATGATGGGCTAACTGGCCTGTTTTCATTATCATCTATCACCCTTCACTGGTGCTTCGCCAGCGTATCCCGTTAGCGCAGGCGGGATTACCATACCATTTTCACCCATCAAAAAAAAAAAATACCATAATGGATCAACCAATCACAATAAAATTCGAAATACATGCACTGTATGGGATGGTGAAAGATGTAGGCCACTTTTTCACGAGTTGATCACGAGTACGAAGTCGTGGGTAAAATCTAGTATGTATATATTAGAGATAGATAATATCTGATATCTATATATTGGGTTCTATTGAATATTGATGACTACGCAATGCGATATCGCTTATACCATTCGGATATCCATATTCATTACGAGCGACATCCTTTTTCGATATTATATATCGGATAATCGATAGTTAATATATCTGTTATTGGGCCAATATATATATATAATTATTGTAACTACAATATATAGATATTGGCTATATATTACCCACGTTAAGTACACGTGCGTTTAAAAATTAAATTCTGATATATTTAATTGAAAATACAACTATAGCTAAGATACCATAATATCTTTTTTCTCCTTATTTTTATTTTAAATGGCTGCCACTAATTATCATAATATTATAATTTACTTAATGTATGTCTAAGTTAAGAAATGTTGCCAACATTAAAAATTAACACGAACGCGCCATGTTGCATTCATACAGCCGTACAACAATGGAGTCGCGCCCAGTGCGTTCCGGGCATAGATTTTTGCATTATTTTAGTATGCAAATGTTCGCAGCGATAGCGAGTCACTGTAAGAGCAATTTAAATTATTTTTTATGGCGCTCAAGTGTATTGAGAGTTGGCCAAGGAACGCGGGATTAAAGCGCGCATCGGAATTGCCTCTAAGATATATTGTTGCTTCGTAAATTTTGAATGAACTTCCATATTTGAAATTTAAAAAGAGAACTTTTTATTTGGCGGGTGCGTTCCTGTTATCGTTTTTGTTTTGACGCATTCAACTTTTTATGAAATATCGCTGATATGTAATAGAGACTTTAATTCGAGTTTTTAGTTTATATTTGTATATTTTAATTTTATATTAGAATTTTAGTATTATATTAGAATGCTGTATTGTTGTATTAGCCGTTAATTGTCCACTGTTGAATATAGTCATAAGGGTTGCCAGTAGTTGCCATGCTTGGCAGGTTGACAACCATAGTTTAGCTTTTGGTGATGTTTTAAGACGACGCTATGGCCCATCCCTCCACCATAAGCTCCCTTAGTCGCCTCTTACGACACCCACGGGAAAGGAAGGGTTGGCCCATTCTATCCCGGAACCTACATGGCTAGAATTTTAATATTAATATATTATTAGAATATTTACATAAATTGGCATTTCGTGATCAATCTTATGTTTTAATTATCAATGTACATTCTAAATTTCTTTTGATTTAAAAAAAAAAATTGTCAATCGACCGTCAAATTAGCTGACTATATATTAATACCTTTTTATTACTCGATGCTCTATCTATATAATCTAGATAATTTATGAAGCCAATAAACACAAATGATGGCTACGTAAGCAAGAAATTTATGTCCGAAATCTTGAAAAGAAACTACTAAATTATCTTTCTACCCTATTTAATCCAGAAAACATTTACGAAATGCAAGTAGCAAGAAAAATCTGATTAGCTCGTATGATATATCGCCGGGAATCCGCGTTAGTGCCTTAATTTGAATATTAGACGCGTTATTGAAAAGAAAAGTTTCTGAACGGCCCTCCGCAAGCTTTTAATGGTTATTGCCTCCGTTGTTATTTCCGAACGCTTCGGAAAATATTCAGAAATTATTCGGTTCAGGTGTAACGGAACGTTGTTTTTTTTTTTAGAAAAATTGTTTTCTTTAAAGCTTTCTTATGTTGAGATATGTCTAGGTAATTTATCTGTAATGAAACGGCTCCAATGTATTTCAATTCAATCTAGATTTATTAACATATAAACTAATATGTCGTTTGATTTATACGGCATTCCATACTTAGATTTAAAATTGGAATGATCACAGCATTCGAGTCGTATATTGACATTGTCGTTATCATTCATTTATTTAGAACGTGTTCTTAATTCGAACGCGCAGTTCAAATATCGAACGGAAGTGGAAACGGTATGATTCTAATTTCAAACGAAATATCGCAACGTTTCTATTGATAAAATTTTGTGACGGAACACAACAGTGTTATTATATTGAACGGAAATTTACGATAATGGTACATAATAGAGCGTTATTTGAAAAATATAGGCATCTAACATCCAACTGGTGGAGTGCTGGTTATGAGAAGTGATAATTGATGTATGGGACGGTTGGTAGGCAGCCATCTACTGGGTAAGTTGGTATGTGGTATTATCGTTTTTTTTTTTATTTTAAAATGTTATGTGTTAAAAGGACATATAACAATTCTTATTCTCGTGGTTACTTAGTAGATATGCTTTGGACCAATCGTCGTCGTTACTTTCAAAGGCTACAATATAATGATTACCTACGTTGAATTACGAGTTAATTTCATGATAATGCCATAAGTAGTAGATGACGTCCGTTTATAATTACAAATAGTTATACGACATCTAAGCTTGCCATAGACTTTTTTACTTAAGTTACAAAAATTTTGGATTTTTTTAATTTGGGTTCTTTAATCTATATACTTTGGCAAAATTGTAAAAAATCACATACAAGGGGATATGTGATATGAGTATCTAAATAAAAAAATAATTATGAGGATAACAAAAAAAAATTACGACTAATATCCATGCATCTATCTCCCCCCCCCCATTTCACCTCGTCCTATATAAATGAGATTTGAAGTGATTTTACCAGACTCCATTAGAATGCTCACGTAATTTAATAATTAAATCCAAACATTGCATAATGCACCCAATAATTTTTACTTTTTAAAATAGAACAACGTTGAAACGTCACGTTTATTACGTTCATTCCAGACAAATTATCATACTGAAGACTAGACAGCATGGTCTCCGACCTTAGCCTGTTCCACAACGGAACAAACGTACTAAAAAAAAATTATTACGTTCGCGGGACGTCAATAATAACTGAAACGTATTCGCAATTTAACTTTTTACATCGCTACGTGTCAACCGCGGGGAGCGGTGGCATTCTGCCTATTTTGGCGGGAAACTCATAAAGCATGATTACCGGTAATGTCGCGCGGATTCGTTCACTTCTGACGTCCCTGCGCCGTTTCATATCGGTTCCGGTACGACATATCTACAAATATAACAAAGATTCGGTAATATCACTCGACATTCTCGTCTAATTTGCTTGACAAATGATTCAATTTTGTACTCATAACAACGTATAAATTATAATACTCAGCATGTTTTTATCAATGTATACGTATACAAATGTTTTTGTGGGCCAAATATTAAGAACATATTATTCAAATTAAAAACAGAACACAGCTGTAAGTAACTAGTGACGCGACATCTCAAACTTATACAATCGAGAATCATCGGCGCATTTATAATCGATCGATTATACCACGAGACAAGGTGACGCGGCGCAGGGAGGTCCGACGGAAGGATTACAAGATACATTAGCATACGTAATTTGTGAGCACATCTGTCCCGTGCTGCATACACGTGGGCGACTCTCGCTTTCTTATTGTTCAAATATATCATTTTGCTCCTTTGTGTTCGTTCGAATCGCGTTTTGATTTCAGATAACACTTGTGAGTAATACGGAAGTTATAACTGACAATTTGGCATCTGAAGATCGTGTCTCTAGATATTTTTGTCATCGAAATTGAAATAACGATATCGTTTTAGCTGTTACCAAATGTTTATTGCGTCAACGCTTGGCGTAAGTGTTAGGTATGTGAAAAAAAGAATTACGAACGTATCTCATTTCTTTCATTGTTCGCCCGCACTGAGACTCACAAATCAATTACGTTCGATTCGAAAATCAAAAATTCAAATCGGCCGAGACAAAGCTACATGTTGCCTAATGAGCCAATAACTTGTGAGACAATGGCCGGGTGTGGGCGTTCCGAATTCGAAATTATCACAAAAGAATATTAATGTAACACTTATTCAAATATACCTACCTACCACGATCCATATTCAAAAATTATCTTGTCGTTTAATTTGAATGGTGACGGCGACAAACTTTTTCTCTATGGTTCTATTTTTAAATTATCGGAGGCATTGTGATTGATTTTTTAAAGCTATAGAAACACTCCCCTCGACCTGTCAAAGAACAAGGTATGCGTTCACTTTTAATTGTACGACATATTCAAATTTGGAATGTTTTTTTAATCATTTCATAAGTTTTGTTTATGATTTCGTTTCGGTGCAGTCTTTATTACCATTTCCTGTGCTGTCAACATTAATGAATATGACGCAGTGACGTAGGACATGTGCGCGCGTGTTCCCTTAGTATTTACATAGAACAATCAGTGCTTACGTGTAGATACGTATTGTTTAAACATATAAAAAACATTCAGGTGTTACAGAGCTATGACTCCACGACATCAAATATTACGACACTAAAATTAAAATTCTTTGATGGCATTTAATAACACAAAAAAGGGAGCCGTAATCACGACTGAAATTCGTCTCGATCGAGAAACTCAAATTAGACGAATGGCGGTCGGACGATTTCTTTGTCTTCGGCCTAATGAGTTTTTAAGTCGATTATAGCAATTTTTCATAGAAAAACGCCTTTAGTGATGTATTGGTCGAATCAATCACTGTACAGCTTAAATTGCTCTTTGTGGCGGAGCGGCCTATCGGATCGTAGGCGAGGCCGGACAAATGAGTCGATACTACGCCTGCCGAGAAAGCAACCCGACCTCTTTTGATATCGAACCTTTTTTGTTTAGCTTTAACGCTCCCAATTGTCTTCGTAAAGAGGTCGATTTACAAAAATGTCATATTGATGGACACTGACGACGATGCGTGTCGATCCATTTTTAAAATGTAATGAAATCGGTACAGGTAGCTGAATCGGTATCCGAAATAAACTGTTAAAAGCCGTATCGGACCCCGCCGCGGAACTGTCCGTCACATTCCGTATTCAAACGGGCCAATGGTTGAATGGCGGTATTGTTTTAAAATCCGAACGCATAATGAACACGGTCGTTCCTTTTTCAAAATCGTTAATCGAGCTCTTTCACTTCATTTGCCTTTAGGTCGATCGCTTTTATTTTTCATTGTTTTTTTTTTTTTATTTATATAATTTCCAACTGGAATTGCATTGAAGCGAATTCGATTTTTATTTACCTATTGGACTTTTTTTATTTTAATTGTACTAGGAATGTTATGGTGTAATCCGATATGAATTAACGGGTCGTGATTTAATATGCGCAGAACGGCAACCCCTTTTAAATAAACTTTGATCTTGTTCAATATCAATGATATTTAAATTGTTTACCTTGAAGAGACACAACATCTTCTGTTTCTTGTAAACGTACCTGCAACAAACAAATTTTGATTAGACCAAACAAATACTTAAGACATTACTTTCAATTATTCTAAACAAAGCCACCCCTGTTATGACAAGGAAATGTCGACAACAATCGACTACGAGGCACCTTATTCCGTTTCTATAGACGAGCCCATTGCTTATGGAACGTTGATACGAACACCAAACATAGATACAGTAGAAACGTCTAGAGCAATAAACTATCGACCGACAATAAATTCTTATCTTCGAATGGTGAGGATCGAAGGAAAACGCTGTAAAAAGTCACTCCTTATTTTTCTACATAAGACATGGGCGTGTCTCGTCCCGGGAACGCCTTGTGACGCAAACCTTCTCCCTTATCGAATAGAGGTGTTTTTCCAATAACGATATCGGTCTTCGATCGGTTCCAAACGCCCTCACTATCTTACAAGATATCGAGTACGCCTTCTTAAAAACATCACTATCTCGATTCTAGACTCTATCCCGAAAGCAACAGGACACCACGTTGGTCGCACGCCGCAGCCGTAAAACATATTGATGTGATATCGGTTTTCCATTAAAACGTGTGAGCGAAACTCGACTCTACACGCCGAGTGTGAAGAACGAAACTCGTGTGTGCCGTACAAAAGGAATGTATTGACGTGTTATCGGGTGGCTTTGTCCTTTTCTTTCTCGAGTTTTTCCTATATATGCGTCCCTCTCGGCGGCGCAGGTCGTGCCGAGATGAAGACCGGCTTCGTCTTTGTTGAATGTCTGCGCATTTTTTCTTATCAAGTAATAATGATTATTAAAATGTTGCTTTGTCCCAGCACGCTGCTGTGCTGTTATGATCGCCTAGTACTTCGGTTGACCGCTTCATACAATTTATATGTACAAATAACATGTGTTTCATATATCGTTCTATGTATGTGTATGTATGTACTCTTTATGACCAACATTTAAACATTGTCTGTCAGTTTATATAATTTCATGAGGCTGATAGAAAAAGAAGGTATGGCTCTTCAACCGACTTTAAAAAGGAGGTTTTTAATTCGGATGTATTTTTTATGTTTGTTACCTTATAACTGCGTTAGTTATAAACCGATTTAGAAAATTCTTTTTTATTTAAAAAGATATACTTACGGGTTGATCCCGTAGAATTTTTTTTCTAAATTTTTATCAAAACAGTTGTTTAGGTTTTAAATCAAAATGACCACTTTTGCCACATTTGAAGTAGTTTTTTTCGTGGAACACTATAATTATTGCAGTTAAGTATGTATTGAAAAAAATACATTTTTATTTATGGCTAATTATATTTCGTGTCATCCAAAGCCGTAAAATTATCTTTAAAAAAGTAGCTTACTTATATAGACTGCATACGCTACACGATACGCAAAGCGATGTAACTCAGAAACTAAATAAAATTGTAATTCGAACGTCAACCGTTCGGAAACGTTTATTATGATATTTTGAATGTATTTGTTTAAGCCAGTTAACGTGTTATTTCGAATCAACTAGAAATAACTTTTGAAAACATAAATATGATACATGTGGCGTCTCAATCGTGTTCGGGTTTTGTTTGATTTTTCTTGTGTATATGTTTTGAATTTATGTTATGATTATAAGGATAAATCCGGGGATTCTGGTGTCGGTAATTAGTTATACGGGATTAATGAAGGGTGCGTTGTTTAGAGGGAAAACAGTTTTTTTTTCGTAACGTTCGTCACTCGTACGTATGTATGTATTTTATTGAGTCGCTAACATCGGGTAATAAATACAGATTTTAATTTACGTCTCGCTTTGATTTAGATGGTGGTTTTGTTTATTTGATGATTTTTAATGAAATTTTGTACTTTTCGTTTCTTTATTCTTGTGTTGGTGTTAGGTGTTACGGTATTATATATCTCGTGAAGAAGTATAATCCAACAAATCCAGGATATAAGAAGTTTATGACGATTAAAAAAGAAATAAAATGTTTTTGTTTATGAAATTTACAAATGGCGAACAAGCTGACGGTCCAACTGATAGAAATTGGTAACCGTCGCCTATTGACATGAACACTATTATGGTCGTGTGTTACCATTACTGAGAACTAAGAAATTATGTCTCTATACCTTGTAATTTCATTTGCATATTTCATCAAGAATAAATAAACAATGTTTTTTATTTAATATTTAAGATCGAAATTAAACTACTATAAATTACTTAATAATAAGTTGGTAGGCCGTTGATAGATTAAGGTAATTTCCTGTGATAGTCTATAGGAAAGGCTCATGTTCATAAGTAGCCAATGAATATTTAATGAATGATAAAAAAGTGCAATTATAAATTTCTGAGAACCATTATCATAATGCTTTATTATCAATATCTCGGCTCGTAACAGCGCTGTTTAGCTTGATCATCTGTATTGGCAATATCAGACCTAACAAACATAATAAGCAATATCCGGTAACCTTTACGAATAAATTACACGTGTCAACCTCCAATTAAATTAAACTATGCCCTAAAACTAAGACGATAAGGTCGAAAATTATATAGATCAGCATTTACATAGATCATTTCATAACGAATCTTTTGTGTAGATCGATGATCGAGATCAATAGACGATTCGTCACAGGGATTAAAGATGGCAATGTTTTTTTTGTAAACAGCATTATAGGTAAGATTTATGTCAGTTAAATTCGATTTATTATTAAAATTTATGACTTTATCTCAATTTTTAAGTGATGTTCTGTGTATTTTAGATTTATAAATATTGATATTTTGCCGTGTCGGAAAAAAATGAGATCAATAACACGATGGTCGACTATGTATAATCAATCGACTTCAAAAAGCCTTGTTTTTGGTTCTCAATTCGGTTCTATTTTTTTATATTTGTTACCTCATAACTCCGTTAGTTATAAACTGATTTGGAAAATTCTCTTTTAATCTGAATATTAGTAATTTAGTGTTTTAAATCAAATTAAATGGTTATAGTGGAACATAATTTAAAATTATTTATTAGAATATTTTCTATGACTATGTCTATTACCCATAATAGTTTCAGAGCTAGAGTTAATAGAAATTATAAGAATTAGTTCCGAATATATCCCTATTTAATTCAGAAATGAGACTGGATTCATTTGTTTCTTACACTCGTGGCTTAATAAACCAACTGCTGAAGCATTTTGCCGAGTAAATATTTGGAAATCTATCAGAGAGCTAGCATATTCTTTGCTCTTCGCAATGGTCTGAGCATACAGGGATGATAATGTTATTAATACTTTGGGAATCATGATACAGGCTTTTGTTTTAATATTTATAGTTAGATATTTCTTCATGTCAGTTGTCTTTAAGTAGTAAGCAGAGAGAATGAAATGCTTAATGCTCTATCTATCCTCATACACAATTTAAGTTCAAACATATTTATAATCATTAATATGAAAATGAATAAACGACGAATTTGTTTCATGTGTGCGTGTTGCTGAAGAGTATATTTTTAAAATGTGTTAAATTCTTGAAACAAAAATAATATTGGCATGGAGAAAAAAAAAACTGGTAAAATTGTATCCTGAGGTTGACCATAGACAAATTGAGCCGGTCCCTACTCACACTTAAACTAACCAACAGTTTACACAAGTCGGAACTATCGACCGTAATTAACGCGATGACCCGTGACAGGATACAATGGTAATCCGGGATTATCCCAATAAAACACCTCTTGACCGGGCATTACAGCATCTTTATAATAAACCATTTAATTATGACCCCTTGTCCATTCGTGTGGGGTCTTACTTAGTACGTAATCTATAATTCATGTAGGTCTATCAAGCAATTAAAGTTAGTACTCTATATTGCTTTATTAATAATTTTATAAAAGTAAAACGTTTTATATAAACATAGCTCTAATTAGTCTGGTTGTTACTGGATCAAACCGGTTCGCGTCGGCTTTGGCCGGACTTTTCTCGCCGAGGACGAGGAACCCTTTCTCTTGTCTATTATTCAAAGTGACCTCGCGCCCTCGCGACTGCGGGGTTACATGCCGGCAAGCGATTTTCTTTATTTTTATTATATATAAATATGGCGAAAGTTTAATACATCCTCGACTTGGTGAGCTAGTCTTCTTCCAATTTTGGATATCTTGAGACTTTAGACAAGTTACCTACTCGGGTGACTTGTATTCTGTATTTGTATTTCTTATCGTATTGTCTCTTATCACAATGTTATGGTTTATTGATTTTATGGTTTGGGTATAGAATATGGGAGTCATGATATTTTAGTTCTCAGAAATGATAGCGTTTGAGAAGTACCATGGAAGATAATGTATTATGTAATGTTTATGGTATTGTTTATGTCTATAGGTGATGATTACCACTTTCCATCAATCGCCATATTACTTTCTTGGTAATTCCAAGTTGCATAATAAAAAATTGTGCTTAGACAATGCAATTACATATATTGGAGTTTAAATTTGATGATTTAATTTAATATCGGACTAGACTCTTAATAGGAATTTACTTAAGGGTAAATAATCAAAGATAATATACCTAAAAAAATATTTCAATTAATCAAAACAGAAAATAATATGTAAATATCAATTTAACCGATTGGAATCTGTCATTTACATCTTAACTTACAAACTGACAAAAACCCCCTTTTTCCGTTAAGAGATAAGATCGTATTTTAAAAATACATACATAAATGTAATTAAAATATGTACAAAACTGTAAACTAACTTGTAATTTAATGTTACAACAAAATAAATATTATTCAAAACGCATGTAAACCCTCGGTGTTGCCAGCCCTCCCCGAGGGCAAAAGATCGAAGGGCGGACATCCGGTCAAGTCGCCCTCAAACCGATACTATGAAGTATTTATTGAGCTGTGGCTGACCAAAAGTATTTTATTGTTAACTTGGTCCCTTTCTGTACCCATACTTTGTGTTATAACACCCTTATTAGCCCAAAAATAGAGTTCACTTTCCCTACTTTCGAACGTCTGCAACAGAAAGGTGCTATGGATTAATTGGACTTATAAATGTTTTCGTTAAAATACGTTAATTTGTTGTAATTGTTTGTTGTTTTGTTTTAGATTTGAAATGTTTGTTTTTGATAAAATACCTACTCTTACTGCCACCTAAGTAAGCTTATGTTTTATGATGTTGTATGTAAATATGAATGGGCTTAATGTAATGTTTTGTATTATCGATTAAAACGGTAAAATTGTATATAATACCTAGATATATAAGTATTATAAGAATGAAACCGTCCTTTCATTTTGAATATGCTTATTGATCATTATACCATTTAGTTATAGTACTAATTACATTTTTTTTTTTAGAATAGAATATTATGAATTACTACTCCATTAAAATTAAATTAACTGGTTGTGTACTTCGAATATATATATATATATAACGTCACATTTGTAAACTATGGGACCATCACAGCTAAGGGATCGTTAGTAATGCGAACTACCAGTCCCATTGCTAGCGATATACCCCATCAGGTCGATCTCTACGCGGTTTTAGAAACCATTGTGCTGAACAGGTGTATTTATCACTGACATGCTTTTTCATCTTCACCTATCATCCTTCACTGGTGCCCAGCCAGCGTATACCATTAGCGCAGGAGGGATTACTATTCCATTATCATCCTTAAAAAAAAACCATTGTAGCGTTCAAATGGTCATGTGTTTTTGCATGTTATTTACAATGGAAATCAAACTAATAGATTATCTGATAGAAAGAATGGATATTATGAAATACTTTGTAACGCCCATAATAATAAGTATGCATTTATTGCTTCCATTGTATAAAAAAAATTTAAACTAATTTATTTTCCAGAACAAAAATATTTAAAGTAACCTATTTTTTTTTGTTTTATCATGTTTTTTAATTTTCAGCTTGCGTTTCAACATGCTTTGCTCATAATCACGATTGCATCATTAAAAAAAAAAACATTAAACTATTTACGATCTGTTTTATATACTCGTGAACTGTCTGTATGTTATCTCAATAGTATTAAATATCAACGACGCTAATGGCTCGTAATCGAAGAGTTTGAAAACAACAGGTGTCGGGAATCAAACCCGCGACTGACAGTTACGCAGCGCATCTGCCGACCTATAGGTGATAGTCGCCGCTATTTCTGAACGGATTAGTCTAGTATTTATTTTGAATGTTCATTTAAATGGCACCAAATTACAAAATAAAAAATGTAATTAAAATTATGTATTTATAATTATAGGTTTAAAAAACTGTTCAATCTAAAAATAAATAATTTTCAAGTTATGCTACTTTTGTAACTGCGGGTAGGATAGTTGATGGGATCTCATACTTCATAACTACACTGTGGATCCTATTTACTGTAAAGAATTTTAAAACTACAAAAATATTTTTTAAAATCACAATAAATTTAAATAATTATTTAATTATTTTTAGTACTTACATAATAATATTTTAATGTAAACGTCTTTGTAAGCTGTTAAATTATTGTAATCAACACTTGGATATTCACTTCGATATAGAAGGGGATTTCTATAGGAAAGCGTTGAATAACAAAAATTTGTGTGAAGCAATCGTTTATTGAATTTAAAAACTATGCCTATGTTAAATACCTCAAGAGTAAGTATATTATTGTTTATTTGTTAATTAGCATACTGCGTGTCCCTTAAAATTATTGTACACTACATATAAATAGATCAGTATAACAATTGCTGGGGGACCAAATAAAGATAAAATAAAATAAAATGTAGATAAATTAATAATAATTTGGCGTGATCCTCTTTCTGCACGTAACTGAAACTGTGGTTGATACGTGTGCCCATCGATGGCGGCCGACAATCTGGGAACGATTTGTGGTTACGCACGGGGTTGATGGTGATAGCCGATTATGGTGTGGTCGATCGGTTAGGTTAACGTCGACCAGGCGAATGGAAGTGGGGCTTTGTCAAAGGGTTTTGGATTGAACACTTTAATATGTAAATGGATGAATTAGTCTTAATTATAGGGTTTCTTTCTATAAAAATGTAATTGATAATATTGTTAAGTGTGCAATTTTTCGTTTAAAATCCTCTCCGTGATGGTCCCACATCAAGGCTATGTTATTTATTTAATACTTTATTGTGCATATTAGTTATATATAAAAATATGTCAGAGATAATCAAATGTACAAAGGTGAGCTTAACTCTAATAGAGTTCTCTTCCAGCAACACCCAAAGTGGAAAGGAGCATCAATGTCAGCGGGTAGAATATTTTTTCAGATTTATATTCTAATTCCAAATTTAAATATGAAAATCGAATTATAGTTTCTGTATAAAAAGAAGTTGACAAAAAAGAAAATACTATTTTTATATTTCTTATCGTAAAATCTAAAACGAATAAAATAGCATCGTTATGTCGTAAAAAAATAGAATTATTCGAAATGAATAATAAAATATGAAATAGAAAATATAACCACTTTACAAAGAATCAATGGGGCGAGGGTTCAGCAGAATAGACGTATCTTTGTCGGTGAAACTCATCCGATTTCCGAACGAGCACCGATAGCGGAAGCGGCGCCCCCTACCGGATGTGCGTTGAGCGGGAAAATAGGCGGAAGTTTTGTGCCAGAGAGAAAAATTCGGTAAAGAATCCCTCAGACAAATTTGCATTCGAAAGGGCACTTTTGTGTGTTTTGCTCGGCGATCGGTTGTAAATTTGTCAGATTGTCAATTCACCACAAACGCTCTTCACGTCGTCACTTTTGTTATGTTAATATTTGTTTCTTCGGTTTATGCAATTTCTGGGTTACGCCGTATTGGCAGTAAGGCGCGAATCGGTTTAATAAGGAAAATATTTCCTTTTATAATTCGAACGACGGCGTTCGAACTTTTTGAAAAAAAACGAGCAAAATTTAAATCGGATTCCAAATTCAAAATCGAGGAGCGCGTAATTAGACAGGTGATTCGCTAATTCGTAAAAAGAATTCGAGTTGACTGTGTTGCGGACGTACTCCCGGCTGGGAGCACTGTGGGAACGTCACGTAGAATAATCGGTATCCGAGCAAAAAGTGGCCAGTGTGCGATTGTGGATGTTTTAAGGTTTACTTTTTTTAAAGTCAATTCTATATAGGTACTAATTAGGTACTAGATTGATTGACGATGGGTGTCAAGCAAGCTCTAGTTTTAATTAGTTTTTCTAATATGTATTTACCGTTCATTTTATTTATTAAAATGTAGTTAAGATATACTTATAAATGATTTTTTTTATTTTTTTTTTTTATTTTAACGTTATTTTAACGGTAAATGTTGCCGTAATCGAATAGTAACTTTCTTTTTTTTTCTTTTTGCGAGGCAAAGTACGTTGCGTAATAGGTATCTATGTACCATGTTGTATATGCGCGAAAAGTTGAAAGTCGAACGATTATAATACGATACGAGATCAAGACAACGATCGATTAAGCCACCCCACTTCCTTCGCAGATAGGGTTGTCACTATAGTGATGTAGTCTAAAGAAAGAGGAGCAAGATAAAATAGGATATTTGACAACTAAATACGTACAGAATTAGAGAGATTAAACGAAGTTACTAATGCAACTGTAAGAGTGATAAATATTTGAAATTTATGCAACATCTAAATATACATTGAGATATATAAAAAATGAATATATGTATAAATTTTATTGCAGTGAAATCTCACAGTCCTAACATTAATATTCGCGTGAACAACGTCGTTGATACTTAGCTAGTTTATAATAATTTTTATTATACATAGTAGGTATGTATATATATATATATATATATATATATATATATATATATATATATATATATATATATATATATATATATATATATATATATATATATATATATATATATATATATATATATATATATATATATATATATATATATATATATACAAATTTACTTAAAAATATGTACCTAATAATTATATACAATATCCCCTGGCAGTTCATTGAAAAATGTCGTGTAAGATATTCCGTACGTACGAAACCCTCGGTGTGAATTTGACATGCATTTAACCGTTTTTGTTTGTCGTTGTGTGCAAATGTGCAGCCCTGGACGCACGCGTGGCGAGGTCAGGGTCACGGCTTGCGCGTTAGTGGATGCGCGCTCTACACTGGCCGCTGGTGACGGCCTACTGCACATTTTAAGCGACCTTTTTTTTATTATTAAGACCGCAAACTACTGAGCTATGTCCTAAATATGGTTTAAAATTAGTCTGTTTTTCTTTAGTCAGCATCCCTATTGAAGAAATGTGGCATCAAGTGAACGGTTCGATAGAAAATCGAATGCTGTCCGGAATTCGAACGAGCCGGTGTCGGAGCGCGCGGCGGCGTCTTCAAAAAGCTGCCCGAGCGTAATTTTGACAATTAAAACGCTACGCATCGCGCACATTGTATCTTCGAGGCCGCGTGTCCTTGGCAGGAATTTCAAATACAGAGCGTTCTCTTTTTAAAATTCGCAACCGGTTTGATTTGTTCCCGCGCGCGCGTTTTCCTTCGCTCTCTTATTTATGGTACTCAAATTTTTTTTTTTAATTTCATCGCCCGGCAAAAGATGTCCACGGTAAAATTTTACGAGCGTGTTTTCATCATATTTTTTCCTATGTTTAATATCTATCGTTTAGTTTTAAACTATCATAAATTAGAACTATCGGTCGTAATATCGAATTTTAATGTTAGATTTTTTTTAGTTCAATACGTGGCGAGTGTCGGTCCCTGAATAAGTCAAGTTTTTATAGCTCGTAAAATTTTAGGATCGCATCGGTAGGTGACTCTATTTTGTTAAACGATCGATTTTAAGAGGCCAGTATTGGACTCGTTATTGCTTTTACGACTCTAGAGAAAAAGATTCTAATTAAAAGATTATAATCGACAATGTCGGTGTATGGGCCCATTTACGCGACATACGCTCGTCTCTTTGTTCTTAATCGAAGCGAGGCACTGAGATTGAAATATTTTATAGCGTAAACAACATTCGTTTTAATCTTCGACATCCAATATTTTCAGTCCAACGAATTCTTGATGAGCGGCCAAAAATATTTTAGGGAACATAAGGCTTAGAATGTAGATTTTTAATCTAAACGCTTCTACTTATTTTTAATAAAAAAAAAAAAAAATTGTGAATTCATGAGTAATATTTCTTGCCAGCACTAAATTAGTTTACAGATACGTGTAAATATTAAGCTCGCGTCACTTTAAACAATAAGACGTTTGTATGAAGTCTAAGCAACCAATTTAATTAATTAAAAAATTTTGTATTGTACATTTGCTAGATTTTAATCCTTTAGTGATTGATATTTTGAACAGTTAGTTGTGCAGCATTGAATATTCATTTATTTTATTATTTTGATACTTGCAGATGGTTGCATAGATTCATTTTGCAATTCATTAATATAAGAGTAGTGCTAACTCTTAAATAAAATAGTACTTTCTTATTCTATTGTGAACACTGAATTGCTGTGTCTTAGCAGTCGGTATGTAAATTCAATATTCGAACAGATCTGATTCTATATTGTGTTGTGCGTTCAAATTCAAGTAGCTAAATCTATGGTTAAATCGAGTTCAATTGACTGACGATTGATTATTCAATTAGAGCTGATTGATCGGCATTATCTGATAATAGGCGAACAATTGACTGGTCCACAATCGAACGCAGCGATTGAATGATCATGATTCTTGAGCATGCACAAGTTTATTCAAAGATGACCCTGTGCGGTATTGACCTACTTTAAATTGTACTAATCATGATTTATGGGATAAACAGAGCACTATAAGAGCTTCCTGTTTCCCATTTCCATAGACAATGTGTTTATATATCTATATAACGTAGATTATTGACATAATTTTCGTAAGAAATTTACGTTATTGTCTTACTTAAAAATATTAAAGAAAAAAAAAAAAAGAAATGACAGATATTTCAATTTCAATAAAAGAATCGATTTCAAATTTAGAACACATTTTGGTGGCCAGAATCAATAAGGCACGTTCAGTAAAATTTTTCCGTGCGTAATCGGGCGAGGGGTGCGAGGGAAACAAAGATGTCTCACTTAAGGCAGAGACATCGAACGTGATCTGTTTGCGAAAAAATACCTTAAGCACCTCTTTACCTGTGTCCGGAACCCTCCGAGGGGTTCGGAAACCGAGAGTTTTCTTTTGAACTTGTAAACATCAGCTTAAAGATGTTGTCGGTAAATCGCTGTGGTTTCCGAACTCTGATCGCCCTTCTTTTGTCTGTTGAATTTGGGAATTCTATTTTCAAATTGTCAGTTCAATTGGAGAACTATTTTTTTTTTAATATTATTTATAGCTGTGTGTTTAAGGAAAGAAATATTTGTTTACTAATGTTATAAACCATATATAAGGTTATAAAATATATTTATGTTTATGATTCAAATATTATGTGTCGTTCGTGTTGGTATGTAATGGTGCGATTTTTGGGTACTTTAGGTTTCCAGATCAACTTGTATTTACTAAAAAATCGAACATTAGCATGTTTTTTTTTTATTTGAATAATAATCCAGTTATTTTATTTATTTATAGCATTTACTTCTGAGATTGTCGTTATTATAAAAGTCGAGTTTTTTTTTTCTTTTTTTATACAACTTAGAATGGCAAACAAACTGACGGCCCACCTGATGGAAAGTGGTAACCGTCGCCTGTAGACATGAGCAGTAGCATGGACATAACAGAGTATACTGTTTCGCCCATGATACCCCCTATGCGTTGCCATTCCTGAGGACTCAGGTGTTATTCCTCTAGTGTTATTTCTATTTTTTTTTTTGCAATTACTCTTATATTAATACCTAAACGATTGAGATACTTAAAGTTTTTTTTTCTATATTTTTTTTTACTTTGTATTAAAAGAAAAATATGTGGACGCGAATGGTTTATTTCTTGACGCTACTATATACCTTCAACGTCTATGTTAAAATAAAAAATATTTTTAAAAAACTTTTGTGCAGTACATATAACTTTTTTCTTTAAAAAAAAAAAATTTTATCAATAGAAAAACGTCATCCGTCTATTCACACATATTGTTCGAATCGATTGCATACAAGTGCTAAATATGAAGGTTTTATGGCATGCAAGGTGCAGGGGTGCATCGATACCGACATCGTCAGCTTGTGATCTGCTGTCGGTGATAATACATCTTACAATACACCCTGTATTATACAGGCTGATCATTTTTTTTAATAAAGTAAATTTTATTTAAAATGTTCTATGCGGGTATATATACATAATAACTATAATTTTGTTTTACTGTGTTTTCATGAAATGTAAATTTATCAATATATTAAATAATCGTTTTTATTATTAGTGGACATAGATATTTTACTATCTTAATGAAGTTTGAAAAATTATAATTTATTTTATATAAAAATTTATTATTTCTAAAACTCATTAAGTTTTTCATTAAAACTTAATAAACTAATATATTAACCGTTAATTTCATTAATTTACATTAATCATTTTCATTTATTTCACATTTATACTTATATTTTACGTACATAAATTTCTATTTTTGAATAGATAATTACATTTGTTTTCCACGAGTCAAATTAGGAGAAAAAGAAGACAAAAGAGACGTAAAAAAAGATGCGCACTGTACATGAGCGTGTTAAGAGATCACACACAGTCAATAAAACGTGTTGGTTTCCCTTCAAAACTATTATTCGATTCTTTTGATGTTTCCACAATCCCGACGGGAGTGGCTCAATTGGTTGAGTGGAGTGCGTGCCACTTGCTTCCTCAGTACTGTCAATTTTACTATCGAACTGTAAGAGATTTCCATTCATTTATTTATTTTGTGATACATAGATGTATATACTATATTACCAGAGGGAGTCTTTGTACAAAAGTCGTTTGCTTGGCCATCTTTGTCCTATTCGTGTTTCAATCGTAAAGCAGTTGTATTTGCATGGCTGTGTTTTAGTTTGAATGGTGGGATATGGCAGTGAAGTTTCAGGGTACGGAAGAATAACACCTGAGTCGTCAGAATGGCAAATAACACCTGCAAGTCCTCAGGAATAATCAAGCCGCATTGGGGTGTAAAGTCAAAAAAAAAAAAAAAAATCATGGGCGAAACAGTATACTCTGTTATGTCCATGGTACTGCTCATGTCTATAGGCGACGGTTACCATATTCCATTAGGTGTATATGTGTGTAAAATTTTATTGTGCAATAAACAATAAATAAATAAATAATTAGATAATTTTATTTATATAAAGACAATATAAACACCCCATAATATATATAACAATAAAATAATGAAGAAAATGTTGTAAAAAGTCTTAAATAAAATATTAACGATACACTGATTAAAATTTAACTAAAATGGTCACATTAAAAATAAAAAATAAAAACCATCGATTTTAACAAGAGAACGAAAACGAAGCTCAATTGATACAAATTACCTTTGCCATCATTGAAGCGTTAAAAAATAAATTAGTAAAAATAAAAAAGCATAGACAATAGCGGCACACGTCTCCCCCGGAGACACGGGCAATGGAAACAAATTAATAATTAATTTTCACGCGGCAAGCACACGCCGAAGTTGGGGGCATTTGTTCGATCTCGTTTTGTTCTAAATTCAAAATTCATCCCGCGAGTTCTAAAGTTAAAAAATTGTCTCTCTCTCTCTTTATGTGTGTGTGTGTGTGTGTGTTTTTATTTTTTATTTTCATTTATTTTGCCGCCAGCCCTCGATTGTTCGATCGATTTCATTGTGTGACATGTGTTTTTTTTTAAGTTGATATTAGTACTTACTCTGTATTTTTGCTGCTTTGTAGTGACGTTAGGTATCTTAATTTACCTGAAAAGAGATAGGTGGATGATTTACGACTAATTTTACTATGTAGCGTAAGTGGCGTCATGGTTTATATTTAAATAAAGGATTATTGGATCTAGCGCAGGGATGCGGGCGTTGCCATAAAATTAAAACTTAATGCAGCTATATTAATTTCAGTTTACGATCTTTTAATGATAACGGATATAAAATATCAATTGAATTATATTTGTCTTGATTATTGAACGTTATTAAAATTTTATACCTAAAGTATTTTTATCTTTAATCTATAATTGTACCAATAAGAATATTTTAAATGTATATATTGATATAAGCATTCGTAATCGCATTGCCGTGTGGTCCCAGCATAGAATGTGTCACTCCCTCCTTTCCCGCGGCTATCTTAAAAAATTACCAAAGGAAATTAATAGTCAAAAGATGGGCAGTAGCGTTTCTCTTCAAACATCACTAAAAGCTAACTAGCAGTTGTTAATTCGCCTGCCAAGCGTGGCAAATACTGGCAAAATTATCCTAATGGTAACCTGCCGTAAGAAACGGCCCGGCTTATAGGGAGGCCTATCTTTTTTTTTTTTGATGGTTGAAAATGGTATGGTAACCCCGCCTGTGCTAAAGGGATACGCTGGCGGAGCACCAGTGAAGGGTGATAGATGAGAATGAAAACAGGTCAGTTAGCCCATCATGATGAATTCATCAGGAATTAACCATGATAGTTTCCAGGGGGAACCGCGAGGAGGTCGCCCTGGCTGGGTATGTTACTGGCAATGGGATTCTTAGTCTCCACTACTACCAATCCCTTTTCCCCGAGAGGCCTATGGTCAGCAGTGGACAGATAAGGGCTGATGATGAGAATGATTAAAATGGGCTTGTATGTGGATTCAGTTTTTATTAGGGGGGGGGGGGGGGTTACAGTTAATACCTGAATACATTGTAAGTACAAATCGAAAGAGTTTTTGAAATATTTAATTACCTATCTACCCGGCGATCGTCTAGTGCTCCTTACGAACCGATGACATTAATAAAATGTTTTTATTCCACTATAAATAACAATAAAAACAACATAAAATAGTTTACTTGACCGTGATCAATACCAACCGTTTTACAGCTATTTTACGATTGGCCGATGGGAAGCCGAAAATGCCTAATTTGACTTCATTAAGTGTATGGAAAACAATAAAATTATATTTTATTGGTTTACGTTTAAAATATAACCACCCGTGGTAATCGTGAGATAACTACACTTGGTCAAATGTAGATATTAATTTAAAACTGTGGAATTAAAAATGAGTACACCATAATTCATAATTGTGTTCTAAAAACAAAAACCGACTTTTTTGTGGTAAAACCAGTTATTCTAATTTAAATATTAAACTACTCAATCGATTTTGATAAAATATCTATAGGACCAATCTGTAAGTATATTCTTTTAGATAAAAAAAAGAATTTGTCAAATCGGTTCACAACTGACGGAGTTATGAGGTAATAAACATAAAAAAGAATACAAGCTTCTCCTTTTTGAAGTCGGTTGCAAATGCTTAGATTTAACATTATTAAAAATATTCTTTCTTTCAAAACGGAGTTCCAAAATTAAACATTTATTTAATTCTGCATCGAATATATTAAAAAAGTCAAACAGTAAAACAAAACTCGTGTAAAAAAAAAGAGAATAAATAACATGTCAATAAACAGGGAGGATTTGAAAAAATAACCCCTCTTAAATTTCGAATCGATCCTTTCACACTTCGTATACAAACGGTCGCGACGGTTGATTTCCGTTCTTAATTCAAATAGAAGCGTCTTTTTAAATAGTTTTTTTCCCATTCAATATTATTTTGAATGAGCTCTAAAGTGCGGACCTCAATCGGTAATTCGAATAAACCGAATGAGATTCGAATTTCGATTATAGATTCATTTGATAAGTGACCTCGTTTGGAGTAAAGGATATCGCTTATTTTATTGATTGAACATTCAATGACCTAATCAAAGGGATTCTTAAATTAATCAGACCAATCAAAACCCTGCTACAGGTAAACTTTTAATGTTGTTTGTGACAGGTAGATTATCTTATCGAAATATATAGAAATAATAATTATTAATGAATATTTATTAGTAGGTTGGCAATGAATGAGGTTTGCACATAGATAGGTAGTTTAATTTATAAATAGCTCGAATGATATTCAAGTTTTTAATGAGTAAAAGGGAAACAAATAGACAAAGTTTTAGATATAACGTGTGAACAGGTCGACTCGTAAATAAAGAGCTGTTGTAAGCGATCACTAACGCATGTGACTATTCCAATGGATTAAAAAATAAAATCTATAAAAACTCATAAAGTGCTCATAAACATGAAGGAGGTAATAAAAAATAGTCCGATGTCGTCTCTCAGCTGTCGCGCGCTATTTCCGAACGTACGTTCGAAAATCGAACTTCATCGAACAGTGAGGGGATATCGCGTCGCTACGATATTAAATATTTTTAGCTTTTTCTTTTTGTCACTCGTTTGTAGTTTACATACTGCCAGTATTATTTGTTATTATAAAAAAAAAAGTTATATTATTCACTCGGTTTTGTGGAGCCGTCATTATGATCTGTGGACGCGGCCGCCTGCCAAGTAGGTGAGTGTCAATGTAACACAACACAATGCACTTATTTCCATGTTCCCAGCCGATCCATAATGAGTATACTCATTTATAAAAATAAAATTGACAAGAATTTCGTAAAACACGAGGCAAAACTATTTAGTTATTTCTCGTGTGTTTCACTGTCGGTGTTAGGAAAGTAGGCATTCGTATTGCGTATGTTTTCGTGTTGTTGCTAAGACACAATTTTTGGAACGATCGTATTTTTTATCATTTTATATTGTCTCGTTGTTGATTGTTAAAAATGAGTAAACTGTGTGTGTGTGTTTTTTTTAAACTTCTAAGAATACGTTTTGATTCATCGAATACTCGAATTCGTCGCTGGAAATCGGAACGTTAAAAGATATACGGTCGGAAAACAAAATACTTATTTCTGTTGTTTTTAATAAATTCTCTTTTTGTAACTAATTTAATTTTTATTGAAGCGTTATAATTTTATTCTATTATTATGTTCTATAACTTTCATTATATAAACTTAGCATTTGTTTGGTTTGTTAAATAAACATAATTTTTGTTTGCGTAACATTGTGTATTAATGCGTAGGTATATAATAATGTGAAATGTTTGCAATGTATTAGAAATGTCGTAACTTTGTTACGCGATAGTGCATAAACGATTGGACAGCTTTGAATGGGATTATCATATCAGTTTTTAACTATCCACTGTTGATTATAAGCTTTCCCCTTGGAAGGGTTTTGCCAGCAGTTACCATGCTTGGCAGGCGGATTGGCAACCGCAGTTAGGCTTTGGAGATGTTTCAAGAGGAATGCTGTCTATCCCTTGCTCTTTCTTAGTTGTCTTATGACATGGGAAAAGAAGGGACGGTCCATTCTATGTCCGAGCCATACGATGTGTATATATGTTTACAATAAAATAACTTACGTTTTCTTAGAATCCCTTATTTATTCTAATACGTTCTATTATTATTCAGGTGATAAATCTGTATTTATTAATACAAATAGATTTTAATAATGTCTATAGTGGATTTATAAAGAGGGTTGATTAGAGAAGTGTCAGCCGGACAAATCCAGGGGCTCGCAGTTGTCAAATTCATCGAGATTTGGAATTAAAACGTCACCGACTCAATGCCCAACCGCCTTCATCTACAGGAAATTGTTACTATAAATTGTGAGATGAATTTAGTTATAGGTAATTATTATAGATTTTGACTATATAATATATCTATATTTACGTATAAGTACTATAAATAATGTAATAAAAAGCTCGATTACTTTGGGAGTATAATCACTCATGAGTAAGGATCACGAATTGATTACGAAACTAGTCGAGGTTTATCGATCTAATTACGCGTTAGTTAAATTGGTAATTATTATATAAAATACAATGTGTGCTTACGAAAATCTTAATAGTAAAATTACTAGAATTTTCTAGAAATTTAAAAAAATACTATAAATAATTTCAGATAAAAAATTAAAAGTTATGGACTAATATTATAAGAAGTTTTAGTGTTACTATTAATTTATAGAACGCCGTCCTGACTTCGCATGAGTGGACATTTTTACATTTTAAAAAGTGGGTATTGTGACATAACGATAATAGTTGGACATATATAAGTACTGGTGTAGAACATGCTTTTGTTCTATCACCAGTACTTTCCTCAGCGCACGCAACGAAAGATATTTTATAGCATTGTTTTTACATCTTGAGTTACGTTACTAAAGTTTCAGTAAGGATCCCTAATCTTTTCTAGCAATAAATATAGCCTATGTTACTCAGGGTGAATGCAGCTTTCTAATGGTGAAAGGATTTTTGAAATCGGCAAAGTAGTTTTGGGGTTTATTCATTACAAAAATACTTAAACATAAAAATAAAAATCTTTCCTCTTTGTAATATTAGTGTAGATAATGGCCGAATTTTATTAACCACTCGTGCCTACATACGAGTAGAATCGGTTCTCGTGGTGGAATTATTTCTGAGACTTAACATGTTTCGTGATTTAGGTCTATTAATATCTATTTATAAGGTTAGCTATAATATATACGATCGAAGACAATTTGAAAATGAAAACAACGGATTTCATAATTCCGCACCATTTTTCAACCGCCATTGACGCGCCTCGGCAGCCGCTCGAAAATCGAAAACATTCAAATTTAGAACACACGTTCGAACTCTTTCACAAGACGCGGGAATCGAAAACAGCGATTAGTTTCTAGTGTGTCGCTTCGAACTTTAAAAATATGTCGTTCTTTCAGCTTTAAATTTAAATATAAACCGGGAATGCGCCCCACTCGTCCGCCACTTTACGATGTTTGTCAGTTAATGATTTTCGTTACGAAACTAGAGATTGGGAATATGAAATTTATTGCTGCTTTTAACTATACGTTTTTACGAATTCAGGATTAACTGTCGCAATCATAAACTCTATGGATTTATATTTTGTATTTGCTTTATGTAAACTTTGGAATCGTAAAACAATTTCTCATAGCAATCTCGGTGTCGTGGAAATATTACGAAATTTAAAATAAGAACGGAATTTAAAAACAATGCGTTCCAACATTTTTTATACTTTATCTATTTCAGTTTATTTATAACTAGCCAGATACTTAATTTTTTTTTCTTTTTTAATATAGAATTATTTTTAACTTAATATATCGCTATGGTTAGTTCATTGTATAGTGTTATGAAGTGATTGTTGGTAGCGCACGAGCAGCTAAGGTGCGCCAAGCGTGCGAGCAATCCGAACGCGATGCGTATCGTCCGCGAACAATGGTTGATTTTCTTAGACTTCTCTAAGTACAGTCTGCAAAATATCGTTATTTTTTTTCAACAAATAATTTTAATATACATGTAATATAGTATCTGTAATATGGACATAGATAAAATTTTCCGTAACTAATTATAATTAGAATAATCGTTTTCTTAACTAAAGCTTTAATTTTCTTAATTTTATTCATAGTTAAATAAGTTTATATTAATTATTATTATTATGTATTTAAATTGCTATGTTAATTTTTAAACAATTAAACTGCAATTTGAGGAGAGATTCAAACTATTATAATGTTTATTGAAAAGTGAAAATAGAAATTGTAATTTGATATTTGTTTGCTAACCGTACTGCATTTTGCAGTTTGATATTAATCAGTCAAACATGTTGAATGACATTTTCGCTGTTGGTACAATCGATATGACATTGCACGCCACTATTATTCGCCTTCTAAGATTGCCGACCTTAATTATTCATAACATAAGGTTCAAAATTGTAAGTTTCACTTTTAATACTAAGCAAGCAACAATACAACAATGTAATAAGCATAAATAATTAAAATTAACGTTATTCCAATAGAAATAAAGCATGGAATTGTTTAAATGCATCTTGTGCCGGTCTTTATGCATAATGACTGGATCGCTCTCGTCGCTTTGACGTTCCTCCATCTGAACTTTTGTTTGGGAGCGCTCTTCGCTTCAAACTAAATAAGTTTCCTCGTCTTCCGCGATACTTGAAGCCTGTCTGAAATAATTTCGAAGCGCGTCCATTGAAGCAATTTGCTGAATCTCACAAAATAAATACATAACAATAATCTTTCGAGGCTCTTTCAGTGTTGGGTAGAGTCGGGTAGTTTGTTATATTTATTTAGATTCACTTCCCATGTAGTTCCCGTATAGAATAGGCTACCCCTTCCTTTCCCGTGGGTGTCGTAAGAGGCGACTAAGGGAATTTAATGGTCGAGGAATGGGCAGCAGCTTAAAACATCTCCAAAGCCTAACTGCGGTTGCCAATCCGCCTGCCAATATGTGGCTGCAGCCCACTCATACATAAACGATATATCTCGTTTGAAAAACACACTCTGTATCCTGAGGAGATAAAAAACGTCGCTACAAAGAATATCTTAAAATTCCAATCATTGATAGGGAATTAGCAACGAACTTTAAGAAAAAGGGCGAGCACAAAAGATCGTGGAAAGATCGCGGTGTCACAGGTTCTTCTGCCTGAAAAAGTCCATCTTTCAATAATAATAACAGGCGCTACTCAATTGAAACTGAATGTACGCACATAAATTTAAAACCGAAATAATACGTTACCAATAAAGCGTAAGTATTTAAACGCAAAAATAATTCAGTCGAAAATGTAATGGGTCTCAATATCTCCGAGCACTTTACATAAAACTTTACGATTGGTTATTTTAGGCGTAAAGACGTTCAATTAACCTTTTAAGTAGTGCGACATCACTTTTACCGCCGTTTACCGTGGCGACGTCGTAAATCACGTGTCGTGCACCCAGCTATTTGTTTCTGTACTCGCAATGCATCGGTATCGATCGATTATTAATCGGCACTGTTTATAAGCGTACAGCCCTACATTTGTTTCGAATACCAAATTCGAACGTTCGGAATTCGAAACGTAAATCTTTTTAATCTTCGTGACCATAATGATGACAGCTACTTTTTTTTAACGCGACCAAGATCGGACCAAGGAAACAAGTCAGACGTTAATGTCAAGAAAGATAGTATTAATTCTAGATAGTGAATTTTAATACGCGAGCCTTTGTCACGCACCTCCGCGACATTTGCTGCATTTTAACGGTCCAACGAAAGTTTCTACGAATTGCAGACAGTGTAAAGGTGGTTTCGATTGTAATAAACAGATCCATAAATATGGTTAGACAAAAAATGGAGCGTAATGAATTAAAGTAAGTAGCAGAAGGTCCAAGGCTTTGTCATTAGCGTGATCAAACTTACGTTTGTTTGTTGGTTATCAGTTCGATGAAAGTTTGTACAGCAGCCGCACAGCACGACCTGTGTTACTATGTATAATTTACGTCTAAGTCTACAACTTAGATACAGTAACTTATACATATATGTATATATGTATTTATACATTTATATATATAAGTTACTGTATATAAAATTGTGTCGTTAGAATATTATTTTCTCAATTTTATTAATATATTTATTACTTTATAGTATATATATTACTTCTTCACATAACATAGTAACACAAGTATAAGATTTGGTACTTTGGGTACATTATATCATAATTTAGCACATAGAATATTGTATGTACTGTGATACTGGTGAGCGGAGCCGCGGGTTACACTTAGTATATAAAAAATCCCATGTCAAAATATTTGTTCATACTAAATTATGTTCAAAAGTTAGTTCAGAATATAGTACGGAGAGATGGGATTATTTGTTAGTGGGAACGATAGTCCCCGTGGCTTGCTTGATTTTTAAAAGTGGTAATTTAGTCAGATAGCTCTCCAGATACTTCTACTTAACTATCAAAGTTGATTTTCAGCGATTTCACTATAATTCTTTTAATTTTGCACTATTAACATGGATGCACCATACCGTCTTCATCCATTAAACAAAATATATTACAGTATTAAAATAAATCAATAGATACTTACTATAAAACAAATAATACGTACAGAATATGTAATTCTATTTCTAAGCAAAATGGTGTAAAGGCAATGAGTTAAAAGATTCTACCGTGAAGCAGTTGTGTTTGCATGGCTGTGTTTCGGTTTGAAGGGTGGGATATGGCGTGAATTTACTGGGTGCAGAGGAATAACACCTGAGTCCTCAGGAATGGCAACGCATGGGGGGTATCATGGGCGAAACAGTATGCTCTGTTATGTCCATGGTACCGCTCATGTCTATAGGCGACGGTTACCACTTTCCATCAGGTGGGCCGTCAGCTTGTTTGCCATTCTAAGTTGTATAAAAAAAAAGAGTTAATGACTTGCAAGAACAGAGACGGACTTAGTATCGAACAATGTTTTAAATTTAAAAGTTAAGAAGCTAAAATAGTTTTTTTATTATTTCCGAAAGTAAATTTTTTTTTTAATAAATTTTAATTTGAGACAATTTTATTATCAACCTACTTCAAAAGGAAGTAGGTTCTCAATTCGTTTGTATTTGTTTTATGTTTGTCACCTCATAACTCCGTCAGTTGTAAACCGATTTGGAAAAATTAAGCTTTATCTGAAAGGATATACTTACAGATTTAGCCAATAGAAATTCAGTAAAAAAATTTTTTTTTATACAACTTAGAATGGCAAACAAGCTGACGGCCCACCTGATGGAAAGTGGTAACCGTCGCCTACAGACATGAGCAGTACCATGGACATAACAGAGTATACTGCTTCGCCCATGATACACCCCATGCGTTGCCATTCCTGAGGACTCAGGTGTTATTCCTCTGTACCCTATAAATTCACGCCATATTCCATTTTTCAAACCGAAACACAGCCATGCAAACACAACTGCTTCACGCTTGAAACACGAATGGGACAGAGGTACCCAAGCAATCGACTTTTGTACAGTCTCCCCTTAATCCGATCCTGTATCCAGCCGAGTGACCGGTAGCTTTTTAAATTTATAATTGGAACATTTTCATTGTAAAGAATTAGAACTATTCAATGTCGGCGTATCGATCAATCATCATTATCCGATGTATCGATACATCGCGTGATATGTCTGGCGTTATCCATTCGAGTCGGCATAATCGTTTGGTGTGTATGGGTGTGTGTGTGTGTGTAAAAAAATTAATTCGCAATCAACTCTGTAATTAAACTGGCCAGAGACAATACGATGTGTGTTGAATAAACATAATTTAATTTTATTGTTATTTATTGGCATTATTAGCGGGTTGTGTTGGGGCGGGCGACTTTATTAATGAGCTGGTTTTTTTTAACCAGAGGGAGACTTTGTACAAAAGTCGATTGCTTGGGTACCTCTGTGCCATTCGTGTTTCAACCGTGAAGCAGTTGTGTTCAAGCGGTACCCAAGCAAACGACTTTTGTACAAAGTCTCCCTCTGCCAAACATACATTATATAAATATTTATAATGTTATTGATTGTAACCTAGTGTGTATACTTTTTAAATAAAAAAATAAATAAAAAAACCCCCCAAGGGGGAGGCTTATGTTCAGCAGTGGACAGTTAAAGGCTGATATGACGATGATGATGATTATTAGTGAAGAGAATCCCAATGTATTTTTTATCGATATCGATAGATAGATAACAGCGTTATGCCCACCGTCCAACAGGTGGCAGTGTGTGTCCGTTCACCGGTAGTGTTTACCAACAACTACTGTTTACCACAGTTCGCCGATTACGGACGCACGCAAAGCTGGAATCGGCCAGTAGTGTTGTTGAAGAGTATCGATTATTAAGTGAGTGATCGAATAATCGAAGGATACCGATTATTATATGATTTACTCGAATGGGAACATAAATAATGTAATAATGTATAGACGTTTGTTTTGGACGGGAATTTTATGAATTTGCTGTATTTGCCGTTTTTGACAATTCGACTTCATCCGGATGTCTTTTTCAAGGGACGTACGGCGGTTAATACAGTAAGATTATTAAGTTCTCGATTGATTATCAACATATAGCCAAAATTACTTAGATTAGAAAGTTTAAATTTGAAATGTAGGTTTATTATTGTTATTACGATGCCAATCCGCCTGCCAAGCATGGTAACTACTGCCAAAATCCCCCAAGGGGGCTCAGCATTGTACAGTTAAAGGCTGATTATGATGATTGGAACAATATTATTGATTTATCAATTAATAATGTGGAATTGTTTTTAATATCTGTCTATTTAATAAATACTCGTATTACTGTTAGTATGGTTAGATTTTCCTAAATCGATAATAATTGATCGAATTGTCTATAAGTTTATATCAGTATTGTTAATTTAACTAATATGCCAATCGATGTTTTAGATTATTCTGGGTGAACACAATCGATTATTTGATAATCGATTATTGTGCAACACTAGTGTTTACCTCAGCTCAGCGATATGCAGACGCACGCAACCGATGGAATCGGCCCGGTATAAGGTTATGTTAATGAGTTTCGCCCACTGAACTGTTACGTTTAGAGGTGACAACTTAGTTACTATAATATATAATTTGAAATGGAAACGTGATTGTTAGAAAATAATATGCACAAAAATAGATTCATCTCGCATTTTGCTATTGTAGAAAATGTAACATTCGATCTTGACATATTTCGCTGACCTTATTTGAGTTTACATGTGGCAAGGGACAAATTTATTGCTATTTCTCGGAGTGACATAGTTTCTCAACTGTGTTTTTAATCTCCAAAAAATTCGATTTAATGTTTAGGGTGTTGCTATATTCGAATTAAAAATTTAAATGAAGCATTTACTATAAAATTGCTTATAATTAATTAACTAGATATGATTTTGTAGTAAATACATTTTGCAAGTGATAAAGTTTATTGCCATGTATATTGATCTTATAAAAATTTTGTTGCATTATTGTTTGTGTAAAGTGGAAATAAATAATGTAGTTGGATTTGGATCGTCTGTAAATTTTATAATACCTGTCGTTATGAATGTAAAGTAAATATGTTTAAAGTGAATCACTTTAATGTTATAACAAAGCCGCTCTAACATGTGCATCCAGGTGTCGCTTGGCTCTATTCCCATGCGTGCATTTATGTATTTTACCTACATTAGAGACAATAGTTTCGCTACTGCGACTGTGGCAAAGAATAATTAAAAATATAAATAGATACATAAATTATATATTTCTGAAGATTTTTTAATAGTTTTTTTTTATTGCATATAATTTTTTAATTAAAGATCGCTTTTGTCTAGTTTCTTGCTCTATTCAGTGACGTTTGCTTATGTTTAAAGTTGACATATTCTTAATAGTGGTATAATTATTTATTTACATTTATTTAAAGTAATATTATAAAGAGAAAAAAATATTTTTTTGATTGTAATGGATATATTAAAAAATATTTAATTATTTTTAAAAATTCTTTCACAAAGCTACTGTATAGTAACATGGACTGTGCTTTATTAAAAAAAAAAACAATCCGAAGCCGGAACTAGTTGCAAGTTTTTAATATTTCATCAAAACCCTAAATTAACAATATTAAACACAGTTATATCCAATGATTTTAGTCAGTCTCCAATCTTTCATTCAAGTATATTAACTTTATTCAAAATTTTTAGTACATTTTGAGTAATAAACATCTAAATATCTTTATTGACTATCATATTTAAATGTACAATAATGTTCTAATAAAACCTTAACATAGATACAAATTATCTTTTATTTTAATCTTTGGTTCTTAACACATTGACATTGTAGAGACAAAACTGTTGAATACTGGCTGTAAATAAAAAAAAAATATATACCTATCAACTATTAAGAATAATAAAATTTAAATGTCGAACGAATGGAATGTCGAACGGACCGATTCTGTTGTCTCGACTACCGAGAATGCCATCCCTTTATGTTTTTAAACACGTCCAATCGCGTTAGCCGTGAGTACTCGTGAGCGAATTATCTTAAACGCCTCGATTATGGCCTATGACTTTAATGATTGCCCTAATGACGAAACTTATAAGACATTTATGTGTATTATTTCTCGCACTACGAGTTTGGGTTCCGTCACAAGGGAAATATAGGAATATAGGAATGCTTGCTTTTTTTTTTCATAGAGTGTAAGACATCTAGATAGAGTCGTTTTTTTATAAACGCTTACCTCAATATGTTTAATATTGTTTGAGTAAATTTCTATTACAGTTAGAATTATACGATTTAAATATTGGAGAAAACTTAGTAAAAAATATAGTTGGAAAACATTATACTTCAAATTTATTATAAAGAAAAGAGAGAATAATTTTTTTTTTACCACAGAGCTAAATAGATTTAGTTTAACACTGATAATTGTTTCTCGAAGGCTGGCAATTGTAGAGTACAATTTAGGCTCGTCTCCTGTCTTGTACATTCACTGTGTATGAAGGAGGGATTTTACGAAGAATGATTATATTGTGAAAGACTCTAAATTTTGGTCTAAAAATATTTAGGTCATTGTTGAGCCAATAGGACGAGTATGTGTGTGAATACCAACTTACTACATTATTATTTGCAAAAACGAGAAACAGCGTTTTTTTAATAAAAACATTCAGCTAACAATTGGCTGACCGTTTTTGACACGCAATGCTCTGTCTAGATAGCTATGCTCTAAGTTTTTTTTTTTATATATTTTGATGTGTAATGAAATACCAAAATAGTATAGTTCCATTGCTTTTTTGAAACTTTTCAACCCACAAATATTCTGTTCACCTATGATTTCACTTATAATTTCACGAGACACTTTAACAACAAAAACGATTCCCACAAGATCCACTGTGTACAGACTACCTCACGAAAGACATCTACAATTGATAGGTTCAATCCAAAATTATATTTCAATGTATTAAAGTTCAATTTAGCATGTAAATACAAATTACGGACGACTTGAGCTCAAGACCCTACGTGCATGTCTCGAGGCACTCGCCTATACCTAATAACCATCAATGATCGGGCCGATTGTGAAAAATATCATTAAAAAACCATCAGCGCTCTGATGATTTGACTGTTCCACAGATGATTCGTGCGGCCGGCCATCAACCGCAATCGATTCTTTATATTTTTTTTATTAAATTATCGAGATACTACGTCGTGGAGCTCATTCATTTATGCTCGGCGGTTTTCGTCGTTCGTTTTCGCTACTGGCGTTATTTTTTTTTCTTCTAACAAATGATCATGTCAACGGTAAAAGAGAGCACGGTTCAGATTTGTCGATAGCCAGTTACCGATGAAGTGGATTCAACCTTATCCCACATAGATAAAACTTATAATTGCGGGTAATAAACTAAGTAACGCTTGAATGAATTTATCGAGTTCAACATTACCATTTCGATGGAGTCCGGCAATTTGAAGTAATCTATGCTGATAATCGAACTAACGGATCGATAGATCCCGCCCACCGATAGTGCAGGGGGAGGGGCACAAATCGAATTAGCGAGGCCGATGAATCGATTAGCCTCGAACATATCGGCAAAAAACACGATTAGCCCCGAATCATCGACAGTCGAAAAAAGGTAACAACCGACGGTTAATAGTGGTTTTTGTTCAAAATTCAAAGATTTGAATTCGTAATTTCCAACCGCAAGGCGTTCGAATCATTTGTCAGTGACAATTTTTTGGTTGCAATCGATTTTTAAATACAGGTTAAGGTTTTTGTTACGTTGCGCGGTAAATTCCACGTTTTCGGCTAAGCGTTCGATGGTTTTTGCAGGAGTATAAGATAATTACGGTGCGAAATTCTAAAAATAATTGTATTAAGCGTTAGTTAGACCCAAAGAGGGGATTGGATTGTTAATTTCGTGCGTCGTGCACCGCGCGTCCTTGCTGGCGTCACTATTCCCAACCCAGAATTGACACAGGCATGGGAGAGCGTGCGATTTTTTGCTCTAAACGGGACACATTCTTCGGGACATCAAGGCTGTGGGAACCGATTGCATTCCGCCCGGAGCCGTAGGGAAATGCGCTTTTTTACGATTCGAACCGATACGATCGGCCGATGAATTGAGACGATTAATTACCTCCACAAAATCAGAATGTTTGCGGTGACGTCGGCCAGCCCTAATTAACGTAGCTCGTTCGAAATTTCATTGAGAAATTTCAAAGGCTACTAGAACATTTAGAGTCGTTTCATAAAACTTTAAGATTTATTGGGTATTAAGTGAAATATCATTGGAGTGTCTATCCCTTATCGACTACTAACTAACAGATTATATTACTAGTATCTCTAAAGTTTATTTAAACTAGTTTCAGATCGTTAAAGAAACTGAGTTACACGCATACAAATTAGTTGAACTACTAAAATAATGAAAACAGTATGTCGTGTTACTATAATTTGTTTCGAATACTGAATCGATCGAATGTAATGAAAATGTAATCGAATTAAATAATCGATTCGAATATAACAGACAGTCTAGTGATGTCCAATAATAGTACAAATGAAAAACGATTATTTGATTGAATGTTTCGATTTGTTTTTAATTTTTTAGAGTATTTCTATTGAAGTAGATTATAATATTGTGTTGTTATTTTTTTATACAACTTAGAATGGCAAACAAGCTGACGGCCCACCTGATGGAAAGTGGTAACCGTCGTCTATAGACATGCGCAGTACCATGGACGTAACATAGTTTACTGTGTCGCCTATGATACCTCTCATGCATTACTATTCCTGAGGACTAAGGTGTTATGTCTGTGTACCCTGTAATTTAATTGCCATATTTCACCTAGACACATGAATAGCACAGAGTCTCCCTCTGGTATATTGTCTGTTATGTTTTTTTTTTATTGCACGATGTTGAAGTAAGAATTTTTATGGAAATGGTATATAAAAGAATATAGATAAATAAAATGATGATGGTGTATGTACAGTAAAAAATAAAGTCATCATGGAAGGATAGATCTAGGCTTGAGATTATAAACGCATTTTTAACACCATAAAACGTTATGTTTACCAGAAATAAATAATGCAGAATAGAAAGTACAGTCTTCAGCAAACCACAATACAGTGGATGCTCCAAGATCACCAAAGACCAGACAAGTACCGTATTTTATAATTAAAAATAATCAGGTAGTTTTTCTGAATAGGCACCAGGGGAAAATGAATGTGACAATTAGCGAATGAATCTATTCTTCCAACGATAGACACGTTTACGTCACTGCACGCATAAGAAAGAAACTGACGCTGGATGTTGTTGTTTCGGTCTATCTCATGCATCATTATCATTACCTGTCCACTAGTGAATATAGGCTTCCCTCTATTGGGGAGTATTTATCTTGTATATGTGATAGCTAAATCGAAATATGGTAAATTTATTCACTAATGCGTAAACCTATTTCAAGATGGCGAATTGGCAATGAAAAAATTAAGAAAAGAAGTAAAATAAAAAAAAAATATATATACGAATTATGAGATAAAACCAATTTTATTATTTATAATGAACGTGTCATAATCTTTTACGATACGGATGTCATAAAAAGTGTTATAATAAGACATTTAAATGATAATCTAAAGATATTTATTAATAAAAAAACTTTTCAACCTAATTTTATTGATATACTAGCGGCCCGTCCCGGCGTCGCACGGGTGGACATTTTAAATATTTCCCTTCACTGCTCTGCTCCTATTGATCGTAGCGCGATGAAAAGTAAACTATAATCTGCCCAGGAGTATAAAGAATAATTGTACCAAGTTTCGTTAAAATCCGTCGAGTAGTTTTTGTTTCTATAACGAACATACAGACAGACAGACAAAAATTTTACTGATTGCATTTTTAGCACAGTATCGATCACTAATTACCCCCTGATAGTTATTTTGGAAATATATTTCATGTACAGAATGGACCTCTCTACAGATTTATTATAAGTATAGATTATACATTAGACACTATCTATCATCATAATAATCTTTAAGTTTTAATTTTAACAATATATATATATATATATATATATATATATATATATATATATTGTACTAAAAGAACACAATTGATTTAATAAAACTGACCGTCAAAACTTTATGTCAGCTAAAATAAGATTTGCTATAAGTGCACAAATTAAAAAAGATTTCAAGAGAATTCCGAACCGATTCGACAATCAATCGATTGCCGATCTAATCGATTATATCCTGCCCCCGTTCCATTATAGAAACAATAAAGTGGCAAGCGCTGCCTCACAATTTTATAGATGTTAATTGTTAGTTTTATTAAGCGTCTTCTTTGAACCAACCCTTTGCGGTTGTTAAATATAGTTTTAAACGGCATCTTCGTCCGAGATGGGTGGCTAATGGTGGATTTATAACTATCGGTTTTGATGGCAAGCGATTGTATAAGTTTTACTGTCGCGCGAATGACGATTGATTACTCGGTATTGTGTTAAAGTTGATAGAAAATCGTAATTGGAAACCTAATTGACTTGGGCTCAGTTCGTTTTCTTTCAAACATTACTTTTTTTTTTATTTAAAAGGAAGTTCGGAATTTGAAAATTATTAAATTCAAATAAAAATATATTGCTTCGAATTTAATTCTCGTTTTTGAATTTGGAATAGATTTACTTAGTTGCCAGTATGCGAGTGATTTGAATGGTTGTGCAGTGCCTACTATCAGGTTTATAATCCTCGTTGTCAAGTGTTAATATGTAATTTATAAATTATTAATGATTACTTTAATGTCCCATATTCATTTTGTTAAAATTGACACAGGTTCCAACATTTCTGTATACTACTACAATATTTTACCTACTAAAAAATAAAAGTACAACAATGACTTTTGCATCGTTTCTTTAAATTTGGAATTCCTGTAAAAAATGCTCGGACACTCTATCTAAATGCCATTAATCTATGATAGTTCGGTAGAAGTACTTAAGTAAATAACCATACAAATTTGTCTAGAGTCAAAGCTAATTACGTACACATGTTTATTCTTAATTTACATAAAAAAAATTCACCTAAATTGAACGCCAAAACAAATATTTCTCTGTGACTACAGAAACAAGCTTCTGTTCAAATATTAACAAACATAATACATGAACAGAAGCGTTGGAATCGAGCAAGGAATTAAGTTCCTCTAATCGATAACTACATTGCGAGGCACGGCATATGTAAATTTGAATACGCTTTTTAATCAATGTAAAGGATTAGTGGGCACTTGGTTTATAACAAACAATACTATCGGGACACAACATTCAAATGTGGTGTATCGGACGGACACATCGGCGACCCTTCGGTTCCTTGTACTCAAATGAATATTTATTTCGCATAGTTTAATGCCAACATCTATTGTTCATAATTTGTCGTTTACATGCTTTGTATCGTCTGAGTACAGCATGCTAGTATCTACGTCTATTTTCGAATAGACATTTGCACAGAATGCCATCCTTAGTTCCGTTACGAATTTTGAAATGCGAATACGGTATTCTATTTTTTTTTAACTAAATTAGTGATTTGAAATCAGTTGTTACATTCGACGCACGCTTTCTCATAGTACAATCATGAAACATCGATTTGTTTACTAATTAATTAGTAATTTATCTTCAAGTATTTTGGATTGATTTAAATAGATCATTATTGATTAACTATCGAGTTTTAGTGTCTTATTATTATAATAAGACACTAAAACTCGATAATTAAGTTCATTGTTAAGTGCTAATAATAACAATTCGTTATGGAAATAAAAATATAAATTGGTACCGTATATATATTAATTGTACCGATTATTCGATTCGATACAATCGACTCACGTTCTTGAACGTGCTATAATTGACTTATCGCTGACACATGACAGGTGTAGCGAAGTCGAATGTCATAGATCGAATCATTATCTATGGTATTATTTGAACATGTAGGTATTTTATTTGTATGCAAATTGTGTTTCTATCTATTGATAGAATTACGTAAGTACATTCAGCATAGAATATAAATTTATTTTGTATTTTATCATTGAGAAATGAATTCTATTAAATACGTAAGAAGGCTTAGAAATTCTATAAACAGACTCAGTTTGACTACGATTTTTTTGATATTTTTTTACACGATGTTTGTAGTGATTGTAATTCGACTTTAGCTTTTTTAATTGAGAGGATTTTTAAATGATGGTATCATACTAATTTGTTTAATTTCAAATAGATTTTCTTGTTTTTTTTTTTTGTCAAAAAGAATAATAAATATTAGTAACATATTTAAATACAATTCTATTTTTATGTAGTAATATATATATTGTAGTTCACTGTACTCGTACAGTTTAATAGTACAAAAATGTTTCAATAATGGAATCGATAACCGATTAATTACCCACAGGGCCGTAGCTAGACCCAAGTTTAAAGTAGGGCAAAAGAACTTTTTGGTAGGGCAGAAGGCATAATTAAGTGACTTCAAAATAGAGAATCTGTATTGTATTGTAAAATCTTTATTGCACATAAATCATACGGAATACATCAAAAGATTTAATATACAGTGGCGGCCTTATCCCATAAAGGGATCTCTTACAGTTAACCTTTGAGAAGCTGAAAGAAATCTGTCTTATTTTCTTGGGGCTTTTCATTTTAAGGTAGGCCATTGGGCCTATTAAAGTAGGGCATTGCCCATCAATGCCCCCCCCCTAGTTACGGCCATGATTACCCACACTTCAAACTAATTTATAATGTACATACCTATAATACATAATAGAAAAAATAAACTAATCTATTCCAATTTTAACCGAGTAGATATTTTTTACTAAATATCAACTCGCAACTTGTCATTTTAAATTACTCTATTTCCGAATTAGGCTTATCTGATTGGTACGCAATATGTACATCACAACTATTTATGACACAGTAATAAATATGAAATATCGCCATGTCGGTCCCGGCATAGAATGGACCATCTCTTACTTTCCCGTGGGTGTCGTAAGGGAGCTTATGATGGAGGAATGGGCAGCGGCGTCCCTCTTAAAACATCTGTAAAAGCCTAACTGCGGTTGCCAACCCGCCTGCCAAGCGTGGCAACTACTGGCAAAACTCCTCTTATGGAAAAGGCTTATGTTCAGCAGTGTACAGTTAACGACTGAAATTATAATAAAAAAAATATGAGCATAAAAAAAAAAGAAAAAAAAATTATGCTTACAATTCTGCATGTGCAATTTATAGCGAATAGATACAAATCGATGTCGTAATGTAATACAATACGATTGCTCGATTACGACGAACGCTGATCAGATATTAACATATAGAACAATGGTAATGATTGTTCATGATCTAATCCATAGAGTAGGCGGTGCACACAGAAGCGGCACGCGATGTAAACTCAACTAGTTGTCGGAAAGTAAAACACAATCTGTACTTATTTATTTACTTAGCAAAAAATACGACACTACCAAATCTGTTTAATTTTTGTTCAATTAGTCTCTTTAATTCGACACAAATTGTAATCAAGTGACGTTATTATTGTATACAATAATTCTAATTTCAAAATTATAAAATAGAAACGGAATTCGTCGATATCGATTAATTGAGTCGATTTATTCAACACTAGAATCCGATTGTTATCAAAATTTGAAATTCGAATAATCAAAATCACAGCTCCAATCGATTTCTCATCACATTGTACATACGAATCAGATATTACCATACGAAACAATAGTTAGTTTAAACAATATAATTGTTGTGTGCCGATTGTGCGATGGAAATCGGTTCGACTAATTTGTGCCCCGGTCGAGACCTGTAGGTTAGGTGCGGTTAATTGCACATATAATGCGTAACTATTAATTGATTTTGTCCCTCCATTGTATAGGTTTATCTTTATTATTGTTTCCATTGAATTTGTAATATCTAAATGACGGTGGATACTTTAGAATAAAGATGGGGTAAAGCCGACCTATCGCCGTAATTATTCTATTCATAGATATAGCTTTGTTTTTAGGGTTGTGTATTGTACAAAGAAAAATATAAAAAAATATATATATATTTGATGCTAGACAATTGATCTCTTAACATCCTTATCTTCAGAATAGCTATCAAACTGAATAATTTCACCTTAGTTAAGCACGTGACTTTTTCTGTGTGGCCAGGATAAAAAATAGTGATGTTAATTATAATTATCCTGTGTATACCAAATTTTATGACCATTGATTGAATTGTTAAGGCGCCAGAAGGTACTACGTAATATACAAAGTAACAGAAAAAAATTGTTTGCAGGTTAGGCGCATCGTAACAAGTAACTCACCTGTTGCCAGAACTGTGCGAGTAGATATATCCTCTCTTTCTTGAAGAGCCAGTCCATCGAGTGCATAGCTTGCACCTCCGCCTCAGGTGCGGCGGGCAGACTAGCCGCGCCCGTCGGGTGCATCCGGACGCGCGCGCTCACGCACCTACACCCGCCTCATGACACGACCATCCGCGCACCACGCATCTCACTTTCGAATCCACCGCCCAACATTCTACTATTCGAAATTCAAAATTTGCCTCTTCCTTAATTGCCGGTGCGCTCGAACCGATTGTTACTAGCCAGTGTCGTAATCGATTGTTCTTTTCTATTCGGTAATCGCGTGTCGTGAATTATTTTTTTTCTTATTCTTTGTTCAGTTTTTGATGTTTCTTATTGTGTTGCGCCCCTGTTCGACCTGAAACAGAAAAAGGTAGTATTGAAAGGGGAAGTTTGCCATCGATTCTATTGTCGGCAGACAATCGGCCACTTGGCATTTTCGTGTCGAAACTAATTTGGTTATGCCAGGTTTGATGTTCAGAGCGATAGTGGCGGCAAAAGAAAATTGACAGGTTCGTGAAAAAATGCTTACTCGAAGCGAACATTGCACATTAGGGTTTGACTCAGCGTAATACGAATAGAAAATTCGGAACGTAGATTATCTGTAGTGTCATTATCGATTATTATTTGGTATTCGTTATGATCGGATACACTATTATTTCTTATAAATACACAATTGTAAAGAATACAGTCATACATAGTAAAATTGAAATCATTAGCAGGTTTTATAAAGTCAGTGGACTTGATTTCTTTTTAAAGATGGGTCGAAAAGTGACAAAAAAATTTGGGGTTCCTCCATACAACATAATACCTCCATTTGTCAAATTAGAAGGCTTTAAAATTTTTATTAGCCATTCCTTTAAGAATCGTGTTATCGGTATTTTTAAGTTAGGTCTAATATGGGATGGGAAAAGAGAATCGACTACTAATCGAAAACCTCTACATTTACATACATATTTTGCTTCATCCACTTTACAAATTCATCTCATCCATACACGCCGGTGATGGTATCAATATGTAAACAAATTAATAATAGATATCAGACAGTATTCTAGTGTCTGGGGGAAAGAGATTTTTTGTAATGGGATCAAACAGCCCCATTTCTAGCAACATACCCTAATAGATTGATCTCCATGGGCTTCTCCTTGGCAACCATCATGGTCAATTCTTGATGAATTAGTCACGATAGGCCAATTAATCTGCCTTCATCCTCACCTATCATCTCTTAATGGTGCCCCGCCAGCGTATACTGATAGCGCAGGCGAGGTTACCATTTCATCTTCACTCGTTAAATAAAGTCTGCTGGTATTAAATAGTAGTAACAAATCGATTAATAAATAAAAAATCGATTAATCGATTGAATGTTACGATTTGTTACTGATTTTATTTAATTAGTATTCCTGTGATAATTTCAACAAAGCTTGGCTACCTTCTCATTGAGGTCTATTGACCGCTGAACAGCTGTGTAACGCTAAGTTTTTCCTTATCGACCCTGATAATTTTAGTAATAAATAATGAAAATGTAATTCGAAATATTTTATGCATAGTGGGCGGTGATAACTAATTTACAATAAAATGGATTTATAGTAGTTCAGATTGCAATTTGACAACACGTAATTATGATTTTAACGATTAAGTTGAATTAATGTTAATAAGGCCGACAATTTAGTGATAAAGTATTATAAATCTTACAATTGTTTTAATATGAAAATAGGTATTTATGTTGTATTAAAATAATATATTTTTTTTAATTGTAATTATTTAATATATATATACAAAAATGGCGACTTTCATCATGGAAAAATTAGTATGCGTCTAACCCATCCTAACCCATCCTTTTCGATTGCAAATAAAATCGTTAAAGTCAATAGGGATGTAATAGTGTAATTAATACACATAAAATGCTGTTGGATTAAGAAACTCGTCTTCTTGAAGTTGCTTAAAAATATATTAACTCTAGTTTTTACCTGTGACTTTGTTCACAGTAGTTATGTTTTGTTTTCATCTTAATTATCAAATGTAATTATAATTGATGTGTGATGTGTGTGTGTGTGTGTGTGTGTGTGTGTGTGTGTGTGTGTGTGTGTGAGTGGTTAAAGAGCTAAGAGGAAATAAACAAACAATGTCAGTTTTACATTATAATATTAGTCACAATTTAACGTATTTAGTTATTAATTTACCGTTATAAAATATGCTAATGTAATAGTTAAAATGTAATAGTTAAATTTCCCAAAGGAACCCCCATCAGTTTATAATTACAATAAACTTTCATAATATCGATATAAATAATTGCATCTCTTTCGGTAGTTAAACAAATAGTGATAAAGAAGGAAAGAATGCGTCGGTACAAGCCGAAACAGCTAAAAACTAAGTTATCGCCACCTTAAAACAAAGAGCTGTAAACCGCGACTTGTAAATTTTAGTCGAGACTGCAAGTTATAAACAAACAGCGGATTAGAGTTCTTATAATATATAAATACATAATGAAAAAGATTGACTTGAAAAATAATTTAATAGATGATATTTGAAAGTGAATAAATTCAAATTCAACTTTTAAATCGTTATTTTTTTATAAACTAATATGATTATGATAAATTGTGTAATAAAATTGTTAATAATTATATGAGTTCTAATGCAAAAAAGAGAAATAGCAATATTTGAAGCAATTATTTTACGATTACCTTGATTCATCTAAGTCGCTTATTAATAAATAAAACATTTACATATTATTTTAATATAACAATTTATTTTAACGTTTTGGTTCACAAAAAAAAAAATAATGCAATGACTAACAAAAATATACTTATAAGTAAAAGATTCTCATTTTTGAAGTTAGTTAAAATATAAAATAAAAACAAGGATATTTTTTTGTTTTTAATTTTTAAAGTGAGCGAAGTGTCTTCAATTTTTTTATTAGCATTGCTTGATTAATATTAGAAATCGCTGTCTCCCATCGCTAGGACGGTGTACATTAAGGTGGCGGCCGGTGGGGTTGAAACTGTGAATTACTGGCGTGTCAATCAATAAACATGATAAGTGCGGGTGTTTCGTGCGCCGATATGCAAACAGGATTACACGGCCGCACGGAACGCCTTGGATCGATTCGTTTGTACTCGATGCCTGATATCGATATATAGCCAGTGGTCACTTCACTAGCCACTCGAATTACGATGACCTCATTTTTTAACCTCATTTTTAATTTTAAATAAAATTTAAATTTTATTCATAATTAGAATTTCCTTTTGTGTTAACGGCCAGTATTGTTTTATTTTTCTTTTGCTTTCGATTCGACACTATTGTAATTAACTTCGAATATACTTAGTGATGGATTTTGTAATTATTTAGGTCATGGTTTATATTACCATACTCTTTTTTTTTACAGTGAATGAGTCATTCCGCAAAATGAAAATACGGACGTATACAAATTATTCCCACTTCATACAGCTTTAGTATTAGTTAATATTCATTAGCAGGGGGTGGCCAGATGCGATAGATAAGACTCGACCACACGAGCCTATTAACGCATTGATATTGCCGACCGAATATATTAACTGTCTAACGTTGGTTAAACAAATCTACGGAATGTTTGAAATGTAGATTGAGTCTTCATGAACGTTCGGTTTTCTTTGCCTCGTATCTTATAATTTTTCTCAGTGGTATTCCTTTTTAAAAATATATTTCAATTGTTAAAAAAGAGGGCAATTCAAAAATCGAACGTCTTGGATTACTTATACTTTGTGTTACATGTAGTAGTGTTAGGACGGTTCACATATGAATTTCGACCCAATCGCTATCGGAATACGGATGATTGTGTTTGTACACTCGGTTTGTCAATCGGCAGCCATAAGTTTGTTATCGATAGTGATCTTGCGGAAGCGGTCGCGTGCGCGTCGCCACTACGCTCGGTTCTCCCGCTCTATTAACGGTTTTAACAACTTTATTTTTCGGCAATACGAATATGTCTTACAATATAAAATATAAATCGTTTGAAATTACCTGAGAATTAGAATTGTAAATTTGTCGTGTCGTTAAGTGGTTTGTGTTCCGTGCACCCTGTCTATCGACTTGAAAGCGGTTGTAATTGAAATTATTCCTAAGGACAGCGGTGAAATTATGCAGTTGTTGTGTGACAATGTATTGTGAAAGTATAACTGGAGTGAAGCCAAGAAATACATGTCAGAGCATGTTGATTTGGTTTTATTGAATTTTTTTTTTTTATAATGTAACCTATTTTTAATATTTTACGATTAGTCAGATAATCGTTGATTTATTTACTTATCAAGCGACATCGATAAACATTAAAGTCATAAAATTAAAGTAAAAGACTGACAGGTGCTCGACAATAACAGAACCGACACGGCCGCAAACAGTTTTATCACGGCCATAAATATAACAAAACTGTAAGATTGCCCTCACAAGCGTAAAACTTTATAAACACACCGATGGAAATAATCCTGTACAAATATACTGTTACATTTGTAAGTACACATGTAATTCCTAACACAAGTGGGCAAAGCTTATTTTGGTTATCATTTCGATTATCGAACATGCAACCGGCGGATTGTCGCGAAACAAAGCCGGTGGCGAACAGTAGTAAAAATCTATCGTGCATCGAAAAAGAGGTTCGTGACAGAAAAGTTTGGTGGTTCCCTTTCAATCGATGCCATTTAGTTCGGCATACCATTTTACTGCTTACACTCTAACCTAATTATTTATATCCATGCAATTCTGTAGATAGCATAACTTCGAAATCGAATGATATTATAATTCATTACCTATTGTAAATTACAAAAAAACATTCGAATGTCGACTTGCTGCCATTGACCTTTGACAACTTGATTGGAAGATAGATAAACGAAACGCTAACAAAGAACTCAATGTTGTATAAAGAAAGAGATTCGGAATTCAAAAATTGGAATCCGCAACGCGAGCATTCGAACATCGTTGAAACGTTCCATTTTTAAATTTCTTCCCCCGTGTATTTCTTCCTCCTTTTGTAGCCATAGACTCGTTATCGACACGGAACTTTATGCCAGATATTAGTCATATTCGATTGTCTTTTTCGATTTTCAGAAATCTGTTGCGGTTCCTCGTTTGTGCTCTTTGAACTGCACTCGACATTCGGCAATTCGATTATTTCATTGCTGTTCTTTGATTGATGGATTTACGTTGGTTTATCCCGTTCTTTGTTATTGGATGCGAGTGGTTTTCGAGCGTGTGTTAAGTGACTTTATCGTTAAATATAATCGAGTTGTAGGTGAATTTATTTCGTCAATTCTAATTCGATTGATAACATCGTGTAGGCTTTTATATTTAATGGTTCTCCGAATGCAATAACAGGATAAGTAAATTGTCAAATTCAATTTAGTGTCGTGATCGGGACACGTTTCACCGTGCACCTATCACGATAATAGTCTAGATTATCGATACAATTGATTAGGGACGCTCGCGTGTCCGTCGCCATGTTTTATTTATCGGGCAGCAGGTGCGTAACTCACATTTTAACGTTTCTTAGTGTTGTACGATTTTGTACATGTACAATCAATTATAATTTCTAATCGAAGTGTGTAATTGGATTCGTAAAGAAATAAATGTGATTATTATTATAGTGTTCGTCCGTTGAATGATGAATGATTCTATTGTCTATGCTGAAGAATTCTGTTAAAGTGATGATATAGCATTGTTTGTTAACAATAGTATCATTAATTAATTAGTACTAGTAAACAGTTTATTTAATAAGTACAAGGAATTACAGGATGACAGTGGGCCTGGAGTATTATGGAATGCAATAAAGATATTGAAATGCATTGATCGTTCCTTGTGGCAGTCTATGGGATGGTCTATGTTCAGCGGTGGGCAATTAAGAGCCGAAATGATGCTTCGTTTTTATAATAAATGCAGTTTTGCTAAAGTTATTGATACATTGTATCCGGGTTATCTACGAAGCAGTATGAGCATTTTTAATGACCTCCAACAGACTTTATGATTGGAGTCGATCTAAATTATTTATATAAAACTAGTAGAACTAAGAAAAAAGTTAACGGTTCATATATGGAGATTAAATTCCATATTTTTTTTTATACCACTGAGGTGGCAAACAAGCATACGGCCCACCTGATGGTAAGTGGTTACCATAGCCTATGAACACCTGCAATACCAGAGGTATTACGCGCGCGTTGCCGACCCTGAAGAAACCTCTTTACCCCCCTTCTGAAGAACCCCATGCTGTAGTCTCTTGGAAGAGGTAATATTAAGGACATTGGATAACGTGTGTATGTTGTCCACAGTACTCATATCACCTACTACTGGGACAATCTGTTATTATTATTTATTTATTTAGGTTCACTAACAATTGTTTCCACAAAATAATGTAAATATACATATATACAATTACGGAGCTTATAACTATGTGTAACAATGTTTTATAGGCAAACACAGCATATATTGATACATGTATAACAATAAGTACGGAGAAATATATATATATATATATATATATATATATATATATATATATATATATATATATATATATATATATATAGCTTACAACTATTATTAAATGCTTAACAACTAACAACTAAAGCCACCATATCCACAAGCAGATCCAGCAGCGCGACTCATTTTATATATATTTATAGATATTTCGTACAAAAGCAATTGGAGTATCAAAATTAATATCGACCTGGTCACTGCAGGTATTTATAGTTTTACAAAACCTTACTATTGGAGAAAAGTTATGTCTAAGTTTCCACCGCTTTATCCTACTCATCAGACCAAAATACAACAAAATACCTTGTTGGTATACGGTTGAAAAAGTTAAAACGATGGTACACTATGTACATGAGCTCCATTTGTATTTGATAAAATCCAGAAATAAGCTCTATCGATTAACATGAATCACTCAGTGCTCCCGTTATTCCCTCTCGTAAGTTTTTTGTGCGTTCATTAATTACTTAATTATGTCAACTCACACTGTTTTAAACGTGAAATGTATTATAAATTACCATTATAGCACCATAGGGTGCGCCGTGACCATTTTTTTGTGGGGCGTTCAATGAGTTTTTGTTTAGTTTTATTAGTATAACGACGAGCCCATATTTAGATTCAATTGTCAACAATATGAATTTATGCAGCAGGAGGCACAGAGGAATTTCTTACTTACTTACGTTCATATAAAATATTTATTTATTACAAATAATAATTATTGTATTGATGGTTACCAATACATACATAATTTAATTCGACAGAATAGCATTTTTTTATACAACTTAGAATGGAAAACAAGCTGACGGCCCACCTGATGGAAAGTGGTAACCGTCGCCTATAGACATGAGCAGTACCATGGACATAACAGAGTATACTGTTTCGCCCATGATACCCCCCATGAGTTGCCATTCCTGAGGACTCAGGTGTTATTCCTCTATACCCAGTAAATTTACGCCATATCCCATCCTTCAAACCGAAACACAGCCATGCAAATACAACTGCTTCACGGTTGAAACACGAATGGAATAGAGGTAGCCAAGCAATCAACTTTTGTACAAAGTCTCCCTCTGGTAAAAATTTAGCATTTTAGCATTTTACAATTAGTATATTTACTTTAATTTTTAATAAGGTTTATATATATATATATTGTATTAAAAAAGGGTCATTACGCACTAAAGGATTATTTACAACAAAATATACTTGATTCTTAAAGGTCATAGTCATGGGTTCTTAAAAAAAGGGATAAATGTTTATTCAGGGTCGGCAACGTGCGCCTAATGTCCCTGGCATTGTAGGCGTCCATAAGCTACAGTGACCGTTTAGCATCAGATAGCCCGTATGCTGGTCTGCCATCTTTGTGGTATAAAAAATAAATAATTAAATAAATAAAATACGTGGGATATTTCAGTTATTTTCTATATTATAAATTTAATTTGATATTTATCTAAATATATTTTATTTGGCAAATAATTCAATATAATACCTATTTAAGTTTTCAATAATGATAATTTGATGTTATCATATACTTAATTTGACTAATAAATTAAATAAATCTTTTGCTGTTTTTTAGTCTGTATTAATATAAATTTATAATTTTAAAATCAACTTTTATTTAAAAAAAATTAACAGTTGAATTTCTTGTTCGTTCTTCTCAACTGAAATTGCATTCTGAATCGATGGTAGAATTATAAAAAAAAAATACTATACAAAAATGACTATAATTAAGTTTACTTGAATAAACAATATTTTTATTATTCATAAAGTATATATAAACACCAAATCATTAGTGTGAACAAAGCTATATTAGAGGACTTCTTAAAATTTCCTACAAAGTTCTCTGATATGGCTTCCTTCTTGTTACAAACAAGCATTATAAAGAAGATCTGGATATTCTTCAAACCAGAGGACAATATTACGACATTCTCGCACGTGTAGCAGTCATTTTAATATCTACATATAAAATATAAATTATGGCCAATGAAGCAAAAAAGATATGTGAAGCATTAGAAAAAACGAGACTGGAAGTTAAGCTGAATGGATCCAGTAACGAAGACAAAAGAAATTAAGCATATGAGAGATCTTCCGTGAAAATAATTTGTAGTATATTTAGTAATTTTATTATTATTAAGACATGGGCTTTTTCAGGTAAAAAAATCTGTGACACTGTGACCTTTCTATGATCTTTTGTGCTCGCCCTTTTTGTAAAGTCCGCTGCTAATGCCTATCAGTGATAGGAATTTTAAGTAAGAGATATATATATTTAGTAAAAGTGACAGGACATTGTTGGCGGACATGTCTATTTAATATGGAATATCTAAGAAAAAAGAAGGAAAAGAAAGAAGTAAAGAAGTTAATAATTTATAAAACAAATGAAAAGCTAGTTACTATATTGAATAAGGTGGTATGGGGTAAAATCAGTCATAAAAAAATTATTAGACATCATTTTTATAATTATTGTATAATTAAATCTGGCAACATCGAAGTTTTATTTCAACTTTACACTCTCACTCTTGGTTATACAAACATAAAATACGTCAAATCCATTCGCCACTAATTAAATTATGAATAAGAGGAACATCTAAAAATATTGGGAGCACATGACATAGAACATCGGTATTTCCTTTGCATCGAAAAAAAAACAAAAGTGACATTTCAAATGATTCGGTTCCCCCATAGTGTAGGGTGACCAAATAATCTATGGCATGGGAGTACTTCCCGCCTCTATTCATGAATTTGAAATTGCATAGAAAGTGCGTTGTAAACTGACTCGTTTACGACTTGTAAATACAATATTAAGTTGGAAATTTGAAGTAGTGTACAGTTTTGGGTGCCTTATTGGTTCAAGTTGTCTTTGGTGAAACTACTATGTTTAATATTTATTAATCGTGTACATTATTTTTGCATTGGGCTACATTTTTTTTTTTAATATAAATACTCAGTATGATTATTTTAGTAGAAGTGTAAGTCCTGTGTAAGTCCCGACAAAGAATTTTAACATTTTTTAATATTTCAATTTATGATATTTTATTATTATATAAATCCGTAATGTTTTAATGCTACAAAAAAATTTAAAACTGAATTATTGTACTTTTTGTTATTAATATTTACACGTTTGACCTAAATAGATTTAGAAAGTACTTTTTAATTTATAAGATCAAATGTTTTATACCCAAAATCCATAGCAAATAAAATTATTAATATTAGAATAGGCCACCTATTCCTTTCCCGTATCGAAAGAAGTGACTAAAGGAGTTCATGGTGGAGGAACGGGCAGCAACGTTCCTCTTAATACATTACCAAAAACCAAACTGCGGCTGCCAACTCGCCTGCCAAGCGTGGCAACTACTGGCAAATCCCCCCTTATGGGGGAGACTATGTTCAGCAGTGGAAAGCTAACGGTTAATATAACAACAACATAGATGTACATATCATTGGCTATAATACCTTGTATTGTTACGAAAAAGAAAAATGGAAATAACACTATATCATTTGGAATCTAAACCTTCTGCATAATAATTATATTGCCCATTATTCATCGCAGGGAGACTTTGTGCATAATCTTCTCCTACCTCTGTTTCTAGTTTAGAAGAGACGAGAATTGACACGATCATTTAGGTAAACCGTGGTAATTTACCTAAGTTATCTTGACGTTTCAAACAAGTAATGCCGGCAGTGGCCTCATATAAACCATGCAACGCGAATGTCTAAATGTTAATACTTCTATTATTGCCACCAAGAAGTTTTGCTGGTTGCTTTGCTGTTCTTCTTTAAAGAAGAAGAATATATGGCGTTAAAATTATGAAATAATCTGTCTCGTGATCTTCATGACATAAAAGTCGGTAGTCCGCGAGTGATGTCTGTGGTGTTGCCAGCGTGTATAGTTTTTTTACTTATATTTTACTAAAAAATTGAACTAAAATAGTATCTTTACTAATATTATTGTTTGCGTCTATAACTGAAAAGACGGCAAAGGAAAACAAAGCGACGTGTTCAACTATCGTACGAAGATAAATATACCTGTTACATTGTACAGAATTATCTGCAATATCTACGTTTTCAACATTTTACGACTTCTGAATAAAAAGAAATGATATTTTTTCGCCCTATAACTTACATGTCGGCATCATTCAACTGCTCATAAGTAGTTTTAATTCCCAATCAATTATTACAATTATCACACGTACAAGACGGCAACACTTTTGCACCTGTCCCCATAAAGTGTCGCATTACAAAGCGAAATGGACTTTTAGTGTTGCATATAAGTTGCAGTTGTGTCAAACTGGCATTATAAATAAGACTTAGAAATCGTCCGTGTAGAACAGCATTATAAATGATGGCAACAAATTGCTGAATAAGCGACGTGAATTGATATATAATTTTTTTGTTGCCATATGCTATGGATAAACTAATTGCTAATGTACTGTGATTAAAAATATTTATATTTTTTTAATGGGTAACAATAATAAATTTATATAAAATTCCTATAAATAAAATAAAAAAAAAAAACATATGCATAATTTTTGGCACAGTTAATGAATCAGTTTTGTAAAATACAATGTATTAAAGAAGATAAATAATTTGTTCTACATCATCATCGTCATTTTAGCTATTATTCGTCCACTGCTGGACATAGGCCTGTCCTATAGATTCCATTGGGTGTTTTGCCAGTAGTTGCCACGCTTGACAGGCGGATTGGCAACGGTTGTTCTAAATAAAAAAGTAATTTATTCATGACAAAGTAACTTTATAACTAAAAAAAGAATTTTACTTAATTATTATTTTTTTAGATCAAGGAAGCAGTTGGTGTCGTGTCGTATCAAGAGGTGAAGAGACTCGCTGAAAATCTTAGTGAGTGGCAAGAGCTCCACCGACAAGAGCGCAGCTCTTAAATAGGATAGATAGATAGATTATTTTTTTGTTTAAAATTCGTACCGGCGACTTCTCAAGCATGTGTAATGTTTTTTTTTTTTGTGTGAAAATGGTATGGTAACCCCGCCTGCGCTAACGGGATACGCTGGCGGAGCACCAGTGAAGGGTGATAGATGAGAATGAAAACAGGCCAGTTAGCCTATCATGATGAATTCATCAGGAATTAACCATGATAGATTCCAGGGCGAACCGCGTGGAGGTCGACCTGGTTGGGTATATTGCTAGCAATTGGATTTTTAGTCTCCATTACTAACAATCCCTTTCCCCCCTGTGTAATGTTTATGGACTGCGGTAACCATTCACCATTGGGTGCGTTGTATGCTTGTTTGCTACATGTTTTCCAGGAAAAAAGACTATTAAATTCAATTCAAAATACATATTAGCATTCTCTTTCTGCATATAGTATTTATTATGCTTTTTTTTAATTGTCCCAAATATACGTCCAGTATGGTAACCCTTATCATCCCTATGTCGGGTCGACGGTACGTTATAACACCTTCGCGTGGGACAGTCTATTTCGGTTTTATGTCGATTCATATGAGTTATAAGTTTCGGATAGGTATTACCCGAAATCGAGATATTCATGTTTATTATTTAGTAAATTTTTGAAATTCAAAACTTTTTATTAATATTTAATATATACTAGTTTTTGTCCGCGACGTATGTGATCATGGGGAGTGCTCTGATTGATACCTGCTGCTGACTTTCACTAAAGTTTCATCCCAATCATCTGGACGAGTGGCGGTCTTCCACCATGCGTTTTTCAAGGCACTTTCTCCCACGCACAACCACTCTTTGGAATCAACATCCAGCAGCAGTATTTCCGAACCGATACGACAACGTAACCTTCAAGAAAAGAGTATATTCCTTTTTAAAAGGCCGGCAGCACACCTGCAATGCTGATGGTGTTGTGGGTGATCATGGGCGGCGGTAGTCACTTATCATCAGGTGAGCTGCATGCTCGTTTGCCCCCTGTGTTGTAAAAAAACATGTGTGGATTTCAGAATTAAGAGAAGCAATGAAATAGGTCACTTTTAGATTGAGTATCAGGATGCGACGTATACCAGATTTTATTATACACTTTATTACAGGGGAGGCTTATGTTCAGCAGTGGACGGTTAGAGGCTGATATGATGACGACGATGATAATGAAGTATCTGTCATGTACAGACATCGTCTAGTTACAATTTTATTATAACAATAATGTTACCAGAGGGAGACTTTGTACAAAAGTCGTTTGCTTGGACACCTCTGTCCCATTCGCGTTTCTACCGTGAAGCACTTGTGTTTGCATGGCTGTGTTTCGGTTTGAAGGGTGGGATATGGCAGTGAATTTACAGGGTACAGAGGAATATCCCCTGAGTCCTCAGAAACGGCAACGCGTGGTGGGTATTATTAGCGATACAGTATCTTCTGTTATGTCCATGGTACTGCTCATTTTTATAGGCGACGGTTACCACTTTCCATCAGGTGGGCCGTCAGCTTGTTTGCCATTCTAAGTTGTATAAAAAAAAATGTTAAAACACTTCAAATACACATATAACATTTAAAATGGATGCTCAATTTGCCAAACAATGATAACATCACGTTTATTATTAGATACTTATATTGCATCAGATAAAATCTGTCAGTCAACTCTAGCCAAGTGGATACTATTAGGAAAGTGTACCTATATCTACCTGTATCGAATATAGACTCTAGGGGAGGAAGGGATTGTTAGTAATGCGAACTAGCAGTCCCATTGCTAGCAATATACCCACTCAGGTCGACCTATACGTAGTCTCCCCTGGAAACCATCGTGCTAAATTCCAGGTGTATTCATCACGATGGGCTAACTAATTTGCATTTTTATTCACACATAAAATAAAAAGAAATACTTAAAATGTTATATAAATATATAAGATATAAAGCTATATAAAAAAAAGATGACCCATTACATGGCGGGACCACATATAGGAGGAAGCGAAAGAAGCTTGTTTCAATCGAATCATTTGACGTTCCATTGTTTCTTCTTACCTTTATGGGAGACACACGTAACAGATATGTATGTATGTATGTATATGTATGTATATGTATGTATGATGGCGATATTTAATTATTATTATATAATTGTGCCACTGAAAATCAGCGTCATGTTCGAAAGAACATGGTGTATAGTTGAGCGACCCCATTTTAGTGTTTATTCTCTACATTATATTTGTTTATTGTCAAATGTTTTTGTTATTATGTATTTTTTAATGTGAAATTAAGCATTGGATAAATATTTCTTTCTTATTTCTTTCTTTATTTTATTTATTTATTCATTAGTACATATATGTGTACATGGCGGACTTAATGCTAAAAGCATTCTCTCCCAGTCAACCATACGCAAGTGTCAAAATACTCGAATGCGGTACTAGTAATTATTGATATACATACATACTAAAATTACATATATAAACGAATAAATATATATAAATAACAAATATACTTACACATATATGACATATACTATATTATACACGAAATTGAGAATAATATAAAGTACTTACTGCTCGGATAAAGTAAAAAAAGTGAGCGTGAACGTTTTTTTTGAAAGACAGTTTAGTCGGTAGTCTCTTAATGGCATCAGGAAGAATGTCTTTCTAATTTGTAAAGTTTTTTTTTATAACTGTCAGTCTTATTAATGCAATAGATAAATGATATAAAATTTAGCTCGTTTTGATATTTATTACGCGCGTAGAGAACTGCCAATGTTCCCGATCGTTTGAGCTGATGCCAGCGACCAAATGTCATAGTGTTGTTATAAGAAGTTTATTATAGGAATCAGGGGTTTATTTATTATAAACAATATCATTGTAGTTCGAAGAGTTATTCTTGCTTATAATAACCTATCTATCTAACTGGAAGAGATCGCTCTTAGCAATAACGTCGCCCATTGTTTTCTCATTGTGATTATTTCTTGTAATTGTTTATATTTATAATAAATTTACTATTGTAATCTTTTGGAGGAAACAATAAAGAGTATCTATCTATTTATTACCGTCCCACTGCTGGGCTGTGAAGTCTTATTAATTATATATTTGAATATCAAAGTATGTTACGATGAATGGATGTTTGTTACTCTCTTACGCAAAAACTACTGAACGGATTTGAATGAAATTGAGTACACGGGTCGGTTATATTCTAATTTAGTACATAGGATTCTTTGTGTACTAATTCACGCGGGTGAAGTTGCGGGATACAGTTAGTTTTATATATTTATACTGTTATTACGTTATGTGGCTGATTGGTTTGGTATAGGTTATTTATAGAAAATTGTAATAGATTTTAATTGTAAAGTAGATTGATAGATACTCTTTATTGTTTCCTCCAAAAGATTACAATAGTAAATTTATTATAAATATAAACAATTACAAGAAATAATCACAATGAGAAAACAATGGGCGACCTTGTCGCTAAGAGCGATCTCTTCCAGGCAACCTTTGGATGGAGAGGAGTAATTATAAACAGTTTGATCGGAGGCACGATGAAATTCTATTATATCTTAATATACATATATGTTACATGTAATAATGTAAAATATACATATATATCCCTACTCATTATATACACTTATATACTATTAAAAATAAAAAAAAGTAAAAATGTTCCATGAAAGATATTGTAGTTAATTCCAGATAAATTTATCACAACTGTCACTGTTCGGGAAAGGTTGACTGGTAGAGATTGCTGCTAGCATGAAGTCTGCCTTTTGTACCATATTTTCATTTGGTCGACAAAGTTATTTAAATAAAAAAAAAATGTGTCAACTGCCCAGACTTCATCTTCACCTATCATCCCTCACTGGTATTCGTCATCATCGGCGTTTATTAACTAATAGAGCAGATGCGGTTACCATTCCATTTTCATCTATTTCAAAGTTCCTTGAATTGCTAAACCTACTATAAAATCTCTCTATGAAAAGTAGTGGTGACACAGTATTTTTTTATGCAACTTCGAGTGGCAATCTAACAGCCCACCTCATGGATAGTGGTAACCGTCACCTATAGTCATGAGCAACACCATGCACATAACGTATATTTTTGGAGGGGGGGGGGGGGAGAAAGGGATTGTTAGCAATGGAGTTTGACAGCCCCATTGCTAGCAAAATGCCCTATTAGGTCGACCTCCACGTGGTTCCCGCTGGAAACCATCGTGAACAATTCTTGTTGAATTCGTCACGATGGGCCAACTGACCTGCTTCATCCTCACCTATCATTTTTCACTGGTGCTTCGCCAGTGTATACCGATAGCGCGTGTGGGGTTTACCATTCCATTATCACCCATAAAAAAAAGTATATTCTTACGCTGTGACATTCATAATACGTAAATAAGCTATATAAATATTTAAACATACCATTATTCCTCTCGCGACATAACCGAACCCATCGATTCCCAGTACTCATAAAATAACCCGTTGATTAAAAAAAAAACTATTGTAAAAAAACAATAATCATTGATCGCAGGCGGGGTACACATGTGCAACCAGACAGTGACGGGGCTATACGCGTGAAAGAGATAGCGTCGATGTTTTTTTTTCCCCAGTCATCGGAGGCACCGATTTTGCCACATGTTTCGATGTGAGTTAGTTGTAAAATGGATGATGTTTGAATTTTTTAATCAATCGACTCGGACTTTAATCAATCGAATCGACTTCAGAAAGAGGGCCTCAATTCGGATGTATTTTTGTGATGTGATATTATGTGGCGTGAATTTACAGGGTACAGAGGAATAACACCTGAGTCCTCAGGAATGGCAACGCATGGGGATTATCATGGGCGAAACAGTATACTCTGTTATGTACATGGTACTGCTCATGTCTATAGGCGACGGTTACCATTTTCTATCAGGTGAACCGTCAGCTTGTTTGCCATTCTAAGTTGTAAAAAAAAATGTTATTTTATCCGAAAGGTTTTTGGTCCCGTGGAAATTTTATTGAAATCGGTTCAGTAATTTAGTTTTTAAATCATAGTACCATGGACATAACAGAGTATACTGTTTCGCCCATGATACCCCCCATGCGTTGCCATTCCAGAGAACTCAGGTATTATTCCTCTGTGCCCTGTAAATTCACGCCATATACCACCGTTCAAACCGAAACACAGCCATGCAAACACAACTGCTTCACGGTAGAAACACGAATGGGACAGAGACAATATAAATAATTCAACTGTATGGAAAAATACATAGTGATCTTATTGAAATAAAAATATTACACAATCGAATAATATATAAGTTATTATAATCTATAGAATACGTAATTAGATACTTCATCTATAATCAGCGATACGCAATATCAATGTCAATAATCAAGGTCTCCGTGAAATTTGTAACATAAACAAAAAAAAAAATCGCATCGTGTTTCTTTATTATCGAATTGCTGGGAACTATATGCATATTTTCTCACGGGTTTGCGCATGGGAATATAGTCTTTATAGTATGCTGTTACGATACAGTATTAATTGTAGCTCTTAAAGCTACTTTGGATAGTTCGTTTCATAAGAGACAAGCGGATTTATTTTTGAAATAAAATCGCTCAATGAAAATCAAATGATTGAGGAATTTATAAAATGAAATAATTTGAAGAATTATACTAGAAAGTGACAATATTGTTAACTATATATGTATATCGACCTATTACATTTATTAAATAAATACCATACTTAAACACATTTTATACAGGGGGAAGGGATTGTTAGTAATGCGGGATACCAGTCCAATTGCTAGTGATATACCCTGTCAGGTCCATTTCCACGAAGTATCCCTGGAAACCATCGTGCTGAATTCCGATGGACTAACCTCACCTGCTTTTTTATTCTCACCTAACATCCCTCACTGGTGTCCCGCCAGCGTACACCGTTAGCACAGGCGGAGTTATCATTTCATTATCATCCATTAAAAAACGCATTTTATAGATTATATACATATAATATATTATATGCTTATACATCAGGACATGGAGATATAATTTAATTGATGATTTTATCAATTAAATAATATTATATATATTGTGGATCATATAACCATTTGTATTTCTGTTTTTACTATAATATACAGTAAAAAACAGCCGATATCTACTTATATAGATGATATATTAAAATAAAACGTACGCCATATTTTAACCTTCAATAATACAATTGCAAAAACCGCACCCAATTTAGTGTAACACTTTTTGCGTGACGATGAAAGCGAATTAGTGCTCCAATTTTTCAAACCGCCGAAAAAACTTCATAAGCGTCAGCGATTATAACCCGCTCCTCTTATAACTTAACCCACACACCGGGTGTAGGGTATCAATAGAGCAGCTATTGTAAACATTGCCATCGTCCGTGGTGTATCAATTAATGGTGTTACGTTACAATAACCGTCGAGATATGAATGGTGGTCACGTGGTCCCGTAGAGATAGCTCGCACGAGTAACGAATACGGGGCACCTTTACCTTATACATACATACATACATACATACATACATACGTATCTGTCACGCCTGTCTCCCATTAGGGTAGGCAGAAACAATGGAACGCCAAAAGCTTCGATTCAAACAAACCTCTTTCGCTTCTTTCACATTCATCAATCTTTTCATACACGCTCGCCGGTTACGGGTACTTTTAATTTGGCCCTTCTTCAGCACGTCGCCTATTTGGTCGACATACGTCCGTCTAGGGCGGCCCCTACCGACATCTCCGTTCATTCTTGATCCATAAATCTCTTTCGTAATTCTTCTTTCATCCATCCTCTCCAAATGACCAAACCAACCTTTATCTTATATATATATATATATATATATATATATATATGTATATATATATATGTATATATATATATTTTAGCTATGCGGTCCCGGCATAGAATAGGCCACCCTTTCCTTTCCCGTGGGTGTCGTAGGAGGTGATTAAAGGAGCTTCAGTGTCGAGGGATGGGCAGCAGCGTCCCTTTTTAAACATTTTGAAGTGCATTAATTGACATGAAATTGTATTTGACATATTGGTTTTTTTTTTTATAAGAATTGTTAATTTAATATTTAAGTAATTTTTTCGCATTTTTTTTATACCACCGAGGTGGCAAACAAGCATACGGCCCACCTGATGGTAAGCGGTCACCGTAGCCTATGAATGCAATGCCCAATTGTGGCGAAATATGTGGACTTAATATTATTTTAACACCTGTACATTTATCATATTTCTTGCAAATTAATATTCATTCATTAATTCATCTGTAAAATGTACCTAAATGCGGTTGCCAACTCGCCTGCCAAGCGTGGCAACTACTGGCAAAACACCACTTAAGGATGAGGCCTATCTTCAGCAGTGGATAGTTAACGGCTGATATGATGATGATGAATGATGATGATGGTGTTATTAAGATCATCTATCATCGAGTGTCTCTAAGTACTTCTAGTCGTGCCCAGAATGTTTTTTTTAAAGGTGAAAAAGAAATAGTGACCCCGCCTGCGCTATTGGTATACACCGGCGGGGCACCAATGGAAGATCATAGGTGAGGATGAAGCTAGCTAACCTGCCCTTTCATTCTCACCTATCATCCCTCACTGGTGACCCGCCAGCGTATACCGATAGCGCAGGCGGGATTACCATACCTTTATCATCCATTAAAAATAACTTCTATTCATAAAAACTAACTATTTTAACTTTTACAGTGTTTTGTTACTTTTTTCAAATTGGATATCATCACTACATAATATAAAACAAAGTCGCTGTCGCTGTCTGTCCGTCCCTATGTATGCTTAAATCTTTAAAACTACACAATAGATTGAAGCGGTTTTTCTTAACAGATAGACTGATTCAAGAGGAAGGTTTATATGTATAATACATGCATAATATTGTAGAGAAACACTGATAGTTTTAGAGGCGTCTAACGTGATATGATGTGCATCCGTGCGAAGCCGGGGCGGGTTGCTAGTTTAGTGTAAAAGTGAGAGACAAAACAGTACAATAGCTAAAATAGGTTTATGTCAGGTTCGACATAAGAATTACATATTTAATTATGGAATCAAAATTAAATTCAAAACAGACACTGCAACATCCGGTGCAATTTGATAGATAGATAGATAGATAGATATATCGTTTATTTGTTTGTTACTAATCACACACAACATGTACATAAGAATACATAATACATAAAACAACATAAGATTTATAAAATTGTCTTATTATGTGTGATCTGCAGCAATACAAAAAGGTGGAAGCTCAGCGTGGAACATTGTTCAAGGAACAAAACACTGATTTTCAGCTTTAACCCATTTGAGGGTACGTGAAAATAATAATTAAAAAAATATATAATAAAAAAGAGGAATATTATTGGTGATTGTGTGTGCGGTGTGTGTATAATAAAAATAATGTAAATAGTTCAGAGTATAATTTGATATAATTTTAACTGAGTGGTAAGGATGCCGCGAAAAAAAAAAAAGAAAATATTAATAAGAGAAACATGGAAAAAAAATATATTAAAAATCATTACATGAGATTGCAACCGATAGCCAAGGAATTTCTGTGAAATGCCTAAAATTTGTTTTTTTTTTTAATAAGTATTCTTTGCAATTATTATTGTGAATAAAACCGCAATGGGCTAGACGTTGAGATGACGCGGTTCCCACTGGCGGGCAATGCATTCGATGCCTATGGTATTGAACCGGCGTCCGGTGTCCGCTGTCCGGTGTCCGAACGTATAAACAAATGTGAGATGAAGTATGATTATTGTTTATAAAGTGTCGCGTTTAATCGACTAAGATTTTTTTTTATAGCACTGATGTGGTAAACTAGCATACGGCCCACCTGATGGTAAGTGGTTACCGTAGTCTACGAACACCTGCAATACCAGAGGTATTATTTGCGCATTGCCGACCCTGAAGAAACCTCTTTACCCCCCTTTTGAAGAACCCCATGCTGTAGTCTCTTGGCAAAACCTCGGCGGGAAGCTCATTCCATAACCTTTTGGACCGTTTTTTCTCTCATTTAAGAGTTTCCTCTTGGCGGTGCAACTAATTCATACATCCTCTTCCAGCCAGCTCTATCCCAGGCCGTATCCTTGACCTCCCCATACGACATGACACCTAGTGTTTCCTTTAAGTTATTAAAGTTATTTAAATAGATTTATTTTTAATAATATTTCTTTACCGTTCCACAAACACTTTTAATACAGAATTTTTTTGTATTAGATCCGTTTTATGAATCTATTCATATTTTTAAAAGTAAATTAACTCAAAAACTTGTATGTTGAAATTATATACATTTACAAATTTATATAATTTCAACATACATAATTATATATCGGCGCTTCTTCTTTCTTTTTCTTCATCTTTGATATATATATATATATATATATATATATATATATATATATATATATATATATATATATATATATATATATATATATATATATATATATATATATATATATATATATATATATATATGTATCTCTGTTTTAAAAATACTGTTATTGCCACTGTTAGGTCTATCGTTCTAAAACTGTAATGTATATTGTTGTTAATTATTTTGTAAATGACTGTCTGTCATAAATAAATAAAATAAAATAAAAATAAATAAATATAAGTCTAACAAGGTACCTATAAGTAAACAATTGCCGTGTGGACCCAGCATAGAATGGACCACTCCTTCCTTTCCCGCGAATGTCGTAAGAGGCGACTAATGGATCTTATTGGTCGAGGGATGGGCAGCAGCCTCTTAAAACATCAGCAAAAGCTTAAATGCAGTTGCCAACCGATCTGCCAAGCGTGGCAACTATTGGCAAAACCCCACTTTTATAGGGGGGTCAGCAGTGGACAGTCAATTCATATGAAGATGAAATATGAATGAAGTTATCAATACGCAATATAAAGAAATAATTGCAATTGTTAAATATCCGAGTATAGTACCAGAGGGAGACTTTGTACAAAAGTCGATTGCTTGGGTACCTCTGTCCCATTCGTGTTTCTACCGTGAAGCAATTGTGTTTGCATGGCTGTGTTTCGGTTTGAACGGTGGGATATGGCGTGAATTTACAGGGTACAGAGGAAAACAGCTCAGGAATGGCAACGCATGGAGGGTATCATGTGCGAAACAGTATACTCTGTTATGTCCATGGTACTGCTCATGTCTATAGGCGACGGTTACCACTTTCCATCAGGTGGGCCCTCAGCTTGTTTGCCATTCTAAGTAGTAGAAAAAATATATATAAAAAGATAGATAGATAGATACTCTTTATTGTTTCCTACATAAGATTACAATAGTAAACTTATTATAGATACAAACAACTAGCATCCATGAATAGAATAAGCTATAGGTATGTCTGTAATTTATACTATAAAGGTAGACATAAGTTATTTTTTTTATATAATTTACTTAATATATGTTTTATCTATTTCTCATTTTTTATTTATTATTATACTAGCGACCCGCCCCGGCGTCGCACGGGTGCTCATTACATCACATCACATTAGAAACCTTTAAAATTATCAGTGTTTCTCTACAATATTATGCATGTATTATACATATAAACCTTCCTCTTGAATCACTCTATCTGTTAAGAAAAACTTCAAAATCCAATATAACTTTTTTTTTATGGGTGAAAAAGGGTTTTTAAAGGTGGTTAAATGTATTTTAAATGTAAAGTATATTTTTAAATAGATACGTATAAATAAAGACCTATTTAAAATTTATTAAATAAGTTTTTCTAAGTCTCAAAAAGACATTATTTCGAATTGCTTCACAACGTTATGTTTAAATGACTTAAAATTATTAAATAGTAGAAATTAATTTTTTAAAGGCATAGTATAAAGAACAGAACGGAACAGAAATAAGCTTCAGTCAAACGGACGATTACAAGCTCTTTTAAATTAACACTTTTTATAACTGTCTATTTGTGAGTCAAATTTCATCCAAATCGATACAGTAAAATTGGAATAATTTAATGACATACGTAGAATATGTAGAGCTGTGACGATCAATATACAAACACCAACGTTATTAAAATCCATTCAGTCGTTTTATGATATGAGGAAATAGAGAAATATGTACACATATATACACAAATGGACCTTAAAAATAGTCTGCAATCCTCTATTGGGTGTAAAATTGAAAATGAGGTATAAAATTGTAGATAGCTCTTTTTTCAATGGATGATATCTATCTTTACACCAATTATCATAAAAATTTTTTGTACCTCTTTGTAACTTTCATATAGGCAATATTAGTTTTTACCCGTTGATTCGACCGGGTTATGTTCATTGACCGGGAAAACAGGCTATCCTTCTCTATCTTGTGTAGTTATATTAAATTTTACAGTAATCGGTTAAGCCGTTAAGGTGTTATAAGATAACAAACGAACAGACTCACTTTCACATTTATATTATTAGTAAAGTCTGTTCTAAGACTAATTATTATAATATGTCAAAAGATAGATATATATATATATATATATATATATATATATATATATATATATATATATATATATATATATATATATATATATATATATATATATATATATATATATACATATTTGCATGACGTACAGCAAACAAATAACAACAGATATTGGTACATACGTTAAGAAATAAAACATATACAAAAAAAGAGGAAAGTAATAATTTTAATGTAAATCTATTAAAAAAAGAATCACCAAAATCGGTTCAGACATGACCAAAATGTGGCACATACACCTACATATAAAAATACCGGTCAATTGTGGACCTCTCTATTTGAAAGTCGCTTAAAAAGAAAGAAATGATAATTAATTCATGGAATAAAAAAGAAAAAAGTCGATTATAAATGCAAATAGTGTTTGTTTTAAACTGTTCATACAGAGGTACCTATCTAAATTTGATTATAAGCTACTTAACACACAGTGTGTCATGCACTTAATCCTAAATGGTTATTTATTTGTGGTCACAATACACTTACAAAGTTGCATCGTATAACGGAATTCTGTAAAATCGAGTAGCATGTGTCACGATTAACGATTAATCGTTGTCACCCGCCAATTTTTTGCACCACAACACTAGGCGTTTCTTTTTTTTTTTAAATAAATTTCGTTAGTAACGAACTTGACATGTCCAGAGGTAAATGCACTTATAACTGACATCGTAATAATGTCAAAGTTTTAATTAAAGAATTTTTCGTGTCTTTACTTTTTTTTTTGTATTTTTAATAACAATTCAATAGTCATAAACAAAAGTACAATTATGTAGCCAGAGTGTGATGTTTTTGTAGTCAGTAAATTAAGTACAACGTGTCTAGTAATAAAAAAAGTTTGTTTACGCAGATGTTTAAATGAGCTATGCCCAAGCTAATAATAGGCGTCTGCTTACCTAATAACTACAAATATGCGAGTAATCCTAATTGCACAGGAATCGAATCTGTGACATTATTCTTTTTTTAGAACAATATTGAAAGTCTAGAAATTTTAAAGACTATCCATTATTAGTCAACTAAGTCTATTTGTGAGGAAGTTAGCGCTAATTAGTAAAATGTTTAGTTAGAAACTAATTAAAGGTCAAGAACCTCTTGTAACGCCATCTGTACGAAATTTGAGAAACTTCTAATTTCGCGAGGGTGGGAGCTTAACGGAACTGACACTTAATGTCCAATAATAAGGTAAGAAAAACATGGTGACATGATGTTCCCATCTATTTTACTTTTTAAATCCGATTTATAAAATATATTCAAAAAATATTTCTATATTATAGGTATTTATTTTATTTTAATTTAATAAATATTCCGAGCTGTCTATTTTATTTTTAGATATTTTACATTAAACGGATTTTCCAACTAAATTCTCAGTACACAAACTTATTTAACTTAAAAAATATACTTTTTAAAGACGTTCGATTTTAAATTTAGAATTTTTAATTTCATTTTGTATTTTTAAAGTTTGATAAGGAATTTTATTGGTTTATTTATTCCGATTGAAAATAACATTTCTAATTATCTAGGTATATTAAAATATTTCTATATAGGTAATAAAATATTTTTGCCTTATTTATAGTGACATACTAAAAATTAAAATTTATAAATTATTACTTTTTAAATATTGCCAGTTATTGTAAAATGATTCCATTAATTCTTCAATACATCTACCTACCAATATAACACTAGAAAAATAGTTTTTTCGTTAATTACGAAACTATCTAACTTCAGGTATCTACTTGTAAATTAAAAAGGACATTTTTATTAGGCATTAAATTAATTACTAGGCAATACTAATAAACTGCAAACCTTCCTATATCGCGGTTCTATCTACCTCTAACTCACACTACTGAATTATTAGATATAATTAAAAATTACCATTATAAAAATACCTACACACATTAATAAAGATGGCGAAAAAATTAATAATTTAAATATTTATGTTGGCAATAAGGTAAATACACCGTTAATTGACAGAGATTTATTATAAAGAATAAAGATGCAAAGATTGGTGCAAAGAACGTCGGCGAGTGACTCCGCCGCGCGTCAGTGCTTAATTTATCCAAATAATAGTAAGAAGATGTCTTACCATTATTGTCATTGAAAATTAAATTTATTGTGATTAATTAATTTGTTTTATGAAATGTCTTTTTGTTTTTGCTGAAAAAAAACCACCATTATATAAACGGTAATATTTTAATATCAAGTACGCAATGTTCCATCATTTTTATTTGTAATATATTTCAAAGAAAATTATTGTATTTATTTAATTTAATATAAAAGATATTAATAAAATATGGACTATAAATTAATGTTTTTTGTTGTTTTCGAATGTTTATTTAATTTCTTTTTAAAACATTTGTGATTGTTGAGGATTTGCTGTGAAACTTCCCAAGTTCTAAAAATCTTATAAGACTCCGATTTTCCAATAGTGTGTATTAAAATATTTTTTTGTTTTTCTTGTAAGACATATAGGTAGGTAGTTACTAATAGGAATTTTTAATTACGTTTTGATTAGGGGGAAATTTGTTTTTATCAGTGCCACTGAATGATGACCGAAATCACATAGTACATGTCTTCCTAAATGTTTCCTGCACAAAACGACGAAAAACACTTAAGTGGAAAGAATCACTTACGTTTATTTTCAGACTGCGGTTGTACAAGTACACTAATAATTTTCAGTATATGTCCACATAACACTTTCAAGTCAAAATATATATCACAAAAAACTCATAAAGTCGTCAAAATTGTCGTTCGATGCACACTCACAATGTCTCAAAGTAACATAAATGTTACAAAATTATAAAAGAGAAACACAGTCAGCTACGCCCAAAAATAATCTTATGAGTCCGTGTGAAAACAAAACAAAAACATGACACAAAGTACACAAAACTGAATGAAGTTCACAGATTGTAAAGTGATTAAAAAAAAAATTATAATAAATAATATTGTCGCACAATTATCGACAGTTCACTATTCACAATCGATTATCGGAGGAACGGTTTCGATCCGATTAGTTATTATTACGTAAGGTTATCCTTGGTACGGGAGCGGAGCGCGGCGTAGTCGCGAGCGCGTTCCGTTGCCGCGACACACGACTGCAGTGCGATCCTTCGGACGAAGCCCCACCAACACTACGCGCATCTGAGGCTCACTCCTTGGCGCGGCCCCGCCCAGTGGGACGCCACTCGGTAGCTAAGATGACCGTCTCCCTCCTCGTCACTCTTGCACGAAACTACGCTGGCCGTCTCGCTCCCCCACGGCGACAGTGGGGCGCGCCAATAGGATCGGTTCGGCGGATCGAGTCGAGACGATGAATCGAGATGTGTACTTAGGTATCACTGCACAAGTCCTTTTGTTGTAGTCGATAATAGGATGCGCTTTTTTTGCGGCGCGATCGACTGCCCGTTTCTTGGACTGGCTTGGACCGTGCACTGCTCTGGCATGTAACTTGTTTATATTTACAAAACACTCGGGCTTGCTCGTAGCTAACACGCCTAGCAGGCTTATATTTCGCACCTGTTTAAAATAGCTGTCCCTTAGAATAATTACTATTAAAAAACTAAGTACGTACTAAGTCAAATACTTGATTAATTAAACATATATGAATGCTTATCAATTTATTTTGTCAATTAACTTAAAATCCGTAAAGGCATGCAGATACATTAATTTTTTTATTTAAAAAGAAAATACACACAAAATTAGAGATTGTTAAAAATGCAACGAGCGTCACCTTCGAATTGTAATCACAAGTGCACAAACGCAAAGGGCAAGAGGTGTAAGGTAATCGTCTCAGTCGACAGGGGTGGCTGAACTCCGTAGGGCGCAGATGTAGGTCAGTTTTTGTTTCGCGCCACAGCCGAAATTCGGTTACTAGGTTCGCTTGTATCTGTATAGTGTCAATTATCGGTGCTTTTACCTCGTAGGTATTTATTATTATTAATTGAAATAAGAGGTTATATTAAATAGTAGGTATTAAACATGTATTAGTATTAGGTATATATATTCAACATTTTACGAATTGAAATAAAATAAACATATTTTAATAATGATAGAAAGAAAACATTTATTATATGTATTGTGTATGGTGGTTATAAATTTCATTGGTTTTTTTTTTTTAATAAAATATATTTTATTGATTTAACTGTACAAAATAGTAATTAAATATCTCCATAAATATATATTATTCCACATAATATTTATCAAAAAAAAAAAATCTTTAATCACTTACATATACTGATTGATATGTATATATTTTTGATATTTTTTTATTTAAAGGCTTTTATCCTATAAAGATATGTCAGCCTAATCATAATACCTTTTCTACAATAGAGAGGGAACTATTGATACAAAAATACAGTAATAAAAGATTTTGCCATTTCGAAATATATGTATATATTTTTAATTTATGTAAACTGCCAACTAAATGTAAAATTATTATTCTTAAGTCATTTCGTTTCGTACGGCCGTTGTGTTTCACCCCGTCATGAATTACATTCAACTCCGCTCGTCACGAGATGGCGTTGCGCGTCGCTTTTCCTATTTTCACGGCATTTCCACGTGGAAAACTGTAACATATTGAATTAAATATAGCAATTTAATAAAGAATCATGTGAATTATGTGGATAAATTTTGAAATTTTAATATAGTGTAGGTAATATTTTAGGTATGTACATTTGTAGTTTTAGTTAGCAGGTAAAAATATAGATACAGTTCATTTATTCGTAAGTTACAAAATAACACGTCCATTTTCAGTTAATTATGTCATTCCCATTATGTGTATAATTTTAAGAAAACAGTAAATTCTCTATATAATATCTAAAAATAATAAAAATATTTAATAGTAATATTAATCGATGTTTGAATCGAAGCATTTGGCGTTCCATTGTTTCTGCCTACCCTAATGGGAGACAGGCGTGACAGATATGTATGTATGTAATATTAATTTATAACGATTATAATTACGTCACTTCAAATTGTATTTATGTATATTTAATAAATGTCAGAATTAGAGGTTATTTATATTTTTATTAAATTAAATTTTAGTTATCTAATTTTATTTAACTTAATAAAAATTAAATAAAATAGCTGTTTGTTTACTTATATTCAACTAGTGAATTTACAGGGTACAGAGGAATAACATCTGAGTCCTCAGGAATGGAAACGCATGGGGGGTATCATGGGCGAAACAGTATACTCTGTTATGTATACTTTACATCAGGTGTGCAGGATTGTTTGCCATTCTAAGTTGCAAATAAAAAGTTTTGTTCCATGAATAAAAAAATAAATGAAATAAAGGAATAATAATAATAATATTCTCGACCTGGCTCACGAGGTGACCGAAATGTGGGAGGTGACGTCCACCGAAATCATCCCATCGTTTTGTCGGTGAACGGTCTTATCCCAACCAGTCTGGAACATCAGACGGTTGGGATTCCGAGGCGGCTCACTCCCGGGAAAGATGCAGAAAGCGGTGCTCTTAGATACTGCTCGCATTGTACGCCGGTTTCTCTCCCTGGGGCCCTGAACCCCGGCCGACTGTGCTTCTGCCGGGGGTTAGTTTGCCATCTCCTCTCCTTAAGAGGGGAGATGTGAATTCTCTAGAAATAAAAAGAAAAACTTTTATTTTCAGGTATATACAGTTATTATGATTAAAATTTCCTTTTAATTAATTAATTACAATTTTTACATTATTAATTATACAAACTATTATTATTATTTTTAAAATTCACATTAATTACAAAATACTAATTTAAATTATTTCATTATAAAATCTTTTGTCGTCAGGTATGCAGCGAGGAATACAGTCTTTACAATATGATTACTTATTGACAATAATGTTTCATGAAATTTTGCCTTACATTTATATAAAATAGCAAAAAGTCATTACATATATACATACTAGCTGACCCCGTAAACGTATGCTGCTGAATATAGATCTCCCCTTAAGGAGTTTTGCCAGTAGTTGCCATGCTTGGCAGGCGGATTGGCAACCGCAGTTAGGCTTTGGTGATGTTTAAGAGGGACGCTGCTTTCCATCCTTCGATCATTATATTCCCTTTACAATTCCTATGGGAAAGTAAGGGATGGTTCTATGCGGGGATCACATGGTGAACTGACAACAACAAGGCAATTATTGGTTGTTAATTGAAGGAGTTAATTATTATTATTATTTTTACCAGAGGGAGACTTTGTACAAAAGTCGATTGCTTGGGTACCTCTGTCCCATTCGTGTTTCTACCGTGAAGCAGTTGTGTTTGCATGGCTGTGTTTTGGTTTGAAGGGTGGGATATGACGTGAATTTACTGGGTACAGAGATATAACGTCTGAGTCCTCAGGAATGGCAACGCATGGGAGGCATCATGGGCGAAACAGTATACTCTGTTGTGTCCATGATACTGCTCATGTCTATAGGCGACGGTTACCACTTCCCATCAGGTGGGCCGTCAGCTTGTTTGCCATTCTAAGTTGTATAAAAAAAAATATTAATGAGGTTTAGTTAGATAGAAAAAACTTGTATTGAGCCCGCCCTTTTTAAGCTGTCAGTGATAGGAATTTTAAGACGTTCTTAGCAGCGATATTTTTTATCTCCTCAGGATATAAATTGTATTTTCCAATAGAGATGCATCGTCTATTTATGAGTGGGCTGCAGCTACAAATTGGGCTGCAGGGTTTCTGCTTCATCGTGACAAAACCTGCAAATGGTCTTTGGGTATAAGCCTAGTTGGGCCATGTGGTTATTTAGTTTGCAGTATTTAGCAAGAGCCTTTGTTAATACACAAATATTATGTTAATACAATTTAATTTCTTAATAAAATTGTATAAAAACAGTATAAGCTGTAGGGCGAGGGATGGGCAGCAGCATCCCTCTTAAAACATCTCTAAAACTCTGACTGCTTTTTCAAAGCAAAGCAAAGCCCCCTAAGGGGGAGGGCTTATGTTCAGCAGTGGACAATTAAAGGCTGATATGATGATGATGATGATGAATTTATTAATTATCGGATATAACAGGTGATCACCATATCAGCCGTTAACTGTCCACTGCTAAACATAGATAACCCCATAAGGTTTTTTTTCCAGAATCTACTGAGTTCCTGTTATTTTTGCAGCCGAAGCGCGTCGCTACTGGGATACAACGTTACCATAAGGGGAGTTTGCCAGTAGCTGCCACGCATGGCAACTGCAGTGAGGCTTTGGTGTTGTTTTAAAAGGGACGAGCAGAGGGAGAGAATCAGGTAATATACATACAAACTAACAAACTATTACATCTTTATATTTAAAAATAATAGGATCTTCATCGCGCCTCCAATCAAACTGTTTATAATTACTCCTCTCCATCCAAAGGTTGCCTGGAAGAGATCGCTCTTAGCGATAAGGTCGCTCATTGTTTTATCATTGTGATCATTTCTTGTAATTGTTTGTATCTATAATAAGTATACTACTGTAATCTTTTGGAGGAAACAATAAAGAGTACCTATCCATTTATTTTTTGAAGTAGCTTCAAAACCTTCGCAACTTGTCAATAATAAAGACCAACTCACAATTTTCAGCCGCCGAAACCAATTTTAAATTTAAAATTGCACAAATAAAAGCTATCCCGTGTAATAGTGACAAAATAATTGCGCGGGAGTCGATCGTGCGAATGTAATTAGAAGGCGCGCGCGCAACCAGCCGCCGTGGACTCGTCGCTACCAAGTTACAAGAGAAACATGTTTCTTAGATACATATATATATATATATATATATATATATATATATATATATATATATATATATATATATATATATATATATATATATATATATATATATATATATATATATATATATATATATATATATATAGGGTACAGTAATTATTATATGATAAGTATCCTTTAAATGAAGTATTCTATCATCGGAATTGAATATTTTCACTTAAGAAACCTGCGTTGAAAAATGACAAAAAAGTTTACAGCGCCCTCTACTAACACGGTGTGTTTAGCTATATTAGTAGTATGAGAGACTCGAAATTTTTTTTTTATTCTATATAGAATGGCAAACAATCGTCGCCTATAGACATAGCAGTATCATGGACATAACAGAGTTATACTGTTTCACCCATGATTTCCCCAATGCGTTGTCATTCCTGAGGACTCAGACGTTATTTCTCTGTACCCTGTAAATTTACTGCCATATCCCACCCTTCAAACCGAAACACAGCCATGCGAACACAACTGCTTCACGGTAGAAACACGAATGGGACAAAGGTGCCCAAGGAAGTGACTTTTATACAAAGTCTTCCTTTGGTCTTGCACGAAAAACAAATAAGTTGGTGCAATAAAATATTAAATATATAAATAATATATTAGTTTTACGTATCGCTAATGACTCTGATATAAATCCGTATGTCTAACTCCGCCAAATCTTATGTTTCGAGCCTAACCTCATAATTGTAGCGGACTGAATGTTGGCAAATGTTAATATTTGAATAGCAATTGTTGCAAGCGTTGAGTAAGCGAGATTAATGTGTTTTTCTCCTTTTCGTAACTTCTTGAATTATGAGTTTTTTTTTTTAATAGTTCCTACCATACAATCGTATCAACTGCATGGTCCTCAAGCTACGGTAACCACTTACCTTCAGGTGGGTCGTATGCTTGGTTGCCACCTCAGTGGTATAAAAAAAACAGCAAAAAACAACCTTCTTTTTTGAATACCACTGAGGTGGCAATCAAGTATACGGTTTAATTGATGGCAAGCGACTATTTATTATATCTCATGTCTATAGGCGACGGTTACTACTTTCCATCAGGCGAGCTGTCAGCTTGTTTGCCATTCTAAGTTGTGTAAAAAAAAATATATAGTAGTCCAATAACGAATATGTTAAGTCTGTTATCCAAAAAAATATTTGTATATGGGCGATATCGAAAACGGAGATCTTTTCTCCGCCATCAATATTCAAAGAAATCCAAAAAAATATTTAAATATCGGATTGGTATTCATATTACCTATGCCTATTGAGAAAGCATAACGCCTTAGGTTTTAAGACCGATATATCGTGGGCGTCACAGTGTATTCCGTAACATCCACAACATGTTTGTAGACGACGGTCACCACTTCCTATCAAATGGGCTATCGTTTGGCCATTTCAAGTTGTATAAATAAATGGACAAAGTAATTTAGACTTTATCACATAAAAGTGTAGTGTAGAGTAAAAAATCTAATATCAACGTTTATTTAACAAAAAATCATAACAATACGTAAAGCAAACATCCCTCAAATGGAGATAAACGCTTCCTTAACATTGTCTGTAAGTAAAAATAAAAAAAAAAAAAAAAAATAAACAATAAGCGAAATGCAAACATTAAGAAACACGGGCCGTCTTCGTTTCGATATTAAAAACATCTGTTCAATCCGATCCCTTCAATACTTCGTGTCTCCCGCCCGCGGTAGCCAAAGGGTTGAGCAATGTTAGTATGGATACGACATAACGATATATATATATCACTGAAGATGCAAAAGGCGGTGCTCTTAGATACTGGCCGCATCGTACACCGGTTTCTCTCCCTGGGGTCCTGAACCCCGGCCGACTGTGCTGCTGCCGGGGGTTAGTTGCCGTCTCCTCTCTTTAAGAGAGGACATGTGAATTTTCTAGAAATAAAAAAAGAATTTTTATTTTCAGGTATATAGAGTTATTATGATTAAAATTTCCTTTTAATTAATTAGTTATAATTTTTACATTATTAATTATACAAACTATTATTATTATTTTTAAAATTCACATTAATTACAAAATACTAATTTAAACCATTATAAAATCTAATTTACGTAAAATAGCAAAAAAATCATTATATACTATATATATATATACACATACGTATATATATATATATATATATATATATATATATATATATATATATATATATATATATATATATATATATATATATATATATATATATATATATATATATATATATATATATATATATATATATTGCTTAGCAATAAGACCGCCTTTTGTACTACACAATCCTTATTGAAAATTTTTCACCAAGTCCAGTAATATTGATACAATAAAGCAATAAAGTGTTAAAGTAATAAATAAATACAAATATGTATTAGTCGTTAACTATTAACTGATTGAATAATAATTTATTCTGGCAAAATGGGAAGGCCTTCCCCATTTTGCTAGAAGTAGGCACGCTGTCAGGCGGATTGGCAACCGCAGTTAGTCTTTGGTGATGTTTTAAAAGGGGCATTGCTGCCTGTCCTTTTATCATTATATTCCCATAGTCACCTCTTACGACAGCCATGGAAAAGATATGGACGGCCCATTCTAATAATTTAATTTGAAAGTTAATTTTAAGCGGAAGTCACACCCTCACTATTATAACGTCGACAAAAATCGAAAGGAGAGTGTACAGAATAAAAGAAAATCAAACAGAGAAAAAAAAGAGACGATAAAATAGGGTCGAAATATCCCTTCTTATGCAAATTTCTCGTTCGAATATTTACGTTTGATACAAACGGACCGTCGCCTCCCACTGTTACATTATTAATTATTAATTTTCCAAATGATTTGTTAGCTTTTTCTCTCGTTTTTCCGCGAGTCGAGTTATGAAAAATTCTATAAGAGTTAATTAGAAAAAACGTGAGATCCATTGAAAGGGTTCGGCCGACATTTTTTTTCGCGTTTTTCAATAGAATTAATTAAGAAAGCACGAAAAATTGGGGATTCAGTGGAGCTTGTTATGAATTAACAAGGGGTTTGATACAGTTACATACATACATACATATACTTCGGGTTTGCTGGTGGAGAACTCTTGCGGAGTTAAGCTCGCCTTACATTACCATACATACGCCTTACATCGCCGTACATTTGCTTACCTCTGTCATAATTCCTTATGTATTATTCATGTGTACAATAAAGTGATGATGATGATGATGATACAGTTAATTGTCCACTGCTGAACATAATCAGACGGAGACTTTGTACAAAAGTCGTTTGCTTGGCCACCTCTGTCCCATTCGTGTTTCAACTGTGAAGCAGTTGTTTGCATGGCTGTGTTTCGGTTTGAAGGGTGGGATATGGCGTGAATTTACTGGGTACAGAGGAATAACACCTGAGTCCTCAGGAATGGCAACGTATGAGGGGTATTTGGGCGAAACAGTATACTCTGTTATGTCCATGGTACTGCTCATGTCTATAGGCGACGGTTACCACTTTCCATTAGGTGGGCCGTCAGCTTGTTTGCCATTCTAAGTTGTATAAAAAAAAAATAAGCCCTTCCTTTAAAAGGCTTTGCCAGTAGTTAACCACGCTTGGCAGGCTTCGCAAACGTAAATGGGCTTTGGTGATGTTTTAAGAGGGACGCTGCTGTCCATCCTTCGATCATTAAGGTCTCTTAGTTGCCTCTTACGCACCCGAGTAAGGAAGATATAAATGTCGTAAGAGACGACTAAAGGAGTAGCGTTTCTTTTAAAACATCTCCAAAGCCTAACTGTGGTTTTTTTAACAGATAAAAATGTAATAGCTATCGGGCTATACACTGGCGGGGCACCAATAATGGATGATAGATGAGAACAAAGGCAGTTCGCCCATCCTAAAGAATTCGACAAGGATTAACCACGATAGTTTTCAGGGAGAACCACGTGGAGGTCGATCTAATAGTGCATATTGCTGGCAACGGGGCTGTCAAACTCCATTGCTAACAATCCCTTTCGCTACAGTTACACGGTGGACGCCGTGTGTACAACTAGTATGAAATATATGAAATAGCCTGCCAAAAATATTAGAAGCGGTTTAGGCATATCTAGAGTCGCGTTAAATACATTTATTGTAACTTTGTATGTTAGTACGTTAGACTTATAACATTGATTTGGCTTTTGCTGTCATAATGTTGTAATTTTTTTTTTTAATGAATAAATAAATAAATGTTGAACAACCGATTTGATCAGATCTATAAAACGCTTAGTCGAATTTAAATTCTAAATTAACATAGAGCGTAATAAAGACTTCAAGATTCATAAATAATTAATGTGAAACTGAATTCTTACACCGGGAGCCGGTTGCGGTTCTTTGATAGTAATGTATGGTGCAAGTTGTAAGATCAGAGAGGGTATTTGTACAAAAGTTTTTTTTTTCAAGACATTGGGCAAACGACCATGAAGCTCACCTCACCTCAGCTCAAGATGGTAAGTGACTACCGCCGCCCATGATCACCCACAACACCAGAGGCATTGCAGGTGTGCTGCCGGCCTTTTAAAAAGGAATATGCTCTTTTCTTGAAGGTTATGTTGACATATCGGTTCGGAAATACTGCTGCTGGAAGTTTTTTCTTTTTATACAACTTAGAATGGCAAACAAGCTGACGGTCCACCTGATGGAAAGTGGTAACTGCGTCTATAGATATGAGCAGTACCATGGATATAACAGAGTATACTGTTTTGCCCATGATACTCCTCACGCGTTGCCATTCCTGAGTACTCAGGTGTTATTCCTCTGTACCCTGTAAATTCACTGTCATATTCCACCTTTCAAACAGAAACACAGCCATGTAATTGATTCCAGTTGATTCCAAAGAGTGGTTGTGCGTGAAAGAAAGTGCCTTGAAAACGCTTAGTTACACATATTTTAGTAGTAAATTTACCGTCTACTTAATTTTCTGCTTGCCTCATGGTTGTCTGGTAGGGAATGCCATTAGGTATTAAGTCCGCCATATGTACACTTACTTATATAACTTTGAAGTTTAAATTAATAAAAGTCGTCCGCTTGGGTAACTCTGTCCCAATCCAAAAAAACAAACATTTAAATTATATTTTAATATTTTTTTTTTTATGATTTTTGATGGTAACTATTCATTAGAATAAGAGTTTTTAATAATATAATGTGATTAAATCAAATTGCCATTTTAGGTCAGATTTTTGAAAATTGCCGTGACAGTCAACGTGTTAAAAAAAAAATTATGCAACTTATAATGGCAAACAAGCTGACGTGGGCCGCCAGCTGACAGAAAGTGGTAAATGTCGCTTATAGACATGAACAGTACCATGGATATAACATAGTATACTGTTTCGCCCATGATACCCCCCATGCATTGCCATTCCTGAGGACTCAGGTTTTATTACTCTGTACGCTGTAAATTCACGCCATATCCCACCATTCAAAAATACAGCTAACTATTCGCCTCTCTCTTATAAATTGTACCACATCATATTCAAATGATATATAGTTACAAACTCAGTAGTGGGTGCGTATTGTTACAGCGACAACTGTCTGACTGTCTGTCCGTTTGTCTCGCACGTGGATCAGCACCATTGTGTTTTTTTAGTCGCAGAGGGGTGACGACGGCAACTCGTCCGGGACGGGACTCGATTGTTACCCGCGGTTAGGATTTGACCGCACTGAACTGGATTTGGCCAGTTCAAACCGGATAGAGTTAAATGATCGCCTTTTATATTATGACTTTGCTAATGTTTTGTTATTTATTTGATATTTATAAAACTCGAGTTCCGGCATAGAAGAGACCACCCCCTCCTTTCTCGTGGATGTCGTAAAAAGCGACTAAGGGAGGGCGAAGGATGGGCAGAAGCGTCCCACTTAAAACATTACCAAAGCCTAACTGCGGTTGCCAATCCGCTTGCCAAGCGTGGCAACTACTGCCAAAACCTCCAAGGGGGAGGCTTATGTTCAGCAGTGAATAGTTAAAGGCTGATATGAAATCCCAAGTGTATCACAAAAACTCGACTTCGCTCGATTGTTTTAACATAAGATAAGAAACAAGAATAGTAAACCATATCGCTGTAAAAGGAAATATCAAAATCGGTTCGAAACTAACGAAGATAAAATGCAACATTTGCACACGAAAAAAGTATAGGGGTAAATTTTTAGATTTAATTGTAGTTTTCTCGACTACTAAGCCCTACAAGCAGCAACCGTTCACGAGTATGACGAATGGTTTTAACTCAATTTATATTAAGTGCAGAGATGACAATTTATTATTGTCTATGAAAAGGTAACTAAGTACTTTGGAATTGTTATAGAAGCACTCTCCAACTGTTTTCACATACATATTTTATCTTTATACCACACATCATCGACAGGGAAGCCATCTTCACATGTTTGAACCTAAATGGTCGCGTACAGCGCAGTTTCAGAGAACTTTTCTCTCACGAACACTCAGGCTGTGGAATGAGCTCCCTGCCGAGGTTTTCTCAAGAGACTACAGCATGGGGTCCTTCAAAAAGGATGTATTAAGATCGACAATGCTTACTATAGGCGATGGTTACCACTTTTCATCAGGTTGGCCGCCAGTTTGTTTGCCATTCTAAGTTGTATAAAAAAAAGAGAGATTTAAAAGAGCAACTGTTGAGTTTCTTGCGGACTCTTCTCAACAGATAACAACTTTCTGAACCATGCAGTAGATTTAAAAAAAAATACTATTTAAAAGTGTTTGTAAACAAGACTCACCAGAGGGAGACTTTGTACAAAAGTCGATTGCTTGGGTACCTCTGTCCCATTCGTGTTTCAACCGTGAAGCGGTTGTGTTTGCATGGCTGTGTTTCGGTTTGAAGGGTGGGATATGGCGTGAATTTACAGGGTACAGAGGAATAACACCTGAGTCCTCAGGAATGGCAACGCATGGGGGGTATCATGGGCGAGACAGTAAACTCAGTTATGTCCATGGTACTGCTCATGTCTATAGGCGACTGTTACCACTTTCCATCAGGTGGGTCATCAGCTTGTTTGCCATTCTAAGTGGTATCAAAAAAAAAAAGTCTGTTTGAATAAAGAAAATTTGAATTCGATTCTATTTTTAAATTGACACAAAGCAGTCTGTCTGTCTTATGTTATGGTTCGATCTATTATTTGTTTACATTTTCGTTAAGTTGTGTTGAGACAGGCTATGCTTATAACAAAATGCATATGTCTATATATAGACAGTGGTAACTACCATTTCAATAATACATGCTGGGTAACATCTTGAATGTTTGATCCGCGATGTACGGGCACAGACCACTGTTCAGCACAGAGACACGCTTTCACACGTCCAGGAATGTATATTTTTATTGAAATTCCTTTTTTAAATCTGTTGTTTTTTTTTATTGCTTGTTGCGAAGCCAAACAAGCGATAACACACGACGTTCTAAATTCAAATATTTATAATTTAAGGCATCTACGAAATATACTGTCGTTTATTGGTGCGTTCACGATTGAAGTAATTTTTTTCGGAACAATAAATAATTGTTTAATTTTAGTATTGTATATGTAAGGACCCGGAAACAGTTTCACCATGCTATTACCTTCATCATCATCATCATATTATTGCGAAAAGGGATTCTATCCTATTAGGGCGTCCTCTAGCAGGACTCCTCAGCAAAGAGCTCTTTCCACAGCCTGAGCGTTTGCGGGAGAAAATTTCTCTGAACCTGCATTGCATGTTACCATCCAAGTTCAAGTGTATGAGGATGAATTCCTTGTCGATGATGAGCGATGCGATTATAAAATGTGGCTATTTGTATGTATTATGTTTATTCCTAATTTTATAACTACCTTTGAGATAACCACAATAATTGACAAACTAAACAAATGTCTTTATGGATTATAAGGCCTATATTATAACACATAGATCTGGGAGGAAGCGATTGTTTAATAATGGGGTAACCACTCCATTGATATCAACAGATCCTATTAGGTCGACCTCCACGCGGTTCCCTTTAGAAACCATCGTGACTAATTTATCGTTGAATTCGTCACTATGGGCTAACTGACTTGCCTTTTCATCCTCACTTATCATCCCTCACTGGTGTCCCGCCAGCGTATACTAATAGGGCAAGCGGAGTTATCATTCCATTATCATGCATTAAAAAAAACACACTTATGTCTTAATCGACGCACCGCAGCCTCTGTTTTTTAACTACTCTGTCATTTATTATCGAAGTGCACATCGCCTCGTAAGGGTTGAATATTACTTCACAAAACTACACGCGTTTTCCTCAAACCTTACGTAGTTCTTATGCCGTGGAGACAAAGTTGAAAATACCATATTTTTACATGGCAAATGGTGTTTGCCGTTCGATATTTACGAGGACTGCCGCCACAATTTGCATTACCGAAATTGTACTTTTGTATGATGGCTTGATATTTCTTTATGCGGGATTTGTATTGTGTGTCCAATACATATAGATAAAGGAGGGGGGGAGGGATTGTTAGTAATCCCTTTCATCCACCGTACTTATATATATCTGCTAACAGTATACTCTATCAGGTCGACCTCCATGAGCTCCCTGCCGAGGTTTTCCCAAGAGACTACAGCATGGGGTTCTTCAAAAGGGGGGTAAAGAGGTTTCTTCGGTGTCGGCAACGCACGCGTAATACCTCTGGTATTGCAGGTGTTCATAGGCTACGGTAACCACTTACCATCAGGTGGGCCGTATGCTTGTTTGCCACCTCAGTGGTATAAAAAAAATGTGGTTCTCCTTGGAAGTCATCTTAGTTTTTTTTTAATGGATCATGATGGACTGGTATCCTAGCCTGAGCTAAGAGTACATATTATACTCGTGAACGGGTGCTGCTTGTAGGGACTGGTCTGCTCTAATCACTATGACTGATTTCCTCTTATTAATTGTTTAACCAGTTGGTTATGTATTCAATATTTTTTTCTTTTTGAGTATTTAATTGAATTAGTGCTAATTGGTGGTTTGTATTCACACAATTAAACTTAAAAATGTAAAGTAATAATAAAATTATTTAAAAGAGCAACACGCAAGTTTCTTGCTCGTTCTTCTTGTGATGAGACAGCTTTCCGAACGAGCGGTAGATTAAAAAAAAATGTAATGACTATTCAAAAGTGCATCAATGTAAGTTTATTTGAATAAATGATTTTCTATTCTATTCTATTCTATTCTAGTATACATGAACGGGGCACCAGCCATAGCTGGACTTGCCTACCTTGCTTTAGAATTAAAATTTTCGTTTATATAAATAAAATCCGCTATTGACTGTATTTCTAAGAGATTTAGCATGTCAGTTTATATTTTTTAAGAGTTGTGGATTTTTACATTAAATAAAAAAAAAAAATAAAAAAAACAAACAACTTTTGTACAAAGTCTCCCTCTGGTAAAATTTTGTATAAATTTTAAAATTTGTATAAAGAAATAAATAAATAATTATTTTTATTATTTTTTCTATTTCCAAATTCCACAACAAAATTGTGGGTAAAGTCTTGTTTAACATGGTTATTGGAATGTCTATATTGATAAGTCGAAGCGTCCAACCTATTAGAATGCATAAAACATAAAACTACATAACGACTATGGGCTTGGGCTATGGCACGGCCCCCATGTCGCCGGCCGCCGGCTGACTCATTGTTTCAGTCCACAATCGCCATCATTAATTAATCAACATTATTATATTCTTGAAAAAAGCGACCCAGAAGTGATGTTTCCGAAATGAGCTCGCCTATAGAGTTAAGAATGTGCTAGAATTGTAAATACGTGAAATTTCGTCAGTACGACCGGGATATGTTGCTGATGATGAGGTGATGATGATATCAGCTGTTACTGCCCACTGTTGAAGACAGACCTTCCCCGTAAGGGGAAATTTGCCAGTAGTTTTCACGCTTGGCAGACGGATTAACATCCGTACTTAGCCTTTGGTAATGTTTTAAGAGTTATGCTGCTGCCCATAACTCGACCATTAAGTTCCATTAGTCGTCTTTTACGACATCTACGGGAAAGGAGGGGGTGGCCCATTCTATTTTTTTTAAACAACTTAGAAATAGCAAACAAGCTGATGCCTCACCTGATGGAAAGTGGTAACCGTCGCCTATAGACATGAACAGTACCATGGACATAACAGAGTATACTGTTTTGCCCATGATACCTGCTTTGCGTTGCCATTCCTGAGGACTCAGGTGTTATTCTTCTGTACCCAGTGTATATTTTATTCCGGGAGTTCACAGCATAGAAAGGGCACGTGGATGAACAAGGATAAAAAATAGCATATATTCTTTTCCACTCAAAATCGTCAGTTGCTTTTCGTTCATATGCTTTTCATCATGATTCGTTGAGCCGTCAAAGTGCCAAGAAGGTTTACTTATTAGCAAATGAATTCATTCTATATTAATAAAAGTCAATTGCCGAATGTATGTATGTAAGCGCATCACTTCAGAACCTACGTACTTGTATAATATTTATTACTTTTTTGATTGATTCTTTTTTTGTTGTAATTGTTAGGTTGTAGATGTTTAAACAAGTATATCCGCGCAAATCCCGGGCAGGCTGCTAGTTTACAATATCAACTAAGGATTATAAAACAATAAATATTAAATAAATAAATTCCACGAATATATTATCATTCGATTCTTTTATAGGTTTGAAATTTATATACAACTTGTCCTTGTTGTTAACCTTATCTTGTATTTGTGACGTCATATGACAGTACTTACGTGAATGTATCAGTTTTAACGGTGAAATCTTTGAAAATTATTTGGAAAATTCTTTTTTATTTATCTGAATTCTATACTTTAAGACTGATCTAATAATAATAAAATATAAATAAAATCGATTCAGTAGTTTGCGTTTTTAAATCAAAACTGGTTTTGCATTGAAATTGATGTTTTCTGTAGCATCAAGTTTTATATTATTATTTCTATTCAACATTTACACGGTGGAAGGCATTGGGGAAGGTCCATGTCCAGGAATGGATAGATACAGGCTGAAATGATAATAATATTATTTTCTATATACTTTTTAAATATGAATACTGTATTTATGGTTGATAAAACATTTTCAGTGTCCATTCTAACAGTTGTGAGCTCTGCCGCGCCGCGACTAGTGTGTAACAATTAAAATTTGATGATGCGGGCTCTCTGTACTCTTATGCATCCATTGCACTCGTGACGGGACGCGTCTCACGAAATGCACATGCATTTATTACTTCGTATTGTATTCACGATGGTGTTCAAGAGGCGGGCGCATGTTCCCGTTTGTTTCCACCGACTTGAGGAACGGAAGAGATTTTTTCTTTTCTTTTTTCTGTCGCATTACCGATTTGGATGATTGTTTTTTTAATTGAATTGAGAGCGTTTGCTCCCGTGTTGGTCTTAAATAAATTTTGTTACGATCGATAATGCCGTTTTTTTCTTTGCAGAGACAAAAACGTGTTTAAGTAAAATCTATTTTTTTTTAAATTTATTTCCACGCGTAAACATGTAATTTTGTATTCTGAATTAAAATATTTACATGATTCGTTCCGGTTTCGTACGGATAGACAGATAGAAAGTAAAATTAATTAATTAAAAAAATAAATTAGTGTTAATTAGAGAATGCTACTATTATTAGAATCAATTTTTGTACTTAATTTTCATTTGGCCAATAAAGTTATTTAAATAAACAAATAACTTAGAATTATTATTAAACAAACTTTGAACCGACTTCAAAAAAAAAGATATAATAGAAACAAAAGAGACACACAAACTGATATTAGACTTTTAATATAAAGGACAAACATGTATTTGAAGTCGATGCCAATCTTACATAGAATGAGAACAATAATTATGATATAAACTTTCAGCTTAGGGGGGATAATGGACTATTAAAAATGGGGATTAGTAACCCCATTGTTAGCAATACACCCTGTCAGGTCGACCTCCTCGCGGTTCCCACTGGAAACTATCGTGTTTTATTCCTAGTGAATCCATCACGATGGGCTAACTGACCTGCCTTTTCATCCTCATCTATCATCCCTCACTGGTGCCCCGCCAGTGTATTCCGTTAGCGCAGGCGGGGCTACCATTCCGTTATAATCCATTTAAAAAAAAACCTACAGCTTAAATTAATGATGATGTCATTTCAGCCATTATACGTCCACTACTGGACATAAGCCTCCCCCATAGACTGCCATAAAGAACGGTCCTGAGCCACCTGCATCCACTGACTCCCTGCAATGCATTTCAGGTCGTCACTCCTTCTAGTGGCTGGTCGTCCTACACTGCGTTTGCCTGTACGGGGTTGCCACTGAAGAACCTTTCTTCCCTATCTAGAATTAATAAAGAAATATAATTCTAATGAAATATTTAAATGTTTTTTTTTAAATATTGATTTAAGAAAATTGACTAATTATAGAAATTTATCAACAACAATACAATGCATCAGTTTTTACCGACTTCTAACAAAATGCCCTTTAAATTAGAAGTCCAGTCCAAAAAAGTCCAATAGTTTCATCTTTTACTTGAATTCGTTTTATTACCAGAGGGAGACTTTGTACAAAAGTCGTTTGATTGGGTACCTCTGTCCCATTCGTGTTTCAACCGTGAAGCAGTTGTGTTTGCATGGCTGTGTTTCGGTTTGAAGGGTGGGATATGGCGTGAATTTACTGGGTACAGAGGAATAACACCTGAGTTCTCAGGAATGGCAACGCATGGGGGGTATCATGGGCGAAACAGTATACTCTGTTATGTCCATGGTACTGCTCATGTCTATAGGCGACGGTTACCACTTTCCATCAGGTGGGCCGTCAGCTTGTTTGCCATTCTAAATTGTATAAGAAAAAAAAATATTAAAAAATAATTGTTAATTTTTTTAATAATGTTAATAAACAGTATTTCTATGTTTTCAAATATTGACAGATAGGTGCGGTGTTGCCACACTTCGGTATGTTCCTTGATAGATGGTGGCAAGTAAAAAAACACGATCTAAATATAATAACATCGGCATTTAAATGAGAAAGGGCGACATCTGGAGATCGGATAAAGGGATGTGATAAAAAAAATAGATGAAGGTGTTTGATTCAGTAATGACACATTTATTTATGTTCGACTAGTTTGTATCGCAGCTCCGCTTGCGCGAATGTATGAATGAAAGAATGAAAACACTTTATCGTTCCCTTCAAAGAACGATACAGATTTTAAAGATTAACAATACCATCCATATATTGTGCATATAACAAAGTGAATAATTAATTACATAAAATACAATTGCATGGATCAAATTTTTTTCCACGGAATACTTTAATAATCCCGCGGTACTTTTTGTGGGACGAAAATGGAATGGTAACTTCACCGGAGGAGGAAGGGATTGTTAGTAATAGGAATTTGAAAGCTATCAACATAACCTAACAGATTGAGTTGCTCTTAAACATTGTCGTGCTTAATATTTGCTGAATTTGTCACGAAATATGTTCGACTTAATATTTGTTTAGTACAGTCTCTAAAATTTTATTCATATTGTGATTATATATATGGCAACATTAATAATAGACAATAGATTAAAGTATAGACTATAGAGTAGAGATAAAAAAAAAAAACATATAGTGCATTTTGATTAAAAGTTTTTTTTTTATACAACTTAGAATGGCAAACAAGCTGACTGCCATCTGATGGAAAGTGGTAACCGTCGCCTATAGACATGAGCAGTACCATGGACATAACAGAGTATACTGTTTCGCCCATGGTACCCCCCATGCGTTGCCATTCCTGAGGACTCAGATGTTATTCCTCCGTACCCAGTAAATTCACGCCATATCCCACCCTTCATACCGAAACACAGCCATGCAAACACAACTGCTTCACGGTTGAAACACGAATGGGACAGAGGTACCCAAGCAATCGACTTTTGTACAAAGTCTCCCTCTGGTAAAAAAAAAAAAATGATTAAAAGTAATGTGTCTCGTCAAGAAGATATTTTATGGCATACAGAGACCTATGTTCAGCCGTGGACAGTTAACGGCTGAAATGGCATACCATACCGAGATTTGTGTTATGAATAACACAACATTAAACACTGCGACGCCCCGTCAAAAATAATTTATTATCTATCAAAAAATAATTGTTATAATTACTTATGCAAGACTGAACCCACTATCTCCCCTCTGGTTACATTTTTTTTTTGTTATTCAAATATCCTAATGACTAACGCCATTGTATAAAGGGTTAGGCCGACTGACAAGCGATTCCTTTGCGTTATTAATAATATTAAAAAAAAAAAATAGAGAACCACTATTAGCCAAATTCAAAAATCGAACGGCGCACCTATTTGGATCGAACGCATTGTTTAAATATTTGAATGGCGAGCGTTCCATTTTTGAATGTGATCCATCTTTTATGGTTATGTCAAAATTCCACGGTGCTGTTTTGCATATGAATCCTTTTGCTCTTTTGTACGTTTGTTTAGTTAAGTTTTTTTTTTTTTTAATATTCGTTAGCGCAGACAGGAGGTTTGTTCTGGCTGTGCAGTGTCACTAGATATTTCACGGTCACATTTCACGCGTATTTGGTAATGCGAGTGGAGTACCATATATAATTGTATTTATCCAAAAGGTATTACGGATTTATTGAAAAATAATAAATGGGACTTAAGTACACTGTTGTGAAAGAATAAAATATGTTATAAAGTCTGTAAGTATAACCTTTTTCTGTGAATTTTTTTGGAAGGGAAAGGAGGGATTGTTAGTAACTTAGACTACTTATCTCATTGATAGCAATATATAGCCCTGTCAGGTCGACCTCCACGTGACCCCCCCTGGAAACCATCGTGCTGAATTCCAGATATATTTATCACGATGGGCTAACTGACTTGCTTTTTCATCCTAACCTGTCATCCCTCATTGGTGCCTCGTCAGTGTATACCGTTAGCGCGATTTACCATTCCATTATCATCCATTAAAAAACCTACTAGTATATATTTTTTTGTGATGGGTGAAAATGGAATAGTACCCCGCCTGCGCTAACGGGATATGCTGGCGGAGCACCAGCGAAGGGTGATAGATGAGAATGGAAACAGGCCAGTTAGCCCATCATGATGAATTCATCTGGAATTAACCATGATAGTTTCCAGGGGGAACCGCGAGGAGGTCGACCTGGTTGGGTATATTGCTAGCAATGGGATTCTAGTCTCCATTACTAACAATCCCTTCCCCCCCTACTAGTATATTATATTGAAATAGTTCGTTGTATCTTACGTTAATTATTAATTATTTATTAATATATAAATATATCGCCTTGTGGTTCCAGCATAGAACAGGCCACCCCTTTCTTTCTCGTAGGTGTCGTAAAAGCCGACTAAGGGAAGACGAGAGTTGGGCAGTAGCGTCCCTCTTAAAACATCTCTAAAGCCTGACTGTGGTTGTCAACCCGCCTGCCAAGCAAAACCCCCCAAGGGGAAGGCTTATGTTCAACAGTGGACAGTTAAAGGCTGGTATGATGATGATGATGACATGATGATGATGTGGTGAATATATAAACAAATATCAATTCAGAGGAACAATCTTAAAATACATTGAATTTATTATTTTTTTAATAGCGAATACCAGTAAGCAGCTCCATATAAGGGCGAGTGCACACTGCCGCCCACGGACATACGCACAAACCGATCTCATTATTAACAATGCACCATATATTACCCCGTTTCCGGTGAGAAATCACACATCCTCCGTCCCGCTCCAACCTGTGGACGCACCCCGCGCCGTCTCACTCGGCAATCATTCCAACACATCAAGATCATTACCAGGCGATACAGTGATTTGTATTTATTTATTTGTTTTTTTTTTATTTTATTTTTTTTATCTCGGAATCGGTTCAGTGTTTCCGATTCGCTAAAGTAATGTTTGTTTTACCAAGATATCTTTGTTTATAGAACAAGGAGAGTTAATTAATGACTTTTTATTTGATACCTCTTTTAAATTAATTTGTTGGGGGGAAGGGATTGTTAGTAATGCGGACTACCAGTCCAGGAATGGAATAAAACCTAATTAATTTAAAAAAAAAATGTTATGTCGATCTTGGAGAGTGATCCACAGTAGTAAAAATCTTAAGGAATAGATAAAATAACTTATTTTTTTTTATATCACTGAGGTGGCAAACAAGCATACGGCCCACCTGATGGTAAAGCGGTAACCGTCGCCTATAGACATGAGCAGTACCATGGACGTAACAGAGTATACTGTGTCGCCCGTGATAGCTCCCTCGCATTGCCATTCCTAAGGACTAAAGTGTTATAATAATGAAAATGTTATGCCTAACATAATATTAACGGGGGGAAGGGATTGTTAGTAATGCGGGCTACCAGTCCCATTGCTAGCGATATACTTCCACGTGGTTCCCCGTGGAAACCATCATGCTGAATTCCAAGTGCATTCATAAAGATGGGTTAACTGACCTGCCTTTACGTTCTCCCCTATCATCCCTCACTGGTGCCCCGCCAGCGTATCTCGTTAGCACAGACGGAGTTACCATTCCATTATGACCTGACTTTAATTACACAAGATTTTTCCTATCATGGACGCCATAGACATTACTGTGAATCAATATGTAATACAATACATCCTGTATAAATTTATCTACCTTTCTATCTATCCGTGCGAAATCGGGGTGAATCATTATAAATAGATAGTTCTTACCTCTTGGCTGCGGCATCGTTAATATTAGCATACATTTTACTATAGAAGTTCGGCAGCATACAGTCAATTCCTTTAACGTTGCCAGTGTCTACGGGCGGCGGTAATCACTTCGCATACTCGTTTGGCATCTGTGTTAAAAAAAGAACTACGACCAATTCGAAACATAGCTACAAAAAAAAAACAATCGAATTTAGAACGTTCTTATTTTAAAAATCGCTTAAAATCAAGTAGCGTACACCCCAAACGACTGTTTTGACTGACGCAAAATACCCTAATATCGGGGTGAATGCCACTAAAGAAGAAAAAAAAAACCATCTCAATGCAGAAGATAGAATTAAAAAGCAATCTGCCTAATCAACTGCTTAATAACAGCCGCCGGTTAATTGCACACACATGTAATCTAACAATTAAGTACTAGCAATTACCGGGAGCGCGGCAAAAACTAAGCAAGCATCGCCGTCACGCGCCGCGCCCGGAACACTATGGCTCGATATCGAAACTAGTCTATGGTTCGGTCATTGATAAGATAATTTTTTTCTCTATGGTTTAGTTTCTTAAAAAAAAAGTTGATTTACCATTCTTTTCTTGTGTTTTTGTTATGCGATTACGTCGATATTTTTTTTTTATGACACTTCGAATAATAAACATGCTGACGGCCCACCTGATGGTAAAGGGGTACATATTTGCTTGCTGGCAAGTGATACAAGTATAAATAACTAAAAATGATAGTAAGTGGTAACCGCCGCCTATAAACATGAACGGCACCATGACGGGAGGAAGGGATTGTTAGTAATGGGATTTACATCATTGCCTCCATAAAGAATAGAAGCATGGACTTCACAGAATATTCTATTATGCCTATGGTATCCCTCAACCGTTATTCCTGACAATTAAGATGTTATCCCTCCGTACCCATATAATTTCACTGTCATATTCCACCGTTCGAACCGAAACACAGCCATGCAAGTGCAGCTGCTTCACGGCAGAAACACGAGTGGGACAAAAGTACCCAATCAGACAATTTTTGTACAACGTCTCTAGTATATCTTGCAATCAATAGTATTGGTATTCCATATTGTTTTTTTTTATACCACTGAGGTGACAAACAAGCATACGGCCCACCTGATGGTAAGCGGTTACCGTAGCCTATGAACGCCTGCAATACCAGAGGTATTACGCACGCGTTGCCGACCCTGAAGAAACCTCTTTACCCCCCTTTTGAAGAACCCCATGCTGTAGTCTCTTGGGAAAGCCTCGGCAGGGAGCTCATTCCATAACCTGAGTGTTCGTGGGAGGAAACATCTCTGAAACCATGTTGTACGCGACCATTTTAATTGGTCCCATATTAATTCCTAGTTTCGTACCTTAGTTGAACTAGGTGTCTCGTTTTCATGAATTAATAATTATATATTGGCACAAATTAATACAGGATACTTCCTATATTAATTTGGGCCAATATAATATTTTTTCTACAAGGAAATGGCAACATACTATATTAAATAAATTAGTAATAATAGTAAAAAAAAAATTGAATCTAATAAGTTTATGATTCATGTTTACAATATTTAAATAGAGAATTGAGTGTTAACCGAATGTCTTAGGGTATTCCTATTTTGAATTTCCATTGTACTTTTTATTCGCGTATTTTTTTTTCACACATTCATATTTCTCAGGATTAGACTGGACAAATAGATAAATAGGAGATAAAATAGATAAAATTTCTTTATTGAAAATCTTAAATATACATATTTAACTAAATATATAAATAGTTTAGTTATTAAAGTCATTATACAAGTCACCTATACTACATCAATAGATTGAGTTCGTCCAATCCAATACACAGAATAACCGCCCGATCCTTCCGATCCATTCGAATATTTGAAATTCAAATTTGGAAATCCATTAGTGCAACTCGTCATTTTAATGTGACACCGTATTGAGTTACTCTAATTGATGGGTGGCTTTGAGTATTTTTTCAACGTTCCAATTTCGAAATTTGAATTCGAGTGCGTTCTGTTGTTACAATATGAAGCTTTCTATTGACGGCTGCGCTGCACTTCCTTTTCGCGGGAGTATTTTAAGGCTGGGGGAATTGAAGGGAAAGTGAGTTTTTAAACACGGTTTCTTATGAATGACTTTTACTTTTTATTATTTGATCATCTGGTTATTACTGGTTGCATTAAAACAATAGTTTAAAAGACAGCTGTTTTTTTTTTTTAATACAGAATGTCTATATGCTTAAAATATGCAATGATGGAGCATCAGTGGACGATAAGATGACGAGAATCAAGTTAGGCCAATTGGTCGATTGTGTGGCGAATTTAAGACGAATTTATTACAAAGGATACAACAGTAAACTATAGTGGTAGTACTGGGGATTAATAATATATATATATATATATGCATAAAAATGTCCCATTCGTGTTTCTACCGTGAAGCAGTTGTATTTGCATGGTTGTGTTTCGGTTTGAAGGGTGGAATATGGCGTGAATTTACTGGGTACAGAGGAATAACACCTGAGTCCTCAGGAATGGCAACGCATGGAGGGTATCATGGGCGATACTTTGCTATGTCTACGGTACTGCTCATGTCTATAAGCGACGGTTACCACTTTCCATCAGGTGGGCCGTCAGCTTGTTTGCCATTCTAAGTTGTATAAAAATAATAATAATAATGAGTAGGGATAATATTTATATTATTATATGTATCACATCTCCCATATTTAGAACTAACTGAATTTTTCATCATGCCTCCAACCAAACTGTTCATAATTACTCTTCTCCATCCAAAGGTTGCCTGGAAGAGATCGCTCTTAGCGATAAGGTCGCCCATTGTTTTCTCATTGTGATTATTTCTTGTAATTATTTATATTTATAATAAGTTTACTATTGTAATCTTTTGGAGGAAACAATAAAGAGTATCTATCTATCTATCTAGAAGTGGTATTTTTAATTGACTTTCCTGTAGAAACCCACGCGTGCGAAGTAGCGGGCAAATAGCTAGCAAATAATATTACTGTTAGCGAACGGGTTACAAGATGTGATTAATGATCTAGTTGTAAAATGACAGACGGACCGATACGGTGCATCGATACGATCATCAATACGAATTACACGGTACAATTTCATTACAAATGACTCCTGGAATTAATGGTGTATGCTTAATACCCGTATTACATATGGTAGTGCAAAAATCCCATAAAATTTCAATTCTTTCATTTATTTTTTATTTATTTATTTATTTATTTAAACTTTAATGCACAGTAAAATTCTATGTACATTTGGCGGACTTAACACCGGACGGTGATCTCTACCAGTCGATCATTGGGCAAACCGAGAAATACGTAGGCGGTGCATTTTTGAATAGAGAAAAAAATAAAGCAATATTTGATACATTCATATAATATAAACATACACATAATATATTAAATAAATAAATATATACATACAATAAATACATACATAAATAACACCTGAGTCCTCAGGAATGGCAACGCATGGGAGGTATCATGGGCGAAGCAGTATACTCTGTTATGTTCATGCTACTGCTCATGTCTATAGGCGACGGTTACCACTTTCCATCAGGTGGCATCAATATCTAATAAGTGAATAAGCAACAGTGTCCTAAACATCTTCTAAGCCTAACTGCGGTTACCAATCCGCCTGCTAAGCGTGGCAACTTCTGGCAAAACTGCCCAAGGGAGCGGCTTATGTTCAGCAGTGGACAGTTAAAGGGTGATATTGATGGTGATGATGAAGAAATAAATAAATAAAAAAAAAATCTTTCAAATTAAGAATTTAGTGCAATTGAAAAGGACAAAACACGTTTTCTGTCTCATCTATCCATTCCTACTACGAAGCACATTTTAAAAATGACTTAGCGCCGACTCTTACTTTCGACCTAACACAATTATTACCAGAAAATATCAATAAAAGCGGTAAAAAAAGCGTGTAAATATAAGACAGATGGGTGCTTTGTCGGTGCGTTAACCGACGCGGTATAGACGCGGGCAATGAAGCGGCACCGCTGGCACCTGCCGCTAATCTCGCCCACTGCACCATTGGGTGTTGGCGGTTATGTATGGAGACGGCTTGTTTGAGTATCTTTTCTACTAGCTGTATCGCGCGACTCTCCCCGCGTGTATCAGTATATAAAGTATCCTATATGCTAAGTGAGGATATAACCTACCTGTGTACCAAGTTTCATTCAAATCTGTTCAGTAGTTTTTACGTGAAAGAGTAACAAACATCCATCTGTCCATCGTTATAAACTTTCGTATTTTTTTAATGGGTGATAATGGAATGGTAACCCTGCCTGCGCTATCGGTATACATTCGCGGGGTACCAGTGAGAGATGACAGGTGACGATGGAAGCAGGTCAGTTAGCCCATCGTAAAGAATTTCACTAGTATTTATTTATCACGATGGTTTTTAGGGGGAACCGCGTGGAGGCCGACCTGATGGGTGTATAGGGTCTAACTGACCCATTGTTAGCAATGGGTCAGTTAGATCCTATTACTAACAATCCCTTTCCCCCCAACTTTCGCATTTATTATATTAATGGGATGGTGATGGTGACATCTTAGTAATGGATCTGCTAGTCCCCATAACTAACAACCCTTTTCTCCTGAGGGATGGGATTTTTAGTAATGAGGGTATTGTAATTCCATTGCATCAGATCGACCTCCACGCGGTTCCCCCTGGAAACCATCGTGGTTGATTCTTATCGAATTTGTCACGATGGGCCAACTGACCTGCTTTCATCCTTATACTTATCATCTCTCACTGGTGCTCCGCCAGCAAAACCGATAGCGCAGGCGAAATTTCCATTCCATGTTCATTAATTAAAAAAATAACACCTCGGAATCAATGTCCATCACCAATCACCAAAGGGAGACTTTGTACAAAAGTCGTTTGCTTGGGTACCTCTGTCCCATTAGTGTTTCAACCGTGAAGCAGTTTTGTTTGCATGGCTGTGTTTCGGTTTGAAGGGTGGGATATAGCGTGAATTTACTGGGTACAGAGGAATAACACCTGAGTCCACAGGAATGGCAACGCATGGGGGGTATCATGGGCGAAACAGTATACTCTGTTATACCCATGGTACTGCTCATGTCTATAGGCGACGGTTATCACTTTCCATCAGGTGGGCCGTCAGCTTGTTTGCCATTCTAAGTTGTATAAAAAAAATGTATTGTATTCTATTGCAGAAAAAAAGCTCTCTTCACAACACTATGGCCAGTAAAATGAAGGAAAGTAAATAGCCGTTGATAATTGCGGAATAATTCTTCGATTATTGTTGTTCGCGAACCGTTTTTAGATCGTTCCAATCGATATTATGCATAGACAATTTGTATGTACTCGACCGCGGACGGTTTTTGTTCGAATCGCCGGAGAAAGTTGTAGAATGAATCATTCGATTTGTTTTAAATCGTTCAAGTTCATTGTTCTGGCATTAGAACAGCACTATTTCCTGGTGGATAGAGATGTTACTATTGGATTGATGATGTCATTTGAAATGCAACCGTATTTTTGAGTAATATAAGGTCGAATATCGTATTTTAGAACGGATGAAGATGGTATGGTAACCCCGCCTGCGCTAACGGGATACGTTGGCTGGGGACCAGTGAAGGGTGATCGATGAGGATGAAAACAGGCCAGTTAGTACGTCATGATGAATTCATCAGGAATTAACTATGATAGTTTTCAGGGGGAACCGCGAGGAGGTCGACCTGGTTGGGTATATTGCTAGCTATGGGATTCACAGTCTCGATTACTAACAATCCTTTTCCCCCCCTCTGTTATTATTGGATTGGTGATGGTTTTACAGTGAAATGCAACCGTATTTTTAGAGAATATAATGGGTGACTTGTATATCATATTTTATAACGGATGAAAATGGTAATCAATTTTTGCACAAATTATCTCAGAAATTCTCTTTAAATTGAAGTCAAAGCATAATTTGAGAAGATGATAGGTGTCGATGAAAGCAAATCAGTTGGCCTATCGTGATGAATTCAAAAAGAATTAACCAGGGTGGTGTCTAGGGGTACCACGTGGAGTTCGACCTAATAGGGAATATTGCTAAAAATGGGGCTGTTTTTTTTCATTACTGGATGAAAATGGTATGGTAACCCCACCTGCGCTAAGGGGATACGCTGACGGAGCACCAGTGAAGGGTGATAGATGAGAATGAAAACAGGCCAGTTAAAAAAAAGGTTGCTTCATAGTCGGGTCAGTTATTCATCATCGTCATCATATCAGCCATTAAACTGTCCACTGCTGGACATATTCCTCCCTCTATTGTAGTAGCCACGCTTGGCAGGCGAATCGGCTTTGGTGATGATTTAAAAGGGACGCTGTTGTCCATATATCGATTATTGGGGGGACGGGAGTTTTAAGAATGTGAACTACCAATTCCATTTTAAATATACTCTGTCAGATTGACTTCCAGCTGGTTCCCTCTAGCAGCTATCATGCTGGAGTTCAGGTGTATTCATCACGATGTGCTAACTGCCCTGCCTTTTCATTCTCACTTATCATCCCTCACTGGTCTCCGCCAGCTTATCATTTATTGAAAAAAAAACCGTTAGCAGGGGGCAAACGAGGCTCACCTGATGGAGTTACCATTCACCCACAACACCAGCCATTATGTGCTGCCGGCCCTTAGATACTTTTTTTTTATACAACTTAGAATGCCAAACAAGCTGAAAAAAAAATCCCTCAGTATCATGGACATAACAGAGTATACTATTAAGTTGCCATTCCTTAGTTATTCCTCTGTACCCAGTAAATTCACGCTATATCCCACCCTTTAAACCGAAACACGATGCCCACGGTTGGAAAGGAAGAGTTTTTCCCTCTGGTCTACGATGCCCACGGGAAAGGAACGGTTTGTCCATTATATACCGGAACCACACGGTTGCTTACAGATTGATAAGTACCACAAACTCTGCTTAGTTTAGGACTAGATGTCGCGGTGTGATATATCATTGACTATTTTTTTTTCATTAGTTCTTTCGTCGCAGGTGGCAGCACAATATTTGGGAAAACCCGCGCATTAGCAAGACGGTACAAAATGTCCCACACCGATTCGCTTCGCCCGATCCAAATGGAGCGTATCTTGTAACACGATACCTTTCAACCCGTCTTCGCATCTGTCAACGCCATATTGAATCAACCCTCAAACGCTGCGTCTCGAATAAATCCTTGCACGCGCATCCGATTGACAATGCGAGCGGCGATTTGCATACGCCATTTAAGGGTTAGAAAAAAATTATCATATGATTACTTTCCGATTTTTTTCGACCGCACATTTTGAACCTTATACTGTGGGGAGTAAACGCCAAATTAAAATTTCATTTTCCGTCGACGAAGATGAGACGAAAATTATGCGTCTATCGTGAATCGTTGTACACACTCTATTTCGATGGGCGTAAGGTTCAGATTCGCTTGTTGCGTCGTGGGAACGCATAACCCTCAAATGGTTTATGATAATTTTTGCAAAGCGAATTATTTTTACTATCATTTTTCAATAGCTCATTAAAGTGAGCCGGAGTTATCCGGGCGTAAGTGCCGTCGGTTACGGCCGTACACATTACTTCGTATCCGAATACGTTTTTAGGTATTGTCAAACCGATTTTATGGCCGTCATTTGAATTTGGATGGCGTTTGAAGGGCTCATTTGCATGATTGTGATTTACAGTTTACTTTTACCAGTGATCTGTTTGGATTCATTGTATGGGAATAACAGCAGATTGAACTTTGAAACGGGCCCATTATTGGTTGGCGTATGTTGATACGATGCGACTTTACAAGGATTTAAATGCACTTTTGTGTGAAATCTGCATATTATTGATGAGAAATATTGCATTGGTATAATAAATGGAGTCGTTCATTGTAGTACTCCGTCGATTTTGCAGTAAATATATATATTTTACTTTTAATTTTTTATTATATAAGGCGATAGTGAGCGATTTTTACCAAAGGGAGACTTTGTACAAAAGTCGATTGCTTGGGTACGTCTGTCCCATTCGTGTTTCAACCGTGAAGCAGTTGTGTTTGCATGGCTGTGTTACGGTTTGAAGGGTGGGATATGGCGTGAATTTACTGGGTACAAAGGAATAACATCTGAGTCCTTTGGAATGGCAATGCATGGTAGGTATCATGGGCGAAACAGTACACTCTGTTATGTCCATGGTACTGCTCATGTCTATAGGAGACGGTTACCACTTTCCATCGGGTGGTACGTCAGCTTGTTTGCCATTCTAAGATGTATAAAAAAAAAGTGAGTTAGTTTGTTAAATCTTGATACTTTATCGACTCTATTAATGAAATTTGATACAAAAATGCCCATTATTTGGGACTGAAAAATGTATAGGCTGTATATATGTGTATATTATTCTTGTTAGTTAATATATCTCAGTCGCACGGTCGAAGTCGCGGGTAAAAACTAGTTACGCATAATTGATTAATGGAACTTTAATGAACATACATATGTTTGTCGTTTACGATAGTCGAAACGACAAACGCAGCGTCATATTGTTGGCAAATACTATGTTTATTGTTTGAAACAACATTAGTAAGTTCTTTAAATTCTGTTGTTCAATTAAGTGTCAAACCTGTCGTAAACTTACTTTAGCTACTGAACTGTTTTGTCTCTTTCTTTTACACTAAATTCCCATTTTAAAAGATAGTGACAAAATAGTGTATCTAATAGTTGAAACAGGTTTGTAGAAAGTTTTTGTTTATATGAAATTTAATAAATAATAAATTTAATTAATAATTAATTTTTTTTTATTTTTTTTATACGACTTAGAATAGCACGCAAGCTGACGGCCCACCTGATGGAAAGTGGTAATCGTCGTCTATAGACATGAGCAGTACCATAGACATAACAGAGTATACTGTTTCGCCCATGATATCCCCCATGCGTTGCCATTCCAAAGGACTCAGATGTTAGTCCTCTGTACCCTGTAAATTCACGCCATATCCCACCCTTGAAACCGAAACACAGCCATGCAAACACAATTGCTTCACGGTAGAAACACGAATGGGACAGAGGTACCCAAGCAATTGACTTTGTTATAATATAAATGATTTATTCACTTTCAAATGTTATGTAGTAATATGCAAACATTAATAATGGGTATTAATATTGTCTCAAAGTAGGAAAAAATTGGAAAATAGATCTTTGTTCCGTAAAACATAAATTTACTAATACAAACAATTTGAAAAGCCTGTGTCGAGAGCACAACATGATTACATTTTTAGAAAAGATCAGATCTTTCCTGAAAATGTAATCATGTTGGGCTCTCGAAAAATAATGAATTTTTATAATTGTAAAATTTGGACGTCACATAATTTTGTTTTTAAACCACGAAAGTGGCAAACAAGCAAAGACCATCTGATAGTAAACGATCACCATAGCCTATTAATGTAAAAATGGCGTAAAAGGTTTTTTTTGACAGGTGTCAACTTTGACAGATTTACACGAGTAACAGACACAAATAAAAAAATATTTGTTACTACATATAAAGAGTACACGATGCATTTGACCTCGAAAATGTTAAATAAATCGACTGAGTTACCATTTATCAAGCTCCTGCATTTTTAATTAGTAAAAAACATATTCGGCTAGTGCGCAGTGGCGCGTGGCAATCGGTTTCCGATCTCGGGACTATCTGACCCTTCCGCTCGCACTTGCCAGCTTAAATATCATCTGTCTCGCTCCAACCGCGGTATAGTAATTAGTTTCTCATGTACACGAGCTTTTGTTTAGAATGACATGTGGCATCTGTCGGCCACTGTTAATTATCGCCCTTTTTAAACGATCGAATAGTATCGATACCGCGGTGGGAATTGAGAAATAACGTATGCTTTAGCATATTTATGTCTGTATTAGCTTATAACCTCAATATATTTATCATTGAATACACGTCAGATTGTATGTTAAAAAAGAAAATGGAAAAAAATGTGTTGACTAAAGTTGGTAACACAGAATTAAGGTGGTATGGTTTTTGTTTCAGACACTACACTATTTGTCTATCTCATTCTACAAACAGAAATTTTAGGCAGTAACAACTACTTTTAAAATGGTGGTCAGTACATAGCAGTGCCGTGTAGATCATATAGAATATTCTCGGCATAGAATAGGCCATCCCTTTCTTTACCCGTGGGTGTCGTAAGAGGCAACTAAGGAAATTTAATAGTCGACATATAGGGAGTAACATTCCTCTTAAAACACCACCGAAACTTGCCAATCCGCTTGCCAAACGTAGCAACTACTGCCAAAACCTTCAATAAGGGGAGGCCTTTGTTCAGCAGTGGACAGTTAATGCCTATGGTGATGGTGACATATAAGTTACATAAATTTTACTACCACTAACAATGACATGAAATATAAGTTTTTTTTTAATGAACCCAGTGAAATTATTGGTGATCAACTTGAAATAAAAGAGATAAATAAATAATCATGTTATTCATAAAAAATAAAACATTCTACAAACCTGTTTTAATTATAAGATTTTTTATGCAACTCAGAATGGCAAAGAAGCTGACGGTCCTCCTGATGGAAAGTGGTAACCGTCGCCTATAGACATGAGCAGTACCATGGACGTAACAGTGTGTACTGTTTCGCCCATGATACCCTCCCCCCCTGCGTTGCCATTCCTGAGGGCTCAGGTGTTATTCCTCTGTACCCTGTAAATTCACTGCCATATCCCACCCTTCAAACCGAAACACAGCCATGCAAACACAACTGCTTCACAGTTGAAACACGAATGGGACAGAGGCGCCCAAGCAAACGGCTTTTGTACAAACTCTCCCTCTGGTAAAATATAGAATATTTTATCACTGTCTTTTAAATTGAGTAATTAGTGCAAAAAGAAAGGACAAAACGTTTCAATAGCTGAAGTAGGTTTATGAGAGGTTTTTAATTACAACACAGGGGACAAACGAGCATGCAGCTCACCTGATGGTAAGTGACTACCGCCGCCCATGATCACCCGCAACACCATCGGCATTGCAGGTGCGCTGCCGGCTTTTTAAAAAGGAATATGCTCTTTTCTTGAAGGTTATGTTGTCGTATCGGTTCGGAAATACTGCTACTGGAAGTTGATTCCAAAGAATGGTTGTGTAGAAGGTTTGATGTTTTTATGAATAAGGGGGCAAGAAAATATGTTGGAATTTACAAAACCATATAAATGTCGCAGATTTTTGATACTTTGAAGTTATTGTTCTTTCTATGCTGTTACCTTCCCAAAGTAATTAAAATAAATCTAAATTAATTAAACTGTTTTGGTTGTTCTTTGTTCTAATATTTGGAATGCTGGACTAATATACATACAAACATTCATATGCAGAATTATACATAAGTACATACAAATGAATATTGCTGAACTTGAAAACATTATTCTCCACTTTTTGATAAGTTAAATTTATGACCTAATTAAATGTCTAAGGTCAAATGAGTTGGGAACCAATTTGGTTATAAAGGCATTATTTTAATGTGTTTATTATTACCAATATGGAACATTAAGATTTATATACTTGTCTATGTTCATATATTATTCTACCTTATTTAAAACAATTTCATTAAAAACACCTCACTTATAAGAACTAAAACTTACTTTAGTCATACCTATAAAATTAACCAGAGGGCCTACTAAAACACAAATTTGATGTTAAAATTATATAATACAAGCCGTTTGGAAATATTAAAAATGTTAAAATATTGTTCCTTTGGACTTTTATGATTTTAGGATGTTGACGAACAAAATGTTAAACTCCATTTATTGATCCGATTTTGGTATAAACAAAAACACGAAATAGAGTTCGAAATTTCGGAATTTCATTTCATGGTAGACCCGCAGATCACCAATGTAAGTTTCTTATTAGAATTTGTAAACGTTTCTATTGTATTCTTTACCTTTTTTATTTTTGTTTTATCAATCCTATTAGAATATAATTAACCGTTATCGTATGTATTGTCAACTAGAATGAATTAATTAATCATTTGTTATGAGTTATTTAGGTTTTTAAATCAACACGCGATGTTTCGCAAGGCACAACACTTGGTCCCGTGTTTAATATATCAAGTGTGTATGAATGTTGCTGGGCGATGGTTTTAGCGTGAAATTGAAATCAAAATTAATATTTTATTGCATTTATAATCCTTTAATTATATATGTTCATACGTGATTTCATTTAATTTGATATATAGCAATTATTTTTCATCCAAAGTTTATATAACTATCTATTGCTGAACATAAGCTTTCTTCTTGGGGGCTTTGCCAATAGTTGCTATACCTGGCAGGGGGCAACTGCAGTTAAGCTTTGGTGATGTTTTAAATTAAGTTACTTCTGTTACCGCTTCCCCAGGAAAGAAAAGTGTTGTCTATTCAATGCCGGGATTACACGGCGAAAGGTCATATTGTTAAATTTAAATTTTTATTTCCTTATGCCTGTCAATAACAGTTCTGTTTCATCTGTAGTTAATCGAGTAGGGGTAATCTGTAGTTTAGAAAATCTATCTGTTTTATAAAGACTAGATGGATAGATAGACAGACATATGGACAAGATAACACATAACAATAGACACATAATCCAAAGTTGTGATTTTTTATTAAACATAAAGTAAATGTACAACCTTCTTAAAATGTATATAATCATCAAGATGACGTATAACATAAACGTAATTAAGCCGAATACGTTTATTAACTTTGTCTGTACCGTACAAAAAAGTATCATTACAGAATAACCTTTAACCTTCCGTTTGCTGTTATTCCTTTATCCTTTTATCAATACCCGAACAGTGATCAAGGGCCGTGTCTTTTGTTCTATAGACTTCCTTAACGAAACCGCATCTTTCTTACACACATGCAGTCTCTAATTACGTTCGTATTGGTGACCACCTTCGCAGGTGCACAGCCGAGCATAACGGACATCAGTCAGCCGGAACTGCAACCTGAAATCGACTTTAAAACCTTCAAACACAAAGTTGAATCTCCCTCAGCTATCCTCCAAGGATAGAAGACGATCGCCGATCAATGAATAGCTTTTATTGATACCACCTTAGAGTTGTATATCGAACGTTCAAATTTGATTTCGGGTAGAACAATGACAATGGATGGCTTCCCTATTATAAAGGTCAATAGCATGAGCGAATTCGGTTTACTTAATTACCACCCGTGTTTAGTGGTCGAATGGGTTTTTTATTAGTTGTCCGAGTTTCGAATTTGATGAGCGGGAACTTTTTAATTAAATGGAAATAAAGGTGTCGTGAACGTTAATGTTCTTGGAATTATGATTTTTTTTTTTAATAGAAATATATTATTGATACTAATATTACTATTCGTGTGTGAGTATCGTCCTCTGGTGATAAGAGTTTAAGACCGCTTTCATTGTAAATGAAGGTTTCTAGAAGACCACGCCACACCATGTATTGAAGTGAGCTTAGAGTTAGTGATCCTGGAGTGGTCGTTTCCGAAGTTTAAGCTGGGGAATTCTCTGAAGCCGCCATCAACTCTCCCCCTAGAAGGTATGATAATGAAGTCCTTTAATTTGGTTTACTGGACCAAGATTTTACATGTCTTCCGAAGCTCGGAGCTTTGATATAGGGCTCTTCAAATAAAGTCAAGATTCGTCCGAATGAGGTGTTACAGCTTGTCATAACAGAGGTAAGGAGTTGATAAGTTAGCATTACAATTGAATGCAACTTCAAAGAGAACAAATTGTACCTAAATATCTGAAACCGTCAAGCCAATAAGATATATGAATAGATACGTAATAAGAAAGAGAAGTTTGTTAAGGTCAAAATGGTGATTTGTAGTCTCTGCCTAGTTTAAAGGAATAGTGTGAATTGATAATATTAATTTGATACCTTTCCTATTATTAGTTTGAGCAAACCAAAGTATATAAACATTTATATATTTTTTTGTGTTACATAGAATAATAGCCGTGTGGTCCCGGCATAGAATAAGCTACCACTTCCATTCCCGTAAGTGACATAGTGTGGCAGCAGCGTCTATTTTAACACATCTCCAAAGTGTAACTGCCGTTGCTAATTGGCTTGCCAAGCGTAGCAACTACTGGTAAAACCCACAAGGAGGAGGCTTATGTTCACCATAATGATGACATAGAAAAATAGTTTGGCAAGAAATTCTGGTCTCAGCTGAATTGGCTATATTTGTAGTCTAAATGTGTAGGTTTTTTACCCACCATGAGCTAAGTAATTTATTAAGTAAGTATTAATTTCTTAAAAGGATATTCCAAAATTGACCCGAGATGGAAGTCTTTTTAATAATTCTTTAAACTGGGATTGCTAGTTTTTTTTCACCACATTTTCCAATAGGAATTCTATCTGAAATCATGTCAGTATAATGTAAGTGAAATTAATGATTCGTCAATTAATTGATTCCAACCTATACAATGGGGGAGCTGACGACGCGGCACGCATTACCGGGCGTCCTTAATGAAGACTGGCAGATGGCTAAGTCTATTGCATAATGACGGTTGATCTGATTAGCTGATCTATACACACAGTCATTCATCATCGATGCGGTTGGACAAACCTTTTTTTTTTCTGCAAATAATAAAAAACAAGCTAACGGCCCACCTGATGGAAAGCAGCCGTTTATACGAGTACTCGGGTATGGGTTAAAGGATGGATTTTACATAAGTACTCTAGTAGTAGAAGTGCTAATTGCTTTTCTTTTATGTAATATAGAATTCGCCGTGTGTGCCGGGGCCCATTCTATGCCCCGGCATAGAATGGGCCACCCCTTCCTTTCCCGTGGGTGTTGTAGGAGACTTCAACAAAAGAGCTTATTCCTTTTTAAAAGGCCGGCAGCACACCTGCAATGCCGTTGGTGTTGTGTGTGATCATGGGCGGCGGTAGTCACTTACCATCAGGTGAGCCATGTGCTCGTTTGCCCTCTGGGTTGTAAAAAAAGGCGATCAGGGGAGAGCGAGGGATGAGCAGCAGCTTCCCTCTGAAAACATCCTGAATCGCCTAACTGCTGTTGCTAACGCCAAGCGTGGCAACTACTGGCAAAACTTCCTTTATGGGGAAGGCCTAAGTCCAGCAGTGGACAGTTAACGGCTGATATGACGATGATAATGATTTTCAGTCAGTAGGACGTCAGCGTAAGCTGTCCATTACACTTGAGACTTGGAACAAAATCTCAATTCCATTCGTGTTTCTACCGTGAAGCAGTTGTGTTTGCATGGCTGTGTTTCGGTTTGAAGGATGAGATATGGCACAGTGAATTTACAGGATATAGAGGAATAACACCTGAGTCCTCAGGAATGGCAACGCATGGGGGGTATCATGGGCGATATAGTACACTCTGTTATGACCATGGTACTGCTCATGTCTATAGGCGACGGTTACCACTTTCCATCAGGTGGGCCGTCAGCTTGTGTGCCATCTAAGTTGCATAAAGAAAAGCTGGAATATTGATAATATAATATTAATATACAACATAATTTCTTTACTTAATAGATAATATATTCAAGCAGACCCTCAAAAGATCTTAAAGATATTCAGTAACCCCCGTCGTCAGAGGTAGGGTCGATCGGCGGAGCGGTAATCACCCCGTATCGGCCGACCGATCGTCGGTTCGATTCCCGTGGGTTGTTATTAGATTGTTACTAACATGCGATATTTAACGTGTCATATAGGCGGATTTGTCATTTTGATACTTTCTTAACTTTTGTATGTATTTCTTGCAATGAAATATGTATGAAAAATTATGTGTGTATTATAAATTATGTATGAAATATAACGTAGAATATATGTAAATTTCTTATATTGTTAAATATTTGCACGTTGAAATAGATAGATAGATAAATAGATAATTTATAATATAAATAGAGGCAGAATCTATATGGGAAATGTTTAAATTCATCTAAGTTTAACTACATTCTAGTAAAATAAATTAGTTTCATTTAATTTAGTTTAATTTCGTTTCATCTTACAAAATTATATAAAAAAAATATATATTTAAAGTTTGTAAAGATGTTTGTGCAATTGAATGCTTAATAATCGCGCTTAAACTACCGAATAGATTTGAATAAAAATTGGCACGCGAATAGGCTTTTTTAATGGGTGATAATGAAATGGTAACCCCGCCTGTGCTAACGGTATACGTGAGGCACTAGTGAGGGATGACAGGTAAGGATGGAAGCAGGTCAGTTGTTTTTTTTGATGGGTAAAAATGGAATGGTAACCTCGCCTGTGCTAACGGGATACGCTGGTGGAGCACCAGTGAAGGGTGATAGATGAGAATGAAAACAGGCCAGTTAGAATTCATCAGGAATTAACCGTGATAGTTTCCAGGGGAACCGCGAGGAGGTCAACCTGGTTGAGTATATTGCTAGCAATGGGATTCTCAGAGTCCATTACTAACAATCCCTTACTCCCCGGAAGCAGATCAGTTGGCCCATCATGACGAATTTGACAAGAATTAATCACAATAGCTTAAAGGAAGAACCGCGTGGATGTCGATCTGATAGGGTGTATTGCTAGTAATGGGGAAAATAGACTTCTTTACTAACAATCCGTTTCAACCCAACACGCGCCTAGCTTAGCACATAGATGATTTTAAGTACTGATCTATGCGGGAAAACCCGTTGGAAGTAGCCTAAACAGATTTTGCCAGTAGTTGCCACATTTAGCATACAGGTTGGCAACTCTAATTAGGCTTTAGTGATGTTTTAAGAGGGACTTTGCTTCTAATCCCTTAACCCTTACTTCTTTCTTACGCGACCAACGAGAAAGGAAGGGGTGGCCCACTCTATGCCAGGATTACAAGGTAAGAAATTTAATTAGTAAAAATGACCAAGACCGTTCGATCCTTACATCAATACATTTCGATATTGATAAGAAAGTCAGTTGAGACTTTAATTCCATTCGAGCTACAGCCGGAGCGGTCATTTCTATGTAAACTTTCTATACCAACCGCAATTTCATTGCGCCACCCTCAATTTTATGTGGTTTTATAGTTTAATAGCTTTTGCACTCGAATGGCTTCGGAATGGAATGAAACCTAATTAATATTATAAAAAAAAAAAATGTTATGGCGATCTTAGGGTATGGTCCACAATTGTAAAAATCTTAGGGAATGGATAAAAAACTTACTATTTTTTTATAACACTGAGGTGGCAAACAAGCATACAGCTCATCTGATGGTAAAGCGGCAACCGTCTATAGACATGAGCAGTACCATGGATGTAACAGAGTATACTGTGTCGCCCGTGATAGATCCCTTGCATTGCCATTACTAAGGACTAAAGTGTTATAACAGATAACGGCTGAAATGAGGATGATGAAAGTGTTATGTCTAACATAATATTAACGGGGGGAAGGGATCAATATACCCTATCAGGTCGAGCTCCACGTGGTTCCCCTTGGAAACCATCGTGCTGAATTCCAGGTGTATTTATCACGGTGGGCTAACTGACCTGCCTTTTCATTGTCACCTATCATCCCTTACTGGTGTCCCGCCTGTGTATACTATTAGCGCAGGCGGGGTTGCCATTCCATTATCATCCATTGAAAAAAAAACATAATATTAACAACATAATGTCGTAACTACATTATGGGCGGGCAAATGTAAAATGGCCATCGTACGCCACTAGTTTTGCATTATAGGATGTACAGACATACAGACAGTGTCAGGACAGTCCCCTGGCCCGCGGCTGCACTCCTACAATTTACAGCCTTCACGCTATTTTCAATTAAAACCCTAATGGCTCACGGTCCACCGATGCGCCGATTGTCTAATTGTACATTTATATTGAGCTGCCCCGGTGTGACTAATGAATAGACGAGTGTGACAATTTCTTTTGCAAACAACAAATTCAAATTCAAAATATCTTTATTCATGTAGGTCTATTACAGACTCTTATGATGTGTCAAATCTACCGTCAGTTCGGAATGATTACGAGATGCGAAGAACTGACAAGAAACTCAGCTCGTATTCTTTTCAGACAACCAAAATAAACTTATGATTTTCGTGTATAAATATGTCTTTTTTTTTTTTAATAGTTCTGGGTTGCGTAACTAAAAGAGCGATCCGTCTTCGCTCTTGAATTAGGGCGATAGGTCAGCTTTAAATATGGGAGATAAGATACTCAAAAATGTATGTATACATACAATATGGTTTACGTATAGAAATATCATAATTCCTTAAACGAAGTTTCATAAATGAGACGTTTTGATCACGTCTTAATTGTGGGAATGCTGTTTGAAACGTGGTTAAAATTATTAATTTATTTAACTCTTTATTGCACCATAAATAAAAATATACAATGACAAGTGAATAATTCAAGTGAAACACAGTAACATAAATACAGACTGAAATATACACATAAAAGTACAAAAGGCGGTCTTATCGCTAGGGCAATCTCTTACAGACAACCTTTGGTTAAAGGAGAACAGATAGAAGTGGGCAGATGGCGCAATAGTGAATTACTTAATAATTTTTCGTGCATAAAATACAAAAACCTATAATGCACAAAAATATCAAATACAAATCTTAGCTAGGTCCACTTGTTTGTTCCTTACCTCGTAATGTTACAGGTCTGTTTTAATTATTAGCGTGTTTTATTAATTACCGCGCTATCGGTATACACCGGCGGGGCACCAATGAAGGATGATAGGTGAGGATTAAGCATTCAACAAGAATTGTTCACGACGGTTTCCAGGGGGAACCACGTGGAGGTCGACCTGATAGGGCATATTGCTAGCAATGGGGCTGCCAAACTCCATTGCTAACAATCCCTTTTCCCCCAAAAATGGCGGTATTAACAACTCTGTGCAACCTCAAAGCGCAATACCCCCAAGACCCTTTCGAAAAACTTCGCCTTTAATCGTTTTACATTACGATCGCGTAATGTGCCAAGTTTCTTCGGTTATTGTTATAGAAAATGATCCAATACGGGCGCACACGCCGATCGGGAGGCCCAGTATTACTGAACGAACATTACACTTATTTTAATTAACATTTCTTAACAGATTCCGTCTAGGAAGTTTCAAAGATGGTGTTATGTATTGCGCACTTACCAGTTCTAAAAGCGAGAGTTCAAATCGATGGATAATGTTCTTGTTGCTCAACTGCGTTGAAGAAAATAGGAGGGTTATGATTTTTACTATGCCATTTCAAATCATCATCATCATATCAGCGTTTGACTGTCCACTGCTGGACATAAACAGTGGACAGTCAAAGGCCCCATTAAGTGAAATATCTTTTTTTATTTCGAATCTAAATTATTGAAACGTTTTTGATAAAATTTCTGTAGGATCTGTTAGTATATATAATAATTTCTAACTCGGTTTGTAACTGACGGAGTTATGAGGTAACAAATGTAAAAAATAAAACACAATCGAATTGTGAATCTATTTTCTGTTTGGAGTCGGTTAAAAATTATTCATTTACAAGTACTTCAGGCAGTTCGTCCATGGAACTCACTGCCTACCTCTATTCGGTGCGCTCGAACTCTTACTAGCTTCAAAACCTCTGTTAAATCTTACTACCTCTCACTTTAGTACTATTTTCCTGTGTTCTCTCTTCGTTTTCCTTCGTCATTTTTTTTTCTGTTGTATGTGTGCTGTTAAGTATGTGTATGTTATGTATATATTTAATTGTGTATATATTATATATGTATGTATATATGTTTATATATGATAATATTTATATAATAGTGCGCCACCTACCCTTTGTCTTTTTCTCAATGTCCTCTACCCAAAGGTTGTCTGGAAGAGATTGCTTAACGATAAGGCCGCCTTTTGTATCACTTCTCATTAATATTTACTGTATTTGTTATTTCCCTTTGTACTTGGTGCAATAAAGTGTAAATAAATAAATAAATAAGAAGTAGGAATATGTACGTTTCTCTTGTCAACTGTACAATAAACAAGGTGATACGAAAGGGAATCAGTAAGAGCCACCTCGTCTGCTTACGTTTGACATATTTTAGAGAAATCCTTCCGCTTCGCTATAATGAGTGTCATATTCGGTTGGTACCTACGGTACGGTCAGCAGAATTAGTTAATTTTATTGTACACTGAAATATTTAGTCTAATACTCCGGGGGGGGGGGGGGATTGTTAGTAACATAGGCTACCAGTCCCATTGCTAGCAATATACCGTGTCAGGTCGATCTTGACGTGCCCCCCCTCCCCCGGAAACTATCGTGCTGAATTCATCATGTTGGGCTAACTGACCTGTTTGTTTCGTCGTCACCTATCGGGGAAAGGGATTGTTAGTAATTGAGTCTATTTTCCCCGTTACTAGTAATACACCCTACCAAGTCGACCTCCACAATAGCTTTTGGGGGCGGTTGCCCCCAAAAACTATTGTGATTAATCCTAGTGGAATTCGTTACGATGGGCTAACGGACCTTCTGTTCTCAGCTGTCATCCCTCACTGGTGCTCCGACGGCGTATGCCGGTATACGCCGACGGAACCATACCATTATCATCCAATAAAAGAAAGAGAGGCCTATGCTCAACAGCAGACAGATAACAGCTGATATGATGATGATTTTTTTTAATACAACTTAGAATGGCAAACAAGCTGACGGCCCACCTGATGGAAAGTGGTAACCGTCGCCTATAGACATGAGCAGTACCATGGACATAACAGAGTAGACTGTTTCGCCCATGATACCCCCCATGCGTTGCCATTCCTTAGGACTCAGGTGTTATTCCTCTGTACCCTATAAATTCACGCCATATCCCACCTTTCAAACCGAATGTGTATTTTGGTTGTATTTTGTTAAGAGACGCTGTGCAGCGTCAGCTGAGCCAGTTCCTATTACAAAAAAAAAAAAAAAACATTAGGTAACTATTGAGTAAACATAGGTAATATCACTATCTATTCTATGAGCTCCATTATCTATATATTGGGTACTGCTGGAGACTGATGGCAGAAAAAACCCATTACAATATCGCCCACAACGATTCAATATATATATTCTATATATATATATATATATATATATATATATATATATATATATATATATATATTCATTTCGATAATCAATATACGTACGTACATATACGTTGTTAGATCAATATATTGATTTTGGTATATATCACTAATATCAATCAAATGTCAAAGATTCGTGTCAGTATAGAAAAAAAAAAAAATCTCCTTATACGACTTTTACTCAGCCAGTACTAGTCTGCGATACATACACCCGAAGAGAAGCGACGTGTAAAATCTGCATTTCTTTGAGATGCACTTGTCCTCCTCCGACCCTCGCCTCCCCCCACACCTCTCAGATAAAGAGGGCTCTAGTTTCGCACGCTTTGAGCACGGCTCCTAGGTTTTGTCAGTGCATACTATGCTAGGTATAGCCGTTAGGTGTTTCGTTTTGTTCTAGCGTGATAAAACGTATGCATCCAGTTACAACCGGTATTGTCTGCTTAAAACCAGTATAGACAATACTCGTTTTAACTGGTTACGCGCAGTGTGAGTGTTTAGTTCCCAATTTATTATCAGCGGTTTTAATGTTGCCGAGTCGATACGTTGATATTGACGGTAGAGACAGAGATAGAAAGTCATTGGTAATTTTTTTTGGCTCTTTTGTAATTATGTCAATTATTTTTTATTCTGTTCTATTCTTTATTCATAACTATGATCATATCAGCCGTCAATTGCCCATTTATAGGCTTGCCCCTTTTGGAAGGTTTTGCCAGTAGTTGGCATCTATTTCTTTTCCATTAGTTTCATAAGAAACGACTAAGCGAGGGACAGGCAGCAGCGTCCTTCTTAAAATTTCACCAAAGCTTAACTGCCAATTCGCTGGCTAAACATGGCAACTACTAGTAAAACCCTTGTCAAAATAGGGTGAAGACTATATTCACCTGCAGACAGTTAACGGCTGGTATGACTATGATGATGAAATATTTTGCTAAAAATAATATTTTTGTATATGTAATAAAATAGACGGTGACGGGATGGTGCTCAAGAGAGTGACAGGGGACAGTCGGTAAGCCATCAATCTGATGGTCGGTTGACATAGTGCAGATAGCGGGAAAGCAGCGGATGAGGTATTCCTGAATTTCTAAATGAAAAATTGGTGTATGTTTGATATTGATATGCCATTTAAAACTATTTTTTCTAATGGATAATAATGGAATGGTAACCCCGCCTGCGCTATCGGTATACACTGGCGGAGCATCAGTGAGGGATGATAAGTGACGATGAAAGCAGGTCAGTTAGCCTATCGTGACGAATTCCACTAGAATTAACCACGATGGTGTCCAGGGGGAACCGCGTGGAGGTCGACCTGATAGGATGTATTGCTAGCAATGAGCCAGTTAGACCTTATTACTAACAATCCCTTTCCCCCCAGCGGATGAGGTTAGCACAGGATGGTTGCAAGTGGCGACATAGCGGACCGGCTGGCCGCGAGACTCCGGGAGGACCGAAGTCCTCCCGGAGCGAGCGGTCAAGATCTCCAGGCCGACTAAATCGGCCGAGCTACGGCTGGGACATCTTGACGACTCGGCAACACCTGCCGAGGTTGTTGCTGCGGTTGCGCGTGAAGGGGGATGCGACGAGGCCCTCGTCAAGACGGAGGTCGAGCTCCCTCAAGTGTTGGCTCCATATGGGTGCGCTGCCCCATTGGTGTTGCCAAGACTCTGGCCAAGGCAGGCCGGGTCCGAGTCGGCTGGGTGATGGCGTGGGTATAGACCCTCGACCCATGCGGTGCTACCGTTGCCTGCTCTCCGGGCACGTGGCGCAGCGGTGCACCGCGAGTGTTGACTCCAGCGGAGGCGTCTTGTGCTTTCGCTGCGGTCAAGCGGGCCACAAGTCCGCAAAGTGCGTTGCGCCATCACCGATCTGCGGCGTTTGCGCCGCGGCCGGCAGAAAGGCAGACCACAGTGTGGGTGGCACGGCTAGATGCAGCCAACTGCGAAAGGCTCGTGCTCCGGCACGAGATGGCCGCGGGGGCGGAGAGACGATGGACACCTAGCGGTATTCACTGCCGCTGGGTGTCTATCGACTTTGACGGGGATCTCCGGGCGACGGGTGGCGGGACACACCCGAAGCCCATCTGAGGGAGGAGATCCGTGCCGCGTATTCCCGGCGCGCCACTCGGAGAGGGCCCCTGCGAGGAGGCGGCACTGCTGGTGACTGGGAAGACTGTTAGTCGCGAGCCTCAGTCACCGGCGGGTAGGCGCCAAGAGGAATACCGGGGTGTTTTTAGTGGGCAAAAATCCCACAGTACCCACAGGTCTCTTTCTGAAGATTTTCACCTAGTTTAAAAAAAAAAAGATGGTTGCAAGTACAAATCAAACACAAACTTTTGTTTTACAAAAGAGAGCCATACGTTCTATTTATGGTATGGGTTCAAGAGAGTCATTACGTCAGTGCTTTAAAGACTCAAATATCCTCACAGTTACTTCACAATACATTTATGAAAATATTATGTATACACGGAAGAACTTAGCGAGTTTTAAAAAACTCAAAGACTGTACAAGTAGAAACTTACGCAATATAAATAAGCTTATTTTACCTAAATGCCGTCTGCACAAAATCAGTAATTCATTCTATGGTAATTGCATAAGATTTTATAATAAACTGCCGGAATCTGCATTAAATCTGACAGAGAGGCAATTCAAATCTTATATTAAACAATTTTTATGTAAGAAAGCCTATTACAGGATAGACGAATTCATAGATGACAACATATCAAGTAAATAATTAGTTTATTAGCATACAACGTTATAATTTTATTTTCTCATTGCTTTCTTCATTTAATTGATTAATTTTAGAAATATGAAAGCGTAGCGGTTTTTTGTATTAATTGCCGCATGCATTCTTATGTAAAATGTGAATACTATAACTATCAGATGGCAATTGTGAGTAGCTTTGACGTGATCTAGTGTTTTGAGTAGTCATGCTCACTAAAATGTCCAGACTTGTGGCGGCGTGGTGGGCCGGGTCATTGGGCTCCCTAAAATATGGTCGAGCGCAGTGATGGCTGGCTCATCCGTCATACTCGTGAACGGGTGCTGCTTGTAGGGACTGGTCTGCTCTAATCACTATGACTGATTTCCTCTTATTAATTGTTTAACCAGTTGGTTATGTATTCAATTTTTTTTTTCTTTTTGAGTATTTAATTGAATTAGTGCTAATTGGTGGTTTGTATTCACACAATTAAACTTAAAAATGTAAAATAATAATAAAATTATTTAAAAGAGCATCACGCAAGTTTCTTGCTCGTTCTTCTTGTGATGAGACAGCTTTCCGAACGAGCGGTAAATTAAAAAAAAATGTAATGACTTTTCAAAAGTGCTTCAATGTAAGTTTATTTGAATAAATGATTTCTATTCTATTCTATTCTATTCTAAACAACTGTATTTTTTTTTAATTCAACTTAGAATAGCAAGCAAGCTGACGGTCCACCTGATGGAAAGTGGTAACCGTCGCCTATAGATATGAGCAGTACCATGTACATAACAGAGTATACTGTTTCGCCCATGATACCCCCATGCGTTGCCATTCCTGAGGACTTAGGTGTTATTCCTCTGTACCCTGTAAATTCACGCCATATCCCACCCTTCAAACCGAAACACAGCCATGCAAACACAACTGCTTCATGGTTGAATTGGAAACTATCATGATTGATTCTTTATGATGAATTCATCATGATAGGCTGACCTGTTTTCATTCTCATCTATCACCCTTCACTGGTACTCCGCCAGCGTATCCCGTTAGCGCAGGCGGGGATACCATATCATTGGGCTTCATAGAATTTTCATCAAGATTGGTTCAGAAGTTTAGTTTTTAGAACAAACAGCTGGTTTTGTCACAATTAAATTTGTTTTTTTTTTAAAAAAAAGCATAATCTTTTTTTTTTTTAATATAATCAAGCAAAAGTTGTTCTTTTTGAAAATTTAATTAAAAAATAAATCATCAGTGAAAAGTCAACAATCCAACACGGTATGCGAAAGACTACATATAAGAATATCTCAGTGAGCCGAGTGTCTGTCTGTCTGTGTGTGGAGAGCCATCGAGTCGTCCCCGCGCTGTCAGCTGCCACTTGCTACAACACTACATATTGTGCTAGAAATTGTGATAGAAATATCTAGGTGTTGCATTGCATATCGTAAACTAACGATATATATATACGGTATTGATGTTAATATGTTAACTATAGAACAAACATGGCCGTCACTCAAAAAAAAACTTTAGGTTGATCTGTTAAAACCTTCATATCAGTGACAGTACTGAAGAATAATTTTCCAGAGGGAGACTTTGTACAAAAGTCGATTGCTTGGGTACCTCTGTCCCATTCGTGTCACTCACTGGTAAATAAATAGATATTGTATAGATATATTGCTATATATCCAGAATAAAAAAAATAATATTTAAGTGTATCTAAGGAGTTGTTATAAACGTACCTATAATATGTACCTATATCTCCAACAGCTATTACATACCTATATCAAAACAGGACGGTCCTCCCATTTAAAAGTCCATTTTATGAGAAGGAATTCTCAATTATCACGTGACGCGAACGAGTGGGGAATCGGGACGTATGGTGGGGTGGGGGGAGGAGGGGGGTAGGGCGACCTACATCTCATCCAATATAGTAATGGCGCGCCAACCATGCCGATTGTGAGGATGAATCGATTTGCTTGTGACATATATTTTCTAATATTATATATATATATATATTTATATATATATATTCAATATAATTAATATATTTTCTATATTTAGATTTCCAAGGTTCCGTTCCATAAGAGATATAGAAGAAACCTCTATGACGCGATTTCGTTTGTCCAATCGACTTGTCTGTTAGTTTGTCACAGCAGAATATTCCCATAGCTTTTATTTATTAGCTGTTAACTGTCGTCCACTGTTGAACATAAGCCTAATCGCTAAGGGGAGTAACCAACCAACAGTTGCTACGCTAGGCAGGTAGATTGGCAACGGCAGTTAGGCTTTGGAGATGTTTTAAGAAGGACGCTGCTGCCCGTCTTTCAACTATAAGTTCCATAGCTACTGTATAAATTACTAAAACGCATTAAAAGGATTTCAAATTTGCGTTTTTTTTTAATTTTTTTATACGACTTAGAATAGCAAACAAGCTAATGGCCCACCTGTTGGAAAGTGGTAACCGTCGCCTATAGTACCATGGACATAACAGTACTAACTGTTTCGTCCATGAAATTCACTGAGCACTCAGGTGTTATTCCTCTGTACCCAGTAAATTCACCCTTCAAACCGAAACACAGCCATGCAAACACAACTGCTTCACGGTAGAGACATGAATAGGACAGAGGTACCCAAGCAATCGACTTTTATACAAAGTCTTCCTTTTTTTTTTGTTATGTTCAAAATAGGGATACTAGGAAGGTATGAAGTGGAAAGGATTTATCAAAAGTCAACTATATTGATACCTCTATCTCATTCGTGTTTCTACAGTACAGCAGCTGTGGTTTTTTTATACCACTGTGGTGGCAAACAAGCATACGGCTCATCTAATGGTAAGCGGTTACAGTAAATAATGCCTGAAGTACCAGGAGCCTTACGCGTGTGTCGCTAACCTTGAAGAAACCTCTTTAGTCTTTTGTCGAAGAACCTTGCATGGCTGAACAGTTTGAAGGGTAAAGTTTGTGAAACTATAAGCTGTGGAAGCATAACATCTTATTCCTTATGGTTTGCCATGGCTATCGGAGCGCATTCTGGGATATACATGGCGGTCATGTCTATAAACGACGGATATCACCGGTCAAGTGGACCGTCAGCTTGTTGGTCATGTTATGCATAAAAAATTTTTGTTTTGTTAAAAATCCTGTACATAATTAGTTATAATCTGCTTTAAAAAACTTATTGAAAAAATTATAAAAAAAAAAAAAAAAAAAAAAACTGAAGAATTGATTCGACCACAAGACAATACTCTATATATTGTATATCAATATACTATATTATCAAACTGTTTATAATTACTCCTCTCCATCCAAAGGTTGCCTGGAAGAGATCGCTCTTAGCGATAAGGCCGCCCATTGTTTTCTCACTGTGATTATTTCTTGTAATTGTTTATATTTATAATAAGTTTACTATTGTAATCTTTTGGAGGAAACAATAAAGAGTATCTATCTATCTATCTATATTTTAACATTATATATATTATATATCAATATCTATTATATATATATATTCATTATTGTATATTACTCACAGACAATTCAATTCAAAGATTAAAACAGAGCGAAATTAGATCGTTTGTATGATAATGATTTGTCATTACACAGCAATATGAATATTAATGACGACAAGCACCATTCGTTCATTTAATGATGAATGAAACTGCCAGATCATTATATCTTATCTGTGTTGTAATTTCTTTTAATTTCTCTCGCCGTATAATACTTATTGTCACGGCCCAGTATACTATGTCGACTGTCGTCCAAAAGTTGGGAGTTTAAAAATCTTTCTGTGTCATATATGACTAACTAGATTTTTTTAATGGGTGCTAATGGAGTGATAACCCCAGCTGCGCTATCGGTATCACCTTCGGGGCACCAGTGAAGGATGATAGGTGTGGACGAAGCAGGTCAGTTAGCCCATCGTGACGAATTCTACAAGAATTGTTCACGATGGTTTCGAGGGGGAACCACGCGGAGGTCGTCCTAATAGGGCATACTGCTTGCAATGGGGTTGTCAAACTCCATTGGTTAAAATCCCTTTCCCTCCTGACTAACTAGATTATGCAGTAATGAATTATCAGTATTGGGAATATTAATCTGCATTACTAGGTTGTCCATCTAAAATACCTGAAAGTTTGAAGACGTAAGTCCTTAACCAGTGCGTGTTGCCAGTGACGACTTATGGAACCGAAACATGGTCCTACACGATTGCTCGATGGCAAAAGCTGAGTAATTTCACCGGACTCAGTTTCCTTGAGTGATAGAATCCAAAACGAGGATTTCCGCAAAAGAACCAATATAAACAGAGGACAGCAGTGGACTGAGATGATGACGATGACCTCCGCCGATCTAGGTTGACCTCCACACGGTTCTTTCGCAATCCGTTGTGGTCAATTCCTACAGAATTCGTCATGATAGGTCATTTCATCATCCTCTTCCCGCCCTTATCTTAATTATCTGGGGTTGGCGTAATATGTTTTTATCCACATTATCCAAGGTCTTGGGTTTTGGTTTTACGACCGGCCGCCTGCCTGATATCAACCCTCCTTGGGAATGCATTTGTTGGTAGTATCCACCACCTACGGTATGGAGGAAAGGATCGAGGAAAAAGGAGAGGACATTAGGAGCATTTATATATTTACAAGAAAATCAGGGCTACACTTTCGCTAGTTGTGTAGGTCCTGGCATAGAATAGGCCAACTCCTTTTTTTCAGATTTCTGTTACCCTATTCCCTTTGACCGCAACAGAATATTAGTGCTTTGCTCTTTTGAGGGCGAAGCAATAAACTGAGTTGTGACCATTTTGTATTATTATGGCACACTTACAAAAAAAATCTATTTAGCTTTATGTATTTTTTTAAACATTTATGTTATCTCGCTTTTTATATATATCTATATATGTTGTAATTTGTGTGCTGTAAGTAACGCAAATAAATTATCTATCTATCTATCTATCTTTCACGCAAAAATCTCTGAACGGATTTGAATGAAATTTAGTACATGGGTCGGTTATATCCTAATTTAGTACATAGGATACTTTGTGTACTAATTCATGCGGGCAGAGTTACAGGAAAGAAACAGCTAGTACGGGAATAAAATATTGAGGCAAGATATTAATAATTTTTAGATAAATTTTATGTCAACTATAAAAAAATATAAATAAATAAAATATAAAATATAATAATTATCATGATCGTGTAATAATTATATAGATAAAGGAAGCAAGCGAAGGTGTAATCGAAAGAGAGTTATTTTTTTAATGGATGATAATGGAATGGTAACCCCGCCTGCGCTATCGGTATATACTGGTAGGGCACCAGTGAGGGATGAATGGTGAGAATTAAAAGCAGGTCAGTTAGCCCATCGTGATGAATATCCCAGCCCATCTGGAATTCAGCACGATGGTTTCCAGGGGTACCACGTTGAGGTCGACCTGACAGGGTATATTGCTAGCAATGGGACTGGTAGTCCACATTTCTAACAATCCCTTCCCCCCGAAAGAAAGTTCTGTAGCCATCTAGTCCGTATGGTCTTAATATAGATTTTATTTGTGATTACGTTTGTGTGACCAGTATATGTGTCTTAACTGGGATAAAATGTAGCCTATATCGTTCTCCATCGCATATAGTAGGTGTATACCAAATTTCATAGTGATTGGTCAAGCCGTTAAGGCGCTATAAGGTGACAAACAAACTCACTGTCAGATTTATAATATTAGTAAATATTGGCATGAAAGACCTTTGGGATAGGAGCCTGGTATATAACTAACATTACATAATTCACCATTGAAAACTGCTATATGTATGTATGGCATATATATGTCATCAACGCAAAACCTCCAGAGCTGAAAGAGCTCCAAACTGTAGCATCTGAAACGAATTAATTACACACATTCAGTATTCCGCGAACATCGAAACCGACCGCAAATAATCCACACATACACACACACACACAAACACATAAACATATAGGAACCTCTAAATCGACCACATAAAATTCATGTATAAAAATGTCAATAAAACCCACACAAGTGCACGCATCTCACGAAAAATACAAAACAGCGGCACGTAGCGCGCACACACTGACAGAATACAACACACAGGCGCACAACCTTTCGCTGGCGATATATATTCTATGATACCTAAGCGTAATCTTTCACGAGCGACACTCACACAAATACGTGAAATACACGGGTGTATTTGTCGATTACGAACACTCGTGGGTTTTTTCCTGGTGGCTGTGTGGGGGGGTGGGGGGTAGAAGCATACATTTTCAGGAAGGCCCCGGCGTCACAGGGCGTCTTTCAGCGTACCGAGGCTGCACACATCGGCGGGTATCGGCGAGACGAAGAAGCAAAGAGTGGTACAGATTAAGCTGCAAGTACAGAGACTATTTCAAAACGGCGACAGAGTGATTCAATTATCCTCACTAGATTAACTGTCGGTATATTTTAAAAAGGTAGAATAAGTTTATTCTATTATTAATATGTATAATAAATGTGAAAGTTTATAACGATGGAGGAATGTTTGTTACTCTTTCCCTTAAAAACTACTGAACGTATTTGAATGAAATTTAGTACACGGGTAGGTTATATCCTGACTTAGTACATAGGATACTTTATGTACTAGTTATCGCGGACGGGATCGCGGGATACAGCTAGTAATAATACAATATACTCGTAGGTGTTCAAAGGGCAGGTCAGATATTTCCTTTAATAAATTTGCTATGCAGTTTTAGTTGGATCTTTGTTTGATAGCTATCAATGAATATAATAATTATTTAGACCCAAACATCGTACTCGTACAATTCTATACAATTTTTTTGTAAACTAAGATAAAAGTAAAATAATCTAAAAATTTGCTTCACCGACCACAGCCTTCTTTAAGAATTTATAACATATTTTTTATTTTTCCTGTTTTTTTTTATAGTACTGAGGGGGCAAACAAGTATACGGCACAACTGATGGTAAGCGGTTACCGTAGCCTATATGTATGTATGTATCTACAATATCAGGAATATCCTGAGGAGTCCTTTTTCGAAGAACCCCATGTCTGATGGAAAAACTTGTTTTTATGAATAAGGTGGTACTATGAGAGACAGATTTTTATTAAATTCCCATTAATTATATACCAAAGAAAATATGTCTTTATTTAGAGTTAATAACGTCTACTATTCAACAAACAAAATACATACCCGTAGCGTCACCTTTTTGTCTAAAATAGAATTAGTAGCAAAGTTTATTTTTGTCGTTGCATCTGATCCGTCCTCCCCTACATTACTCTGTGCTATCGAGCACCCAGATCACAGTAGTATGGGGGTGGGCGGACTAGTACGTGTGTGTTTGGAAAAATGCCTTATGATCCCGACCACGGTGGTGCTTTAAGTTTTTCTGTTCAACATTGTTGGCCTCCGGATAGATTCGGGCATCTGGGAGCTTGTACTTTTATTGGAAATAGGAATAAAGAGAGAAGAGAGCAATTTTATTGCCTCTTCTAATAAAATATGATATTTTTGTGATATTTAGAATAGCAAATATGCTAATGGTTCATCTGATGGAGAGTAATTAAAAGTGGAATCCGTTGTCTATAGCCATGAACAGCATATGGACTTTAAGAACGCTCATGCCACCTTGTTTGCATTGCCATTCCTAAAGACTTCGGTATATATCCTTTATACTCTGTAATTTTACTGCTATATCGCGTACTTTAAACTGAAATATGGCCATGTAGCAGCCAGAGAGCAGCTAGTATAGTTGCTTCACTGCAAAAATATGGTTTAGCCAGAAGTATCCATGCAGACGACTTTTGTTCAAAATCACGCTTTGGTATATCTAGCTAATAGTATTTAAAAAGATACATGTAACTTTAAGAGAAGGATGTAAAACGGAATGAAAAGTACAACAGTGAGCCTCTTTCCCGTGGCTGTCGTGAGTGGCGACTAAGGGAACTTCATGATCGTTGGATTGGCAGTAGCGTCTTTCTTTAAACATTATTGAAACCTAACTGCGGTTGCCTACCTGCCTGTTATGCGTGGCAACTTATGGCATTCTCCCTCCTCAATAGAGGAAGGCCTATGTTCAGCAGTGGACAGTAACGGCTGATACAACGAATCACACCTTCTACCTGATCCTCAAGCTAAAACATCCTATATTTATAAACCAAACGACGAACATCTGAAGTCCTGACCCAGAATCTGGGTTGAGTCCGGGTACTCGAGTAAAGGAAAAGTTCGTTTCACATATTGGTCCGACAAAATCGATCTCTAGACTTCATTTCGCAAATTGATCTGTTTACTTTTATATAGTTTTGCATTATCTGCGTCATTACATTATGGAGGTTCTTAGAATGGTTTTCTAAGTCTCAAGACCGAATACAAGAACGAACGGACATAGTTTCTCGTATCATATCTTTTTGAGGGAATGGGCATTTCCTTCCTCGTAAATTACATGTTTTATATACAATATATTTTTATGGTATGGTACAAAAAAACATCTTGAGTGTTAGATTTCTTTTTTTAAAAACAGTGGTCAAACGATCATGCGGCTCATCTAATCTTTTTTTTTTATGCAAATGAACAGTACTATGGCCATAACATAGTATAGTGTGTCTATAATGGCATAATCATTTAAAACCTCTCTGAAATATCAAATGATATAGGTAAAACTTTATATTTTTATTATATAACTTAGAATGGCAAACAAACTGACGGCCCACCTGATGGACAGTAGTAACAGTCGCCTATAGACATGAGCAGTGTTATGGACATAACAGAGTACACTGTTTCGCCCATGATACCCCCATTTCTGAGGACTCGGGTGTCATTCCTCTGTACCCTGTAAATCCACTGCCATATCCCACCCTTCAAACCGAAACACAGCCATGCAAACACAACTGCTTCACGGTAGAAACACGAATTGGACAGAGGTGCCCAAGCAAACGACTTTTGTACAAAGACTCCCTCTGACTTTCCTCTTTATATTATTAATATACATTAGAGTATGTATCGCATAGTTTCCTGTAAAATTTTATGAGTAAATTCGAGTTTCTAGAGAAATCTATTCCCACGATAATTTTAAAAATCACCTCACCCATCCCCCTGACGTGGGCGGGCGGCGGGAGGAAGGTCGCGGAGGTGCAACGTAATGCAATGTGTGCACCGTCGTTTGCATACTATGTATATTATTATTTCAACTATTGGAAAATTTAAGGACATAAATGCAATATGACAGACTGTGGATGCAGGTACCGTGCATATGGTGATGGAGCCTAGTGCTCCATGAGGGATGATAGGTGAGGAGGAAAACAGGTCAGTTGGCTCATCGTGATGATATGTATTATCATCGTCATCATATCAGCCTTTAACTATCCACTGTTAAACATAAGCCTTCCCCTTGGGGGGTTCAGAATAGAATAGAAAACATTGCCAGTAAACACATAATCACAATATAAAATATAGAAAATACATATACATAAAGTGTCCCATACTAGGCAAAAGGAACCGGCTCAGCTGACGCTGTGAGTGTCCCAGCGCAATGTGAACAGCTGCACAGCGCTGGTTTTTAGCCAGTCTTTTTCTTTGCCAGTAGTTAGCATGCTTGGCAGGCGGATTGGCAATCGCAGTTAGGCTTTAGAGATGTTTTAAGAGGGATGCGTTGCTGCCCGTCCATCGCCCACTGTTAGTCGCTTCTTACGACACCCACGGGAAAGAATGGGATGGCTTATTCTATGCCGGGACCACACGACCATATTACATATAATATTAAAAACAATATAAAATATAATTTAAATATTTATTTTTAATATAAAGTATAATTTATATTAAAAATAAATAAGCCATATTTCAACCAGAATTTTTTAGAGATAGGTTTAAAGACTCTCAGAATTGATCCTTTGGGTTTTATTAGCAACGACTGTTCCCCTCCTGGAGTTTTAAATGGCAAAAAAATTAAGAATCAACCATTTTAGCAGTTGCAGGATACACGATTATGTATGTGTGATTACCTTGTCCTTGAATGAAGACATTTCATCTTCTTTGTGGTATTATCCATTTTAGTATTTAGTCATCAAATATTTTTATCAACTAAAGTCAACCGATCCCTAAATGTCCAGCGGAATAGTAAATATCATCCACAGAGAATATAACAAAAGTCCCTCTCAAACGGCCAAACTTACCAAAATAAGCTTTAACAGAAACCTTCATATTTCAAGCGGAACGCGCCGGCACATGCGATATCTCACTGCGAATCACATTCCTATTACATATTCCCTCTCTACGAAACTATAGCCGTAAAATAAATCCTATACGGAACCGGCTACATCTTTACCGCCCATACGCTTTGAGAATTCGAATTCATAACGGAAAAATTGGAATAATAATCCCACCAATTTAAATGTAGAACGCCAATTTCAAATTTATAGAGTCGACGTTCGAAGTTTAAAACGCTGTGTTCTACAGATAAAAATTCGACTTCGAAATTTTCCTTCGCATTCGTTCGTTATAAATTCGAAGCCGGCGTTCCATATTTAAATTGGGCACCGCTATTGGCTCCCGGATGGTATTTTACATCGAATGAAATTTCCTCAGTACAGAGAGCCCGGGTAATGTCTATGCATAAAGTATTTTAAACTTGTTAAAATGCAACGTGGCAACGTATTCTCCGGCGGTGAACTCTTGCACGTTATCAAAAGGGGTTATTTAGTAGATTTTCTTGTTCTTTGTGACGCGTTAAGGAGTGACGCTGTTTCAATATCATGTTTCTCGCACGTCGTATGCTACTTAGAGCGATAGATACATATATCTGCTTATATTTACAGAGGAATAACACCTGAGTCCTCAGGAATGGCAACGCAGGGGGAGTATCATGGGCGAAACAATATACTCTGTTATGTCCATGGTACTACTCATGTTTAGGCGACGGTTACCACTTTCCATCAGGTGAGCCGTCAGCTTGTTTGCTATTCGCGCAACCTTAACTAATAATCATTCACTCGCAATACTAGAGGCATTGGAGGTGTGCTGCCAGCTTTTTAAAAAGCTTTTTAAAAAGCTTTTTAAAAATATGCTCTATTCTTGAAGGTTATGATGTCGTATTGGTTTAAAACGATGTCTGTCAATAAGTGTTTAGGATTTTTTTAAACATCTCTAGAATCCTTACTAATATTGTAAGGAAGTTCGTTAATTTGTTACTTTTAAGCACCTTAATGATTTAACTAATTATTATGAAATCTAGTATACATATATGGGATGAAGAACAATGTAGATGTATTTATCTCGGTCAATGATTATATTTCGATCACGCGGATAAAGTTGCAGGCAAAAGCTTCGATCAATCGCTCGATCTTCTAGTTGGGACAACCTGTGTTATGACAAACCAGGCATCGGACATCTGGGGTCATAATTCAGAACACCATTTTTTTTTGTCGAGGGGAAAACCTAATACAGACTCATATACCTCGGGGGAGATATGTGGGTACTGCCGGACTCTTACGGGCTAACCCCCCGGTGCACCTTCTCAGCACTACCATCGGGCCGTGGGTGAATGCAAGTAATCGAACCATCCCGAACGCACCTAGACCCGAGTAAATTTTTCAAAATTTATCCTCATTTGGCTCGACCGAGAATCTAATCCAGACCCCTTATTTCTGCAAAACAACATGCTTGCACTATGGATATATTCAAAGAAAAGAATGGATGGAAATATTCCCGCCAAATCTTTTCGAAGTAACTCGAACGCCGGTTAGTTTAAAAAAGATTCACCAACGCCACCCAACCAGTCTTGAATGCCATATTAAATTTTTCAATATTCCACGTTGCGCTAACTGAAAGTTATTCTCACCTTGTTTTTAAATAAAATCAAAGTGTACGTTCGTACGTTCGGCGCAAGTTTCCAAGCGGTTCTTTATGGTGTTCATAAAAATGGCCATATTTACGGGCGGACGCGGCGGCAGACGGCACCTACCATGAGTTCACGTTTGCTAAACCTTAAATTTAATGTTAAATTTCATTATAATTAATGGAATTAGTAATGTAGTGTATGGGCGGGTTTTGGAAGTAGATACCCACTACTAGATGGCATATCAATATTTAATGTTAAATTTCATAATAATTAATGAAATTAGTAATGTAATGTATGGGCGGGTTTTGGAAGTAGATATTTCTAGATGGTAAATCATTGATAAGTTTAGTATACACACACTACATGGGATGGAGAAAGATTAATTTATCCTTGGCTGTAACTATGTATCCCGGTCAATAAATATAACTCGGTTACACGATGTTACGAATAAATTAACGAATGAAATACACAAATGTGTTGTGTGTGTGTGTATATATATATACCCATACAAATAAATAAAATATTTTCATAGGAATAGAATTTATTTTAATACAAAATAATCTTAGTATAGTTATATTTTATATTATATAGATAAAGTGTCTTCATAGAAATGCTTCGAGAAAAATGGGAAAACTTTTTCATACGGTTTTTTTTTTATATTTATTTTGTCTTATAATTTCTGCATCTTTTTTAATACGTAAACATTTATTTATTAAATAATATGTCAAGATACATTTTATGCGTAAATATATAGAACACTGATAAAAAAACGATGCAGCTAATTTGACAATTAGCTGACAAAAAGTTGAGCCGTTTGTGCCGATGCTTTATCTATATAATCTAAGAGTTATATATATATATATATATATATATATATATATATATATATATATATATATATATATATATATATATATATATATATATAATAGTTATCGATAAATTTGCCAACACTATGCCAGCATGGCAATGTTTCACTAGGATCGAGTGGAGCCGACGTGCCATATATCGAGCATATTTCGACCGTACCAAACGTCATATACGGAACTAGGAGTATGCGCGGCAAATGTTGTTGTAGGCACACTGAGAGCGGGCAGAAAGATTGATTTTTTTAATGGGTGATAATGGAGTGGTTATCCTACCCGCGCTATCAGTATACACCGGCGGGGCACCAGTGAGGGATGATAGGTGAGGATGAAGCAGGTCAGTTAGCCCATCGTGACGAGCTCAACAAGAATAGTTCACGATGGTTTCCTGGGGGAACTATGTGGAGGTCGACCTAATAGGGCATATTGCTAGCAATAGGGCTGCCAAACTGCATTGTTAACAATCCCTTTTCCCCCGGGCAGAAAGTATATCATCACATAGCCATGCAAAAACAACTGCTTCACAGTAGAAACACGAATGGGATAGAAGTACAGAAGGAGATTTTGTACAAAAGTCGTTTGCTTGGGCATCTCTGTTACATTCGTGTTTCTATCGTGAAGCAGTTGAGTTTGTATGGCCGTGTTTCGGTTTGAAGGGTGAGATATGTTATCCTACCCCTAATCATTAATTTACGTGGCTAAGGCAGTGGGAAGTAAATAAATATTTAAAATAAATATTAGTAATATATTAATTATTATTATATTAATTCTCGGTGTGCCTCCGGATTTTAGGTAGCACCGTGCGACGTGCGATGCCTCGGCTGGTCGAACGGAGAATATCTAGCGTCGCCGCCACCGACCGATATCATAGTGACGGTGCTGAGTTTTTTTAAAAGAAAAAAATCACGTATCCCTGATATATCCCACCACCACAGCATATAAATACCATATATATTTATCATATACATGTATTGATTCATTTCAGCTTTTCATTAGTCACTACTAGCTGTATTTCGCGGCTTTGCTCACGTGAATTGGTACATACAGTATCCTATGTACTAAATTAGGTTATAACCGATACGTGTACCAAATTTTATTCAAATCCGTTCAGTAGTTTTTGCGTGAAATAGTAACAAACATCCATCGATTCATACTTAAGAAATTTCTCACTTAGATATAATATTAATGGTCATTTTTGGGAGGAAAGAGATTGGTAGTAATGGAGACTGAGAATCCTATTGCTAGCAATATACCCAACCAGGTCAACCTCCTCGCAGCTCTCCCTGGAAACTATCATGGTTAATTCCTGATGAGTTCATCATGATGGGCTAATTGACCTGTTTTGATTCTCATCTATCACCCTTCACTGGTGCTCTGCCAGCGTATCCTGTTAGCCCAGGCGGGGTTACCATTCCATTTTCATCCAGCAAAAAAAATAGTCATTTTTATATTAGCCATTACCTGTCTATTAGAAAGAATTCGTTGAACATAGGTTTCCTTGGAGGTTTTTGTCAATGGTTGCCATGTTTGGCAGGCAGGTTGGCAACCGTTTTTAGGCTTTGGTTATGTTACAAGAGGAACGCTGCTGTCCATCACTACTTTCCATCAGGTGGGCTGTCAGCTTGTTTTCTATTCTAAGTTGCATAAAAATAAATTAACTCTTAAACTGTTACCTAATCAGTTAAACATGTAAGGGTTTTTAAATTATTATACCATTTTAGATTTTTTTTTCACACTATATTGTGTTATCGCCATGGTACTGCTCATGTTTAATTAGGGTTATCACTTTCCATCAGGTTGGCCGTCAGCTTGTTTGCCATTCTGAGTTGCACGAACAAAAACTTTAAAATTGCATTTACGTCACTCTCCCGCACGAGCGGCCGCAACACCGGTGCGGGGAAAATATTTTTCCATTTAAAATAAGTACACGGAAAGTGCATAGATATATCCACGTTATCCAGACTTCGTTAAATATCAGCGGGCACTGAACTGAAAAACTGAACGGAACGTACGCGAATCGCGTATCGCGTATCGCGTATCGCGTACTTTTTTCATTAATAAATACGCCGTTCTGTAGTGTTATTCTGTAAATTCAATGTAGAATTTCACTGGTGAATCCGCGAGTGGTTTACATGTGGTATTATTCTGTGAATATTTCACTGAATTAGGTGTTATTTTGCCGAAGTACATATCAGTGGTTCGTTGATTCAAATTTTGTTCAATTCCGCTACCGTTGGTAACGTGCCACTGCCAACTTTCAAGTTTGACTACTAGGGTTTTTTTTTAATGGGTGATAATGGAATGGTAACCCCACCCGCGCTATTGGTATACACTGGCGGGGCACCAGTGAAGGATGATAGGTGAGGATGAAGTAGATCAGTTAGCCCATCGTGACGAATTCAACAAGAATTGTTCACGATGGTTTCCAGGGGGAACAACACGGAGGTCGACCTAATAGGGTATATTGCTAGCAATGGGGCTGTCAAACTCCATTGCTAACATTCCCTTTCCCCCCGACTACTAGGGATTAGGTATGTCTAATGGCAACGTAAACACATAAAGGGTATCATGGGCGAAACAGTGTATTCTGTTATGTCCATGGTACTGATGATGTTTATAGATTACACTTTTCATCAGCCGGGTCATCACCATTCAAGGTTTCATAAAGAAAAGAGTAGCAGTTTCCATGACAAGTAAGTATATCAATGAAACTGAGAAATGGATGCTCTCACCAAAGAGAGCAATCCATGCTTATGATGCTCTCTTTCGTGATTGAGGTCCTCGCAATGTATCTTCATATATCCCTTAATCCGTCTATTTCGTCGTGAGGTCCCGGCATAGAACGGGCTGCCCCTGCCTTTCCCGTAGGTGTCGTAAAAGGCGACTAAGAGAAGCTGAGGGATGGGCAGCCCAGTGCCTCTCTTAAAACATCTCTAAAAGCCTAACTGCGGTTGCCAGGGGGGAAAGGGATTGTTAGCAATGGACTTTGACAGCTCCATTGCTAGCAATATGCCTTATTAGGTCGACCTCCACGTGGTTCCCCCTGGAAACGCTAGGCTAACTGACCTGCTTCATCCTCACCTATAATCCTTCACTGGTACCCCACCGGTGTATACCGATAGCGCAGGTGGGGCTACCATTTCATTATCATCCATTAAAAAACCTGCGGTTGCCAACCCGCCTGCCAAGTGTGGCATCTATTGGCAAAACTGGAGAGTATATAGGGGGCTATGTAGAATACTTATGTCCAGCAGTGGACAACGGTTGAAATAATATCCCTTTATCCCTATCCTTCAAAGTTACAGATATGAAAATATGATAATTAGACGAGGTGAAAACACAGATGGATTCAAAAGTGAAATTAGCTGTGAAATGTAATGGGAATTCACAGAATACCACACCATATATCTGATGGGTGTATTTTTTCCCAACTTTCCGCAGCGATACGGCTCGCGTTAATTTATCAACGACGCACGCCGATTTTATATTATGCGGCTTTTAAAGCATAATGAATAACTAGTCTGGTTCATGTATTTAATGAAATGGACTACAGTAATATGGATACCGATCCGATATATATATATATATATATATATATATATATATATATATATATATATATATTTGTTTTTTGATGGAAAAAGAAATATTTTGAAATTGTTTCTATAGAAATTTTATCAAAATCGGTTCACCAGTTCAATAACCGGTTTTATCACGATTAGTTGGTGATTTGTGGAATAAAATCTTAAATGAAGTATGCATATTACCTAGATATTTAAACATATATGGTATCTACTTATTTATTAGGTACCTAACACCTGCTTTTTCTTTAGGGGTAAAGGGATCGTTAGCAATGGAGTTTGACAGTCCCATTGCTAGCAATATGCCCCTATTAGGTTGACCTCCACGCGGTTTCCCCTGGAAACCATCGTGAACAATTCTTGTTGAATTCGTCACGATGGGCTAACTGACCTGCTTCATCTTCACCTATCATCCTTCACTGGTGCCCTGCCGGTGTATACCGATAGCGCGGGTGGGGTTACCACTCCATTATCACCCATAAAAAAAACACCTGTTTTTTACCTACCACTCGAACTTTCTTATCGTATTACGTCTAATATTCGTGTACAGCCTAGAAAATCTACTATCATACTTGGTCTAATGCATTCTCGCCAGTTACATTATCAAATATCATTTCCAAATAAAAATACATTCGAATATCGAATATCGAATATCAATAACAGTCCATCACTATGACGTGATTGACCGATCGCGTAACGAGGCGCCACGTGACTACCTACCAATACCGTGGTACTGGCACGTCAATAAACGGTAAATACCTATCGAACGAAGGCGTTTCAGTGCACACACACTCGCACACACTCAAACAGTTCAAATGTCGAACGCGGTAAATACGGGTATCGGTTCGAGTGTGCGCCGTGCTATCCAATCGCGCGGAACCGATCAACCAATCGCGAGCCTCGATACTCACTGGCCATTTTAACTTGATCCCCGATACCGCGATCAATAATCGGAGCGGGGTGGCATATTTTTTTAAATATATATATACCAATAAATTATTTTTATAAATTGTATTGATCAATTCTACAATATTAAATAAAACGTTAACTAATAATATTTCAGGAAATTTTAAAAATCTATATATAATAAAATGAAAGTAATTAATTTTCAGTGTTTTCATGTTGCAGTTGATCAACATGTTGGCCTTTTGCTTCCCGTAGATACTTTAAAATTTCTTCATAACACCTCGTTCGCACACATGGCCGTATATATTTAAATTCTTGAGCCACTAACAGTCCGAAATACTCATTTCTTTTATCCTCTTCTCCATAAATTAAGCATTTAGAACAGTTTGTTTCTTCTTTCAGTAAATTTTCTTTTACTTTATCCTCGTTTTTTATCTTTGTTGCGACGACGCTGGGTAAATCATCTGGACACTGGGTCTCACTATCGCCAAATATATTTGGAGATCGGCTTCGGCTACGGCTTGGCAGACATTTTTTTCTTTCTACAATTTTAAATTAAATTTATTAGAATAAATGCTTCGAACACACGCGATCTAAGTACCTTTTGTGTTTATTATACCTTACCTACCTAGGTATAAAAAGAGTACTTACGTAGATTTTCTTTTATTAACTGTTTTATACGAAGATCTTGATCTCTCAAATTAGCATCCATTTTACTTCCAGTGATTATCAACTAAATTAATAATCCACAAAGTATTAAATAACGTTTTTATGAAATATTTAGCACAAAAACAATACCCTTTAAATATCGATCGTCAGTAACTGTGGCTGACTTACCTATATTCTAGCAAGCAGGACTGCCAGATGTGAAGGGGAAAACCCCAATAAATTGTTGCATGTGACTGATGATGTGAGCATGTTCGTTTCATAATAAAAATGTTGCCAGGTAACCAAAAAGTCGTATGTTTTTGTGCGAATTACGATCATAATCTTTACGATCGTACATTAAAAAATAGACAAATAATAGTATGAGTACGATTTAAATCGTATATCTGTCAACCCTGCTAGCAAGACAGCGACAAAATCACGTTGCATAACAATGTAGCCCAAGCTTATATCTTATGAAATATACGGAAGAGATACGGACTTAGAAAAAACAGAAATGTTGTTCTTTGTGGAAGTCATTGATGAAATTCTATGTATTTTAGCCCGCAAACTTTCTTCAAACAAAAACAGCGCCATCTAGTATCGAGTTCTGTAATTATCTCTTTGTTTATGGATTTGAAGTAAGACCGCCACGCATGCAATACATTATGACTGGGGATTCCCCTATTCGTCGACGCTGAATATGAGGCGACGACAATCACTGTCAAACGTGTTCACTATTACTCTGACTCTGGTAACGTGACTTCCTGGTAACGTGTTAGGTAGGAAAAGCAGTAAAAAAGTGCATATTAAGGGAGCAGATTTGAAATAATATTTATACTTAACAAGAAATAATTAAAGATAAGTAGATTTTTGAATGATACAATTATATCATGATCACTTAACAATTTTAACTTAAAATTAGATGTATTATTACAAGCTTTTATTTAGCTTGCGTTATGTAAATAAAAGTATGTAGGTATGTTCGTATGTTGATGCAATTATCCTCAATCCTCAACCGACTGGGATAAAATTTTCCATACACGTTTATTTTGGATGATAGTGCATAGTTAGCTGAGAGTCGTCATTGGATAATAATGGTGGATAGCCTAAGATGTGTACTAGATATTTATTTTTAACATAATATGCGTAAGTACCTAATCGAATTAAAGAAGTTGCTGAGAAAAATACAGAACAATACGATAATAAACTAGCGTCTGCGTTTAATCCTCCGAGGAGATGTAATTTTACAAAGGTTTTTTGTATTTATTTTATTATTTTTTTAATAAATTTATTGTAAATAACAAGAAATAATCATTGTAAAAAAATAGGCACTCTATTGTTGAATTTTCGTCAGACCAACTAATCATCGTTCATTTTTTTAGGTTCAATGGGGAGACCTAAAGATTTACGCATATGGGAGCACTACCGTACTTTACCAAACAAGTCTGTTTCTTGCAAGCTTTGTAATAAGGTCTACAAATTCAGTAATGCTGCCAAAATGCTTCAACATCTTATCACTTGTCCAAAATCTCCAGAAACATTAAAAGACTCTATGAAACTTATAAAAGATAGCTCGTCCAAAACCAAAATGTCTGGACTGTCAGAGATAGAGACAAATGATTCTTTTATAAGCCCCTCGTCGTCTGCTAACACTACAATAAATGCTGAGTTTCAAGACACCGATGATCATATAAAAACAGAATTAGCGAGAGCTATATTTGTAACAGGGACGCCATTATCGATGGTGCAACATCCTTTATGGATACAATTTTTCGAAAAATTGCAACCAAAATTTAAAATACCTTCACGTAAAGCTTTAGCGACAAAATACTTAGATAAAATATATAGAGAAATGCGTTTTGAGTTAAATGAGGAACTAAATGCTTGTAGTTACTTACACCTTCAGTGCGATGGCTGGTCTAATTTAAGAAATGAAGGAATAATAAACTTTCTTATATCAAAACCTCAACCTCCATACGTTAAAAGTTTGAATACAGAAAGTAATCCTCACACTAGTGAATACCTTAGCCAAGAAGTTGAAAAAGTAATGAAAGTGTATGGAGCAAATAGGTTTCTTGTACTTATTGGCGATAACGCTAGAAATATACAAAAGGCATTCGAATTAACAAAACTCAAATATCCACATGTTGTTCCTCTCGGTTGCTGTGCACATATCCTTAACTTGTTGTGCCAAGATATTGTAAAGATACAAGAAGTAACTGTGTTTATTATGCAAGCCATAAATATAATAAAAACTGTTAAAAGGAGTCAACGATTAAGTTCCTTGTTGATAAAATCAAGGCAGGGTGAAGATTCTACACAAACACTAAAATTGCCTTGTGCTACAAGATGGGGAAGTCATGTTACTTCGTTAAAAAGTTTGAAAGCAAATAAGATAGCTTTGCAAATATTAACAGTTAGAGAAGATGTGGTAATTTCAAGAGATATTAAAGATTTAATTCTAAGTGATGATTTCTGGACGAAGACAGGGGAATGTATAAGTATTTTGGAACCAGTCACTGAAAGCATATTTTACTTAGAGAGCGACCAGAATCGTTTGCATCGCACATACATTACATTTAGAGATGTACAAGCTAAGATACGTTTTGCATTAAATGAGATTTCGACATTGAGCGAAGAAAGCAAACAGCAGATTCTAACATCAGTATCTTCAAGATGCAATATGGCAATGAGGCCAATACATTTTGCAGCATATATTCTAGACCCACAGGACTCTAGGAGTCGAACTTACTCAAGAGGAAGAACTTAAGGGTATGGAGTTTATCTACAATTTAAGCCAACACTTAAGTTTGTCAAATGTAATGGCAGATTTGGCGTGTTATAAAGCTAAAGAAAACTTTTGGGCCAGAGGATTTGTATGGAGCTCATTAGATAGCATTGAGCCCCTAATATGGTGGAAAGGTATTTGTGGTTCCACTGAGTTAAGCAAAGTAGCGATTCGTATTCTATCAGCTCCCTGTACTTCGGCAGCCACTGAGCGTTCCTTTAGTATCCAAGGCTACATACATAATAACAAAAGAAATCGACTTACAACTGAAAGAACTGAAAAAATTTCATTCATTTGTTATAACTGGAATCTTAAACATAAAGCTGAATGCGAGGACATTCAGTTTAATGAAGAAAATACCTTAGAAGCTTTCATTGAGCAAGTAAATGAACATAACAGTTTAGACGAAATAGAGCCTATCGAACCTATACAATTCATCGCTTGTAATAACTCTGAATCTGACAGTGATTGACTGTAGTTTTACATTTTACTTTCATCTCTTTCTTAATAAACTCAAAATCAAATTAAAAGTTTTTTATTCTGTAGGCTGCATAATAATATTGTCTATGTCCAGTATAGTGGACGTCTTGCGGCTGAGATGACGATGATGAAGTACAAAATCATAAACACCCAAAAATTTGGGTGTTTATGGGGTTTAAACCCAATAAACCCAAAACACCCGGTTTTTACCCACCAGACTTTAAACCCACCCAGGTGGATTGCCCATCTCTAATTGTGGTGGTCACGAAACGCCGAAGGTTCGATATGCCATTGGCCATCGGTTATGTGTTACGTCACGTAGATTTTCTTTGGTTTTTTCCCGCGCACGGGCGAGCGCGTCTACGTAGATAACTACGGAACGCTATTGGTAATGGACGTGCCTGTTATATATTTAGAAGCAGATACTGCAAGCTGCAATACTTTATAAAGAGTTGTTTTTTTTTTAATCAATAATGCTTAATTAATATTATAAATGTGAAAGTGAGTGAGTGGGTTATACTCAGAGTCTCTTTATGTGATAGAATCCGAAACGTGGATATCTGCAAAAGAACCAAAAAAACCGACATAGACGAGGGATAAGCAAGCTGAAGTGGCAATGGGCTGGTCATCATTTGTACAAAAGTCGATTGCTTGAGTACCTCTGTCCCGTTCGTGTTTCGACCGTGAAGCAGTTGTGTTTGCATGGCTGTTTCCGTTTGAAGGGCGGGATATGGCGTGTATTTACAGGGTACAGAGGAATAACACCTGAGCCCTCAGGAATGGCAACGCATGGTGGGTATCAAGAGCTAAACAGTATACTCTGTTATGTCTATGGTACTGCTCATGTCTATAGGCGACGGCTACCACTTTCCATCAGGTGGGCCGTCAGCTTGTTTACCATTCTAAGTTGTATAAAAAAAAAAACTGTTCTCAAAGTTTTATTTAAAAATAATAAATATATATATAAAAGCGATATAAAGCGAGCCGTGGCATATAGTTGGCACGTTAAAAAGCAATCTCCTTAATGGAATTTCAATTTCAACTGCAAAGTAACTAGAAATCCAACTACGATGCAATATCGCCCGCCTCACGGTACCATCGTGCATATATATATATAATATTGCCACTGTCCGTTTGTACGCTTTAGTTATATCGAATAATATTATGTGTGAATGTGAATGTGAAAAAGACTCTGTTTTCCGCGCTTAGCCTCTCATTTGGGCCGTTGTGCGTGTGAGTCGTGGCTAGTACAGCCAACCTAGCTCCGCCCAGAAGCGCAGAAGCTTCCTGGGTTCTTCACAGGCCTCACGGAGCGACCTCACCGTTTCGAGGATTTCTAAACGTTGATGGGCTACAGCCTCACATACCAGGATTACGTGAACAGCCGTTTCTTCGGCGTCGAAACAGCCTCGACATAGAGGGCTGTCTGTGGCTCCTATTGTGTATAAATGTTTGTTTAATGGACAATGGCCCGTTATTGTCCCTATCATTATTTTGAGGTTTTCGAATAATATTAATAATATATTATAACATTATTGGGATAATAGGAGGTTACAGAATATAAAATATTTATTGCCAGAAAAACACATAGAAAATGCAATAATATTATGTATAGCTAATATTGTGTACTAGCCCGTGACTTCGTCCGTGTTTCCGTCGTTTTTCGTAAAATAAATATGTCCTTCCTCACGGTTCAGTGGTTTTGATGTAACAGACACATTTCCCTTCACTGCTCTGCTCCTATTGATCGTAGCGTGATGAAAAGTACACTATAACCTGCCCAGGAGTATGAAGAATAATTGTATCGAGTTTCGTTAAAATCCGTCGAGTAGTTTCTATTTCTATAACGAACATACAGACAGACAAAAATTTTACTGATTGCATTTTTGGCATCAGTATAGATCACTAATCACCGCCTGATAGTTATTTTGGAAATATATTTCATGCACAGAATTGAACTCTCTACAGATTTATTATAAGTATACAAGATAAATATTTTGTATGTAGTTTCGTTATTATAATTCTTAATACATTTTTAACTCCAGTGTGGGTGTAGTCGCATATTTTTGGAAAATAAAGTTCCTTTCTTCTTTCTTCTTCTTCTTCTTAACTATTCACTGCTGCAATCTCTTTCCCCCCGCAAATTTGCGATTAGGTTAAGTTAGATTAAATACTTTTTACTGTTATTTTAGTAAAAAAGTATTATTAACTAAAGCATATGGTCAAAAGTAGTTTTGACTGATTTTGCTAGTCAACAGTACTTTGCTAGTTAACACTACAATAATACGTTACTAATTGATTAACGTAACCAAATAGTTACGCGTATGTTACGCTGTACGTCCTGTCCATTCTAATTTGGTTTGTAGAATAGATGGTATAAATACAGCCGCTTGTTTTATAAGGTATCGTATTTCTCAGATACTGTAGTATATATCTGGACATAATATATATTTCCCAAACACGCTTGGAAATGTGAGCATTATTTTGACAATCTTCTTCGACATAAATCAAAATTGCCGTACTGGCCAGATACATGGGGGCAGCGGTCGGCAAAAGTTGTATGAAAATCCATATCTGTCGTGTTTTGCGGCCAGATCAATTACTATGTAAACTCATATCTGTCCTGTAATTTAAAAATGGAATGACCTTTTACTTCGAAACATGGCTACAATGGGGGTAACTAATACAAGGTTTTATTTAAATTTCGAACTGGCTTGCAAACAGAAAGCTGTTTATTGAAAAAAAAAATGATAGGAACATTATGGCGCGTGAAATATATTATTGTTCGTTATTCGTCATTGAACTTAAAAAGTGTTTTTGATTTCCGCGCATTGTTTGAGAAAAGCCTACTATACAAGCCTTGGCCACAACTAGGCATCAGGACTCACGTATGTGTGCCTCGGCTACGCCTTAGCCCACATTTGCACGTTCGTCCACCAATGTCACTTCTATCTGTTCTCCTTTAGCCAAAGGTTGTCTGTAAGAGATTGCCCTAGCGATAAGACCGCCTTTTGTACCTTTATGTGTATATTTCAATCTGTACTTATGTTACTGTATTTCACTTGAATGATTTACTTGTCATTGTATATTTTTATTTATGATGCAATAAAGAGTTAAGTAATAAATAAATATATAGTAAATAATGATAAAGACTTTTCTTTACCCGCGACTTCGTCCGGGACATGTTGATCGAGTGAGTTATTCTTCTTCTACATTTCATATAATACGTGTATATTAAATTTCATAGTGATAGTGATTTCAATAAAAAAATACACATACAGACAAAAATTAAAAAAAAAATCTATTCTACTAGCTCTTATTAACCCTTAAAAGCCTGATTTTTTAAATCAAATTAAAAAATATATAAGATTACTCTTTACTGTGTTTACTAATGGGGGAAAATAGTAAAAAAATCAAAACGATATTTTTATATATTTATTTTGAAAAAAACATTTGGTATCATTTTTGATACTTTAGGCATTACGATAATCAAAATATTTAAATTTATTTAACAATGAAACAATGCAAACCCCGGTATCAAATTTGAAACTTCAGGTATTAAAGGGTTAAAGCTTCCCATCCAAGCCATCTTCCAAGTGTGGCAATTACTGGCAAAACCCATCTTATGGGGGTGGGAGGGATTGTTAGTATTGCGGACTACCAGTCCCGTTGCTAGCAATATACCCTGTCAGGTCGACCTCCACATGGTCCCCCCTGGAAACCATCGTGCTGTATTATAATATTAATTCTATATGTATCCATCACGATGGGCTAACTTACCTGCTTTTTCATCCTCACCTATCATCCCTCACTGGTGCCCCGCCAGCGTATAGCGTTAGCGCAGGCGGGGTTGCCATTTCATTATCATCTGTTAAAAAAAAGCCATCTTATGGGGGAGGCAGTTTTAGCAGTGGACAGTTTACGGCCGATATGGTGACAATGATGAAGACTCCCCATATCATTTTTTTCTTAAATATCTCCTATTTTTAGTCGTCTAGTTAAAATTTTATTATATCAATAAGATTCAAGTATCGTAAGGTAGGAGCACTAGTCTTTAATATCGGAACGTGGCAGCAAAAAGAAAAATCTATACGGGGCGACAGTGGGGTGGGACAGGGGCCGGAGGGGGGGGGGGGGACGCCCAGCGATCTATCCAGTAAGTACATCTTGAGTCGAGTCGTTTTTCAACTATTTATGCTTATACATATATAGTTAGATATCTGTAGGAACGGAACGGTTTTGTGTCACGTGATTATTGGATTTGTGATTTTTAAATTTCGAATATTCAACCTTTTGACTTTGTACAAAAGTCGATTGCTTGGTTGCCTCTGTCCCATTCGTGTTTTTACCGTGAAGCAGTTGTGTTTGCATGGCTGTGTTTCGGTTTGAAGGGTGGGATATGGCGTGAATTTACTGGGTACAGAGGAATAACACCTGAGTCCTCAGAAATGGCAACGCGTGGTGGGTATCATGGGCAAAACAGTAAACTCTGTTATATCCATGGTACTGCTCATGTCTATAGGCGACGGTTACCACTTTCCATCAGGTGGGCCGTCAGCTTGTTTGCCATTCTAAGTTGTATAAAGAAAATTTAATCAATCATTCAATCATTTTTTTGCATAAACATTATAAATTTCCTTAACTATATAATAAGTTTTATCTTTCAGCAAAGATAGGGAATCAAGAGGAACCCCTTCTTTTTGGGTGTCATGGTTGTCACAGTATATCCTGTGACGTCCATGGTACTCGTTCATATGTTCCATTTTACATCAAGTGGACCGTTAGATTGTTAACCGTTCATCATCACCATCATCATCATCATTTCAGCCATTTTCCGTCCACTGCTGAACATAGGCCTTCCCATAGACTGCCATAAGGAACGGTCCTGAGCCACCTGCGTCTACTGACTCCTTGCAATGCATTTAAAGGTCGTCACTCTATCTAGTGGGGGTCGTCCTACACTACATTTGCCTGTACGCGGTCACCACTCAAAAACCTTTCTTCTTCATTGTGTTGTCGGTTCTTCGAGCTATGTGACCAGCCCATTGCTACTTCAGCATGCTTATACTAACAATTATTAGTTACATAAAAATATCGCAATACTTTTTTTAATGGATAATAACGGAATGATAACCCCACCACCGCTAACGATATACGCTGACGGGGCACCAGTGAGGGATGATAGGTGAGAATGAAAGGCAGGTCAGTTAGTTCATCGTGATGAATACACCTAGAATTCAGCACGATAGTTTCCAGGGGGGACTACGTGTAGGTCGACTTGCCAGAGTATATTGCTAGCAATGAGACCGGTAGTCTGCATTACTAACAATCCCTTCCCCGCCAATGTCGAAGTACTAGGAATGTATAACTCTTAAACAAAATGTCTAACAACACTAAAGTTCACAGTATGGTTATAAATAGATATTATTGGAAATGCTAATTCCTGTTGGGAATACAATAAATCCGAGTGCATCCCTGCATACCGCTAGATCACTAGAGGCCGCCAACATTAAACCAGCATTCATTTTCATAGATTTATCGACGGACAGAACTTGTTGCCAGTGGCTCTCAAAGTTTACAATTGGAGAATGTTTTAATAGCTTTATATTTGTTATTTAGATCATTAACAACGATATGGCCTGAATTTACAGGGTACAGAGGAATAACACCTGAGTCCTCAGGAATGGCAATGCATGAGGGGTATCATGGGCGAAACAGTATACTCTGTTATGTCCATAGTACTGCTCATGTCTATAGGCGACGGTTACTACTTTCCATCAGGTGAGCCGTCAGCTTGTTTGCCATTCTAAGTCGAATAAAAAAAGAGGTGGTTTATATAATTCATACTATACTATACTACCGCCGAGTGTGTCCCAGCATAGAATGGGCGGCCACTATCTTTCCCGTGGGTGTCGTAATAGGCGACTAAGGAAGGGCGAGGGAAGAGCATCAGCGCCCCTCTTAAAACATCTCTAAAAGCCTAACTGCGGTTAACTACTTACTTACTAACTTAGTTTTTGTCCAGTAGTGGACAGTTAACGGCTGATTTAATAAAATAATACTATACTACACTGCACTGTATTACATTATACTAAACTGTACTCAAGTGAGAGTGTCGCCCTCTGGTGTCAAGAGTTTCTTGGCTGCCTTTATTGTACAAGTTGGACACTTTGAGCACCACTGGAAAGTGCCAATTGAGATGGCGAAACCGAACCGGCCGAAGTATTTCCGTGCGGCACCTGCGCGCGCACAAATCATTGGTCGCCCGTGCAATATTGCGATTTGCTATGATGCACCATCGATCGTGTAACGAGATCGGAGTAGTGGATGATACATTTATTTATTTATTTACTAGCTTTGTACCTATAACTTTGTCCGCGTTTTCGCAACCAGGATTTCATCCTGAACTCTTTCCTTTTTTGTTCCATATAATATATATTTATAAATACCAAATTTCTTGCCACCAAAAAATAATTGACATACATTTTTTTTCAACCGACTTCAAAAGGAAGGGGTTTCTTAACTTGGTTGTATTTTTTTTAAATTATTCATTTATTGAGGGAAGCTTACAGTTATAATAAATTTTTAAATATTAATTAAAAAAAAACATCAGATGAGCCGCATGCTTATTTGCCTCTTGTTTTATATAAACAAGGAAGACAAATTTGGATGGACTGTGTGAACAAAACAAAGAGTTTTTAATGAATGATAATGGAATGGTAGCCCCGCCTGCGCTAGCGGTATACGCTGGCGGGGCACCAGTGAGGGATGATAGGTGACGATGAAAAGGCAGGTCAGTTGACCCATCATTATGAATACATCTGGAATGCAGAGGATATAGAGTGATTCAAGAGGAAGGTTTATATGTATAATACATGCATAATATAGTGGAGAAATACTGATAATTTTAGAGGTTTCTAATGCAATGTCATAATGTAATTGTTTTTTTTTTACAACACAGGGGGCAAACGATCGTGCGGCTCACCTGATGGTAAGTGACTACCGCCGCCCATGATCACCCACAACACCAGCGGCATTGCAGGTGTGCTGCCGGCCTTTTAAAAAGGAATATGCTCTTTTCTTGAAGGTTATGTTGTCGTATCGGTTCGAAAATACTTCTGCTGGAAGTTGATTCCAAAGAGTGGTTGTGCGTGGAAGAAAATGCCTTGAAAAACGCACGGTGGAAGACCGCCACTCGTCCAGATGATTGGGATGAAACTTTAGTTTGTGGCGGGTTGTGCGGTGGTGAAAATCAGCAGCAATAGGGGGCCAGCGACGCTATTTAGTATCAGCATTGCATCCGTGCGAAGCCGGGGCGGGTCGCTAGTGAAGTATAAATAAATAAATAAATAAATAAGAGCCGTCTCCAAAATTTCCACATCCGCGTACCCATATATCGAAACATACTCAATACTTTGGATTTATCGCCCGCGTATGAGCGACACATATTGATAGCGATGAGGCAGATGCGTTGGCACCGCTCTCGGTATACATAGTTGATGCATCATTGATTCTCTATATTAATAACCATGGTTCGAATGGTCACACTGCAGCGGTCTTGGCACGTTAGCTGTAACGAGTGTGACAGGAAAAATAAAAGGTATTAGGTCCTATCATAAATATGTTAGGGTTACATCTGTAAGTATCTTCTACCGAATTTATCATGGGGAGTGTTCTGAGGAATTGTGCGGATTGATACCTGCTGCTGATTTTCATCATCGTACAACCGCCACAAACTAAAGTTTCATCCCAATCATCTGGACGAGTGGCGGTCCTCCATCGTACGTTTTTCAAGGCACTTTCTTCCACGCACAATCATTCTTTGGAATCAACTTCCAGCAGCAGTATTTCCGAACTGATACAACGTAACCTTCAAGAAAAGAGCATATTCCTTTTTAAAAGGCCGGCAGCACACCTGAAATGCCGTTAGTGTTGTGGGTGATCATGGGCGGCGGTAGTCACTTACCACCAGGTGAGCCGCATGCTCGTTTGCCCCCTGTGTATTAACGTACATTGTTACCTGTAGCGCAGGGGTTATTATTTCATTTTCACTCAGTAGAACAATTTTTTTATGGGCGAAGATGGAATGGTAACGCTGCCTGCGCTACCGGTATACGCTGGCAGTGTACCAGTGAAGGGTGACAGATGAGGATGAAAGCTGGTCAGTTGGCCTATGATGATCAATTGAACAAGAATTAACCACTATGGTTTCCAGGGGGAACCGCGTGGAGGTAAACCTGATAGGGCATATTGCTAGCAATAGGGTTGTGAAATCTCATTATTAACAATTCTCCCCCTCCCCCCCTAATAAAACAATAACTAGTACATTGCCAGTAAGTAGGCGAAAGGCACCATCTTCCAAATCACTAAAAACACATCTGAATATTCAAAAACCGAAGGCGTAAATAAACGTAACTGTTTCGTACACGTAGTAAATGTCATTTTAATACCTCTATAATCACGAACCGTGACGTCATTATCGCCAACCAGCTATACCAAAAACGACTGCCTCAACAAACCACACATAACTCTTATTACAAGGCGACAGAACACAAAATCGAAGACACGTTCGATGTCTTACAAGACATCAGATTTTACATTTATTCGAGAGCCGGTGGCTAATAAGACAAATGTTTACATTATTACAAAAGAATAGAGATGAAAACTATGTGGCACAGGTATTTGTTTGTAACCAACATAACATAGCCAGTCGACAAATCGAAAAGCATCTTTTGCGTTATGAAAATAAAGTTGAATATGCCAATGACGGATCAGATGGCAGGCAAAATGTTGGTGATCACCAGAATCGCTCGATTGTCGTGAACAGGTGACAATAAGGTTTTTGTTCGTATTTTTTAAATGGTCAGCATTCATTTCGGGTAGCTTATGGAGAAACCGATGGGTAATGTTTTTTTAAACGATTTCTGATTTTCCCTTTGTCTGTGTGAATGAATGGGTGCGTTAGACTCCTTTTGGATTTGTTAGCGATTTCAATTTAATGTTATTTCTGTTGGTAACTAGCTCAGATTATACTATAAGCGTCTTATTTATAAAAGTACTAGCGACCCGCCCCGGCTTCGCTCGGGTGCACATTACATCATAACACATTAGAAACCTTTAAAATTATCAGTGTTTCTCTACAATATTATGCATGTATTGTACATATAAACCTTCCTCTTGAATCACTCTATCTATTAAAAAAACCGCTTCAAAATCCGTTGCGTATTTTTAAAGATTTAAGCATACATAGGGACGGACAGACAGCGACAGCGACTTTGTTTTATACTATGTAGTGATGATGATTAAACCTCCCATAAACCTATTTTAGCTATTGAATTATTTTGTCTCTTTCTTTTATACTAAATTTCCAATTAGAAAGATGACGACAAAATAGTGTAATAGTTAAAACAGGTTCGTAGGAGATTTTAGTTTTTATGAATAAGAGAGTAGGGTGCATGTTGTGGGTATCAGTGGGTAGATAAAAATACTTCTACTTCGGAAGCGGACATGACAGCGCTACCTCAGTCGACTCGTGACCACGGTCGGTGTAACATGGTCGAAACGTTGCGGTAATTAAAAAAAAAGGAGGTTTTCAATAAGGTTGTATTTTTTATGTTTATTACCTCAGAAATCTGTCATTGTAAACCGAATATTTTTTTTTTTACCTGAAAAGATATACTTACAGATTAATCTCATAGCAACTATTGGCAAAATCCTCCAATAGTGGGAGGCCTATATCCAGCAGTGGACAGTAAACGGCTTATATGAAAGTCGTTTTTTTTTTGTTGAAACAAAATTCAATTATTGTTTTATTTATTTATTGATATGCTTTTGTAGATTTATTTAGAGCGTTAAAGGAAACAATAGAGAATAGAAGAAGCAAAATGCTTGACCATCTTATACGACATGACGATTTTTAAAGAGCATAGTAGAAGGAAAAATAGAGGACAAAAGACGAAGACCGAGGAATAACTAACTACATGGGACAGATAAAAGAAACACTAGGTGTCATGTCGTATAGGGAGGTCAAGGATATGGCCTGGGATAGAGCTGGCTGGAGGAAGATGCATGAATTAGTTGCACCGACAAGAGGAAACTCTTAAATGAAAAGAAGAGGTAGATTTATTTATAATATAAGTAGATTTATAGCCACGATTAGATCAATTCAATTCTCACGATTTGATTTTCACACTAACAAAATCATACGTATGCGGACAACGTAATCGGTACATTAGAACAATGCGCGGAAATACGGATGCGTACGCGCCGGTGCGCGCTACATCTATGCTATGCGGTCCGCTATTGGCGACGGTGGATCTAAGTCAGCGGTTATCGCCTGAATATCTTAGCTTGGTGCAATTAATTAGAGGTCATTTCCTATAGTGTGAATGTTTGAAACTTAGACTATATAGATAGATAATGTCTCTATACAAAAGCTCCGATAAAATCGGATCAACTTTTTCATACAATTTTGCGTGATAAATAGTTATGAGTGTTTCCTTTGTAACTTCTATCATATATTTGTTTTGTTTTATAATTTTTGTATCTCTTTAATGTGTAAAAATTCTTTTTATTTATTAAATGTTATTACATTATGAGTGTACACTGATAAAAAAACGAGTTAGCAAATTTGACAATTAGCTGACAAAAAGTTGACCCGTTTTTGAAACTCGACGCTCTATCATAAGCTTTAGAGGTCAAAATCAAAGGGTTTAATAAAACAGATCTGTTTAATTTGTTCTTAAGTATGTTTATTTGTCTTAATGCGCTATGCATGCTTGCGTATGTTATATATATATATATATATATATATATATATATATATATTACAAAAAAGAAGTTCCTCAAATCAGTTATACGACCGAAAAATAATAGAACAAAAAAATTGTGATTTTAACAGAATTGACATTGACAGTTTGTAATATTAATTTTAAGACTTAATTTAACACTTTATTAATTATTTAAATTTAAAATAAGGAATAGTATGACTACTAGATTTTGATCAACACGAGGTAACGATCATATGAGAGTATTAGAATCATCAAAATCTATTCATAATTGGCAAAAAATTATCTAGTGTATACACAAAAATATATGTGGATCTGAAACATTATTTTTCAAGTTGATCGCACTAGTGCATGGGGCTCTTTATTATTGTTTGTTAATCTGTGATCGATTAGAAGGTAATCTATATTTGACGTTAGTTCCCTATGAACAAGGAAGGAATGACAAAATAAAAACTGTAAATCATATGGTTGCCTTCTTTCTTCTTATGCAAATATAATTAGTAAAAAAGGACGAAAGATACAACGTCGGTTGTCATTTTACTCAATTCATAGCACCCCAGTGTATAGATTTGATATGCCAATTATTTGTTAATGACAAATTTTACATTACTAAATAATATATTTGACACAGTTTATCAAGAAAGTAAGCAAGCACGTTGTATCTGAATTTGGTAGGGTTATACGGCCGTATAACATTTTCTATAGACTAGCCTGCTATGAATTGACAATTTTATCACTCCTTCTATGTAATTACTTGTTCTTAGTTCCAATAATAAACAAGATAAAGGAAAAATATGCAAACAGAAACATTTCCTAACCTAAAATAGTTGCTTGCAAATTGGCGGGCATTGCACTATTACAGCTGTCAAAAATAGTTGAATGTCGTTCATTCATTAATTTCATTCATTCGCTGTTCATTCACTAAGAATCTAGAATGTTCGAACACGAATGTAACGTGAATAGTTGAGACTTGTGTAAGACGTATGTATGTTACGACTGCCGGCATCCGAGATTTATATGGTTTGTGTGAACATTTGTTGCTTTTAAGACATATGAAAGCAAAGATTGAGATCCAAGGGATATTCTGGCGAGCAACTGTGGTGACCTTGGTAATGTAGATAATTTTGATAGTTACAGGTTTTTTTTATTGAATGAAAATGGTATGGTAACCTGTGCTAACGGGATACGCTGGCGGAGCACCAGTGAAGGGTGATCGATGAGAATGAAAACAGGCCAGTTAGCCCATCATGATGAATTCATCTGGAATTAATCATGATAGTTTCCAGGGGGAACCGCGAGGAGGTCAGGTCGACCTGGTTGGATATATTGCTAGCAATGGGATTCTCAGTCTCCATTACTAACAATCCCTTTCCCCCCAATAGTTACAGGTTCGATTCTTGCACAATACAAGTATTTATAAATATTCATTAATAAAATGCATACATTGCCGGGAGTCAGTGGATGCAGGTGGCTCAGGATCGTTCTTTATGGTTATCCATGGGGGAGGTCTATGTTCAGCAGTGGACGGATAATGGCTGAAATGGTGACGATGATTCATTTATAATTTGATACTAGGCGTGGATAATATGCAGCAATATATATATATTCATCTATCTATCTATCTATCTATAGATTGATGAATGTGGAAGAAGCGAGAGAGGTTTGTTTGAATCGAAGCATTTGGCGTTCCATTGTTTCTGCCTACCCTAATGGGAGACAGGCGTGACAGATATGTATATGTATCTATATAATTTGGTTACAATGGCTATATCCAGTATATAGCCATTCAATAATGAATATGTCCATCTACATCTACACTAATATTATAAAGAGGAAAGATTTGTATTTTTGTGTGTACGTTTATAATGAATAAACTCAAAAACTACTTTGCCGATTTCAAAAATTTTGTCACCATTAGAAAGCTACATTCACCCTGAGTAACATAGGTTATATTGATTGCTAGAAAAGATTAGGGATCCTTACTAAAACTTTAGTAACATTACTCAAGGTGTAAAAAATAATGCTATAAAATATCTTTCGTCGCGTGCGCTGCGGAAACTATTGGCGATAGAACAAAAGTATGTTCTACAATATTGAAAAAAATATCAATAACTACAAAAAAACTTCGCGATACTGTATGTCCAACTATTATCGTTATGTCACAATAACTAATTTTTAAGATGTTGTAAAAATGTCCACTCGTGCTAAGCCGGGACGAACCGCTAGTTTTATTCGAATGAACATCGTGTTACGGGAGTTTTATATGTAATGATTATGGGTTTTATTAGACTTTAAGCTGTGTTTAGGTCTAGAATGGTCATCCCACTATATAGGCCAAACCAAACACCCCTATTTCTTCCAGCATCATCCTTCACCGTCCGTCTACCAGGAAATAGCAATAATTCCTTGAGTTTTTGTGAAACCCTAAATCATTCGGCGCCGTGGCCAGGATGGGCACGAGTTTAATTAGGATTAGCTATAAAGCTACCCACATACTCTCGACTGGGATGTTAATACTAAAGAGAGATTGCAGAAAAATCGTCTGTTTGGAGACAGAGGTACCCATATAGGCAATTTTGTAGACGATCTCCATTCGTTCCTACTATGGAGTAGCTGTAATTTTATAAGCATGCTTCTGTTTGAAGCATTTTTTTATACAACTTCGGATAGCAAACAAGCTGACGGTCCACCTGATGGAAAGTGGTAAACGTCGCCTATAGACATGAGCAGTATCATTGACATAATAGAGTATACTGTTTCGCCCATGATACCCCCCATGCGTTGCCATTCCTGAGGGCTCAGGTGTTATTCCTCCGTACCCAGTAAATTCACGCCATATCCCACCCTTCAAACCGAAACACACCCATGCAAACACAACTGCTTCACGGTTGAAACACGAATGAGACAGAGGTACCCAATCAACTTTTGTACAAAGTCTCCCTCTGGTGAAATGCATGCATGAAATTATCATCTTAATTGTCACTATTTCAGTCATCATCCGTCCACTGCTGGACATAAGTCTCCCCAATAGACTGCCGTAAGGAACGGTCCTGAGCCATCTGTATCCACTGACTCTCTCGGGGGGTCGTCCTACACTGCGTTTGCACTTACGGGATCGCTACTCAAGAACATTTATTCGAATGCTGGGATATGGCAGTAAAATTACAGGGTACAGAAGCGGTATTGTAGTTATTAAACGCATAAGGAGTATTATATAGTCTAAATTTAATTAGAAACGAAACTACAATAACATAAAAAAAAGAAAATAAAAAAAAAATAATACAAAAAACTAAAAACTGTAAAACTGCGGGTAGTCAGAGCGTTTGCGATTCTAAGTCGCATAAAAAGAACGGCAACAATTCAGTCGCAATGTCTTACACTTGTAACATAATCTGAAATTAATCGCACAAGTGTAAAACACCTATTCAAAGATCACTCTGTCCGTACCGCGATTAATATGTCCTAGCCGGTGGACAAACATATATACGCATTCAATTTATACTTTATTAATAACGCAATAAGTTCCAATTTTATTCGGTGTTTGAAATTGACTTGTTTACCTGTACAGTTTTATTGCCTCTATCCACTCTGTTTGCATAGAAACTGTTTGTATTATAAAAACAATAATTGTGATAAGAAGGATCGTTCATTCCGGGTAGTGACTAGGCATGGTATTATAAATACCGATACTATATCTATGTATTAAGTTCCTCTAATGTACATTGATGGCGGAAAAGTGGTCATCACCCATTTCGATATCACCCATGTCGGTGAGACATTTTTTTTGTACAACTTAGAATGGCAAACAAGCTGACGGTCCATCTGATGGAAAGTGGTAACCGTCGCCTATAGACATGAGCAGTATCATGGACATAACAGAGTATACTGTTACGCCCATGATACTTCCCATGCGTTGCCATTCCTGAGGACTCAGGTGTTATTCCTCTGTACCCTGTAAATTCACTGCCATATCCCAACCCTTCAAACTGAAACAGGTGTTCAAATGCTTCACGTGGGAGATATTTGAGAAAAATTAATAACAGTAATTAATATTATAAGATGGATTGATATAAGCACAATAGACGTCAAATAATTTTAAGTTTTTTTTTTTATTGCACCAAATAAAATGAGAAATAACAAATACAGTAATTTTATCCATCTATCTAAATGTTTGTTTTAGCTTTGTGCAAAATTTACTACATCAAATTAGATACAGTTTTACTCTGTTGTGTCCATGGTACTGCTCGTGTCTACAGGCGACGGTTACCACTTTCCATCAGGTGAGCCGTCAGCTTGTTTGCCATTCTAAGTTGTATAAAAGAAACTTACAGATATGGTCTGGATACAATTATATTATAACAGTAAGATTGAATAGTGCATTAGAGTTGTACGTTCATAAGTTGGCTCGCTGGCTAGCGATGAAATCTTAAACTATAAATAATTAAAACTACATAGGTGCATAGAGGCGACCGCTTCGAAAGTGCGTGTATGCACTCTCACAGGCATTGTTTTGTTTATCGAGCGATCACGGGCGCACACTTCGCACGGCCGCCATTTTGGAGAGCCGATTAACTGGTGGAAATCGGGAAACTGTCATGTGGAATTATAAATTTCATTTTAAGAGAGGTTTCATATAATTTGGAATAGTAAATAAGGTGACGGCCTTCCTGATGAGGAGGAACTCGCTTATAGATATAAACAACATCACGGGTGTCACAGGATATACAGTGCCTCGTTGTACTCAGGCTTATCTGTAGCCACAAACTAAAGTACCATCCCAATCATGTGGATGAGTGGCGGTCATTCACCGTGCATGACGCACAACCACGCATTGGAATTAACTTTCTGCGTCAATATTTCCGAACCGATACGACATCGTAACTTTCAAGAAAAGAGTATATTCCTATTTAAAAGGCCGGCAGCACACCTGCAATGCCTCTGGCTTTTTTTTTAATGGGTAATACACCGATAGCGCTGGTAACCTCACCAGCGCTATCGGTGTACACCGGCACGGCACCAGTGAAGGATGATAGGTGAGGATGAAGCAGGTCAGTTAGCCCATCGTGACGGATTCAACAAGAATTGTTTACGATGGTTTCCAGGGAGAACTACGTGGAGGTTGATCTAATAGGACATATTGCTAGCAATGGGGCAAATTCCATTGCCAACAATACCTTTCCCCCCTACCTCTAGTGTTGCAGGTGATCGTGGGCGGCGGTAGTCACTTACAATCAGGTGAGTCGCAGGCTCTTTTTTTATACAACTTAGAATGGCAAACAAGCTGACGGTCCACCTGATGGAAAGTGGTAACCGTCGCCTATAGACATGAGCAGTACCATGGACATAACAGAGTATACTGTTTCGCCCATGATACCTCCCATGTGTTGCCATTCCTGAGGACTCAGATATTATTCCTCTGTACCCAGTAAATTCACGCCCTATCCCACCCTTCAAACCGAAACACAACCATGCAAACACAACTGCTTCACGGTTGAAACACGAATAGGACAGAGGTACCCAAGCAATCGACTTTTGTACAAAATCTCCCTCTCGTTTGCTCCCTGTATTTTAAATACAAATTTCAAGATCAACAATATAGTCTTAAAGGCACTAAAAGGTTACGAACAAACAAATAAATAAAAACACCTGCAATGCCGTAGGTGTTGTGGGTGACCTTAGGTGAGCCGCATGCTCGTTTGCCCCCTGTGTTGTAAAAAAAAAAAAAAAATACGCTTATAATATTATTAGTAGGGATTTTTTTACATTTCTCTTTTTTTTTATTCGAAAGCACGTATAATCTAGTTTTAAAATTATTTTGTATGTATGTACACACATTGGAACAATGTGTATTAATTTAAACAGTATAATCACACTAATGTGAACAGATACCATCGTTTCCTGATTAGCCATGGCAAACCCATTGTTCTTCATAGGAAACCGTACATCGGCGATCAAAACACTACACGTTCATATGGTTTATATAACACTTAATGAAATAGATTTCGTTCTACAAAAACATCAACTAAAATGTCAATGAAATTAATATGGGAATAAAAATATGATTCTTTTTGTGAACACAAAAATAATCATAGAAATCAGTTCTGAATAGAATATCTCATGATATCTATTGAAAGGCTACACACAGTCTCTCTCTTTTCATGCAAGTAATTCATGCATTTTCTTCCAGCCAACTCTATTCCAGGCTATATCTTTAACCTCCCTATACGACATGACACCTAGTTTTTTTTATTGGCTGAAAATGGAATGATAAACCCGCCTGCGCTAACGGGATACGCTGGCGGGGCACCAGTGAAGGGTGATCGATGAGGATGAAAACAGGCCAGTTAGCACATCATGATGAATTCATCAAGAATTAACCATGATAGTTTCCAGGGGGAACCGCGAGGAGGTCGACCTGGTTGGGTTTATTGCCTTATATATATCCCTTTCCCCCCTAACATGACACCTAGTTACATGCATAAAACTATAATTAAAAAGGGAACTGTCGAAAAACAGGCGTGGTTCTGTTTCGGTTTGAAGGGTTAAGGAGCGAGGAGTAGTATGATAGGGGGGATAAGGGGAAGGGATTGTTAGTAATGCGGACTACCAGTCCCATTGCTAGCAATATACTCTAACAGGTCAACCTCCATGTGGTTCCGCCTGGAAAGTTTCATATTGAATTCCAAGTGTATTCGTCACGATGGGCTAACTGATTTGCCTTTTCATCCCCACCTGTCACCCCTCACCTTGTCATCCCTCACTGGTGTCCCGCCAGTATATACCGTTAGCGCAGGCGGGGTTACCATTCCATTAGAAAAAAGACAGACTGGCAATGCAATCACAGAAACGAGACCAGTGATTACACTGGTATGAATGTTTTGTAAACGTGTATACGTTACATATCCGAATTTGTATGGAATTAAAGTTGCAAAAACAGCAAAGAGTGACATATTTTTTAAAATTTCTGTATCGATTCGGGGCGTTCGAAACTTTATTTGGATTAAATTAAATATTTTTTTACCAATATTTATACAAAATATTTCTAATTGTTCTAGAATATTGCGTTGAAAAGTTTTTTTTTTATTCAATTTAGAATAGCAAACAAGCTGACGGCCCACCTGATGGAAATTGGTAACCGTTGCCTATAGACATGAGCAGTACCATGTACATAACAGAGTATACTGTTTCGCACATGATACACCCAATGCGTTTCCATTCCTGAGGATTCGGGTGTTATTCCTCTGTACCATGTAAACTCACTGCCATATCCCACCCTTCAAAACTGAAACACAGCCGTGCAAATACAACTGCTTTACGGTAGAAAGACGAGTAGGACAGAGATGCCCAAGCAAATGACTTTTGTACAAAGTCTCCCTCTGGTAGGTTGGTTTACAGTATAACCGTAATTAAATGTGGAAAATTTTGTGGTTAACTTTCCTAATTCAAGTACGCTTACTTCTAACATTCATTTAAATCTAATTCCACTTTAAAACGTAACAATAATTAGAAATTATTTTGTTCACACATCCGCCAAATCAGCTTCGAGCATATATTGTGCAAACTATTGTCCTATTGTCCATCTCGCTCTAACATATAGGTTATTATATTTCTCTCTCTTACATTGCCAATCTATATACTTCGTAATCTAAGTTCTAAACAACCCCCACACAGCCAGACGGGAAACAAAGATCGTTTTAAAGATATCACATGTATGTATCTTGCTGTAATATTTCTTTACTATTGTCTTGAGTCGATTTAATACGATATAATAGTGTAATTACGACCTCGTTCGTGCGTACGACCACATCGCCGCGAGATCTATCTGACGACAATGCAGCTATCTTAGTTTATATCTGTCGCTTGCTATCACAGTTGGTTGATTTACCTAATAGACAAGGGGCGGGTGCACACTGGACAGTTGTTACTTGCGACTTTTTATACAAATTTGAGCGACGAACTGATAGTCTAGCTGATGGAAATGGTAACTGAAAAGATGATAGTGGTAACTGTCGTATATGAATATTTATTTATTTATAATTTATTGACCACATTACAAAAAAAAATATATAGTACAAAGGCGGACTTAATTATGTGGTGTCATGTCTGCAGATTTTTAAAAATTACATTTTGTTATATATTGATAAACCCTTATACTATGTAAAATGTACTAGAAGATACTAGAAGATGGTTAACTTTTTTTTTATTTTTAATTAATAATGCAATTTTAAATTTAGGTATCAGTATGTTAGAAAATTGGCTGCTTTTCACATATACCGACTCGCCTTTCACATAATTTATTTACAGAATATGTTATTTAATTTTAGTTTTTTTTTTTGTGAGGGTAGCTGGAGAGACTGTGCGTGCTGCGAGACGAAGACGCCGCTCTCTTCAGTCCTGTCGTGACAGCGACATGGTGCAATTGTTATGTTGAAACGTAGATAATAAAAACCAAGTATGTAGTTACTATTTACCTGCAATTTTTCATCGGATTAAGTTTCGATAGCATATTTAAAATATACTGGAAGATTTCTGTAAGATTTAAATACTTAGACACCAGAGGGAGACTTTGTACAAAAATCTATTGCTTGGGCACCTCTGTCCCATTCGTGTTTCAACCGTGAAGCAGTTGTGTTTGCAAGGCTGTGTTTCGGTTTGAAGGGTGGGATATGACGTGAATTTACAGGGTACAGAGAAATAACACCTGAGTCCTCAGGAATGGCATCGCATGGGGGGTATCATGGGCGAAACAGTATACTCTGTTATGTCCATGGTACTGCTCATGTCTATAGGCGACCGTTACCACTTTCCATCAGGTGGGCCGTCAGCTTGTTTGCCATTCTAAGTTGTATAAAAAAAAATACTTAAGTAGTTTTAGTCATATATAATACGACATAGGAGCTTAAAAAGTAGCATATAAAATTTGCCCATTCTGAACTAGTTCTAACAACAATAATAATAACTAATTTCGTTTCTTTGTTTGTCACGATACGTGTGTTTAATTACTTCGTGTAGACCCTGGTGGCGGTCATAATATTTCGTTGTTTTACAATTTTTAATAACATACCTCAGTAACTTTCCACAGTTACATGCCCATTGGATGTACAAAATAATTAAGAATTGATTGCGTAAAAGTTCTGGAAAATAATCCAAAATGTTTACGTATCTATTTATGTTCATGTTAACATTTTTAAGATTTTTTTTAATGGATGATTATGGAATTGTAACCCCGCCTGCGCTAACGGTATACGTTGGCGGGGCACCAGTGAGGGATGATAGGTGAGGATGAAAGCAGGTTCGTTCGCGACGAATTCCTCAATAACTTAATTACAATAGTTACATTCCGTTATGTCCATGGTACTGCTCATGTCTATAAGCGACGATTACCACTTTCCATCAGGTGGGATTTCAGCTTGTTTGTCATTCTACGCTGCATAAAATAAAATGTAATACGCGACATGATCACATTTTGTTGGACACGTCAAAATCCTACGTAGATGACGGCAAATCAAATCAGAGATGACACCAAACGTCAAACAATCTGACGGACATTTCCTCGACCGATTGAAACGATTCTCCGTACAAGACCACGGCCGCTGGTGATTTTTAATGGTCGTGGCTTCCTTTCGTTAAGGACGTATCACGGCTGGTTGGGTCCAGTAACGAGCGTTGGAAGGTGCAAGGTCCTAGTCAAGAAGTTTATGTATCACTTCAAGATATGAAACAAATTAGAGCGAATTGGACTTGTACTCTGAAGATTCTGTACCTTTTTTTTATACAACTTAGAATGGCAAACAAGCTGACGGCTCACCTGATGGAAAGTGGTAACCGTCGCCTATAGACATGAGCAGTACCATGGACATAACAGAGTATACTGTTTCGCCCATTCCTGAGTACTCAGGTGTTATTCCTCTGTACTCTGTAAATTCACGCCATATCCCACCCTTCAAATCGAAACACAGCCATGCAAATACAACTGTTTTACGGTTGAAACACGAATGAGACAGAGATACCAAACGACTTTTGTACAAAGTCTCCCTCTGGTAAAATTATTTAAAGAATAGAATTAATCATAGTATTAATAATAAAAATAACTGATCCATTGTTCTGCTATATAATTTTTTTTTTATAGGAACACCCTAATCAGCTAGCGGTACGAAATATGCTTTACGACCTATTTTCATACTTACCATTCATTTCATTTCCTATCTAAGAGCTGCGCTTGCCACTACAAGAATTCTACCGATAAGAGCGCAATGGGGTTACTAGTCCCCATTACTAGCAACCCTTTCCAGCCAGTTTCTTTTTAATGGATGGTAATGGAATAGTGACCCCGCCTACGCTATCGGTATACACTGGCGGGGCACCAGTGAGGGATGATAGGTGACGATGAAAGCAGGTCAGTTAGCCCATCGTGACGAATTCCACTAGAGTTAACCGCGATGGTTTCCAGAGGGAACCTTGTGGAGGGCGACCTGATAGAGTGTATTGCTAGCAATGGGTCCATTATACCCCATTTATTTACAATCCCTTTTCCCCCATTATGAATATATTATGAATACACCGAGATATATGATCGGCTTGTTCCCTCGATATTTCAACACGTCACCCGGCTGGTGGGGCGTTCCACTCAGTTGCACCCAATGATCTAATAGCGGTTCGGGACGCCACCGAAGTCCTTCCTTCCTGTCTACTCCTTTAAACATACAAGTAAAGATGTAATTGTAAACGAATTAACTTTAAAACTTTCATGTTACTTTTGATTTCTGGTTTATACAAGACGGGAATTAACGAGATCGTTTGCGTAAAAAAATCATTCGCCTAAGAGTTTTCCAATGTTTGGACTTTTTTTAATGGGTGATAATGGTATGGTAACCCCGTCTGCACTATCGGTATACACTGGCGAGGCACCAGTGATAGATGACTGATGAGGATGAAAGCAGGTCAGTTAGCCCATCCTGACGAATTCAACTAGAATTAGCCACGATGGTTTCTAGGGGGAACCACGTGGAGGTAGACCTGATAGAGTATATTGCTAGTAATGGGGCTAATTGACCCCATTACTAACAATCCCTCCCCCCTATGTTTGGACGAGATTACACTGACCGTTATCACGTGCTAACTGATGGAGTGATGATTAGACATGGGCAATTTTTTTTTACAACACAGGGAGCAAACGAGCATGCGGCTCACCTGATGGTAAGTGACTACCGTCGCCCATGATCACCCACAACACCAATTGCATTGCATTTTCCATCAGGTGTGCCATCAGCTTGTTTGCCATTCTAAGTTGCCATAAAAAAAAAAACAAATAAATACCATTAGATTAGTATTAAAATTGTCCAAAATAGACCAGCAATGGCAATTTGTAGACGTGTACTATACAATGTTTCACACTTGGTTGCTTCCATAAATGATAATCAGGTAGAATCAATCAAACCCTCACCTCGCCAGCTCTAATGACCCGTGACCCCATAGTTTTGGTTAGTTTAACATCATTGTTGTATGACCGAAGTGGCGGGTTAACGGAGTGAAACACCGGCGTGTTCTTTGATGTGTACAAGCTACTGGACATTTGACGGGATGTCACATGGGGTATGCGGAATATATATGTTTTTACCGACCGGGGTGAAAATTAGGGTAGATTTTTTTGCCAAGACCTTCTTCTGTGGCAATTCTTACAATTGTATCGCTGTCCGTATCTATAGGAGATTTTTATTACTCTGTACCAGATGCATTGTTAGTTTGCTATTCTAAGTAACGCTGCTGTCCATCCCTAGCCCTTCCTTAGTCGCCTCTTACTCTTTGGAGTCAACTTCCAGCAGCAGTATTTCTGAACCGATACGACAACATAACCTTCAAGAAAAGAGCATATTCCTTTTTAAAAGGCCGGCAGCACACCTGCAATGCCGTAGGTGTTGTGGGTGACCATGGGCGGCGGTAGTCACTTGCCATCAGGTGAGCCGCATGCTCGTTTGCCCCCTGTGTTGTAAAAAAAAACGACATCCACGGGAAAGGAAGAGGTGGCCTGTTCTTTGCTGGGACCACATTAGGCATACATATCATCTTCTTGCTGCTGTGAAACATAAGCACCCGAAGCACTATCAAAATAAAATACGCGTGCAAGAATTAAATAGCCATTAGAGATTTATGCTGTATCAAATCGCAGCTTAAGTCAACTAAGACTAAGCTAAATACTCAACTTCCAATCGCGTACCAAATAGTTTTGGAAAAAAAAACATAAATTCTTTTTGTAAATTGAAGATGCCGTATTTCATTGTGGAGCAAAATTTACTAATTTGAATATTCAATTGTCTGTCACGCCTGCCTATATATATATATATATATATATATATATATATATATATATATATATATATATATATATATATATATATATATATATATATATATATATATATATATATGTGTGTGTGTTTTAGATAGGTGTCTATATGTTTTCTTTAATGGATGATAATGGAATGGTAACTCCGCCTGCGTTATCGATATACACCGGCGGGGCACCAGTGAGGTATGATAGGCGAGTCGAAAGGGAAGGTCAGTTAGGCCATCGTAATGAATACACCTGGAATTCAGCACGATGGTTTCCAGGGGGGACCACATGGAGGTCGATCTGATAGGGTATATTGCCAGCAATGGTACTGGTAGTCCGCATTACTAACGATCCCTTTCCCCCTGGTGTCTTGTTAGTCTGATGTCTTGTTATCTTTGGGTTATAGTTAATGAATGATAATGGGATGGTAACTTCGCTTTCGTTATGGGTGTACACTGGCGGGGCACCAGTAAGAGATGATAGGGTCTCACCTTTCATTCCTCACTGGTGCCCCGTTGAAGTTATCTCAGTCCATCATGACGAATTCAATAATAATTAACCATGCTCTTAGGCAACAGTATTATATAGGATAGAAAAGATACTAACATAGGTTATTTTTTATCCCGGCCAGTAAACACATTCCGGTTACGCAGACGAAGACGCGGGTAATAGCTAGTGAACCATACATTTTCAAACAAACTTATTCATCATTCGCAATGTAGGTGGTAGGAAAAAAAGCAAAAAGTATTTACACAGATATGTACAGATTAGATGGCGTATGTCCTAGCATTCCATAGTCCATTTATCGACATCCATTCACAATATACAATTGTGTCCGTGCGAACTTCCATTCAGTATTTGCATATTGCTTTGTAACCTGTACAGGCTTATATTTCCCACTGCTGCATTAAAAGCGAACAGAAATTTGAACTCTATGCTTCAGGCAATAGAGGCTGTGCTATTTTTGAAACGCATTTTCGCAAAGTTTAGCCAGTTTGCCCGACAACAAAGTTTTGTTTTACACCCATTCCGTTATTGTACAATTTCGTTATAATTTTGAATCTATCGCTCGCGACAACTCGCTTCTATTTTATTTATTTATTTATTTATTTATACTTTATTGTACACAAAAATATACAAACATATTATATAATATAAATATAAAATAAAGATGTACAACAGGCGAGCTTAACTCTGTAAGAGCTCTCTACCAGCAAACCTTAAGTTTTATATTAGTTCCTCGTGATGTCAAACACGACTACAGTATTTATTTTGTTGGGAAAATATCATAAACAAAGAGTCAAGTATGAGGGTGGTGTGCCCCGTGTGGTCCCGGCATAGAATGGGCCACCCCTCCCTTTCCCGTGGATGTCGTAGGAGGCGACTAAAGAAAATGGTGGAAGGTCAACAGTGTTCTTAAAACATCATTAAACTTTATGGTTTTTTAGGTACCTATATAGTATCGGTATACGCTGGCGAGGCACCAGTGAGAGATGATTGGTGAGGATGAAAAGGCAGGTCAGTTTTTTTAATGGGTGAAAATAGTATGGTAACCCCGCCCGCGCTATCGGTATACACCGACGAGGTACCAGTGGAAGGTGATAGGTGAGAATGAATGCAGGTCAGTTGGCCCACCATGATTAATTCGACAACAATTAAAAATGATGGTTTCCAGGGGGAATTGTGAGGAGGTCGACTTGGTTGGGTATATTGCTAGCAATGGGATTCTTAGTCTCCATTACTAACAATCCCTTTCCCCCCGGCTGGTCAGTTAGAAACTGCACCGCCTACGTATTTTTCGGTTTGCCCAATGGTTGACTGGTAGAGAACACCGTCCGGTGTTAAGTCCACCAAATGTACATAGCATTTTACTGCGCATTAAAGCTTAAATAAATAAATAAATAAAATAAATATTAAATAGTCGATATTGAATATTTCAATTGATATTTATTGAAACCGGTCTCTTGAATTTTTTTTAAATAATTTATTCAATACCTTTAGATCTATTAATATTTTAGTTTTTTTATATGGTATACCGCGAAAATCTCATGGCGTTTATACTGATTTACATATTAATAGTATTTTTTTTACGATATTTAAAATGGCAAGCAACCCGATCCGCTACTGCTTTTTTTTAATGGATAATACACCGATAGCGCTGGTAACCTCACCAGCGCTATCGGTGTACACCGGTGGAGCACCAGTGAAGGATGATAGGTGAGGATGAAGCAGGTCATCGTGACGAATTCAACAAGAATTGTTCACGATGGTTTCCAGGGGAACCACGTGGAGGTCGACCTAATAAGGCATATTGCTAGCAATGGGGCTGTCAAACTCCATTGCTAACAATCTCTTTCCCCCCAGTGTCTCATATTAGCCAAAAGGTACTGGCTCGACTGATGCTGTGAATGTCCCAGTGCAGTGTGTACAGCTGCACAGAGCTGCTTTCAGTCAGTCCCTCTCTTAATAAAAGAATTAAAGAATTTTTGACTTCTCAACAAAAGAGCTACATAGCAAATCGTGTGTTAGGCTTAATAATAATGCATTAACGGCATAAATAGTACAATATGGTGATGATATATTGAAATAACAACCATGGTGTCACCCTGAACTGATCGTCAAACATTATGGTCGAGTGTTTTAACAATTAAAATGACGATCGAATTATTGTGTTTCGAGTTGTGAGTTCATTAATCTATTCTCCTTTGTTATTTATATCTTACTAATGCTGTATTTTTGTGTGTATTTTTTAACACATAAGACACATATCCGACTTCAAAAAAAGGGGGTTTGTATTTGTTATGTTTGTTACCTCAGTAACTTCATCATTTATATAAGAGTATATTCCTGCAATCGACTTTTGTACAAAGTCTCCCTCTGGTGCTATTATAGTTGTACTTAACATTCACACATGAGATGAAACAGAATACGTCGATGTTTAATATAAAACCAATGAAGAATAGTTTACTTGATCGAAGTTACTTCTAGTGATGTCGTGAATAAATAATCTTGAATTTTGAATTTTTACTTTTCAATATAGTTTATCAGAAAGAGATTTCGAAATAATCACATATGCATTTCCAGTTTCGAATCGAAAAATGTGTAATCTTGATGCTATAGTAGCATAAAATAATAACTATTAAAAAAAAAAAACATTAATCTAAACTAAACTCCAGTCACTGCGTGAGAACAGAAAGAAGCCGTTTAACGGAGTTATTAACGATTTTAAACGACTGTTAATGTTGTCACTTAATAACAGGCTATTATATCTAACGCCACCAACTTTTAATTTAATAAAACTTAAATTCACACCAATTTTCAACTCTATGCTTGTATAAATAAGAGCTATAACATTGTAGTTGTAAAGATAGGTAGACGTTGGTTTATATGGTGATAATTTTTATATAAAAAAAAAACACATAGAGATGCAAGATAACGATACGGACTTCAAGGAAAACGGTGACGATACAGCCACGTAGCAGAGTTAGTAACAGTTTTTAATGTCCATGTCTAATAGTTTTTATAATATTGATCCATGTTGTATGGTGCGCACGCGCAGAAATTGCTCGTTCTTCAATAAAATTTAACGAATAAATTAATGAATGAGTACGAATGAATGAGTATACTTTAAAATTGTATTAGAATACTGAAAAATTTTAAACAAACTGACAGCAGTTTATCTCATTTTTTAAATATAAAAATTGCCTTGCATTTACATATTGGAAATTAAACAAACTGAAAGTTCTACACCTCATTTTTTATATCTAAAAATATTGACCCTGCCTTGCATTTACACATTGGAAATTTGTCAAAATATATCCTAATTCATATACCACACTAGATGACATGCCTTGTCGCTATGAATGGCGTTATTAAAACAACTTTGTCAATTTGAAATCCAATTTAGTACAACATTATTATTATTATTTCAGCCGTTAACTGTCCACTGTTGGACATAAGACTTCTCCATAAGGGGAGTTTTGACAGTAGTTACCATGCTTGGCAGGCGGGTTGGCAACTGCAGTCAGGCAAAATAACATTTCCTCCAAAATTGTTCTTTTGAAGGAATTGTTATTTTTATAAGTCTTAGCACTTAATTTTTTTTTATACAACTTAGAATGGCAAACAATCTGACGGCCCACCTGATGGCAAGTGGTAACCGTAGCCTATAGACATGAGCAGTACCATGGACATAACAGAGTATACTGTTTCGCCCTTTGATACCCCGCATGCGTTGCCATTCCTGAGGACTCAGGTGTTATTCCTCTGTACCGCGTAAATTCACGTCTTATCCCACCCTTAAAACCGAAACACAGCCATGCAAACACAACTGCTTCACGGTTGAAACACGAATGGGACAGAGGTGTCCAAGCAAACGACTTTTGTACAAAGTCTCCCTCTGGTAACTAAATTTTTGTTCATACATTTTTTTAGTTGTTAATGTGTATGAGAAATATATTATCTATCTATCTATCTATAATCTATCGAAATATATACTATATAACACATAGAAAACACTCAACGTATAATTCTGACTACCCCATCAGGTATTATAAGTTTGAGCATTTTCTGCAGGTCTTAACTTTTTTATTTCTCAATTTACTAGTTACTCTTACATTAGAGAGAATGGTTTAGTAAGACCAACATACATACATAAATACATACATACATACAAAACCACTAAACTATCATCTTAATTCACTCATCATTACTCCGTCTACAACACGTTCCACTCGGCATGCAACTGGAGACGCTCGCAAATTACGTTAACTCAATCATAGCTGCACCTCACTAACTTAGCTAATACACGTGTAAGAATGAATCACACTGAACGCACGCCGCGACAAACATTTATTTTATGCACCTCGATACGGCAAAATGATAACTAGATATGAATAACTCCACGAGTGATTTAGACACTGTTGCTTTTCCTGGGGATTAATATAGTCTTGTCGCTATACCCATGCTTTATAGATGTGATTTCAAAAACACCGTCATGTAAGCATGATTGCTTAATGGTAGAAACGCTAGAGATGCAATATGCAATAGAATGACTATAAATTTCTCTGCCTGCTAATTATTAAATATTAGATAATTCGAATGCTCTTTATTTGTACTTACAATACATTTATCTGTGACTGTCGTAAGAGGCTACTAAGAAAAATTTATGGTAGGGGGATGGGCAGCAACGTCCCTCCTAAAAAATCACCAACTTCTAACTGCGGATGTCAAATGGTATGCCGAGCATAGCAACTACTGCAAATCTCTTCAAGGGGGAAACCTATGGTTAGTAGTGACCAGTTAACGGCTGATATAATGAGTACGTTCGTCATTCAACTAAAGATGCTGATTATAAATACTCAATCATAGTTATATTTTAGTAACTAAATGTATATAAGTATGTTGTCACCGGACAACATAGTTTGTACTGACAAAATCTCGTTTGATTTGTCACTGAATAAATGAATGTTTCATTTTGTCCCAACTTAACAAGTTATTTACATTCGGCTATTGCACATAAGTCTCTCTTCATAGGTGTTGAATATAGTATACTGTCCCATTCGTGTTTCAACCGTGAAGCAGTTGTGTTTGCATGGCTGTGTTTCGGTTTGAAGGGTGGGATATGGCGTGAATTTACAGGGTACAGAGGAATAACACCTGAACACTCAGGAATGGCAACGAATGTTATAAAATGGCAACGAGTTGTATAAAAAAAAAAATTTTGTCAGGCAGCTTGGCATATATTTTAGTTTGTTCCTTTTAGTCATTTGTTACGTCTTTCTCAGGATTTCTCAGGATATCAGTCGTGGTGATTCATGTAATGTAAATTGGTCTCTTGTTTCCGTACGATGTCGTTGGCGACACATTGTATTCTTACACAGTTACTAGTTCAAAAATCGTTTCACCCGTTCAGTGCGAATTAGATCATACAGTACCAACGGCCTTGTGGTTACAGCCCGTGGGAACGGATTTGAACCTACATCTTTGTAATTTGTTTAACCTTTTAAGTGGTTTCAAGTGGAAAAGAAGTAACGAGGTGTTGTATGTACCGACTGTTTGATAGAAGAAATGTCTTATATTATAATTTTTTTTATAATTAGAAATATGAATAAGTTAACGACCTACCTGATGAAATTTTATGCTTTGTAGCCAGTAATCAGGTCGACTTCCACACAGCCCCTCCAGAAAGAAATCCTAATTCCCAAATTGTCATGACGTCTCCAATCGCCTAACACGTCTGAGGGGGGGTGGGGGTATAGTCAATAATAAGTTACAAAAGATCCATTGCTAGGAATATACCTATCTGGTCAATTTTCACGCAGGTTACCCTCAAAGGTAACCAGAGGGAGACTTTGTACAAAAGTCGATTGCTTGGGTACCTCTGTCCTACTCGTGTTTCAACCGTAAAGCAGTTGTGTTTCCATGGCTGTGTTTCGGTTTGAAGGGTAGGATATGGCGTGAATTTACTGGGTACGGAGGAATAACACCTGAGTCCTTAACATATGGGGGGTATCATGGGCGAAACAGTATATTCTGTTATGTCCATGGTACTGCTTATGTCTATAGGCGACGGTTACCACTTTCCATTAGGTGGGCCGTCATCGTGAGTTGTATAAAATAAAAACGATCTTGGTTAATTTTTATTGAATTCATCACGATGGGCCAACTGGCCTGCTTTCATTCTCAACTATCGTGTCCCGCCAGTATATACTGGTAGCGCAGGTGGAGTCACTATTCCATCTTCACCCATTAAAAGAACTAATTTGACTTCATTAACTTGTAGACTTTCGCGCTGCACGTTCTAAGTTTTATAAGAGACGGGTATTAATACGATCATTTGGGTATACTATAATAATTTACCAGATTTAACTACGCCAACTTCATTCTCACCTATCATCCAATTCAAAGTTAAAATTATTTTTACTCAAATAGACTTGTTTACAAACACTATAATAATATATAATAATCGTAATTTTTTTAATCTACTGCAGGGTTTGGAAGGTTATCTGTTCAGAAGAGCCCACAAGAATCTGAACAATCAATCAATCAATCAATCATCTTTATTCATATACATCTGTTACAGATACTTATGATACGTCAATTTATAATTATAATAATTACTATATAAAATTATATTGATTAAAAAAAAAATTACAATAATTACATTTACAATACAATTCACATTAATACAAAGTTCAAATCCATGCAGTTTTGTCATTTAATTTATAATATGCTTTTATATAACAGCTTGTATATAACAGTTACACAACAGTACACGGTATATATATATATATATATATATATATATATATATATATATATATATATATATATATATATATTGCATGGCATTAAAAATTTGGTTTAATTAAAAATCCCTCACTTGTATCCCGTTGTAAACAAAAAACGCAGGTCGAGTTACTATACTATTTGTATTCATAAATAATATCACACTACATCAATAGAACACCAACTAAACAATTTATAGTGAAATAATTAAACATTGCATCCCATACAAAAAAAAAAAAAATTCAATTGTAACAAAATCAGTTTTTTTCATCTAAAAACTAAAGCACTGAATCGATTTTGATAACATTTCTATGGAACCAATCTGTAAATGTATCTTTTCAGATAAAACGAAATAATTTTCCAAATCGGTTTAAAATTGACGAAACTATGAAATAACGAGCTTAGGGCGAAAGATACAACCTCTTTTTCTTTAAAGTCGGTTAAACACGTAAGTAAATATGTATTCTTATCATTTTTATCTTTGTCATCGTAGTCACTTGTCACGGAATACTTAATGACGTGTGAAAATCTTTATAATGCAAATAAAAAAATAAAAAAACAGTAAGATGGAACTATTCCGTAATTCAAACTGGACCTGTGAGTCATCTACGGAATGAGTGAGCCAATGCACTGATGACGTCATAATGATGTAGCTCTTATTTCGAGGGTGTAAGGTTTAAAATTGAATCTCTTAAATTTCATATGTAAAGTGTTAGAATTTTTCTAACTATAATACACTTATGTAATTGTTAATGTTCTTAATTAATCTTTTAGAAATAATTATATGTATTTTAATATTAATAAAATAGTATTTCCGTCATCTTGGTCAGTATTAAAACATTTTTGATAATTGTAATTTTTTTTTTTTAATAGATTAAATTGTTATTTTTGCAAAAGATAGTTCACTATTAATGTGTCATGTATCCTGACCTACTCGAGGATCATTTGAAAAGTTCTTAGGCTAACATGGTTAAAGTCATTGGTTTTTTTTTATAACTACCCTCATTTTGTAGTTACATTATTCAGCAACAAGTATGCACAGTTTAGTTTATTCACAGTAACTCATTGTTCGTTTACACGTGATACCGTAAGTCAAGTCAGAGCTATTTTTGAAAATGGATAAAATTGAACATCGCGCAGTGATAAAATACCTGAATTTGAAAGGTTTAACTCCAAAAGCTATATATGAAGACATGTCTGCTACTCTGGGTGAGACCGCACCTTCGTATGCGACTGGGGTATTGAAGTATCGGGTATCGAAGCCTTACCGGGTCGATGGAAAAAGTGTTTTGAGCTCGGAGGAGAGTATGTTGAAAAATAAAAATAAAATCGTGTGGTTTCATTAAGTATAAGGCTAAGAACTTTTCAAATGACCCTCGTATATACTATAAGACATTCATAGGCTACGGTAACAATTAACCATCAGGTGGGCTGTATGCTTGTTTGCCACCTCAGTAATGTAAAAAAAAACATAAATAATTATTATACAGAGTGAAATAGAAATCCTTGATGTAGGAAATAATATTATTTATTTATTTATTAGTACAAGATGGAATTAATGCTAAAAGCATGCCCTCTCAGTCAACCTTAGAGAAGTGAATACTCGAATGCAGTACTGGTATTAATCGATATTGTATCATTTGTTAAATGCCCACTGCTGTACACAACCCATAATGTGGGTTTTGCCAGTAGATACCACGGATGGCAGGAGGTTTGGCAACCGCAGTTAGGTTTTGGTGATGTTTCGAGAAGGTCGTTTCTCCCCCATTCCTCGCCCCCCTTAGTGCTTTACGAGATCCACGGGAAGGAAAGGGTGGCCTATTCTATGCCTGGATCACACGGATGTCAGATAACAAGATCTTAGTGGCAACTACTGGCAAATCCCCCAAGGGGTGGCCTAATGTTCAACAGTGGACAGTTAAATGCTGTTATGACGATGTTCTCTGACATTAAATGGATTTTAATTTGAATAATGTATGAATTCCAGGATCGTGCAGAAACTTGGACGATCAGGCAACAAGAATGCTGAAAAATTTTGCTCTAGAGATGTGGTGCTAGCGACGACTGCTACAAAAACCTTGAACTGCCTTTCGAACTAACGTTTCCATTCTGAACGAACTGCAAATCAGAGACAGATTGTCGTCGACTGTTCGTATACGAATTCTCAAGTACTTCGGCCATATTATCCGGAATGAAGATTGTATGGAACGTCTAATTGTCCAAGGAACGGTACAAGGCAAACGTTCTCGGGGTAGATCACCAACGCGATGGACTGACGTCATCAAAACGGCCACACAGCAGTCTATTGTGGAATGCTCTCGCTCGGCTGTGGCTGTGAGCAGAAGTAAATGGAGACGCATTGCAAGGACCTCAATCGCGAAGGAGAGCCTCATCGATCCACTATCATTATAGAAACCACGACCGCTCTGTCAAGAGTGTACGACTGAAGAGATCTGAATATTTTTGTCACAACTGCAGTTGCTTTTTTTGCGGAGCAAAATAATTGAATTGGGCAAAATCATCGAACCGTCATATTTAAAAACCATAAAAAAATTAAAACTGCACCATGAGTCATTCACATCAATCAATTCGCCACCAGCACTGTCAACAATTGTATAAAGCCACTACTCTAAATATGAATCTGTGAACCGAAACATGTACCCATGTTGTCATAGATTATAACAATATAGATAGGACATACAAGCTATGCAATGTTACCGTGCACTCAGAGATTAACAAATAATATTTATTTATTTCTTTTAAGTTAAAAGAAAAATAACAAATACAGTAAATATTAATGAGAAGTGATACAAAAGGCGGCCTTATCGCTAAGCAGTCTCTTCCACACAACCTTTGGATAGAGAACATTGAGAAAATGACAAAGAGTAGGTGGCGCATTATTATATAAATATTATCATATACAAACATATATGTATACATACACACATATATACACATACATATATTATATATACACAATCAAACATATACATAAACATACACATACATAATAGCACACATATAACAGAAGAAAATGACGTAGGAAAACGAAGAGAGAAAACAGGGAAATAGTTCTAAAGGGAGAGGTAATTGGATTTAACAGAGGTTTTAAAGCTAGTAATAGCACACCGAATAGAGGTTATATTTTTTATTGCATTAAAACATACAGTAATATCATGAAGTTAATAACAATGTTAGCGAAGGCGAACTTATCTCTAAAAGAGATTTCTTCCAGTCAACCTAACGCAGTGGCATAGGAAGTAGTGAGTGGGCAGTAGTAGTGCTAAACGGAAACTAAAATAATCATTTACATAAATTAATTAATTACATAAATTAATATAATAATAGAGATTAATAATAACTGTTAAGAGAGGGACTGACTGAAACCAGCGCTGTGCAGCTGTTCACATTGCACTGGGACACTCACAGCGTCAGCTGGGCCAGTTCCTTCTGCCTAATACGAGACTTCTTATATATGTATGTATTTTCGGTAGTAATTGTTGCCTGGAAGAGATCGCATTTCGCCCATTGTTTTCTCATTGTGATTATTTCTTGTAATTGTTTATGTTTATAATAAGTTAATATTTATAATATTAATAATATACCAGAGGGAGACTTTGTACAAAAGTCGTTAACTTGGGTACCTCTATCCCATTTCAACTGTAAAGCAGTTGTGTTTGCATGGCTGTGTTTCAGCTTGAAGAGTGGGATATAACGTGAATTTACAGGGTGCAGAGGAATCTGAGTCCTCAGGAATAGCAGGGCATGGGGGGTATTATTGGCGAAACAGTATACTCTGTTATATCCATGGTACTGCTCATGTCTATAGGTGACGGTTACCACTTCAGGTGGGGCGTCACACAGTGGGAACTCGCCTAAGAAAGCCATCTCATAAATACTTTTTCTAAAACTCTGTGGATATGCATGTATAATACCTCAAATTGTAGCTAAAGAGTTACTCTATCATTATAATATATAAATCTATCACTATTCATACTTCATAGAACAGAGCATCTAAAGTCAAGGAATGAAAAAAATACAAAAATAATTATGAAACTTAAATTTCGTTTGGTATAATTTTATAGTATCAAAACAATAGAAGTCATATAGTGTGATACCATTTTAAAATGCTTAGAATGTGTACTTTACTATCAAATAAAAATATATTTAGTTTAGTACAATATTACTTAACCAAAGATCCATATATCGTTATATGTATTATTTTCTTTTCTCAAACTTTCAATTGGAGATTTGACAGTTGCCGAAGCTTGCCGAAGTTCTGATTTTGGTTTAATTTATTAGGAAATATAATGTAATTTGAGGGCAAAAGATTTTTTTTTGCAGTTTTACTGCGTAATATATTTAAATCTAGTATAATATCATGGTGAGAATGTTTTTTTCTAAGTACGTATATTAAGATTTTTTTCTTTATTTGAGATTCTATATGTCTGGACACTCAAAAAAATACTTTTGTCTCAATTATTACTTTATATTTTATCTTTTACGTTACTTTTAACAAGTATTTCACACAGTATTTAGTTCCCATTTCCATACAGACCTATTCTTTACCGCATAACCACATAATGATGAATTTTTTAAATCAAGTAATTTTGCACACGTCTATATCATTATTAAGTATAAAATAGTGCATTTACATATGAAATATTACAGTTCTTTATAAGCATTTGTCATTTCTGAACAATTGTTAATTACTTATCTCTCCGCAATGAGTGAAGTCTCGTGTACCGGACGCGACTTAAGTCTCTTATTGTTGAAAGTGATACAAATTATAGTGATTATATCTCAAACTATGTACGAAATAATATTACCGAATCTTCAGATGCGAATATAGCAAAAATTATCGCAAGTATTTAGAAGTCCTTCATAACTCAGTTTCGTCAACGCTATACGAAATGTGGTCGAAAGAAAGAACAGTTTTTAAATCAAAATAGCAATTGGTTTAATGTCATTTTCACTGTAAATCTAGAAAAAACTACATGCGAACCTGAACCTTCTACTTTGACAGAGAAAAGAGGAAGACCTTCTAAAAGATACGATGACAGTTCAGAGAGTACAAAGAAACGGAAAAACAAGGGACTGCTTGATACCTGTGGACTTGATTTCATACTGAACTCATATGTACAGGGTTTAAGGTCACGTGGTGAAGTAGATGAAGCATTCATCGTTGATATTTTACGAGTATGGCCGTCAGAAAAAAAGAGTAAAATACGCAGTAATCTTCTTAATGAACCGGCACATATAACAGCATATTCAAAAGATGAAGATCTTAGCATTTTTGTAGAATTGGATCAACAAGGCACAGTATGAAAATATGATGAGTTGTTTGATAGCAAAGAATTGCTTATTGTTTCCATCATACAAGTTGATTCGTGAAGTTACAGAATCTTGTGTATCCGCCAAAATCACAAGGTGTTGATTCATTGTGAAAGTGTGATACGTTACTTTTTCTGTCTTGCCTCTTGGGTAACTTTCAGAAGATGCTCAAGAGTCACGGAACAAAGACTATAAACAGTTCAGGCTTCATCATGCAAGACAATGTTCGAGGGTAGCCACTAACGAAGATGTTCTACACGCACTTTTATATACCTCTGACCCATACATAACAAGTTTAAGAAAACCTTCCAATAAAAAATATTTAGAACTTTTTGATGAAGTAAAGGAGCTCTTGAGTGACTTCTAAGTTATCTTTATAAGAGTTTTTGTTTTTTACGCAGATACTTTTACTTATTCCTGTATAAACTTCTTAGGACATAAATGTAAGTCTACAAATTTTATATTTCTTGTATTCCTATATTATTTATAACTATTAGAAATAAATTTTTACTCACAAAGCATACATTATTTAAAAGAATATATATTTAAGATTGTCAGGAAAAAAAATCATGTACATATCTTTATTAATACGGAAGATATAGATTTATGAGATGAAAATGAGTCAAAGTTCCCACTGTGCGTCAGCTTGTTTGCCATTCTAAGTTGTATTAAAAAAAGTTGGCTATTGTAATCTTTTGGAGGAAACAATAAAGAATATCTATCTATCTACCTACCTATCGAGAGTGGATCTACATATAAACTTGGCTATTCTGTTTGTATATTCTGTATGTATTTTTTTAGTCTGTGGCGAACGAATTCAATAGTTGGGTGGTTAGACACGGTCCGGCGGCGGCCAATGATTGCCGGTCGATCGACAGTCTGTGGTTACGGGAATATCTGATATATTATGCTCCAACAGAACAATGTCCAATATGCATTTTTACAAACAATAACAACTGTCCCACCATCAATTTAGGATTATATGTCATTTCATTATATATTATACTAGCGACCCGCCCCGGCTTCTCGCGGGTACACATTAATCACATCACATTAGAAACTTGTAAATTTATCAGTGTTTCTCTAGAATATTATGCATGTATTATACATAAAAACCTTCCTCTTGAATAACTCTTTCTATAAAAAAAAAACCGCTTCAAAATCCGTTGCGTATTTTTAAAGATTTAAACATACATAGGGATGGACAGACAGCGACAGGGACTTTGTTTTATACTATGTAGTGATGACGAGTGATCCGGTCCGGCCTCGCACGAGTATCTAATATATCCTTGCTTCCTAGGGGAATCTATCTAGATATCTTTATGTTTTTATATGCAACTTAGACTCTCAAACAAGCTGATGACCCACCTGATAAAAAGTGGTAACCGTCACCTATAGACATGAGCAGTACCATGGACATAACAGAGTATACTGTTTCGTCCATGATACTCCCCATGCGTTGCCATTCCTGAGGACTCAGCTGTTATGCCTCTGTGCTCTGTAAATTCACTGCTATATCTCACCCTTCAAACCGAAACACAGCTATGCAAATATGTTATGTATAAACATATTAATTTTTTTATGAAAAATAACAGCAAATTGCGACGTTTTTTGTTACACTTAGGCAGCAAAAGACAGGGCTATGATAGTTAATATCACCATGATTTTTTTTTGTGGAACAAAATTTACTTATATGTTGTTAGTTATCCTATAAATTGATGAATGATACCCGTCATACTCATGAACGGGTGCGACATACTTATGAGTTGGCTTTAATTATATATTTATATGTTTTAAATTTTAAGATCTGATACTATTTAGTAGTTTGTATTCACACAAATTATTTATTTATATGATTAATTGAAAGTTTAAATTTTTGAAAAAAGCAACCGCTGAGTCTCTTGTCCGTTCTTTTTAGATGAAATTGCATTTCGAAAAGGTAGGCGGTACAAAAAAAAATATACAAAAATGCATAAATCTGAGTTTACTCGAATAAAAAAATTCCTTTTTTTCTTTCTTTCAATCGAGTTGTATATTTTATTTTTTTATACAACTCAGAATGGCAAACAAGCTGACGGCCCACCTGATGGAAAGTGGTAAACGTCGCCTATAGACATGAGCAGTACCATGCACATAACAGAGTATACTGTTTCGCCCATGATACCCCCATGCGTTGCCATTTCTGTGAACACAGGTCTTATTTCTCTGTACCTTGTAAATTCACTGCTCTTCAATCCGAAACACAGTCATGCAAATACAACTGCTTCACGATAGAAACACTAATGGGACAGAGATGCCCAGGCAAACGGCTTTTGTACAAAGTCTGCCGCTGGTCATTTCCAAATGGTGTCCATGTTTTGCGGCTTAGAAAACGTTAACAAGGTTATAAGTTGCTATTAAACATTAGAACGCGTGTTCCCCACCGAACCCCAATATATTGGTCCCGGAGTAATATAAAGTTTTCGATAAGCGATCAGTTCCGAGTCATATCATTAGTATTTACTGGTGCATGATAATTAAGGCCCTCTGTATGCATTCAGCTGTTGAATGTGCGGCCATTTTAACCGACTTTTAGAAATGTAATATTATTAAGAATCTCCCTGTTTCTCTGTTTAAAGAACGATCTGTAAGTATATCCTTTCGATAGAAATTTCCCAAATTAGTTTATAATTGACGAAGTTATTTGGTAATAAATATAAAAAAGAAAATATGACCGAAATGAGAATCTCCATCTTTCTGACGTCAATTGAAAATATTGTGTGTTATGCGTGCGTGCGTGCGAGCGTGCGTGTCTCTCTCTCTCTCTCTCTCTCTCTCTCTCTCTCTCTGTATGTGTGCGTGTGTCCGTGTGTGTGTGTGTGCGTGTGCGTGTGTGCGTGTGCATGGTGTTGTCCATGGTATCACCACATGGGTTTCCCCTTGTTGATCAGTACAAGTTGCTTATAAAACATTGGCTATCTGCAATTTTAGATTGATTTTTAGATCAAACCATCGCCAAACGCGTTAATCGCTCGAATTACTATTAATCTAGCTAACTCGCTGTGTGGTCCCGGCGTAGAATAGGCCATTCCTTCTATTCCCGTGGTCGTTAGATGCGACTAAGGGAACGTAATGGTCAAGGGATAGGCAGCATTGTCCTTCTTAAAACATCAAAAGCCTAAAGTTTTTTTATAATGGATGATAACGGAATGGTAACCCCGCCTGCGCTAACAGTATACGCTGGCAGTGCACCAGTGAAGGATGGTAAGTGAGAATGAAAAGGCAGGTCAGTTAGTCCATCGTGACGAATACACCTGGAATTCAGCACGAGGATTTCCAGGACGAACCTAACAGGTTATATTGCTAGCAATACTTATTACTAACTATCCCATCCCCCCGCCTAGCTGAGGTTGCCAACCCACCTACCAAGTGTGGCAACAACTGGAACCCCCCAATAGAGGGAGGCCTATATCCAGCAGTGGACCGCTGATAGGATTTTTTTATACAACTTAGAATGGCAAACAAGCTGACGATACCACCTGATGGAAAGTGGTAACCGTCGCCTATAGACATGAGCAGTACCATGGACTTAACAGAGTATACTGTTTCGCCCATGATACCCCCCCATTCGTTGCCATTCCTGAGGACTCAGGTGTTATTCCTCTGTACCCAGTAAATTAACGCCATATCCCACCCTTCAAATTGAAACACAGCCATGCAAACACAACTGCTTCACGGTTGAAACACGAATGGGACAGAGGTATACAAGCAATCGACTTTTGTACAAAGTCTCCCTCTGGTATTGGAGAGGATATGGCAAGTATCATTTCATTTTGAATACTCAATAATATTCATTAACATAAAATACAATTGGTAATAATTTATGGCCATAAATAAAGTGACGGCGTAATAATATGGAAGACATTCTAACAATTATGTGTCAGTTTTTTTCTCAATAGAATCCAATAAAGAGTCATTGTCGTATAAAAACCTTTGCGTAAGGACGGCCACCTGTCACATCGAAGCGCAGCGTTTGTTATTTTTAAATAAATCTGGAGCCACACTATGATGTCGGTCTCGCTCCGCTCTCGGTATGGTCAGTAGAAACAGAATGAAATGTTTTCCGAAATTTCCGGGCCGAATAAAACGCAAATTTGATGTTAAAAGTACATCATTATCATCTTATTAGTCTTTAATCGTCCACTTCTGATCATGAGCCTCCCCCTAGGGGGGTTTGGTTAGTAGTTGCCACGCTCGACATTCGGATTGGAACTTGCAGTTAGTCCTCTCTTACGACACCCACGGAATAGGAAGGGGTGGCCTATTTTATACCGTGATCACACGGCCAATATAATACGTACCATTTAAAAATACTAAAATATCGTTTGTGCTTTTATGGTAGGTTTTATGACAAACGAAATGTTAAGCTCTATTTATTGGGTCAATTTGGGATATGAACCCCCAGTTTAGGATTGATCGGAGAGGGCTAACTCTTTTCCTATCCGATTGTAGTGTGTATTGTTGGCCTAGTATATAGACAACTTAAATAAATAAATATTGATGTATATTATCCACACCTAGTGTGAAATGAGATGTTGAATAGATGTAGAATACAAAATATTTTATTTGGCAAAAAAACACATAACAAAAATAGTAGGTATATGTATCAGAAGTCAAAAGGAACTTGCTCAGGTAATGCTACGAATGTCCCAGTGCAATGTTTACAGCTGCACAGCGCTGGTTTTAAGACAGTCCCTCTCTTAACTATATATATATATATATATATATGGTTTGTAAAGTGAGTATTATAGTACGGTGTGAGATACATCCGTCTACATTTAATAGCGTTTCTATTGTAACACAAAATGCAAACGACAGGAAGGTAGACGTCTAATTTGACATTTGACATAATTCCATTCAGCATTATTCACGATACAACCGTTTTTTTTGCTGTCAATCCGGACGATATACCCTAATTCTTTTGTGATAAGGTTGAAAATAATTTATTTTATATAAAAAAATATAGTTTTCAAGTATATAAGAACAAAATGCGAAGAGGTCCTACAGAATAGAAACATAATCTAAGTTCGTCTCACTCGAACAAGTTGGTTAATAATCACTGAATGTTAATTGTACCACAAAATTATTTTGTTATATATATTTTTTTATAGCACGAAGGTGGCAAACAGTTATACAGCTCGTCTGATGGTAAATGGTCACCGTAGCCTATGGACGCTTGCAACACTAGCGGTGTCACGTGCGCGTTGCCGACTCTGAAGGAACCTTAATACAATAGAATGGCCTACCCCTTTCTTTCCCTTTCACACCTAGTGTTTCCTTTATCTGTCCCATGTATTTATTCCGCGGTCTTCCCCTTCCTCTTTTGTCCTCTATTTCTCCTTCTACTATGCTCTTTAAAAATCGTCATGTCATATAAGAGAGCCAAGAGTTTTGCCTCTTCTATTCTCTCTTTCCAAGACTGCTTCATTCGTTACTTTTTCTGTCCAGCTTACTCTTTCCATTCTTTTTTATTTATTACACTTGAATATTGCGTCATATGTCCCGGCATAGAATAATCCACCCCTTCCTTTCCCGTGTGTGTCGTAAGAGGCGACTAAGGGAGGGCCAGGGATAGGCAGCAGCGTCACTCTTTAAACATCACCAAAGCCCAACTACGGTTGCCAGTCCGCAAGCCAAGTATGGCAACTACTGGTATAGCTCCTAAATAGGTAATCTTTTATTCAGCGTACACTGCTGTTACACACAGTTAAGGGCTGATGTGATGATGATGATGATGATTACGTCATATTACTTTCACGTTTTTTTTTTACAACTCAGGTGGCAAACGATCATGCGGCCCAACTGATGGTAAGTGACTACCGCCGCCCATGATCGTCCACAACACCAGCGGCATTGCAGGTGTGTTGCCGGCCTTTTAAAAAGGTATATGCTCTTTTCTTGAAGGTTATAGTTACGTTGATTACGTCATTTTAGCGTCAATTTAAAGTTGCCCAAAGCGTCGTTCGATGTCAGTGCACGTTGTTATTATTCACAAACATAACATGTCTCTCTGTATTCGAAGGCAGCGGTGACAATGGGGTTTGCGTATGTGTTTTGAAAGTAGACGATTGTTTTTTAACAATGGTATATGTCACAACAATGTAATACACCCTTTTGATTATTATATTTTACGAAATACTTATTATATATAGATAGATATATATATAAAAAATTAGATTGAATTGTTTGTAAGGTTGGCGAGGATAGTTGTACTGACAGTCGGCTGAATGGGCGATTTATATAATATTCTATTTCCGTTGTAGTTAATGAAATTGTAGACAAATGAATAATTAATAATTCAATCGACTTCAAATAAAATTCTTTGTTTATTTAAAAGGATATTGTTACAGATTGATTCTATAGCAATTTTATCAAAATAGGTTTAGTAATTTAATTATTAGTTTCAAAATAACTGATTTTGTCACAATTGAAGTAGGTTTTCGCACACATTTGCGGTGCATGTTTTATGACGGGAGCACGCGACGATTTAGTTATATTAGTTTGTCATGCTGAACCGATTTGCATGAAATTTGGTAGGCAAATAGACCATATCTCGTATTAACACATGACACAACTGCTACTCTATTCACGGAGGCAAGCCAAGATATACGTCTAGTTTATTTATTTGTAAAGCCAAAAACTGCCAAACCAAAATATCAACTTACCAAGTTCATTGAACCGTACCCCTCACTACACCCCTTATTAGAACATCATTATCCGATATTCATTAACTTTAGGAGTCGAGGCGAATTCCTTGGCCTGCTGCGTAGACGACGATATAGCTGTTAGATCACTATCTACCCCTCGGCGCAAGCGGTGCGTAAACGCACATGCGTACGCGCACGGCACACGTAACTCCATCTATTGAGACAGTCACGTAACTAAAATATGTAACATAGATACTATCTATATTTGGTGACTTTACTTGAATGAATTTTTGAAAAAATATTGTATTATTATATTAATAAACTATATTCATCGCTTGACTACTTTTGTCAATTTGAAAAGTTTTAGATCTAAATATTAAGGGAGAGGGGAAGGGATTGTTAGTAATGCAGACTACCAGTTCCGTTGCTAGCAATATACCTTGTCAGGTCGACCTCCACGTGACTTCCCTGGAAACAATCGTGCTGGATTCCAGGTGTATTCGTTACGATGGGCTAACTGACCTGCCTATTCGTCTTCACCTATCATTCCTCATTGATGTCCCGTCAGCGTATACCGTTAGTGTAAGTGGGGTTACCATTCCGTTATCATCCATTAAAAAATAGACCTACATATTTAAGTTAAAAACAAACTAAACTATTGGATTGACTTTGATAAAAAAAAGTATTGAACCAGTTTATAATTAATGGTAAGTAACAAACAAAAAAGTAACCGAGTTGAGAATCTTGTCCTTTCATGAAGTCGGTTGAAAATGATTCCACCTCCTCCTCCACGTGGTTCCCCCTGGAAACCATCGTGGCTAATTCTTATTGAATTTATTTATTCATTAGTACATATATGTATGTGTACATGGCGAACTTAATGCTAAAAGCATTCGAATTCGTCACGATGGGCTAACTGACCTGATATATATATATATATATATATATATATATATATATATATATATATATATATATATATTTATATAATTGTGAGTATAATCACTTTAAACTGTCATAATTCTTTCGATCTGCAACGAACCGACCTGTTGTTCCGTTTCAACATAATTACTAGTAACACTTCTTCCTAATCCAAACTGTACTTTGCAACCAAACAATAGAGTTGCATTTACTATGACAATATTTAATTTATCTTGCACAAACATTGAAGCCATTATTTAATATAATTTTTATTAAAGAACGTATTCAGAGGAGCGCGACTATCCACGAACTAATCGTCTCCACTGTAATAGAAGTCTTCCGTAATTATTTCAAGTGTCTGTCTGTATCAACTTTGATATAGAACCAAGCTGGATATACCCCCTAAAGACCCAAGATTTTTTTTCTTTCAGATTTTATATATATATATATATATATTAAGATGATTAAATATATATAGAGAAACTGACGCTTCACGTTCTTTTTTTTTTATTTTTCTTTATGATGCTGTCATTGTGAGGTGCGATAATTTATTCAGAGTTTGTTCTTTTCGGTTTTGATTTTAATGTGTTGTGTATGTGTTGTGTATTTGTTGTAATGTTTTATGTATTTGTTGTAATGTTTTATGTATTCGTTGTTAAGCGTGCTGAGTCTCCCATCCGGGAAATAGGTATTGGCGACCCGCAAGCATGCTAAAGGTAAAGGAGTTAAGGGGCGGCCTGAAAATCAGCGCTATATAGGTATATCTCACTGGAGCTGTACATATACAGCAATAGCTGAGGCGGCTCCTATTACCAGCAACATTAATTTTTTTCTTTTTGTTGTTTTAATTTTTTATTTTCTTAATACTGGTAATAAAGGTTATCTATCTATCTATCTATATTTTCGTGTTTTGGAGCCAAGCCATCTTGCCGGCACGCACGAGACTACTGCACCACCTAACCGCTAAAATGATTTCTTATTGACTGGTTTAGAACCTCACTATTATGTTATTTCAGCTTTGTGCGTAAAAATGAATTGCGCGCGCTTTTAGAATTTTTTAAAGTTAATACTCACGCCCGTATCGTTCAGGTCTGAAATGGACACTACGAGCGCACTCACAGAGGTGACAATGGCATGGTAACCCCACCTGCGCTACGGTATACACCGGCGGGGCACCAGTGAGGAACGATAAGTGAAAATGTAAGAGCAGCTCTTTTTTTATGGGGGAAAATGGAATGGTAACCTGGCCTGCGTTATCGGGGGAAAGGAATTGTTAGCAAATGGAGTTTGACAGCCCCATTGCTAGTAATATGCCCTATTAGGTCGACCTTCACGTGGTTCCCCCTGGAAACCATCGTGAACAAATTGACTAATGTGTTGAATTCTTGATGGGCTAACTGATCTGCTTCATCCTTGCCTATTATCACTCACTGGTGCCCCACCAGTGTATACCGATAGCGCAAGCGGGGTGGGGTTACCATTCCATTATCACCTTTAAAAAAAACCTCGCCATTACTAATAATCTCTTCTTCCCACTAACAGAGTGGGATTGTTCAAAAATCGATTGTTCGGGTACCTTTATGCTATTTCCGTGTGTACGCAAGCAGACCACTCTTGTACAGAGTCTCCCCCTGGTCTCTTCCACCGTCGCCCTAAATCCTCACTATTTCATTACGGTAATCGTAATTTTTACGTAATGACAGCCGCCACCCGCTCGGCGTGATGGTATCGCGATTGCGAACCACTGATTGCTACATTCTATACTGCGGCTTCGTTTACCCACGCTCGTGAACTATTGAAGCTCGGACTGCGGTTGCGTTTCGCCACTGACACCATATACAAATACACGCATAATCTTACTAATATAGATTAACTAAAGACTGTGATCCCACAAAAAAACACCAACGTAAAAAACAGTTATTTTAATCTAAAAATTTAACTAAGGTTTTGATAAAATTTCTTTGGAAACAATGTACAAAGATATCTTTTCAGATAATAAAAATAATTTTCCAAATCGGTTCAGAACTGACGAAGTTACGTAATAAAGATAAAATAAAAAATACAACCGAAATGAGAAACAAGAAACTTCTTTTTGAAGTCGGTTAAAAACTGTAACTAGACGTAGGTGATGGGAGATATTAAAAAAATAATACGACGGGCCTTATTTAACAGGACCAATAGAGGCCAAAAGGATATTTTTTCCTGAAAACTATCGTCGTTAATCATTGTTGAATTCATCATGATGAGTTAGTTGTCCTGCATTCATCATCACTTATCATCTCTTACTGGTGTCCCGCCAGCGTATACCTCGATATACGAATGCCCTAATATACCAGTTTTGAGATACGAGCCGCCGAGCGAGCGATATTTTGCTTTGAAATGAGAGCAAGATTTGAGATGCGAGGAATCGCACACTACACCGTTGCACACGACCCCAACATGCGGGGTGGAAGGTGTCTAGCAGTTCCTTCCAACTCAGACTTACATTTGACAAAACAACTGAGGTGTTTTTTGGGACAGATTAATGGCATTTCAATTAGTTTCAATGGGGAAAATTGCTTTGAGATACGAGCAATATCGCATAGGAGCAAGGTTACGGAACGAATTATGTCGAAGTACCAATGTATTTCATTTTCACCAATTAAAAAATATAATTGAATATCCAATTACGTCATGATTTTTCATGACTTTGCGTGGCGTAATAAAAAAAATGCGCGTATCCATTAAATGAAAAAAAAAATCACGACGATATATGTGTAATCTATAAATTAAAAAAGCCGAAGATACTACGTATAAACAATAAATAAAGGAAATTATAAAAAAAAATACTAAAATACATACAAGGGAAAAAATATCTTTCTTAAGTCGGTCAAAATTAACATTATCATGTTGGTATAATATTGGTACATTACTGCAGCGGCCAGCAACTGAGGCATTGATGGACGAACGTGCAAATATGGGCCGAGGTGTAGCCGAGGCACACAAATGTGAGTCCATTAATGCCTAGTTGTGGACAAGGCTTGTATAGTACTTTCCTCAAACAATGCGCGTAAATAAAAAAAACACAATTTTACTTTTTAAGTTCAATGACGAATAACGAACAATAATAATTTTTCACGCGCCATAATGTTCCTTTGTTTTTTTTTTCAATAAACAGCTTTCTATTTGCAAACCAGTTCGAAATTTAAATAAAACCTTTTATTAGTTACCTCCTTGGTAGCCATGTTTCAAAGCAAAAGGTCATTCCATTTTTTAATTACAGAACAGATATGAGTATACATAGTAATTTATCTGGCCGCAAAACACGACAGATATGGATTTTCATACAACTTTTGCCGGCCTCTGCCCGCAAGTATCTGGCCAGTACAGCAATTTTGATTTATCTCTAAGAAGATTGTCAAAATAATGCTCACATTTACAAGCATGTTTGAGAAATAGTATTTAATGCGGCTACGAGTATAGACCGGTATATATAATGTCCAATTTCATAGTGGACACTCATAATACAATAATTCCGTTTACCGCACATTCAAATTATCATGTTTCGGCATCTTTTAAAGTGTTCAGACATGTTCAGTTTGTATGACGTGTACAATCGCGTACACACTCTCTAAGAGCCTTTTGTTGCAACTGACTTGAAAAATACCTCCTGTACTCAAACTCGGTTACATTTTCTTTATCTATGTTACCTCATGACTTCGTGAGTTCTAAACTGATTCGGAAAATTCTTTTCCTATCAAGCATACGGCCCACCTGATGGTAAACGATGTAACTGGGAGACTTTGTACAAAAGTCGTTTGCTTGGCTACCTCTGTCCCATTCGTGTTTCTACCGTGAAGCAGTTGTGTTTGCATGTCTGTGTTTCGGTTTGAAGAGTGGGATATGGCGTGAATTTACAGGGTACAGCGGAATAACATCTGAGTCCTCAGGAATAACAACGCGTGGGGGGTATCATGGATGAAACAGTATACTCTCTTATGTCCATGGTACTGTTCGTGTCTATAGGCGACGGTTACCACTTTCCTTCGGGTGGGCCGTCAGCTTGTTTGCCATTCTAAGTTGTATAAAAAAGCGTTTACCATAGCCTGTGAACCAGGGGTCTGAAACCGTGTTGTACGCGACTATTTCGGCTGTAGGATACAAGGGTGAACTCCCTGTCGATGGCGAGCCGTACGATGGTAGAAAGTGGCTGTGGTCATTACATTGAACAATTCCTCTGAGCACAATCCGTTGTACAAGCGGTAGAACACGCAGAGTGAGGCAAAATGTTCCTTCTCCTAAGACTTAAGGGTTCGATATCGCTTGTAAGTATGGGATCGTCGACAATTCTCATATTCTGAAAGGATATACTTACAGATTTATCCCGTGGTTTAATTTCAAAATTAAAATAACTGGTTTTGTGCCAACTGAAGTCAGTTTTATTTATAATACATATTTTTAAATTATTTATATGAAGAGTTTTGTTATTGTTACACAAATGGTTATTGATAAAATAACGTAACATAACAAGTACAGTTTAAAGTTGCCATGCTTGGCAGGCGCTTTGGCAACTGCAGTTAGGTTTTAGAGATGTTTTAAGAAGGACGCTACTGCCCATCACTCTTCTTCTCGTAGTCGCCTCTTACAATACCTATGGAAAGGAAGGGGTGATTTATTCTACGTCGGGACCATACGGTGAAGTATTAAAATACCTATCTATCCTATTTAAGAGCTGCGCTCTTGTCGGTGGAGCTCTTGCCACTTACTACGATCTTCAGCGAGTCTCTTCACCTCTTGATACGACACGACACCAACTCCTTCCTTGATCTGCCTGATGTAACTATGTCTCGGTCTCCCTCTCCCCCTCCTTCCTTCTATCTTACCTTCTATTACAATGTTCATAAATTCGTCGTGTCGTATCAAGCGTCCCAATATTTTTCCCATTCTGTCCTCAATAGTTCTAATAATTTGTCTTTTTTCCTTAACCCTAAGCAGGACCTCCTCATTGCTAATTCGATTGCTAATTGATTGCTGTATTTTAATTCATTAATAATTAAAATATACAAAAAAACATATTTACCAGTAACTGAGCAAAACGATTCTCTCGCCACATGTACGACTACACCATGTTCCGGGAATAAAGAATTATTATATATTTTTTTTTATTATGATATCTCGTTTCGTATAAAATACGAATCTCCGTGATTTACGCGTGGCGGCCGCTCGCCGGCGCTGAGTTGGAACTCGTTATATCGATCGTTAGATTTTATCGCTCGTGTCAATCGACACTTTGACTTTTGACATTTTCAAACACTTTTCGACACAACTGTACCAACAGGCGACCAATGCTCACCGCATACTGTGTGGTGCTCGACGAACTTTTTACACGAATTCTTTAATGGATTTTTACACAAGTAAAGAAACCGTACGGCAGGCCTGATGTGGTCTTGATTATCAGCCGTTTTTTTGTCCACTGCTGAACACAAGCCTTCCCCTTAGACAGCCATAAGGATCCCAGTCACCTGCATCCATTGACTCACTGCAATATATGAAGGCGTCATTTACATTTCCCTTCGAAACAATTTCGCTTCGCATAAATTACAACGTCGATTGTTATAAAATTTGAATAGAATTAACAAGAGATCGTATTGATCCCCATCCAATGCAAAAAAAAAAAGACTGATCGAAGATTGATGGCTAATATGGAAGGTTGTGGAACTTTTGGTTGTAATACTGATCAGTCTTCGAGTGTTGGCAGCCGCACACATACTAATGGTAGCGGAATTAAACGAAATAATTCTAATAAAATAACTATTCATATATTTAATACTCAACAAATTAGATAATTTTTTTTTAATGCCGTATAAAATTTATCAATACATATACTCAAATTTCATTTCACGATATACATTCAAGTAAGTATATAACAAATAATATAAAATATTCAATATACGTGTATACAATTCATTCATAACTGTACATGAATTAAGGAATTA